>NC_073305.1:50915821-51537488 GCF_027595985.1 Sorex araneus
ATCTATCTATCTATCTATCTATCTATCTATCTCTATCTCAGAAATGAATGCAGTCATTCTATACCTGTCCCTCTCCTGACTCATTTCACTGAGCATGATATTCTCCATATCCTTCCATTTATAAACAAATATCATGGCTTAATTTTTCCCAATGGCTGAGTAGTATTCCTTTGTGTGATGTACAATAGTTTCTTTATCCAGTCATCTGTTGTCAGGCACTTGGGTTATTTCCAGATTCTGGCTATTGTGGATAGTGTACTAATGAACGTAGAAGTGCAGGTGATGTTTCTACTGTGTGTTTTTGGTACCAGGGTAAATTCCCAGAAGTGTTACTGCTGGGTCATATGGGAGATTAGCTTTTTGAGGAATGTCTATTTGTTTTCCAAAAACGCTGTACCAATTGACATTCCCACTAACAATGGAGAGTCCCTTTCTCCCTGCATCCATGCCAACACTGTTTGCTCTTGTTCTTTTAGGTGTGTGCCAGTCTCTGTGGTGTAAGGTGATATCTCATTACTGTTTTTATTTTCATGTCTCTGATGATTAGTGATGTAGAGCAATATTTCATGTGCTTTTTGTTTATTTGAATTTCTTCTTTGAGAAAGTTTCATTTTTTCTCCCCATTTTTTGATGGGGTTAGATTTTTTTCTTGTACAGTTCTACTAGTGTCTTTTATAACTTTGATATTAACTCTTTATCAGATGAGTATTGTAAATCATTATTCCCATTCCAAGGCCTGTCTTTGTATCTTAGACACAGTTCCTTTTGAGTTGCAGAAACATTTTAGTTTCGTGTAGTCCCATTAGTTTACCTTTGCTTCCACTTCTTATCAGTGGTGTTTCATCTTTAGAGATGTTTTTGGCTTCAATGTCGTGGAAGGTTTTGCCTATGTCTTCTTCCTTGTACCTTATGGATTCAGGTCTGATGTTGAGATCTTTAATCAATTTTGATCTGACTTTTGTGCCTGGCATTAGAAAGAGGTCGGACTTCATCTTTTTTTTTTTTTTTCACATGTAGCTGCTCAGTTTTCCCAGCACCACTTGTTGAAGAGACTTTACTTGCACCACTTCATACTTCTTGCTCCCTTATCAAAGATTAAATGATTATATATTTGAGGCCTGTATCAGGATTTCAATTTTATTCCATTGGTCTTCAGGTCTGATCTTAGAGGAAATGCTTTTAGTTTTTCCCATTGAGGACTGTACTTGTTGTGAGCTTGTGGTAGGTGGCTTTGATTGTACTGAGGAAAGTTCCTTCAACTCCCATTTTGTTGAGAACTTTTGTCAGGAATGGTTGCTATATCTTGTCAAATGCCTTCTCTGTATCTATTGCTATGATCATATGGTAAAACATGTATTTTCAGAGTTGCCTAGACTGCTTTGTATCTACCTTTCTGACTGAGTATTATGTTTACGACCTCAAATTTCATCAAAAGTCTTTTAGGGATTTTGTTTCCAGTTGCTTTGAATTAAAAAAAGAATTAAGGGATAAATAACTTCTTTAAAATAGAAGTGGTGTTTTTGCAAACATTGTATTTACCTCAATGTTTTTAGTTTTTTTCTTATCAAGTTTGGTAAAGTTGGTGATTTCCTTGTAAAATATAACATTTCACAACATGTATTCTTAGATACTTCATAGTGATTATTGATACCATTAACGACTATTTGTTTTATAAGTGTGTTTTTATTGGTTATTGCCAGTGTCATGGAGAGGCTTTGGTTTTATATGCTGATTATGTAATTGGTCAGCTTGTTGAGTGTACTTTTATTACTTCTAATGGCTGGTCTGTGGGTTTTCTATGACCACAGTGATATCTATTCTGGTGATTTGATAGTGTTTACTTGGGGGTAAATTCTCAATGAGCATTTCAGATTTTTTTTTTATGGAATTGGTCTTCTTGTGTGTTTTTTAAATAACTTGGTCAAATGTTAATTAACTATATTTTATCCACAAAGATGAGTTTGCTCTGTTCTTTGCAATGATATATATGTATATGTATATATATGTGTATATACATAATCCCTTAAAATGTTTTAAATTCCTCTGTATTTGGGGGAATGAATCTGACTTTATGACATTTTTCTTAATCAGTAGCATTAAAGTTGGTGTATGTTAGTGTTCTTTTAAACCAGTGTTGTTTTCAATTGTCTTTGCCATTTTTATTCATGTTACTCTTTTGCTTTTATCTTTAAAATTCTTTCTCTCATTGATTTGACAACTGCTTGTTGAGGAACTGCTCCAATTCAAGTACAAATGTTGGGTGTCACAAATATTTGTACACAAACACAAAATCAGGGTTATAAATGCCACCTTGAGCTATAGATGTCACCTTGCTCCAATAGAAGCAGACAATGATCAAGTAAGTAGGGCACTGAAGAAGCAAAGCAACCAGCTCATTGCATCCTTACTCAACGAGTGGTGAGGAGCAAGCACAGCCTTGGAACAGATTCATGAGAGGACAGATGTAAGGAAAAAGAGACCGTATATAGATAAAACTATAGCACTGCCATCCCATTGTTCATCGATTTGCTCAAGCGGGCACCAGTAACATCTCCACTGTGAGACTTGTTATTGTTTTTGGCATATCGAATACGCCACGAGTAGCTTGCCAACTCTGCCCTGCAGGCGGCAGGATACTCTCAGTAGGTTGCCAGGCTCTCTGAGAGGGTCAGAGGAATCAAACCCAGGTTGGCTGCATGCAAGGGAAACGCCCTACCCATTGTACTATCACTCCAGTCCATAGATAAAACATTTTAGAAATTATATAAAGGAGGATTAAAAATTAGGGATGTGCTTGGAGGTAAGAGATAGAGAGTGCTGTTTCTCTTGAGATGTGAACTGTGATACATGTTAAAAAACTGCAGGTAGTGGCAGGTAAACTAGGTCAACATATTGCCATAATTACCTCTCTTAACTGGACTTTGGATGGAGACATCAATATTTAGTCCAGAGTACCAGAGGAGCACTGGCACTTTGTTGCAAAATTTGTGCTCTTATTTTTCCAACTTCTCAATTTGCAAACTTAGTTTAATTATTTCTTTGCACTCTTTTTATTTCCCTCAATAAAAGTATTCAAAGTTATTCAGCACAGTTTTAATCTGAATCTGAGTGATTGAATTCTCAAGGACTAATTGAATATATTTTTAACCTTAATTCACACTGTTTATATTTTTTTTGCTTCTGCTTTTTAATTGTATCTCACTATATAAAAGCATGTAATTAGTGCTTCTGCTCTTTGAAATGTGTCATGCATTTGAAAATATTATATTCTTTTTTCTTAAATCCTGTTTTTACTCCATATTTTAAAAGAGCATCAGTTATTTGCTATTTCTATGATAGTATTTTTATGATAGTATCTCTATACTATCATAAGAGCTCATGCTATAATTTACTATAATAATTATTTATATGATAGTTTTTCACTACAAGCTATTCATCATCATCATCATCATCATCCCATTGATCATCGAATTTCTATAGCGGTCTCAGCAACCTCTCCATTCTTCCTAGCCCTGAGATTTTAGAAGCCTCTCTCTTCTCAGCCTTCCCAAAGATGCCACATTGGAGGCTCTTTTAGGGTCAGGGGAATGAGACCCAGCTTGTTACTGGCTTTGGCATATGAATACACCATGGGTCGCTTGCGAGGCTGTCCCACGTGGGCAGGAAACTCTCAGTAGCTTGCTAGTTTCTCCCAGAGGGAGAAGTAGGTTATAAGATAACCTGGGAGCTTGCTTTTAAGTCTCTGGATGTTGGCCGCTGATGGGATTACACACACCTGGGTTCCTCTGCCGGTACCTTCATGCGTGAGGCCTGTCCGAATCTGTGGAGAGGGGCCTTGAGCATGGCTGTGTCTAGGTTCCAGAGGTCTTTGGCCACTGGGAGCTCTGCTCGGGGCGGGGAGGGAAGCTGGAGCCCATCCCTTCCGAGGGGCCCTGGGGAAGACACCCAGGCGTGCGGGCAAGAGATTCTCTTTACAAGCTATTATATTAAAATTTTTCACTTTAAATATTTGTGTGTTTCTAAACCTATTCCTCTCCTTTGCATGATTGTGTGTGTGTGTGTGTGTGTGTGTGTGTGTGTGTGTAAGGGCACACTCAGAGGTGCTTAGAGTTTACTCCTATTCTGTGCTCAGGTATCATTCCTGGTGGAACTTGGGGAACCATATAGCATGCCAGGGATAGAACTTAGGTCAGCCACATGCAAGTCATATGTGAATTACTATGCTGACTTAGGTTTCTCAGATTTTTGCTTTCAAAAATTTCTATTTAGCAATTACCCTTAAAATTTATGACATTTTTATTATTTTTTTTCTTTGGTGGCCACACCCAGCAGTTCTTAGGGCTTCCTACTGGCAGGCTCAAGGTACCATATGTAGTGCCAGAGATATGAGACTGACACTCAAGCATAGTAGACACAGGGCCAGGAACATTGCTCCATATTTGGAAGCCTGCCTTATGAGCTGGGGGAGAAGGTGACTGGAATAGAGAAGTGGTCACTAAGTCAATGATGGTTGGAGAGAGTGTTTTGGGATGGGAGATGTGTGCTGAAAGTAGATAAAGGACCAAATGTGATAGCCTCTCTATCTGTATTACAAACCACAATGCCCAAAATTAGAGAGAGAGAGTATGGGGAAAATTGTCTGCCATGGAGGCAGGGGAAAGGTTGGGATGTATGTGGGGGGGGGGATACTGGGAACATTGGTGGTGGAAAATGTGCACTGGTGGAGGGATGGGTGTTTGATCATTGTATGACTGAAACTCAAACATGAAAACTTTGTGAATATAACTCACAGTGATTCAAATTAAAAAAAGAATCTATCAGCTGCATGCAAGACAAGCACCTACCTGCTATAACCCTAAATTTAAAATAAATAAAAATATTTCCTCTCTTTGAAGCTTATATTTTATGTTAATATTTTTTCTCTTCATTTATTATCTGATGGAATCATTTGACTTAATTGTTAAGAATTTATAGAACTTAATTTTTCTTTAGAGGGGTGTGTCCTTTTGGTTTTGGATTTTTCTTTGAGAGGTTGTTAACCCTGCAACATGATAATCATTGGTTCTCTAATGAACCATCTCAGGTAGGATGTTTTTACGCTCATTAGGCATTATCCATTATAAAGAGACCAACTCTAGAACAATGTCCTTGCATTGGAAGAGGTACTTAGTGTTGATAGGAAGAATGTAAGGTAGACAATTTTCTTTTTCTTTTTCTTTTTTGTGAGATAGCAAGGTTTAATTTTTTACTCCAGCTGGGTTAGTTGTGAGGAGTGACAAGAAACTAAGATTAGGTGTTTCAGATATGGTAGGAATTGAAGACAAGTCTTGCTTTTTAGCATGCTATTAGTGAAAAAAAAATGAGTATAATCACAGGATGTTAGATGAATAGACACTGACATTCATAGAAAGGAAAACAGATGTTTTGTGTGTTCTAAGACATACCTGCATTATTCAACATAAGATAATGGGTAAGACCAAATGGGGTTGTTTCTCTTCTTAATAAGTCCCCCACAAAGTATTAGAATACTCAGAAAAGCCTAATATCTTATGCCTTGGATATTAAGGTGACAGGTGACGTTGACTCTCTTGCTTTTGTCATATAAAACTCCTGTCTTCCTAATGTGAAATTTATGAACCCTCTCTGGCCAGAATTTTGGATTTATATATTATTGTCTTCCTGACAAAGCTTGGTATTTAAAAGTGATAAGTCTTATGGAAGGTTTTATTGGTATTCTATTTTAATAGTATAGTCTTCTCTGGAAAACATTCTTTAAAATATTAGAGCATTTACTCCCCTATTCTATCCCTAGGGATAAAGCTTTCCTCACGGCTCTTTTTATTCAAGGGATGGTAAATGACCACTCACTGTCTCTGTGCCTCTTGTTCCAATAGGTCTTTTGTTATCCAGCAAATCCCAAGCAGCAATCTGTTTATGGTGGTGGTGGACAGCAGCTGCCTCTGTGAGTCTGTGGCCCCAATTACCATGGCACCCATTGAAATCAGGTATATCCTTTTGTGTGTAAAACTGGTCACTAATGCTGCCACTGGGAAGGAGGGTCATAATAAGAAAAGACCAGAAATGTGTTTTAGGGGAAAATATACTATCCCACTGTTGGAAAGAGAAGTCGTTAATGGAGTTAGTACCATATTTTAACATCTGAAATGCATAGTAAGGAGAAATAGCATCTTGGAAATGTGCCTTAACTACAGTTAACATAATGAATCTCTTAAGTGTGAACGTTTAAAGGCCCAGAAGATCAGACGGCGTCCAGAATCGTGTCATGGATTTCATCCTGAGGTAAGTCTGGGATTGCTATCTGTCCCCTTTTCCCATTAGATTCTCCATGAGAATCTCACGATGGTCAAAGAACTGTAGCTAAAATTTTAATCATGATCAAGCCAGTCTTTTCAGGCAAATAATAAATATGTAGAGGAAAGTTCATGGAACTCTACTTTCAAAAATAAATACACTTGTAAATAGACTGTATGCTGTTTCAACCTTGTCCCTTTTTTAATTAATTAATTTATTTTTTAATTGAGTCACCATGAGAACAGTTACAGGGCTTTTAGGATTGAGTCTCAGTCATACAATGATCAAACACCCATCCCTTCACAGTGCACATGTTCCACCACCAATAACCCCAGTATATCCCGCCTCCCATTCCCCCTCTGCCTGTGTGGCAGATGATTTTCACTTTACTCTTTCCTTACTTTGATTACATTCAATTTTTGACAGGAAACTCACTACCATTATTTAGAGTTTTTTCCCCAATAGCCAGACCTGTCGGAATGGCATCATTAGATTGTATGTTTTCTATTGTTGGTAACAAAGAGCATATGATGTTGCACGGTCTCTAAAGCGGCCGCCCAGATTTGGAATTCTGGTATTAAGTCCAGAGGTATTTCTGTGAGCAGCCGGTGCATTCTCAGATTGGTTTCTGTGGCGCTGGGATCATAGCTGTTCAGGAGCGGAGGAGCTGTACATGGGTGACTGCTTGGAGTCTCATTTGGGTAGGAGGCAGGGCTGGTTCTGCCTCCCCCATCTCAAGATTCCCTATGCATCACGTCCCATCAATGCAAACTCCTACCTCTCTGTCCAGTTGTTTCTGAACAGTGGTGCTCACCATGCTGTCCAGGGGGGAAAAGGCCAAGGGACAGAAACCCTTCCTCTCCCAGGGCTGCACGGGGCTGTAGCTTAGTTCCAAGTCCAGGAGTATATCTGTCATAGCCACTGCATTCTGAGATTGGTTTCTGTTCCTCTGGGATAATGGATGCTCAGGGGTGGCGGGGCCATTCCTGAGCATATATTTTGTATATCAGGAAAGGTTGCTGTGGCCATGCGTTTTGGAGATGTCCCAGTCCTGCATACCGGAGCCATGTTAGTAGAAGCTCAGTGTCGCCAGGGCTCCATCTGGGGAAGGCGTGCCAGCTGTACCTTCCCTGTCTGGCACCCCGGTGTTGTTGGCCCGGTCTGGGGTCCTGAGCAATCTCCGGCTGGCGGTGCCTTCCAGAACGGCCCAATTCTTCACTGCTGGTTGTGGCAAGATGGCACTGAGGGCAGGTCGAGGTTGTGACTTCCTGTGGCCAGGGTGAATTGGAAACTGGGCCGGTGCCGCCCCATTCCAATGCCCTCTGAGACAACCTTAAACACACACACACACACACACACACACACACACACCTATGCACACACATATGTGTGTACAATAGCCTCTTTACTATCTTCTCTATTGTGCACTATGCTGTAATTTCATTGCCTGTCACAGTACACAAGTGACTCTGAATATCTTGGTTTACATGTTTTTAATTGTAGTTCAAATTATTTCCCCACCTTGTTTTTAGACAGTCTTTCATTTACAACAACCTCACCACCAAAAAATACCCCAAAAAATCTAATGTGCACAAAGCAAAAGCAGAAAATATTAATATCAGATGGGCAGTCACAACATATGAAGATGAAATACCATCTCAAAACTCCCTACCCACAAAAAAGCACAATAATAAGGGCATTTATACCAAAATGATGTCCAGAGGAAAATGGAAGTGTAAGAGAGGTGAACATAACCAAAGATATAGATTAATAGAATACCCCTACAATACTATCATCAAATCTAAAAACTATGCTACACTTGACCACATAGTCATTACTACTGGATCATTGTTTCACCCTGCTCTTAATTAATACTGACACACTATATAATTTTAAAAAGTCTTCACATAATGGTTCCACCCAACTGTTTTGAAAAAAGATATCTCCTTCAATTATTCAGTGATATGTGATAATTTTAAAGCTAGAAAAAGTAACACAAATTTAAAAATTAATTCAACTCTGAAATATGGAGAAAACTAGATCAATTATCACATGTGACTGGGAAAATAGCTCCTCTTGAAAATGTCACTAGAGGGGCTGGAGCAATAGCACAGCGGGTAGGGCATTTGCCTTGCATGCGGCCAACCTGGGTTCGAATGCCAGCATCCCATATGGTCCCCTGAGCACCGCCAGGAGTAATTCCTGAGTGAAGAGCCAGGAGTAACCCCTGTGCATCGCCAGGTGTGACCCAAAAAGCAAAAACCAAAAGAAAGAAAGAAAGAAAGAAAGAAAGAAAGAAAGAAAGAAAGAAAGAAAGAAAGAAAGAAAGAAAGAAAGAAAGAAAGAAAGAAAGGAAAGCTCATTACTCAATTGTGTTACTCTAATTCCTTAGATTGTTATCAGAGAGGTCAAAATCTCAGATAGTGAGACCCTAACTTTCATAATTTTGTTTTACTCTCATCCATGGAGTTGTGGAATTAACTTAAGGGAAATATTAACTATTTATATTCTTCCTGTATATAAAACTTAATACTAGTAACAGTCCAAATTTAAAAACTCAAGCTCATGGAATAAATAAGAACACAGGCAGGGAAACTTTAGTTTCTATATAGTTCAGCCACAAATTTCACTTGTATTTTATGGCAACCCAGGTCGTAAGTTAAAAAGTGATCATTTAATTGATTGACATAGGTCAGAGAAGTAAGTAGTTGAGATTTTGAGACCCTCTTTCCTTACAAAGCACTAGTACTCTAAACTTTTAGTATTAGTAGTAGTTGTCTTAGTTCCTTCATCTTAAACAATTCAGTCACACCCAACCTGTACTTTTTACTTTTCAACAACACAGTATCACAAGCTAGAAGGAAAGGATAGGTCTGGCTTCTGGAAAGCTCCATTTCCTTAATGGCCTTGAATAATTCCCTTGTCTAATCAGGGTGTTAGATTTATATCTCCTCAGAAAAGGAGTTGGACTAAACAACTACTATTTTTTGAGTATCCTTAAGTGTACAACCAAGATCAGGAAGGATTCTTACAATCAGGCTTTAATTGACTAGAGCTATGTACAAAGAACATGGTAACCTGTCAGAAGTTGGACAGACTTGGGGCTCACTTCAATGTCATGGCAGAGAATGCAGAATGATATTGGCGGGCCCCAAGATGTCAAGTTCTGTCCTCAACCTTCTTATTTACCCCTAAATGACCTAACATGGTTTCACAAGTAGGGTTTGCGGTGGTGGTGATGGGGGAGGGTGTGGTGGTCCCAACTTAAGGAATAGGAAAGAGAATGGAGGAATCATTGTAATGGACTAAGACAGTGGATGAGAGTATGAAAGTCTCTCTCTTTCCATAGGCAGACAAGAGAAAACAGGAACAAATTTATAACTTGGACAAGATTCTGGGCAAGATTCTCAGATATATATATATATATATATATATATATACATATATATATATCTTTTATTGAAGTATTATCATGTATGATACTACAGAAGTCATTGTTTTACAGTTGAAGCACAACTGTACCAGTTCCTTCAAGGTGTTTTAAGGTCCCTCCATTATTATCCCATGGTCTAGTCCTGTTCCATACTTTCAGAACCTCCTTAATTCCCATTTCTGTTGAATATGTCCCAACATTTGTTTGCATGGTATATTGTCTAATCCCTTATTTTGTTTCATTATATTTAGCATCAGAGAATATTTTATAACATCTATAATTTTCCATCTCACTCTGGGCCTTGCATGGCTCTATAGATATTATTACCCATGAAACCAGAAAATTCATGTCTAAGCCATCTGAGGTCAAACTGAAGAAACAATTTGTAGTCAGAACAATAAAAGGAGATTATTTTAATGGATTATTTGCCTCTCATGGGTCCACTTCATAAATCTACAATTCAAGGGTCTACCTGCTTTCTTATGAATACATGCAGATCTGCTTCACATTGCGTTTCCAGCCACACTTACTATTTTCTCCTGTATGTTCCACAGCTGTTAGCCTAAGAGGTCACACAGAGAGCATTTCAGTACTGAATTTAACTGCCATGTAAGAAATGAGTCTGAATCCTCAACAAGGGGGAGAGTGCTTGGTTATCCATACAAATTAGGTCAGATCTTCCTCTCTGTGTTGGTCCTCTATAAATAAGAAGGCTTACAATCCTGCCAACGTTTCTGAGTAACTGAACTGGAGAAAACTGTTTCATCTTTAACTAATGAGTAGAAAGACTTGCCATCCTTAAAGGATATGGTGAAATATATGTATATGTTCTTCTTGGGAAGAGAAAGAACTTCCCTGAAGATGACAACCAGAGTTCTATTGGCTCTTCAACAGGGAGTACTGTCCCCCAGAAAGTAGGAATTTTCAACATCCTTTAAAGAGGATGAGTGAGTAGGCTTTGCTGAAATGTAAAGAGTTTCTATCTCCCTGTGCTTTTTTTTTCAGAGTCCTCAACTAAACAGTATACTGTATATTTTTATTTTATTTACTTACCTAATTTCTCCCGTAAGTTAAATACCATGGTGTTGTCATTTTTTTTAATCCACTACTATATTCTCAGGGCCCAGGATAGTGTCTGGGCAAATAGTTGGTACTCAATAAATTAATGGATTTTTTAAATTGAATCATGGTAAGATACAGATCTACAAAGCTGTTCATGGTCAGGTTTTAGTTACACAGTGTTACAGCACTGGAATCCTCTACCAGTATACATTTCCCACCACCAGTGTTCCCAGTTACTCTCCTGACACCTTCCCCACAGTATCTCTATAGCAGGCACTTTCCTTTCTCTCTCTCTCTCTCTCTCTCTCTCTCTCTCTCTCTCTCTCTCTCTTTCTCTCTCTCTTCCTTCCATCAATTAATTAATGGAAGGAAGGAAGGAAGGAAGGAAGGAAGGAAGGAAGGAAGGAAGGAAGAAAGAAAGAAAGAAAGAAAGAAAGAAAGAAAGAAAGAAAGAAAGAAAGAAAGAAAGAAAGAAAGAAAGAAAGAAAGAAAGAAAGAAAGAAAGAAAGAAAGAAAATGTCACTAGAGCCAGTGGATGACTAATTTCACCTCTATATAGCAACTAACTTTAAGGTTATTAAAATTTTAAATCCTGTAAAAGATGTTTAAAGCATTATAGTACTAATAAGAATTTGGAATATATGGAGAATGTTTGCATTTTTATTAAAGGATAATTCAATAGCAACATATTATGCCTATATATGCTGCAAGAACCTTTTGTAAATTCCAATGACCATTTCTAAGAAAAGCCCTGTGTAAAATCAAATATAAACAATAGTCTGAAACACTAAAACCACTTTCAATTAAAAGTAGAACTGCATACTTAGACAACTAATCACTACAGTAAAACTTTCCTTAGAGTTTATACAATAATTTTCTTTGATAGCTAGATACATGATAAACATTTTTTAAATAGTATTTTTTCTTTGTTTCCAGACCTAGTAAGATGAGGCCAGTGGAACACAATAGAAATTCTTATATATGATGGAAGTTCAATTTGAAGTAGAGAATGTAAATTAGTAATCTCACAAGAGATCCTAGGGACTGGAGAGAATTTCATATGCAAAATCAATAGACTAAAGAAAACACAGATTTATTTAGAAAACAAAAATCATGATTTTTAATTTTAATTACCACTATACAATACTATTGATGATAAGATTTTTTGCACAAATTATTCCAACATCTCACACCTCCCCCTGCCACTAAAATGATCATTTCTCTCCACCATTATCTTGGGTCCTCTGCTTAACACCCAAATCTCCCACACCCTACTCCCTGCCATCTCCCCACCATCATAACTAGTCTCAGTTCTGTATGCAAGTTCTAAGATTCTATTGCTTTTGATCATCTGTTGTTTCTTTACTATCCTTTTTTATATTCTACACATGAGAGAGATACATTCTGTACCCATCTCTCTTCTAACAAACTTCATGCAGAGTGATTCCTCTATTCTGTCATTTGTTCTTGAACACTGGTGGCTTCCATATTTTGGCTATTGTGAATAGTGATATCATGAAGTTAGGAGGAATTTTTTTTTCTGAAATAGAGTTTTTTGACCCTTGGAGTAGATGCCAAGAAGTGAAATTTCTGGGTTGTATGGAAGCTCAATACCCAAACTTTTGAGGAGGACCCATTTTTTTTTCATACAGTTCAAACAATCAACATTCCCACCAGTAGTGGATGAAAGTTTCATTTTTCATTTTCCCTGCATCCACACTAACACTGGTTGTTTTATTCATTTTGATGTGTGCCAGTCTCACTAGCGTTAGGTGGTTCTCATTGTTGTTTTGACTTGCATTCCCATGATCATTGATGCAGAACATGAAAATACCTATTGCAATGTATAAATTTTTCCTCCCCCAAAATTGAACTGCTATTGTTCCTTATTCTGGGTAGTAAGGGATATTAGTTTTTGTATATCTCCAGCTTTTCCTGTTACCACCAAAATCTATAAATGCTGAAGTCCCATATATATGTATATGTATATATACAAATATATATATACATATACATATATATTTATATATACATATCTATATATAACCCTCCGTATATACCAGTTCAGCATACAAGGATTCTATCAATCAAAATCTGACTCTTCAAATTGTACAGTGAAGAAACATTATATTAAAAACATATGCATAGTGTATCTGCACAATTTAAATCCCTATTGTCTGAGCTAAAATGAACAAACATAGAAAAATAAAACAAGTAGAGCTTTCAAAATAGCGTCAGCTATAGAGTTTGATCCCTGATTTCATGCAGTACCCTAAGCACCACCATATATGACCTTGGTCACTTAAGGGTGTGATTCTGGTAGCCCTTGAATATTTCCATGCCCCCAAACAATACAATTAGGTTGAGTGTCACTATTTATAGGTATGGTCCCTATGAAAATATAAACCAAGGACGCAAAATATATAAATTACTATGGGATCAGAAAATATAGGTAACATTTAAAGTTACCTACTGGCAACCACTTATGGACAAAACACTACTTATTTCTGCAACTTAGTCCTAGGTATCTTTACCATACACAGTGGCAGGGGAATATATCATTGACTGGTGAAGTCCTATAATCAGTATTCTTTGTAGCACAGCAGAAAGAATGAGAAATGAATGCTCACCAATAAGATAATAACTGGGTCTGGGGAGATAGTAACAGGGGTTAAAGTTCATGCTTTGCATGTGGTTGACTGCAATTTGTTCCTGGCACCATGCAGTCCCCCAAGCATTGCTGGGTCCAGCACTAGAGGTGCTAAATATTGCCAGAGCGGGTGGGTGATCCCTGACACTGTGGGGCCCAAGCAGCAATGTTTTGGTACCCATGCATTGAACCACTGGCCCGTTGTTTTGGCTGATACTGGAGAAAGAGTCCTCTAGGTCTTCTGAGCACTGCTTGGAAGATCCTCACAAAAGATAATAGCTGAATAAAATAGACTAAACATAATGGAATTCTGTAAGTGAATAAAAAGAATATAGCAGAAACAGATAATATGATTTCATTTTTGTGAAACAAATTCCCCCCCCCCCCAAATCAAAAAGAAAGAAAACACTCAAAGCCATCTGAAACTAAGTGTCTGAAATGATCAGGCCATTTTCTTTATACATAATAATTAGAAACTCAACATTTTACTTTCCTAATCAATATTTGTATCATGACATTTCTAACACTATTCACTTTCCTCTTGAATATTATGTTCTTTCATATTTATAATTTTGTATATTTATGCTTTAACAATAGAAGTCTGTTTCTCATCACCAACATCAAATTTAGATAAGTCCATTTTTTTTCTCTTTTTGGGTCACACCTGGCGATGCACAGGGGTTCCTCCTGGTTCTACACTCAGGAATTACTCCTGGTGGTGCTCAAGGGACCATATGAGATGCTGGGATTCGAACCCGGGTTGGCCGCGGGCAAGGCAAACGCCCTACCTGCTGTGCTATTGTTCCAGCCCCAACTCCATTTTTTTAACATGTTCTAGGTTTCTAAAGACTGTATAGTGAAGGGGGTAAGGCAGACCTGGGGACTCAAAATAGATATTTCCAAATCTTCTTCCATCTACCACTGTCCTAACCAACTCTAACTTTCTCTGTAGGAGAATGCAAGGGAGTGTGGGGGTGCATCCAGTCTCCAGGCCAAGCTGGTCCTCATGCTGTTCCCTCTGCTTTTGATGCTCTTCTCAAGGTGACACTGACTGAGATGTTCTCTTGGCATGCTAAATTATGGATAAACTGTGAACCAAAATATGGTGCGACATAGGAGACATGAAATATAGTCCAACCATCAGCATCTCATGATTTTAAACTGTGCGTGATATAAACTCTTAAAACTATGTTGACAAAAAAGTTATCTTTTTACTTTGCCAGTCATGCAAATGTGAGTTTGCTACATGATAATAATCATCCTTCATCAGAAATGGGGCTGCAAGTGGGCAGTGTCCCTTCTGCTTGAAATCCATTGAAACCAATTTAAAACTGTGTACTTTTTAAATAAAGTATATTAAAATCATAACCTCACTGTTTGGATTTTATCATTATTTTATTGTTGAGAACACAGACTGAGAAATGAAGGAGCAAGTTGCCCATTCCAGACACCGGGAAAGAATAGTTGCTGGCAGAGACTGCTCTAAAGCAGATTCTAGACAAATATTTAACAATTGTTTAGATGCCCCACTCTCAGTTATAAAAATATTTACAGAAGTAAATCAAAATTTCATCTACATGGGAAAAGTTTATTACATATAACCCTGAAATTTGTTGAACTAAACTTCAATGGAAATCATAATTTGGATGAGAACATAAGCTTCTATAATATTAAAGTGTTGAACTATTTGAGAAGAGAAATAAATAAATCCCAGGAATTCATTCTGAGTAGACTTGAAGGAGAAAAGAACAATGACTACAAATGACTCTCAAGCTTATTGCTTGAATATTTGGCTTTTGGCTTCTAGCTTTTCCCACAAATAAGAGATGAAATTAGATCTCAACTATTACAATATGTGAAGCTACCCAGACCTGTAAGCATTCCCAAAGCACTGGATCTGAAACCAAAGAAAACAGATTCCACTGGATCATCATTACAAATAAACTGGAACAATTTCCATGGGTAGATAGAAGAAAGAATGTTCACTGTACAGGAATGACATCTAAAAGTCATGTGGAGAATCCCACTTAAACTCCTTTATAAAAAGCCACATGATTCTGTTGAATTTAGAACACATTATGACACCCATACTATGATACTAATGATTCTTTCATAATTATGTAATATAAATAAGTATCATGACACTCCCTATCTATTCACTGCTCACTATTTTTAAATTCACTCACTATTGTCAACAGTGATGTAGTTTGGTTATCAGTACTTTGTGACAAAAAGATGTCATAGTTATGTTACACTGATGACCCAAGGCTGTGTTAGTCCCCGCTATCTGGAATGTTCCACTCACTCACCCAGCACCTCTAATTGTCTGTCCCCTAAGTGATTCCAGCCAACCAATTATTCTATGTATCTACTTAGATAGCAAATGATATTTCCAAGATAATGTGTCCAAAGTGGAAATTTGAAACACTTTTCTTTCAACTGACTAGCCCAAACCTTGAGGGCACCCTGTCCACATGTTTCCCCCTAAGTTTCTGGCATAGCTTATCTCCTAAATGTTTCCCTCCTTTTCACACCACCCCCTCTCTGTTGCCACCCTTTTTCAGGCCCTTGATCCATATCCCCAGAGCTCCAGGATCAACAGAAAAGCAATCTTATTTCAAACTCCGGATTCTGGTCCCCACTTCCAGGGATGAACAGCATTCTTTCAAAAAGGCGCAAGCCCCAGAGCCTTCTGGAAACCCTGGATTTACCAGAAGTTTTCCATAGCCTTTGGTTCTTGGGTTGACCAGATGTCTGTCTGAGCTTCCCTGGTCTAAAGGCCCAGCACTTTTGGGATTCTGTTTTATAGTCTCAGCAACACCCCACACCACAGGTCATTCTCCACTCAGCAACCAGAGCAAATTTTCTAAAACACATGTCATATTCTGTTCTAAACCACTTCAGTAAAAGTAGTGTAGGTATCTGTATCATCATTTGAAATTGTGGTTCTTAAGATGAGCGTAAGAGTCACCTGAGGAAACTTTAATAAATCCTGTCTGTCACAGAAAGGGCCCAGATATTCTTCTTCAAAACAAACTTCAACAACAAAACCCTCCCTATTTACCCAAAGAGATACCTCATATGGTAGAGCACATGACTGAGTTCCAACACACAGCACATGAAACTGTCACTTACACCCTGCCAGCACCACAGGGTGTGTACCTTATACTCCCCAACCACTAAATCTGAACTGTCAGATTTACAGGTCTGAGAATCGCATCTCTAAGAATGACCTCACAAATCTAGAGAGTAGATATGATGACTATCTACAATTTATTACTTTTTTATTTTTATTGTAAATCACTAAATAAAAATATGAAGTGAATTACAATATTGTTATCAGTGGTTTCCCATGCATGTAACTCTAACGCCACACCTATCACCAGTGCACCATTTTAAAGTTGAAACAAAGGCACAAAGAGAAACTTAAATTTTCTACAGTCATACAGCTGAGAAGTGACAGAGAATTTTAATGTGGGTAATTTTGACCTCAGGGTGTACGTATCCAGCCTATCAAATACTCATTGAATGAGTAAGTGAAGAAAAATGAATAACCAGTAGCTATTACTCTTATACCTCAACGCACCCACTCAGGGACATTGCTGTCTTCCCAAAGTGCTGGGTTTCCACTCTCTGCCACACAAACCTACTGCCTCATTTCTTATTTACAGCTGCTGTTCCTGTCGCCTCACCTCTGGACAATTTTTTAATGTAGGAGTACTGCTATTTATTCAGCCATTGATTAAGCTAATTGATTTGGGCATGAACTCCACTCCAGGTCATTTTATGCTGCTCATCTCACTGTTGCTGACCTTCTCTCTGTAGTTAACAATGGCTTTACAACCCACAATTGTATTCATATGGTTACTTTGGGTACCAATTCTGCTGTGCATTACTAAACAAACAAGAAGACAACCAATGAAACTCTTTATTGATCTCAGCCACATCATCAGCCTATTCTAGAAACATCTTTCACAAGTCAGCTTCTTTCTAGTCCATTCTCCCCAACAAATATTGAAAAGTAGGGCTGGAGGAAAAGTACAGGTGTTTAAATTATATGCCCTTGCATGTCTTTCATCCCTGGTCCCACATAGTCCCCAAAGCATAGTCAGAAGCAACACCCCCACCCCCTCCCCCAGCACATATCCAGGAGTAGGACAAATGAGTGTGGCCCAACAGCAAACAAAAAAATTCAAATAGTCTTCATTCTCCTAAAAATTCAGCCCAACTTTATTGTTCTCTTGATACATGTTTCAGTGATAAAAGAGAAGGCATCATCATCTGAATGTGGAAGGTTATGGTATAAATCATACTCACATATAAAATATAATACATGTATAATCAGAATTTTTATTTGATAAGTATCACTGGATGGTATAGGAGAATGCAAATAAGGTATGTAGGTATTTGAAACAATTTATAGAATACTGCAGAATACTAGAAAAGCAGTATTTGAATCAGTGATATGAAGCAGAGAGTCTCTTGCCCACATGCCTGACTGTCTTCCCCGGGGCCCCTTGGAGGGGATGGACTCCAGCTTCCCTCCCTGCCCAGAACAGAGCTCCCAGCGGCGGAAGACCACCGGAACCTAGCCACAGCTATGCTCAAGACCCCTCTCCACAGGTTCGGACAGACCTCATGCATGAAGGTACTGGCAGAGGAACCCAGGTGTGTGTAATCCCATCAGTGGCCAACATCCAGAGACTTAAAAGCAAGCTCTCAGAAACAATATCTTATAACCTACTTCTCTCACTGGGAGAAACTTGCAAGCTACTGAGAGCTTCCTGCCCACATGGGACAGCCTAGGAAACTTCCCATGGTGATTCTATATGCCAAAGCCAGTAACCAGCTATATCTTATTCCCCTGACCCTGAAGCCTTTAGAGGCTTCTAAAATCTCAGGGATAGGACAAATGTAGAGGTTACTGAGTCCACTCGCTCGATATGAAGCAAAGCAAACAAATTCAAACAAAGAATATTGTTATTTTTAATGCTTTGGGAAAAATTCACGAGATAAATTAATGCCTTTACTATGCTTATAGGGCCCTTTCTTCCCAGCACTATGCTGACCTCATCCTAAGCTTCCACTCCCTCTAGTGATCCGCACAGTCTTTCTGCTCCTTAGATATGTCTTGTGGCCTTTGCCCTGACCATTCCTCCTCAGGTGTGTCTCATGGCCTTTGCACTGACCATTCCCTCTGCCTTAGTGCTTGCCTTCTCCAGGTATCAGGAGCCCTCCTTCCTCCTCTGGCTTTAGGACTTCCTTCTTTAGCAGTCTTCCCTGCCCTCCCTGTATTCAGCTTCCACCCTTCCCCGGGCATGAAGAATATTTCTCCAAGCAAATATGGGCCACACATCCCACTGGATTTTCTTTTTGTTAATCTCTTCTTGGAGAATATGAACAAGAAGAAGGTAACAGCTTACTTTATCTTCAAGAATCATGTATGCTTTATAGCAGACCTTTAACAAACACTTAAGCAGTTGTAATAGCTTAAGTTCAGTGCCACTAGCATAGTAAGTGCTCATGTATACCCTGTATTAGAAAACCATGTGGAATTACCATCATTTCTGCAAGGAGAATAGAGTATTCTATATTGTACTGCCATTGCCTAAATATGAAGGATATTACTTTATGCAATATTAACATGATGAACATCAATCATATCCAAAGGGATTCTCCTACCAGAAAACCTTATTAAGATCTATGGTTTGCTACTTATAATTAAGAAAATTGGTTAGAATGTGATATAGTTTAATATAGAATTATGTAGCACAGCTACATAATTGCTAAATGCAGTTTTGAAAATTATAGGCTGTAATTTTAATATACAATTTAATATAATTGGTAACAGATTCAGAAGGCACCTATGGTTAATCATATGCAGCAATATTCTTCCTAAAGCAAGAAAACTTTCATACATATATGTTTACATATGTAAGATACAGAAAATGTTTTATATGTATACATTGAATAAAATGCACAAAATAAAACAATTGCAAAACTTGAGTGTAAAATTCAGCATAGATGGAGTGATGAAATAGTTTCATCCTAAAGTCAGTGAGAGGGTTGCTCCAGGAGCTCTACTTTCTTTCATGAGCAGTAGTAAAGGGGCACAGTATTATCCCCAAAGTAAGGCACTAAAAGCCCTAAAATAATATGGGAATGGTGTTGGTATGAATTATCACTGAATATGTGAAGAAATTTAGGCTATGGCAATGTAACATTATTATTTCAATTGTAACTACTCAGCACTATGAATACAATAATATTGCTTTTCTAAAGAGACCTGCCTGGTTTAGTAAATTTTAAAATTGCAGACAGAAGAACACAGTTTTTTTGTTATCATAAGGATCCTTTGTTGTGCCTGCAATTTGAACAATTTGAAGTTATATATTGATGCCTCTGATTGGCATCTGTTTGATGGAGATACTGCTGGGCATGTTTTCACTAAGATGACTTTGTCATATTTACCCAGATACTACTATTACCTACTGAGTAATGACTGGGATGCAGTTCCATATCTATAAATATAATAATAGCACTCATGAAACAGAATTATTTCGTTAATATCTCTTTTCCTTCTATTTGCTTTGGGGGGACACACCCAGCAGTGCTAAAGACTCACCCCAAGCTCTGTGCTCAGGGATCGTTTCTGGTGAAACTCAGGGGACAATATGCGGTGCTGGTTTGAACCCAGTTCCACTGCCTGCAAGTTTAGTGCCCTACCCATATACTCTCTGGTTCCTTATCAAATATTTCCATGGTATTCAAGTTGAGATGCATTCTCCCCCCCTTCTCGTTCTGTAATAATCACTGAGGGTCTCTTTTGTCATTTCTTAAAAATAAATGCCATGTTCCTCCTGGATTCCCAGGTCGAATCTATACCATGAATATTTTCTTCAGCAAATGTTAGGAATTCCTTCCATGCTGTAATTTATTAAACCGCTACTCTGTTATATCTTAAAACAGTCAAATGGTGGGCACCTTCATTCCTATCAAACGGGCCTCAGCAGTATTTCACTGAATACTTGAAATTCTCTCTGAAAAAAACTTGCTTCACTTACTGCTTCATACCCATGAGGATCTGCCCTCTGCTCAGTCAGACTTCCACAGCCAGAGTGTGAGAATGAGAGCAAATCACATATACATCACAGGCAAATATGACAAAGTCATCTTAGTTAAAACATGCAATATCCATGCTGCTTTGAATCACTCTTAAATTTTATTATTGCTCAGAAAGATCTTGATGAATGGGTAAGTAAACCTTTTCCATGATACTATGTATCAAAGCCTTCCATTTACAAGGTATTATCAGAACAAAGGTACTTTGCACTATAATCCCGTGCAGCTGTTATTGTTTCTCTCCACTGAATGGGAAACTCAATTGAAGCTCATTGAACAAGGTAACCAAAGATGCTGGAGTAGGACCAGTAAAAGAGTAGGACCTTTCCTACTCTATACTTTTACCCTAAACCATGACAATATGGTGTTCCACATACAAATGTATCAATGTTATGAGCCCTGGTTTTATGCTGCAGTGAATGATCTTGGATAGGAGCAAGTCAAAGTGGCAACATTTTCTAGTTTAAGTTACTATTCATCAGTATTTATCAAATGAAACAGAATATATAATAGTGAATTAACTTGATACTAAATATACAATTAATAACACTCTGTTGTGACACTATGGCAACATTCTTACCAAATATAACATATAATGCTTTCAAATCATATACACATACCAGGAAACAAAAGATGCTTTAAAACAGGGGTCAGAAAATGTTTTCAATTAATGATCAGAATAAATATTTTAGGTTTTGTGGGCCATGGGATCTCTGTTATGACTATTTAATTCTGCCATCATAACCCAAAAGCACCTGTGTTTCAATAAAACTTTTAGGGCACTGAAATTTGAATTTCATATATTTTCATGTGTCACAAAAGAGTATTCTTTTAAATTCTTGTCCCATGTGTCAAATCTGGCCCATTGCCTGTTTTGAGTGGTTTGCAAACAGAATGGCATTAACATTAAAAAATGTTTGATGTTAAAATGTGCTATTTTATGAAGTTAAAATATATGAAATTCCACGGCTTTGACATGGTTCTATGATAGAATACCTATTTTGCATGTCTAAGGACCCAAGTTCAATTCTTGATATATTATCACCACATGAGCACTGTTGGAAGCAACTCCTGAGCATCAAGCTAAATGTAGTCCTTGAACACTGTTGGGTGTTGCCCAAAATGCAATATAGTTTCCCACAAGTATAGCTGCACACCTCTATCTGCATATATTTTCATTGTACTCGCCATAAAAGTTATAATGCTATCCATAAATGAAAATTTAGTTATTTCTGTGTTTTCTCTATTGAAAATAATGAGAAGAAAACTTCTAATCACGGGGGGTCCCTCCAGTTGCAAGCCATTACAGACCATTATATATGATTCCCTAAGCATCACCAGGGGTCATCCCTGAACACAGAGCCAGGATAAGCTGTGGGTGTGACCCCAAGCCACCTTCCCCAAAAAACATTTTATAAATAAAACTTTAAAGAAAATAAATTTAGAAACTTCATGCTCACTCCATTACAGACATGGCTGTTACAACGGTATCCGTGTATTGATATTGGAATCGGTACAGTACCAATTTAGCTACACGATTTTTACTTTAACACCACACAAACCAGCACTATTTCAAACATAGTAAGTACCCTAATATAAGCTAATGTCTTTATATTCATTTAACTGCCAATGTAAAGAGCATAACTCACTGCAGTCTACTGGCATTACCGCTACTCAGATTGTAAGGTGATGAATATAGGCTGACATAATGCAATTCAACACAGTCTGTTATCACTTCTGTTCCCACAATTATATGTAATAAAGCAAAGCATAAAATCACATTGCTGCTGCCAACAGTGGTTCTATTAGAGTAGTTACTACTCTCAGCCTATGCTGTGCCGAGTGGTCATGAACTATAATATCGTGTGTCATATCATTGCCGTACCCCACCCTGTCAGTCTGCCAAGAATCTTGTTAACAAAATCTTACCACAAATTTCCATACCAAATGGCACCGTATTGTAATTATCCTAACTCCAAATGGATAACACTGAATCAGTGAGGAGAAATATTGAAGTGGCATCTTTTTTAGTAAGAAATTGTTACCATCTAGAAAATCTAACTGTGGCATCAAGAATAGTGGTAAATTATAGTCATAAAATCCTAATTAATAAGTCATAAAAAGTTTACATTGTCTTCAAGTGTTCTATTCAATTTTCTACCATATAGCCTCCAAGATATGGAGATACTTGTGGGGTTTACATGGGGCCATGGCATTGACTATGAAAAGAATATCACACTCTTTTCACATAATCCCTCATAGTAAGAGCAGGCATAAGTTGCGAAAAATGCAAATTGCAGACACAGGCTTAGATTCAGAGTGATCACACTCCTTGACCAAGTGTCACAGTCTTGTATGATAGACAAAGCTATAACTTAAAGCCAGCTTATGCCACTTATTGAATATTTTTATATTCTAGGCTCTATATATCTGGAATATGGTTCTGTTCTGTTTGGTTGCTCACCAGACCACCTCGGCATTTTCTTTTCACAGTATGTGCTATAGTAACTCCACTTACACATACTGTTTCATACTCACTATGATGGTAAGAGATACACAACTCATCCACTGCTTAATAGATCAACAAAAGGGGCTGAAAGTAGGGTGTTTGCCTTGCACGTGGCCAACCCAGATTGTATTCCTGGCATCATATATGACCCTCTGAGCCCCATCAGTAGTGATACTCATTTTGGTTCTGAGTACAGAACCAAAAGTAATCTCTCAGCACTGCTGGATGTGCCCAAACAACACGCCCACACCCTATCCCCCCAAAAAAAATCAACATTACTATTTTTTTAATCACCATGAGATACAGTTGCAAAGCTTTCATGTTTGTTTCAATAATACAATGATTGAACACCCATCCCTCCACCGGTGCACGTCTTCTACCACCAATATCCCCAGTATCCCTCCGTCATCCAACCCCTCCCCCTGACTCTATGGCAGACAACCTCCCCTATACTCTCTTTTGTATTGCTTGTTATAAATAGCATAAGATGTCACACAGCCACAAGAGTGGCCACATGTTCCTAGAATTCTGAAATTTTAGATAAATCGGGTCTGGAGAAATCTCTGCAGTGAGCTTCTTGGTTTGGCCATTCTTGTATGTGTCTCTGAATCATGGCCATTAAGGAGCTTAAATAGCAGCCAAAGACAGTTTGTGGGCATGACCTCCAGAGGGATGAGAAGGATTGGCTCATCCCCCTATCCCTTGAGGCCTGGAATTTGCAGTCACTGAACCTGCATACCTGCACTTCTCATTGGGTTCTGAAAGTTGGAAGCCTCCCAGGCTCTTGGGGGGTAGGTGGAGAAATGACGCCTGCTCCAGTCTGAGGCACTCCGGTGAAGTTGTCCTGGCTTAAAGTCCGGAGGCATCTCTACAGCAAGATGCTTGGTTCAGAGATTCTTATGTGTGTCCCCACATTACTATTTCTTAAATTGGAGTTCCATTAGTAATATACCAGGTTTAAGATCTCTGACAACTATCCAACTGGATGTATTAGTTGACAGGCAGGGCCCTGGGCCGAAAGATAAACTGTGAAAGGCTTAAAGTTACAGTAAGTAAAAGCAATGGAGCTAGAGAAGTTTATAGAACAAGAAAGAGAGAGTTTTAGTCCATAAATAAAGGACTTTAGCATTAAGGGGCTAAGAGAGTGTAGGCAAAGGCATCAGGAAGGCATAGGCAAACTATTGGAAGATAATAAGAGGATGTGTATTTATATCACTTTATATACTTTACTCTTTATACAATGTTAGTTGCCAAATATACCTGAAAAATGCTGGAAAATAGATCTAAAATAACTTATTGAATATTTTTGTGTTCCAGGCACAATACCAATCTTATTTCAAGTCCCTGTAGAGTGCAATTTATTCCTATACATAGAGGAGAACAATAAAACAAGTGCGAATGAAGGCATATTTCAAGGTCCCAACAATTTCTTTGTCTTGGTAGCCTTAGCACTTTCCACAGTGGTCTCCTTTTGTGAAAATGGATGCATGGTCATTGGATGTGCATGGAAATTCCTGCACATAATTACCTCATCCTCCTGTTGCTAGGCTACCTTGGTATCCTTTCCTGACCTATTTTTTCTTGGACCACCTTGCATCCTCTCTTAATTCTCAATTCCATACATTTGAAAATCACTATATCACTGTCGTTGTCAGCCATTGTTCATCCATTTGCTCAAGCGGGCACCAGTAAGGTTTCCATTCATCCCTGTTGTGTTCAGGGTCAGGGGAATGAGGTCTATTATTATTACTGTTTTGGGGCACATTGAATATACCACGGGTAGCTTGCCAGGCTCTGCCATGGGAGATTCTACATCGCTCTCTTCCGGGAGCTTTGTTTTATAGTCTCTGGATCTTGGCCGTTGATGAGATTACATGGCACGAGGGGGCGGGGGGAGGGCAGTTTGTGGGTGTGACTGCCAAGCTACTGGAAAACTGGGGACCTGGGTGGATGAGGCCCAGTCCCGATCCCAGCAGGCTTGGAGTTCTCAGCCATGGATCCCACATACCTGGGTTCCTCTGGCAGTTCCTTCATGGGTGAGTCTTGTCCAAGTGTGTGGAGAGTGGCCTTGAGCATGGCTGTGGCTGGGTTCTGGAGGTTTTCAGCTGCTGGAGCTCTGCTTGGGGCAGTGAGGGAGACTCAACCGGGCCTCCTCCAAGGGGGCCACAGTGAAGACAGCCTGGCACGGGGGCAGGGGATTCTGCCTCACTCTCTTCTGGGAGCTTTGTTTTATAGTCTCTGGATCTTGGCCATTAATGAGATTACATGGCATGGGAGGGGGGCAGTTTGTGGGTGTGACTGCCAAGCTACTGGAAAACTGTGGGGATCTGGGTGGAGAGATCATATAAATCTTTTGCCTTTTACTCACATTTGAAAATAGAAGTAATTATCCCAAATTCTGTCCCCTAATCTCCTTAGTTTTGTCTGCAGTGAAGGCACATTTTTAGTAGATTTCAACATCCAGTGAGTGATTTCAAAAATTTGGAAGGACAGCTCTGAATTACAGTCAAGCAGAAGAAAACCTGGCCAGACCTAGATGGGATAATGACAGAAGCAATAAGAATAGTGATAAGCAATACTTGCTCTGTGAGTATAGTGACCCTGCATGCTACTGTCTAATGGTCATTGGAGAGCCAAAGGCAGGGTGGGAATTGGTCAGTCTGATTCAACACCCTCTGTCTTACCTATCTTGTGTAGGGGTATTACAGGAGGAGCTCTGACCTGTATCTCTAGGCTTTATCATCTCTGGAAGCCAGGTCAGCCCACCAAGATGAGAACGCAACCTTGCTGTGTGCTGTATGGCTGCCATCCCAGACCCTTGAAGGAGTCCCCTGAAGGGTGGCTACAGCATTGGTTGTGCTTTTCTGTTACTCACGCAGAGGCTGGGGCAGAAAGATCTCAAAAATATGTTTCTTTTTTTGGGGGGGTCACACTCAGGAATCACTCCTGGCAGTGCTCGGGGGACCATATGGGATTCCGGGAATTGAAGCCGGTTCAGCCGCATGCAAGGCAAATGCCCTCCCCGCTGTGCTTTCGCTCCGGCCCCTCAAGGATATGTTTCTTAATCTCTCTGAAACATAGTCTCCTTACTATAAGCAGAGCCAAAACCAAACATGTAAAACCTCCAAAATAACCCTCCTTCGGGATAAGCACACGAAGTAAGTGCATTTAAAAGTCCATTGTGAAGGTAACACCAGGCAATCAGACAGCATTAATAATATTATCCATTATTTAAAGTCATGGTATAGTACTCCACACTGAAATAGGACTTACTAATAACCACCTTAGTTTGTTCTGCTTTTCTATTTAAAAACCCCAAGGATGCCAAAGTGATAGTACAGGTAAGGTACTTGCCTTTCATGAATCTGACTCTCATTTGACCCTTGGAACTGCAGATGATCCCTGAGCACTGTCAGGAGTGATCCCTGAGCACAAAGTCAGGAGTAAATCCTTAGTACTAGCAGGTATGTCCCCCTCCCACCCTTCCACCCTCCCTGCACCACACACCCACACCCAACCCCCCCCCCCACACACACAGAGTAAAAGGCAATAAACAGCCCCATGTTGACCCAGAGAAGTTCAAAGACCTTTGTTTTTAGTTAAGCTCTGAGTACCCTCATACTCCCAGGCTTTCTACCACAATCAGTTCTCGTGCTTCCCAGTCTTTCTGCCCACAGACAGAGCATGAGAGAGGTCCTTGCCTGAACCTCACATTATTCCCTTTCCAAATCTCAAATAAAAATCCCAACCACATGGTAGGCATCTTAAGTGAATGCAGACCATCGAGTGTCCCATGAAAGCGTCTGAAACCCCTTTGGGTTAAAGCATGTGGTACAAGGCCTGACAAGTGCTATGGAACTTCTAATGGATTGCAGTTTGGAATTCAGACTGATTTTTGCTTTTACAAAGAATAAAATTATTCTAAGATCTGATGATAGAAAATCAACTGGTGTGGAGAAGGTGAAAGGTTCTGTTAGTCTAGAAAGGACAAGGTCTTTGGAAGAAAATTTTCAAACCCACCAGAATTAAAGTGTAACTTTTGTTTGTAAACTCATAAGATTATGGGTTTAGAATTAATTTGAGTTGAGTCCTTTCCAGTTGCCAGTAACCTAACACTTGGATCCATTACGCAATCATGACTAAGTCCTTCAGAACACGACTTTCAAACACGATGGGAATTAAAGGACAGACTTTGTAAATATTTAAAATTGCCAGTTTAAAATTAATTTGACTCATTTGCTTGCCAGTTGCCAGAAACTTATGAGAGTTGGAGCCTTTTTTGTAATCATATATTACATTCATGGGTCTTAAATAATTCATTTGAAAATAAAAAACAGTGTGGAACTTGGTGTCTCTATCACTAAAAACATTGGTATCAAGTGATATTAGAGAAAGGATATTTTTAAAAATATAAAACAAAATTTGTTTTTGATGTGTCAGTAAAAATCCCAAGTCTAACAAAAGATTTCTATTATAGCTGTAGACTGCTAATTTAGTTCTATTGTAATCATTGATTTTGCTAACACCTTTATTGACCTGTAAATCATATACCATATAATTGATATTTAAAGAAGTTTTGATTCAAAATTTCCTTGTATATTTAGAGTGGCACAACTATCATCCCATTCTAATTTTAGAACATTCTCATCGCCCTCCAAAGAAACCCTATACCAATTAGCATTCACTCCCATTTTTCCCTTTCTGCCCTCATTATTAGGATGTGCTAATCTATTCTCTGTCTATATATTTTCCTAAACCCAGACTCAAATAATGTCTTTTATTATGTGTTCTTTATTTGACATGTTATCAAGATTTATCCATATTGTAGGCTGTGTGAGTACTCCTTTCCTTTTAATTGGTGATGAATATTCAAATATATAATTGGTCCATATCAATTTATTTGTCAGTTGATGGATATTTGAATTTTCCTGCATTTAAACTATTAATAAAATTGCTAATATGAAATTTATGCATCATACATTCACTTAATATTTTTGCATGGACATACGTTTTTATTTCTCTTTGATTGATTCTTAGGAGTGGAATTGTTGCAACGATGGTAACATCATATTTAACATTTGAGAAACTTAAAAACTGTTTTCCAAAATGCCTACCTTATTTTACAATCTCACAAAAGCTGTATGAGACATTCCCATTCTCCAAATCCTTGCCAATGTTCATAATATGTCCTTTTCATTATAACCATTTGTTTGGGTAAAACAGTAATTCATTGTTTTTTTGTTTTGTTTTGTTTTGTTTTTTGGTGGGGAGAGCTGGTGTTTTGAGTGGGTGGTTTGGGTCACACCTGGCATTGTTCAGGATTTACTTCTGGCTATCATGTCATTCCTGATAGTCCTTGGGGGACCACCTGCAGTGATGAGATTGATCTAAGGTCTGCTGTGTGCAAGGCAAGTGCCTTAACCCCTGTACCATCTCTAAACTTTCATTTTTGCTTTAATTTACATTTCCCTAGTGGCCAAAGATTTGCAAATATTTCCATGTCCTTATCAGGTATTTTTGTATATTTTCTTTGGGAGAATATCCTTCTAGAACTTTTGCCCAATTAAAAAGCACTACAACAGCCTGTTTGTTTCTTTATTGTAGGAGTACTTCAGTTATCTTCATACAAGTTCCTTCTTGGATACATAATTTGAAAATATTTTTCACATTCTGTGGGTTGTCTTGATTGTTGTTGTTTTTTAATGGTAAACTGTGTTGCTTCCTCCCTAGAATTCCTGGCAGCTCATTTACCCAAAGCTTTCACATTTCTCTAGGGATGTTTCCAAGAATTTCAGTATTTTGAGGTCTATAATAGATTGTTTTTTCCTCTCTCCAAGATCTGCATCTTTAAAAATCTTTTCTAGTTTTCCAATTGGTCAGCTAAAGCAGTGTAACTTCTCTCCAGTCTTTCTTCTCCTGGCTCACTTCTAGCAAGCAGCAAGTATGTTTCATTTCTGCCTGCATCCCGATTAATTGATAGATTAATTGATATCCTGGTGTATCTAATAACTGAAGTCAGAGTTACCTTTTCATCAGAATCCCACTCTTTCAATACCCTCCCCCTTACCCTTGTCTCCATTTTCCCTTCTATATATGCACACAATGATTGCATTCCCATCTGACACAAAATTCTGGTGGTTACTAGTTCTGATTCTAAACTCTAAACTTTTCTAGGTTGGGTGGGAGGGTGAATTGGGGCACACCTGTTAGTAATCAGAACTTACTTCTGGCTCTGTGCTCAGGGATCACTCCTCATGGTGCTTCAGAGATGGTATGTGGTGTCAGGTATTAAGCCAGTGCCAGCCCTGTGCAAAGCAAATGCTTTAACCTCTCTACTATCTTTCTGCCCTCTGAATCCACACATTCTTCATTTCTAACTCTTCCTGGATTTTCCAGTTAACTTCCTGGCTTTTCTATTTAACTTCTGTTGCTCAATATTTCCCACATGCAAGATGGGAATGGCAATAGCCCCTATCAGTGTGAGGATAAAATGATTATATGAAAAGTCCTACTGTCTGGTATATAATAAGCTTTCAGAAAATGTTGGCTAATAGTATTGTCCCTATTAGCTCTTTTTAAAACAATTAATCCATATTTTCTCAAGATTTTCCCAGTGATTGGTTAAAGCTGAAATTCACAGATTTGTTATACAAGGCACTCCAGGATCTATAATGTGAGCAGAGAACCAATTAGATGGGCCACAGATACTTTCAGTAGATTTAAATCTTCACTTTTCAAAGCATGAGTTTAGAATGTTCTCAAGTAATTTCTTTCTAGGTATAGTTCTGTATGACCAATAGGGTACAAGTATTGACATGTACAATGGACTTACTTAAAAGCAGGCAGAATGCTGTGCACTGTCCCCCTGAATCCTCACAACTACTTTGAATGGAAGTTAGTGCTGCTGTGTCCAACTTCATTGCTGAAATCAATGAAAGGCTAAGTCTGTTGTCCAAGATCACACAAATAGGAAATAGTAAAACTTGGATAGGGTCCCAAGTCTTTTGAATACCACATCCTAAGCTCTTGGCTCTGTCTCAGGAAGATTTTGAAGAGGTGTCCACAGACAGACATTCTGAAAGACGGTGGGAAGGAATTCAAATACTTATTTCATATTTGTAATTCCTGACTGGAGTATATCTTCCATCTGGGTAACCTTTGCAGTGCTATCCAGACATCTGAAAAATCCTAGGACAAGGAAATTTTTACCGTAGTTTCTGAAAGTTCTTGATAACCAGAAATGTTTCTCCTAGATGGTGAGTGTTTTCCTCTGTCTGTTGGACTATGATGGACTAAATCACTTAACTGAAGCAAGTGAATCTTAAAACTTGGCTTGCTTCCTTTCCAGGAACCCCTTATATATGGCAAATGACTAGAAAAGTGTCTGAAAACCAAGAAGGGTCATTGTCCTCTTTGAGCAATAAAAGAGAGTTTTTGGACATCAGAGTGACTCATGGCTATGATCTTAATATGCAGAGGCAGCACATTCCTCACCGTGTGCACAAGAGGTCTTTATTATCCAAAGATAACTGATGCTGGAAAAATGCAACATAACATGAATGCATCAAAAATAGGGAAGAAATGATCTAAATAAGCAGTAGAAAAACAGTTACTTAGAGGACTCCACTAAAAAAAAATAAAGCTGGCCATTATGCAAACAAACTTACTTAATATTTAAGACAAAATAAACACATGGATAGACTAAAATTCTTCCCTCTTACAAAATATGCAATAGAAACTGAGTGTTTCCTCAGTGGTTCTAACAAAACTGTATATCATCAAGATTCAACTTACCTTGAACTTTTTACATTGTCAAAAAGTCAACTTCTCTCTCTTTCCCTTCCTCTCTTCTCTCTATTATTAAAGGATTTCTACAAATTGTAAAGAGCTTCTCTTAGCTTTTGGTATTCAAACATTCTTTTTAAAATTTCACTAACACATCTTCTATGTATTGGGTTCTTTCTTTGATTAACTCTGTCCAGTTCTCCTTACTCTGTGATTTTGAGAATGAGTAACTTGATTCTATTTTAAAGAACTCCAAGAAATTGTAAATCCTTTGCAAAATTTGCTATTGCATTTTTTATAAGATTGCTCTCTTAAATTGCTTTGTGTTATCTGAAATTTACAATTACACCATCCACATGAGACAATCAACAAAAAGGTTGAACAGGTTGAGACAAGAGTTGATATTAAACAGACAAGATTGTTTGCAAGAGGACTTGGATTTTTAAATTCTAAGTGGTATTTTTGTGGTCTGTCTTGCTTTCTTATTCAAATTCATAATTTTAGCTCCTCTCATTATGAAAATTTCATTTATTGGCATGTGTTCTTCCAAATCCTAGGCACCAAGATGTAGTCTAAATTCAGGTGACCTCAGAGGCTAAAATATTTGCCAGAGATATTTTTCCAGGGCCAACAAGCACAGCATGGTTATACCTAGAATCCTGCTTCCGGACATCCCCTATTCTGCCTCTTCATCATTGTTTTGTCTTTATCCTCCTTGCTCAATTTGCTCTAGCCACAGACATTCATTTAATATTCTTTATGCCCTCTGGATATCTGTTCTTTTTGTTTCTTCTGTCTTGAGGCTCCTTCCTATAGATCACTCTTTCTTCAGGTGCCTATTCAGTATCAAAGTCTTCAGAGCTCTCTCACTGATCACTCACTTGAGTAGCAGCTTTCCATTCAGTCTCTCTTTGGCACTCTTTCTTGTTTCTCTGCTTAGCAGAATTTTGTTGTTGTTGGGGGGCCACACATGACAGTGCTCAGGATTTTATTCCTGCATCTGTTCTTAGTAATTACTCCAGACAGTGCAAAGGTGACAATGTGTGGTCCTGGGGTTCAAACTTGGGTTGGCTTTATGCAAGGCAAACACCTCACCCCTTCCTTATTCTATCTCTCTAGGTCCTCCTTAATGGATTTGAATGAAGAAAGATAGAGATCTTACATAACTTTCAGGATAAAAAAGTTTTGATAAATTCTTTAACTTGTTCTACTTAGTTTTTTCTAGATTGAATGCAGCAACTTATAATTTGCAAAGATGTACGTTGGTAGGGTGGATATGGGAGCAGAGCACTTAATTTTCCCCATTTGAGTAATTTATTCAAACTTCTTGGAAGCCATGGAAAGCTCTTTGCTTCTATATGAGGAAAAGAAGCCAAATGAGACCATTTAGAGTGTGGGGAAGGCCTTATAGGGAATTTTCAAGGATTAGGTATTATATACAAAGGAAGTTATTATGCACTTTAATCCTTAGCATTTTTGTATCATTATCAAATTAATCACCCCCATTAGTCCTGAAGGGAAAAGGAGACATAGGACATCAGACAATGGTTCACTTGCTCATGATTATTATAAACTTGTGTCTCAAGAGTTCTAAGATTTATTTTAAAGGGTAGTTTCCCTACTTTTTAAAAGCAAAATAAAATCAGGGATATTATCAGAAAAAAAAACATTTCATTGTAACTCATGGACCATTACAGGGTAAATCCTCATCAAATTCTGGTTACTACCAATGGAAGATAGTTCCCAAGTTCTTGGAACAAATAAATGGTAAAACTAAACAAGATACAGAAAGATCCAGAATCCATGTTTTCCTTTGCTAAGATCTCAGAAACCTATAAAAGCAGTTGTTTTATGAGAACTCTTAGAAAAGTACTGCCCACATCAATTTTAAAGGCTTGAAATCCTTTGACATATGGCAATCATTATGTGTTCAGCTGTCTATCTTGCACAATGCTTTCTTCTTCCCTCCCCCAAGGAAAGCATTTCTGAGACTCTACACTTACCATATTTTACAAGAAGCACTTAGTGGCAAGCAAGGCTCAGAAGCAGTCTCAGGAAGAACAGTGCTGGCTAAGAACTCCAGGAGTACCGAAGCATTTTGTCTCAAGATGGAAGCCTTGAGGCAAAGCTGTTTCAGATTATAAGGGGGCATATATTCCTAGTTGGGGTTTTACTTTTGAGAAAAAGGTTTAATGACTCAGATGTCCTAGGCAGCAAAATGGAACGTTCTGTTTAGCTTGGCCTTTTACACAAACAGAAGGATACATGAGTCTCATTGGTCTATTGGGTTGTGTGGGTTTTTTTTCTAAAGTCAGGTGATGAAACATATTCACATAAAGGTGAACCGTCTCAGTATGTTTCTGTGGTTCTTTTTTTAGAGACATACTGATTCCTCAGCACCAGTTCATGGGTATGAAGTGCTCTTGAACGCTGGAAAGAGCAGGTGAACAACTGTCCCCACAAATTCCTTTCTCCATCCTCACTGTGGGAACATATCCATATTGTATTCTTGGAAAAACCTCCCCCAATGCTGCTTTGATGTGGTTCTTCTCAAGAAAACCATCCAAATTGTCCCCAGGAAATAAAAGTAGTTAAATCTAGTGTATAAGGCAGTACAGTCCGAGCTCAGCTGAACTGTGGAAGCCATAATATGTTCTAAACATTTCTTCTTGATCTTGGCCCAAACCAGGCTGGGCGAGATCTATAAGAAACATAAGATGCCCCACTTTAGATTTTTGCCATCTTCCAATAAAATCCACTCTCCACCCCTAAATGCCTGGAAAGAAATTCACATAAACATCGGCTTTCCCAAATGCTAAAAGTTTCTATTGAAAGACTGTACAATACATTTCCATTCTTGACTAAGGGAAGAACATATTTCTACACTCGTTTTGGATAGCACAAGAGTCTCTTACAAAACATATTATACTTTTAACTCAATGATTTTTTCTATGACTATGATTTTTCATTTTCTGTGAATTTTATCACTGATATCTTATTGGAAACAGTGGCATTAGGGAAAGGTTATTTTCTCATCTTTATCTTGTTTTCTGTCTAATTCAGCTTCCTAAAAGCAAAGTAAGTTGTAATTCCACAAGCATTGCATTATAACATGTATTTTGAAACTTTTTCTAGAGGATAGCATGGTATGGATGTTGCAGAAGAGCTAAATTACGTAATACATGGCAAAACCATGAATCTCTTTGGGCACCCATTCCTCAAGTTTCTTGCATCACCTTAGTTACTTATATCCAAACCTCACTCTCCAAAACCCAAGCATCCACTCTTTAGCAGTCCCTCCAAGCTCTCCTTGTTCTCTCCCTTGACTACTTACCTGTCCCTTTTAAAAAGTTAAACTTTATAAAATTTAATTGCAGAAATTAGCCTACTTCATTTCTTTTATCTAGTTCTTCCCTATATTCATTAGACTCTTTGGTACAATAAATTAAGCAGATGCTTTGAATGCAAGATTATGGACAAGGTTGCAGATGCTCTCAAAAAGTAGACTGCAAGCTCATAATTTTTTAGACACAGAAAGACCTCACAAATAAAAACTCTTTTCAGTATTATGTATAATTGCAAAAAAATATATTTTAAGATCTCTTAATCTGGGACCTAATAAGTTAAGGCAAATTTTTTTGGTTGCTATGCTACTGTGAAAATTTGTGTTTTCAAGAGATTTTTATGACTTGGGATTTTTGTATGTTATAATATTACTTGGAAAAAAGTAAGTCAAAATATAAACTATATTAGTAAGTTAAAATAACTTTATATAGGGATGAAAAAAGAGAAAAGGGATTATACCTACATTTTATTTGTTTCTGTATTTGATGGGCCACACCTGCTATGCTTGCCCCTAAATTTATGCTTAGGGATTACTCCTGGAGATGCTCAGGGAAGCATCTGTGGTACTAGGAATCAAAACAGGAATGACTAGAGTAATGTGATGTGTGAGGTATAAGGCAAGCACCTGACTCCTGTACTCTTTCCCCCTCCAGCATCTGTCCCAGCAAAGAGTGATTATCTTGGACTGTCATTATAAACACAGTTTTTATACTGAAATCTTATACTTTTCTAGTTTCCTATCTTTTCCTTTTCTGTTGTTGTTTTATTTTTGGGTCATTCCAAGTACTACTTGGGGTATACTTCCAGCTCTGCACTTCGGGATCACTCTTGACCATGCTCATGTGTTCAGTAGACCATATGCAGTGCTGGGAACAAATCCTGGTCAGACTCATGCCTGGCAAACTCCCTACCCACTATATAATCATTCCAGCCCCTTTAATAATTTTAATCAGAGGCTATCTGTGTGCCAATACCACTCTAGCTGTTGTAAACACAGACATTAAGAAGTTGGACATAGTTCATGCTCATTTACCTAAAAGCAGTTTTTAATGTGATAAATTGTAGTACTATATCTAATATAATGTAATATAGTTATGCTATATTTTCATCAGAAATTTATTCACTTTTTTATTCAAATAAAACAACAAACAATAAAATAATTTCACCTTGGGAAATAACATTTTCTTGTTGAAAAGTGAGGTTATAAAGAGTTGACTTAATTCCAAACTCCCAGAGCAAACATTAATTTGCATACACCATCATTCTTTCCCATTCACATAGCACTGATGATTGAATTAAGGAGAAGCATGTGATCCCATTTAGAAAAGTGATTTATAAGTCTGATGGTGTGAGGACAGGAATTTCTGCAGTCACATTTGAATTTCTTGGGATGCCTAGGAAGGCTACCATGTGGCTACAATAATATAAAACAAGTAACAAAGTAAGCCTTGCCTGAAACTATCTTTTGGATTTTTCCATTACCTAAGCCAGTACCCTTTATTGTTTAATCTAATTTAGGTTAGTTTTCTGTTGATTGTAGCCTAGGGAAACCTTACATATATGTACATGAACTATTGGATGTATTGACACACTGACTCACTTAGGAGTCAGGGGATTAGGGAATTTGATGACAAGACCCTATTCTTACCTTAAATGGCAGCCTACTTTGGGACTGGAGGATAACACAGCAGGTAGGGCATGGGCCTTGCATGCGACTGACCCGGGTTCGATTCCTCCATACCTCTCGGAGAGCCAGCAAGCTACTGAGAGTATCTCACTCGCACAGGAGAGCCTGGCAAGCTACCCGTGGCGTATTTCATATGCCAAAAGCAGTAACAGCAAGTCTTGCAATGGAGACGTTACTGGTGCCCACTTGAGCAAATCGATGAGGAATGGGATGACAGTGACAGTGACAGTGACTTTGAGGAAAGTCCCATTCCCACTCTGAACCAAGAATCTGTAGAATAAAGTGGTTGAAAAGAGTTGGTGTTTCTAAACTCATGTTTAGGTAAAGTTGGTCAATGAAAATATATCTGCTTAGAAAGAAAAAATAAAGAAACTTGTGCATTTTCATATAATTAAATGTATTTTGCTTGAAAATCATGCCTTATTGTAACATTATGAAAGTACAGGCCTAGTGCTAATTTTATTTGTATCTTGTGTGCTTAATTGACATTAAATATCGCAAAGTTTCTGTAATTCCCAACAATTTAAATCATTGAACTATATCTCACTCATAATATCCCCAAATCCCACTCTACCAATAGTCATTTAAGGAAAAATGTAATGAAACATACTTAATGCATACTCTATTCTAAAAAAATTCTTCAACAAATATAAATTTAATGTGGTTCAAAATAATTTGTAATGTTTTTGTACAGTGTGCAAAGTAGGATGATGAAGATAAAAATATTAGAGAAATATGTACAGATAAGTTATTTTCAGTGGAGCACTGTTCATAAAGGAAATCCTCTACATGTCTATAAAGTAAGTATCTATTTCTCTGGGGGCTATATACTTCATTATCATTAAGTTATGATTGGTTTAGAAAGTCACAAATCTCCATTTTTATTGAGATAGCTATCTGGTTATTAAGATTTAATACGTTTCTCTGATTTTCCATGGCATGTAATCCTTATCCAGACTTCATGCCAAATTTTTAAATTTTAAATTAATTTGGAAGTAAAGTGAATTCCATTCTATTACTTAAGGCAAAAACTAAGTAAGAACAAATAATGGTCACATATGAAATGACAATTTTTTTCCAGCAATAGCTAGATCAAACATTTTGCAAATAAAAAAGGGGCCATTAAAATCCCATGATCGACCAGTGCCGCTCTGCTCTCTGCCGAGATGTGACCTGAGTGGCCGCATGTGTGCGGTCTCTCCATTGCTGGATGACCATGATCCCGGAGACCAGCTAAACTACTTTTGGTACCAGCAGCTTCTTACAGAAATGTCTCTAGACAGTGAACTAAGCCATGGCCCCATGCTGCCCCAGGAGGGGTAAGGTTTTTCTCTCTCAGCTTTTTTCTTTCCAGTGGGGAGGGTTGGGGGGGCTGGGAAGGCGTGGTGACCGCCATCTTATAAAGACCACAAAAAAGAGGTATGAGCTTGCAGCAACAGGATGCTCGTGAGATCTTGTGAACAGGGGTGGTACTGGCGCCGCTTTTATAAGGACCACTAAAGAGAGGTACGAGCTTGCAATGATGCAATTTCTGGCAGAAATTTCCCTGGACTTAGTTACTAAAACACTAAAATACAGAAATCCAAAACTGCACGACCTCATATCTCTTCATTCTTAGCATGGAAAACAAATTATAAAAGCTTCCTTTTCAGCAGGTCTGATTTTAGGAGGGAAACTCCAAACAATAATAGTGAGGGGTTTTTTTTTTTTTGAAATATTGAATGTAATCAAAGTAAAGAGTAAAGTGAAAATTATCAGCTACACAGGTGGGGCTGGTGGGGGTGGGAGGGAAGATATACTGGGGTTCTTGGTGGTGGAATATGTGCACTCTTGAAGGGATGGGTGTTAGATCATTGTATAACTGAGACTTAATCCTGAATGCTTTGTAACTTTCCACATGGTGATTCAATAAAAATAAATAAATAAATAAAAATTAAAAAAATAAAAAAATAAAATCCCATGATCTCTCAGTTTAGGATTCAGGTTGAGGACCGGGAAGATGGTTCAAAGGGAGGGTTGGATATATGCTTTGCATGCAGGAGTCATTGCTCTGTATTTCCCACCCCTTCCTGCACTACTGTTATTGAACCTCAAGTACCAACCCAAGAGTATTTTCTGAGAACCACCACTTAAGACCCCAAACTACCACCACCAGCATAAAAATAAGTTGATTCTGAATCTGAATAAATGAGAGCACTATTTTTTTTCTTTTTTTTTTGCTTTTTGGGTCACACCCGGCAATGCACAGGGGATACTCCTGACTTTGCACTCAGGAATTACTTCTGACAGTGCTCAGGGGACCATATGGGATGCTGGGATTCAAACCCGGGTTGGCTGAGTGCAAGGCAAATGCCCTACCTGCTATACTATCGCTCCAGCCCCAAGAACACTATTCTTTAAACAGAAGATTTTTTCAGAGTTTCAGAGATATTCATGGCCAGATTTCAGTCATACAGTGTTCCAATACTCATCCCTCCACCAGTGCACATTTCCCACCACCAATGTCCCCAGTTTCCCCCCTGCCACCCTCTCCCACAGCCTATCTCTATGGCAGGTACTTTCTCTCTATGTCTCTTTCTGTGTTTCTCTCTCCCTCTCCCTCCCTCCCTCCCTGCTTCCCTCCCTCCCTCCCTCCTTCTCTCTCTCTTTCTCTCTCTCAGCATTATGGTTTGCAATGCATATGCTGAAAAGTTGTCGTGTTTGTTACTTTCCTTAATTTTTTAACAATTAAACCTTGAAAATTAATTTTTCCTTAATTAATATTTTAATGCAAAAATTATTTTTAAGAATCACAAGTTATAGGAGCTGGAGCAATAGCACAGCAGGTAGGGCGTTTCCCTTGCATGTGGCCAACCCGGGTTCGATTCCCAGCATCCCATATGGTCCCCCGAGCACCACCAGGAGTAATTCCTGAGTGCATGAGCCAGGAGTAACCCCTGTGCATTGCCGGGTGTGACCCAACCTTCCCCCCAAAAAAAGAATCACAAGTTACAGAAGAATTATTTCTTTATTGACAGAATGGCATAGAGAAACTAAGATCCAAATGGTAGGTATGCTGCTTAGGATACATAACATTAGCATACAGACATGCATATAAAAATACATTGACACAAGAACAATATATGCACATATACATACAAGTGTTCTTTAATATATACATATAATTGTTCCTATAAATGTATGAATAAACACATATTTAGTGCATGAATAAATAAGTACATATACTGATACATGCATACATATACACACTTCTATATTCAGTTTCCTATATCTTATATTAAAATTTGTGAGTTTACACTTCTGCTACTTCTAAATTCAATTTAATACTTCAGGCTTCATAGTTTGACAAAAAATTAGCTTTAGTCTATTTACTAACTTCATTTGTTCTCTCTGTGGAACTAATTTCTCTTCATCAGTATCTCCCAACTCACACAGATTTCCTACCTCACCCATTCTAGAGTCTGACATTTGACACAAGACTACCTACTCACTCTCCTCAGCTCAAACACCTGAGACTGCCTTTTTTGGATGGATAGAGTACTCTATTTTTACCACTCAGCCCTCATAACTTGTACCTGGCCTTTTAATCTGTGTGGATGCCCACTTTTCTATACAGCCTGCTGCTATTTCTCTGTGGGCAGCCTCAACATAGCCACCCTACTTTGCTAAGAGGCTGGCTCTGTTTCCAGGGAGAATGTTTGCTGTGAGGGAATATATATTTTCAAAGCAGTCTCATATTTCATGAAGTAGTTACTACATATTTCAAACACTATAGACTATATACCTATGTGTACAGGAGGTAAGGCATCTCACAGGTGTGAAAATTAAACCGGGTCTAAAAACCTTAGTTGCTTAGTTGCTAGTATATTTCATATCCAATGCTAGATCTTCTTAACTTTTACCTCTTGTCACCTTGGAGTTATTCCTTGAGAGTAGGGTTATATCTTTAGAAAATGAGACCAGTCTCCTTCCCCAGTTATTATGTCTCATTACACTGAGAACAAAATGCAATTTCTGGGTGATTGTAGACTGGAGACCCTCCTCCGGGTACTTGCCTTCTCAGACCAGGTCTTTTCCTAGTTAAGGTGCTCTCTGACTCGCTCAGACATTCTTTCTGTTCTGCCCAGTTCTAAGAGCCTCTGCATTTGAGATTTCCTCCAGTGGGTACACACAGACCTCACATTTCATTATAAATTCTAGGTTCCCTCATCGAGATAATCTAACCCCAGGGCTGGTGGAGCAGCTCCACCCCTTCAAGGATTTGTTGCAAATTAGCAAGTTGTAGGGACTTTGAAGTTCTTACTAATCTGAAATTGTGTGTTTGGTGTGCATTTTCATTTTAGTAGGAACCCATTTCTTCTGTTTAGCACTGCAACATCAGAATGTGAATTGTATTGGGTTTATAGAGCTCTGTGGGTATAAGTAAAGTGTATAAACCAACGTATTTGATATGCCAAAAACAGTAACAATAATAATGGGCCTCATTTCCCTGACCCTGGAAGAGTCCCCAATGTGGCAGCATTGAGAAAGATGAGCAAGGAGAGGCTGCTAAAATCTCAGGGCCAAACTAGGCTGCCAAAACTAAGAAGGATAAAAATGACTGTCTGCACTTTTAACGCACATACACTGGCATCAGAAGCATCCATCAAGGACCTGATCGTGCAAGCATAGAAGATCAAGTATGACGTCATTGGATTGACCAAGACAAGAAGGCATCAATCACATCATGCCATTTTTGACACTGGAGAAGAATTGTTCCTCAGAGCATGCAACAGCAGAAGCATCAGTGGTGTCAGTGTTCTCTACAACATGAACTTGACCATGAGCATTGATTCATTTGAATGCCTAACAACCTGAATCGGATGCTTACATTCGAATAGGTGTGGCTCATTGCCGGCAGTTTCTATCTTCATCATCTACTTACCAATATTCAACTATGAAGAAGAAATTGCGAAGTTCTACATAGGGCTGGAGAAGTTCTATAAAGAAGACCACACCTTCTACAAGGTCATTGTCGGTGATTTTAACACCAAGATAGGACCAAGAAGATCACCCAAAGAACTCCACATCAGGACGCATGGCCTAGAATGGAATGAACAAGGTGAGAGACTATCTGAGTTCATCACGTCAATCAAGACCAACCATGATAACTTGCAGTTCCAGAAGGCCGAATCTAAACGCTGGACATGGGAGTCTCCTGGTGGACAGTTCCACAACAAAATTGACCACATCATACTCAATTGATGGTTTTGCCTGACCAATGTCGCTGTTGTCTCAAAATTCCAAACAGGGTCAGATCACCGTCTCCTTTGTGCAAAATTCTATTTCATGGAGTGGGGAGAAAGGGCTGCCAAGTTTAAGAAGAGAACTCCCAGAAAGACCACCAACTGAGAGTTCTTTGGCACTATTGTGACAATATGGGAAGATGCTGTTGTTGAGAACACTGACAAGGAATACAATCAACTGATTCAGCACCTCCATGACTGTGTGAGGAATGCCAAGAGTGAGAAAGCCACAAAAAGATGAATGTCTTTGGAAACTCTCAAGCTCACTTGCCAATGTGGTTTGGTGTGAGTCTCAGGCAATCACAAGCTAATGTTCAAGCTCACAAAGCTGTGCAGAGAAGCAATGAAGGAAGACCTCAAAGAGAGTAGAGCAGCAGTGTTGGCTGTGCAGCAGAAGTAGGGAAAAGTATTCGCAATGCCTGCCTGTCTTTTGCCAACTACAAGAACAAGATGACTGCCCTCTGACGTCCTGATGGATCTATCACATCTACCAGAAGGGCAATGAAAAAAGGTTATCTATGACTTCTACTCAGATATCTTCAATAGCCATGTACACCTTCCCACATACCAAATTCTGCGGGATGGATATGTCATTCCCAGTGTTCTCCCTTCTGAAACCCAACACATCATTTTGTTGGTAAAGAAGCACACAGAACCCGGTCCAGACAAGGTCAGACCTGAACACCTGAAGAATCTACCACCAGTACTCGTCAATACACTGGCTCTGCTCTTCACATGCTACATGTCTGAATGCAAGGTTCCATATGAGAGATTCACTACAAGGAAGTGATCATCGACATAAAGAGAGGGGTTCAGCAGATGATATCATTTCACTGAAACTTTTCAGTGCCACCCTCGAAAACATCATGTGACGACTGGAACAGGAATGAATGGGAATGAAGATAGACAGTCGGCAACTACACCACCTCCACTTTGCTGATAATATCATTCTAATAACACCAAACATTAGCCAAGCAGCACGAATGCTTGCCACTTCGACACTGAGTGTGGAAAGGTCGGACTGCAGCTGAATCTCACAAAGACAATGTTCATGAGAAACACACTAATTCTTGATGTTCCATTTGCTCTCAACTGAAAGAACATCTCCAAATGCAGCCATTATGTGTACCTAGGTCGAGAACTGAACATGACAAATGACCTGGCACCTGAGCTGCACAGAAGGAAGAGAACAGCGTGGAATGCCTTCAAGAGTGTCAAAGAGGTTAAGAGGAAGAAGAACCTCTGGCACTGGGCACATCTTTTCGACTCCACCATTCTTTCTGCACTAACATATGCCTCAGAGACCTGGGCCCTACAAAATCATGATGAGAATGCTATTTGGGTCTCCCAAAGAGGAATTGAAAGAGCTATGTTTGGAGTATCACATTTCACTGAAGTAAAAGAAGGAATCTGGAGTTTCAACCTCTGTCGACGATCGAGAATCAGGGATGCTGCCTCATTTGCCAAGGTGTCAAAAATCAGATGGGCTGGACATGTAATGCTATTTGGAGATTATCGCTGGACTAGAGCTGTTACTGACTGGATTCCTTCAGTCAAAAGAATGCCAACCTATGAGATGGTCTGACTTCTTCGTCAAGACCCTGAACTGAATGGTTTGATGCTCTTCGTGTTCCTGGAACGAACAGACGCCATTGGGCTACACTAGTATGTGACAGGGATGAATGGAAATGTTACTGGTGCCTGCTCAAACAAATCAATGAGCAACAGGATGACAAGTGATACAAATGATACAAGTGATAAACCAACAATACAATAATTAGTGAGATCAGAGTAAAGAGTGTGGACTGTGAGGTGTTGCCCACTGGGGATTTGATTTCCTGCCTGTGTGTCCTAAGACAAGTTTTTTCACTTCTCTGGCCTTTATGTTCCTCACCATCAAAGTGATATTGGACTGAGAGTGCAGGGTAGAGTCCTTGTGGAACCTACGAGCTTGCATATGGATAGTTCAGTACATGGTAGGAAGTAAACCGTTTCTCCTCCCACCTAAGATCTGTACTACTGCACTCAGCACATGACGTTTCTGCTTCCTGAGGTAAGGGGCTCTGCTGTTTGGGAACTTGCATGTTTAGATTTCTGAATCTTCTGCCACCACAAGTTCCCGAACTGCCATCCCTTTTGATTAAAGCACATATTTTTACTTGCAAATCCCAAGCAGCCTCATGAGCGAAAGAAACATTTTCTGTGATCCATGCCACATGTAAAACAAAGCTTCAAAATGAATTATAAAGGAAAATGTGTTTCCTGACCTGCCTGGGGAAGAACACTTCAGAGCCAAGAGAGCCGCCTCTTTGGGGAACTTAAGGATTTTACTGACTCGACCTAAGCACAGGAAAACGGAAGAGAGGAAAGGGAAGAAAACCCCAAAGTTTGCCTGTCACTCCTGAACAAAAGGCTATTTTATCTTCTAATGTGGAGTCTGTGGTGAGAGCTCCAGTTAGCTAGATATCAAAACTGCAGACAGGGAAGATGACCTCAGTGGAAAAGAGAATGGCAACCTTCCCTTGGAATTAGGAATACGTGTACTAGACAAATGATCTAGATTCAGCTAAGCTAACTTACGGATGATATAAGCCCAATCAATTCCCCATTCTTCATGCTAATAGAAGTAGAGTCAGTCTGGGGAGGGACACAGATGAGGGTGGCTGCTGGCCAAGTCCCTTTTAGAAGATCCCATTAGCCAACAGAATAGCTCTGAAAAGATCTCCTCCTCCCCCCCCCCCCCCGATCCCATAGGAATAGCCAACTTTTTTTTTCAATTTGAGCAAAAGTCATTGCTATAGAACTTCAGATCATCAAACAAGATGCATTGTCCTGGGAATCTGCTGTTTGGGAAAGTGACTGATGGCCCTGAACAGCAGGTGGTTGACTCAGAGACTTTCCTTAAGGGCTCCCAGCCTTTGATTTGAGCTTTTGTATGACTCATTCATGGTTCCCCTTCCAGTCTCAGATGCTTGATACTTGACTGTCTAAGAAGCTGACAAAACAAAACTTAGCATTATCATCATAATAAGTAGTTTTTCTTACAGTTCTCAAAGTGATTTCCTATTCATGATTCCACTTGTTATCACTCTGTGAAGTAAGTTGGGTGTGTTTTAGCATTACTCTCCCTTCCCAGATTAGGACATGAACGGTCAGTGACTAAGTCACTTGTCCCAAAGTACAAGTGTAGATAATGCAAGTGCTGGGTTTGAACCCAGAGACCACAAACAATCCCTTGATCATGCCTTGTTGACTAGGTATGTGTCATCATTTTTTTTCTCTGAATGAAATATCCAAGCTCTAATAAATGGCTAGCATATGCCTAACATATGCCTGACATTAACATATGCCTCAGAGACCTGAGTCCTACAAAAACAGGATGAGAACTCTATTCAGGTATCCCAAAGACGAATAGAAAGAACTATGCTAAGAGTATCACTTTTCACTCAAGTGAGAGAAGGAATCCGGAGTTCTGACCTCCATCAACAATCAAGAGTCTGGGACGTTGTCTCGTTTGCCAAGATGTCAAAAATCAGATGGGCCGGACACGTAATGCAATTCAGAGACAACCCTTGGACTAGAGCTGTTACCAACTGGATTCCAAGGGACATCAAAAGACCACATGGCCGCTCACCTATGAGATGGTCAAACTTCTTTGTCAAAACCCTGAATGAATGGTTTGAGGCTCTTCGTGTTCCTGGAGCGAGCAGATACCATTGGACTACACTAGCATGCGACAGGAATGAATGGAGACATTGCTGGCGCCCACTCGAGCAAATCGAAGATCAATGGATGACAAGTGATACAAGTGAATATATGGCTAAAAGCACACAATTACAAGAGTCCTGGTGTGAAAGTCAAGTGTCAGATCTGTGGAATAAAACCCTTGAAAATCAGGGGACTACCAGTTGCCAAACGCTCTGTGCTTCTCAAAAACAGTTTCAACATGGCCACCACTTGAAGTTTAAAATGAGGGACATGTCCTTTGCTAACAAAATGGAAATTTAGCTGAAGATGCCAGCTGGCTGTGCTTTTCTCCTGAACCCCTTTATTACTGGAATTTACCCACCCTTCAATATGTTGGCATGAACTCTCAGCCGCCGGTACATTCAACACAGTTGATCTCATATGGGAAAGATGCATGTTTGTTTAAAAAGTCAGGTTCTTTAACTACGATGACTCTTATAACTTCCTAAAGACCCCCAGGCTCTTTGTTAAACTGAAGAACCAAATTAGACTTAATATGATCTAATGTAAAGGTCTGAATTATGCCTTGAGTATACTTTCTGGGAGATGAAAGGACCAAGTTGCTTATAAAGTTCTATTGCTCTTTTAAAAAAGTCTTTTAAAATGTTGGAGTACCTCCTGGCTAAGGAAAGGATTAGATGCCCTGCTTTCAGTTCATTACTTCTAATATAAACACTCAGTGTCCCCAGTGCTCAGCATCAGTTGACTTGTCTTTGTGCAAACCGAGCAGATGGAAGGCCTTGGGCCTTTGTCTCTGAAGTCAGTTTAATGACTAAAGCAAAGTGAGGTGTTTCATCTGATTAAAGTTTCCACTCTTCAAAGCCATCCCTTCTTCCTTTTGGGAAATGACACTATTTATGATGCTTGTGCCCACTTGGTGGATGAATGAGGTAGGTGGTAATCACAACTCCCTTCATGCCTGAAAATACCAGTCCTGATAAGAAGAGGAAACCCATGTGGTTCAGATGCTAGCAAAGGATGCAAGGCCAATAGCATATAAATTTCACTGAATCTGATAGATTAGACTCAAGCATCAAATACATTAGTGAAAATAAAAGTAAATAAGTAAAAAAGTGTTCTGCTTACATTTAAAAATATTTCTAATATTTGAAAAATATAGCAATGCAGAGAGTCTCTTGACCGCATGCCTGGCTGTCTTCCCCGGGACCCCTCGGAGGGGATGGGCTCCAGCTTCCCTCCCTGCCTCGAACAGAGCACCTGGCGGCCGAAGACCACTGGAACCTAGCCACAGCCATGCTCAAGGCCCCTCTCCACACGTTCGGACAAGCCTCATGCATGAAGGTACCGGCAGAGGAACCCAGGTATGTGTAATCCCATCAGCGGCCAACATCCAGAGGTTTAAAAGCAAGCTCCCAGCAAGCGGCCACGCGATATCCTACAACCTACTTCTCCCTCTGGGAGAAACTAGCAAGCTACTTAGAGTTTCCTGCCCACATGGGACAGCCTAGCAAGCTTCCCATGGTGTATTCATATGCTAAAGCCAGTAACAGGTGGATCTCATTCCCCTGACCCTGAAAGAGCCTCCAATGCAGCATCTTTGAGAAGGCCAAGTGGAGAGAGGCTTCTAAAAATCTCAGGGTTAGGATGAATGGAGAGGTTACTGAGCCCCCTTGAGAAATCGATGATCAACAAAATTTGTGATTGTGATTGTGATAGCAATGCAAAACCAGGGCCAATGAGATAGTACAAGGGTAAGGCATTTACTTTGGATGTGATCAACCCCCATTGTATCTCCAGTACTACAGATGATTCCATGAGCACAAAATGAAGAATAACCTCTGAATACTGCCAGGCTTGGCCCCCCAAACAAAAAAGCTCCATAATTTTGCAATCCAGAGATCAACACAATTATAACCTTGCAAATATGTTTTCTTTATTCTCCAAGTGTTTAATACATTATTTTCTTGAGGCAAAATAGTTTTTTAAAACTTTTTTATTGAATCACTGTGAGATAGCCCATTACAAAGCTCTTCATGATTGGATTTCAGTCATACAGTATTCCAACACCCATCCCTCAACCAGTGTACATTTCCCAGCACCAGTGGCCCCAAGTTCCCTCCCATCACCCCACCCCAGCCCCACCCAAAGTAAAATAGATTTTATTGAAAGAAATTTACTTAGATGTGAGGGGAAAGAGAAGAATATGTATTCAATAGATCAAAAGCTTCTGTTGAGTGGAAAAGCCTTGGAGAGAAATAGGTAGGTATGTATTCAAGAAAGAATACAGGCTTGAAAGAGCAAGCCTCAATGGCTTTGGGAAGAGGTTGTACAAAATTTCTCCAAATAGATTTTGGCCTGGAGTTCTCTGCATACATAAAAGTTAATCAGGACATTGCCACAGGGAAAGCCTTGCACTATTGAAGGTCCTTTCATAGTCTCATCAGGACCATTAGATTCCTCAGTAGCTTCTTTTCTGAGGGGCTCCACCCTTTTCTGGGTGGTGCCTCAGTTTTCCATTTCCAAAAAGCTTAGGTTTTGCATCTTAAAGAGAAGTGATCTTTGTGCCTTTGGGCTACATCAGAGTTAGACAGCTTCTTTTTGTTTACCTACAGTGCAATACCAGGGTCTCCCTAGCTGGAACTTTTCTCCCTCTTACAGATTCATTCACTTCTATTTTTAAGAGTTACATGGGTGAAGACTTTTCTTCCATAAACTTCAAAATACTGACAAATGGGCATAGAACTTGCCTCTGTAAAGCACTAAAATCCATCCATGCTAATTTAAATAGGGCTCAGACAATTGTTTATTGAGTTTCTGAGTTGTCAGCCTAAAAGACAAATAAGATAGTCCAATAAAGCACTATCTTAAAGATATCTTAAAGGAGAAAAAAATCTTAAAGCTATTACAAGCAGCACAGGCTCTTAAAAAGTAGCAGTTATACACTGCAGGGATCATCAAAGAGGAGACACAGATAACGTAGGGAAATAATCAAGTAGCTGCCATAGCTAGGAAGAACATTCTTAATTTTTGTTTGATTATGATATGGGACTTATATCTTATTCAGAGACTGTTCTATTAAGTTAGTGTGCTCTGAAGGAGATGAACAATGTTCATTGCAACAAGGTTTCAGAGGAAAACTAATGATGATTTTTTTTTTTTTTTTTTTTTTTTGCTTTTTGGGTCACACCCGGCGATGCATAGGAGTTACTCTTCACTCAGGAATTACTCCTGGTGGTGCTCAGGGGACCATATGGGATGCTGGGAATCGAACCCGGGTCAGCTGCGTGCAAGGCAAACGCCCTACCCACTGTGCTATCGCTCCAGCCCCAGAAACTAATGATGATTTATTAAACAAGAGAACCTACTTATTTCTGGTCCAGTGCAGTAGAAAATATTTAAAAGAATTGCATGGGACTTCCCATTTTTGGAAGAGATACTTTATCAAGTTACTTTATCAAGAGAGTCTCTTGCCTGGCAGTCCCTGGGGCCCTTGAAGGGGATGGGCTGCAGCTTCCTTTCCTGCCCCAAGCAGAGCTCCCACAGCCGAAGACCTCCGGAGCCTTAGCCACAGCCATGCTTAAGGCCCCTCTCCACATGTTCGGATGAGCCTCACGCATGAAGGTACTGGAAGAGGAACCCAGGTCTGTGGGACCCGGGGCTGAGACCTCCAAGCCTGCTCGGATTGGGACTGGGCCTCTTCTGCCCACATTCCCCATTTTCCAGTAGCTAGGCAGTCACACCCAGGGACTGCCCCTGGCACCATGTAATCCCACCAACAGGCAACATCCAGAGACTACAAAATCAAGCTCCCGACATTGTATCGTCTAGTTCTCCTTCTGGAAGAACGTGGCAAGCTACATAGTTTCCTGCCCACATGGGTGAGCCTCGCAAACTCCCCATGGTGTATTCATATGCCAAAACCAGTAACAATGATGGGTCTCATTCCTCTGACCTGAAAGAGCCTCCAATGTGGCACCATTGGAAAGGATGAGTGAAGAGAGGCTTTTAAAATCTCAGGGTTAGGAGGACTGGAGACATTACTGAGACTGCTCGAGAAATTTGACGATCAACGGGATGATGATAATGATGATAACTTTATTAACATTAGTAAAAACTATCTTCCATGGGAAAAGACCAAACAGGACAGTAAGAGAAGTAATTCAGAGCTGTGCTTTGTGAGCTGTTGATCAACCTAGTGGGAATCCACAACCTTCTCTTCTGGCACCACCTGCTCAGCAATAAGAAACATCCACAGGGGAGTACTGGCAGCTGGACTTAACGCAAGTGTTGAAATGTTCAGGGTACAGATATTTATTGGTTCTTATAGACACCCTCACTGGGTAGATAGAATCTTTTGTCACTCGTATTGAGGAAGCCTGAGAAGTGTCTAACGTGTTACTTAAGGATATAATCCCTAGATCTGGTTTATGCAGGTAACTACAAAGTGACAATGGTACTTCTTTACTTTCTAAAGTTAGCTAAGATTTAGCCTCTGATTGAAAATAAATTATCAGCTCCACACAGCCTGACACCACCTATCATTGAAAAGTGGAGAAAGTTAATCACATTCTAAAAAAGATATTGGGAAAATTATGGTAAGAAATTTCTGAATCTTGACTCACACTTTTGCCTATCTTCCTTCTCTACTGCAGAATAGCTCTCATGACAAAAATTCTGTATGGTCCTTTTGAGTTGTTGTATGATGGTGCTTAATCCATAAAACCCCATATAACTGTTGCAAACAGATAGGAGGGAGGCCTATTTGGTAAATAATATAACTTCAGAAGAGGTTGCCTAGCCCAGAAGCAGCCCAAAGGCACAAAGACCATATCCCTTTGAAATACAAATCCTGAGTTCTTTGGAGAGGATTAATTGAGGCACCACTCAGATGCAGAAATCCAACACCCGCCCAGGGAAAGGTGGACTCCTCAGAAAAGGAGAAAATACAGAAGAATCTATGAGATTTTGAAAAGACCATCAACAGTGCAAAAGATGAGATCATGGAAAGACCATCCAAAGTGCAAGGCTTTCTTGTGACCATGCTTGGATTAGTTTCTATGTAGGCAGAGAATTCTAGGAAAAAAAAAAAAAAAAAAACATTGGGAAGAATTGAATAAAACCTCCTCCTGGAAGTCATTTGGCGCTTGCTCCTTCAAGACCCTGTTCTCCTTTGAACATGTATCTTTCTATGTCTCTTGGCTTGCTGGCTTGTTCACTTGTTCTTCTGCCTGTGTTCTTCCTTGAACACTTACTTACTTGCTTGTCTATATCTATGCTTTTTTTTTCCTCTCTGGAGATGTATGTTCTCTCTTGAACATGTACGCCTTTCCTTCTCCCCACTTACAATTTTCTAAGTACATTGTGTTCAATAACAATTATTTTGCTACAATATTTTGTGCCTACCTGAATTTTTTTTCTGTGAGGGAAAGGCGACAATCACAGAACACCTCTGCCATGATTAAGGCAGACTTTCCTGGAAAGACCAGTCCATTATTCCAGCTTGAGTCCACAGGAATCCCCAAGGAATTAGGTGGCAAGGAATCATCTCCCAGACTGAAGAAGAAGTGGACTCCAAGTGCAGCTTGATGACTATCTCATGGGCCCAAAGAGATGTGAGCATCACTGCTATGTAGATTCTCATAGTAGACTTTATTAGTTCTGATTCAAGCCAGACGTTTGCCGGGTGTAGATCAGAGAGGAGGAGGCACTCTTTTATTGAGTCCACCTCCCCAACTCCTTACAATGCCTTTACCTTTATCAAGCCATTGGCAATAGAACTTTGCAATTTCTAGCAGTGGTAAGTGCTACAAAGGATAAATTAATGGTAATGTGTGTGAGGATAATAGGGAAATCTGACTCAATTCTAAGATGGATGGGAATTAAGCAAGCAAGATTAATTTCCACTCATTTTAGGAATTAAGAAGTCATCCATCAAGAAGTAGAGGTGCCTTTCCTGTGTTTTCATCCTACATAATGTGAATAAAGTGCCTCCCAGCCTCTTCTTTCACATCTTGAATTTGTGACTTGCTCTGATTTTTCTTGGACAAGGAAATAGAACAATGAAATTTTTAAAAATTGCAAAGGAGCTAGAGAGATAGAGTCCCCTGCCCCCACCAGGAGTGATCCCCAAGTGCACAGCTAAGAGCAAGCCCTGAGCACTGCCTAGTGTTGCTATCTGTAACATTCCTCCCCTACCTCCATACACAAAATCAACAACATAAAAAAAAGCAAGAGAAATAATAAATAGGAATTAATCCATCAAACATTAGATAATGGTATTCTCTGGTATAAACTTAAAAAAAAAACCCAGCAGTAATGGACTGATAGCACAGCAGGTAGCGCATTTGCCTTGCATGCTGCTGACCTGGGTTCGATTCCTTCATCCGTCTCAAAGAGCACAACAAGCTACTGAGAGTATCTTGCATACATGGTAGAGCCTGGCAAGCTACCCATGGCCTATTCGATATGACAAAAACAATAACAAGTCTCACAATGGAGACATTACTGGTGCCCGATCAAGCAAATTGATGAACAATGGGACGACAGTGCTACAGTGCTACTGAAAATGTTAGGAGGCAAAAGAAAATGCTGTAATAACTCAAATGGAAACTCAAATGGAAACATACAATAAGCGAATTTCTTCCAGTTCTAATCAGTTTATTATCTTTTTATTTTTGTGTGTGTTACACCCTAAGATACTCAAGGATTACTCCTGGCTCTGCACTCAGGAATTACTCCTGGAGGTGCTTGGGGAAACATATGGAATGCTGGGAATTGAACCCAGGCTGGCCACATGCAAGGCCAGTGCCCTACCCACTGTACTATCACTCAGGATCTATCATCTTTCTTGGATCAGGGCTCCTATGCAGAAACTGTTTAAGCTCTAGACTATCTCCTCACAGAATAAACACATTTGTACAAATACACAGTTCTTTCTACATTCTCTTAACATGGTTCCTGGAAATCTTTGGACTGCAGGTAATGACACTTTCACTGTAGTTCTTAAGTAGTAGAACTTAAAGACTCTGATTATCTAGAAGAGCATGTTAAAAAGAAATCTAAGGCTGAAGTATTTTCTTTTTTTATTTTATTTTTATTTTTTATTAATTTATTCTTTTATTGAATCACCATGTGGAAAGTTACAAAGCTTTCAGGTTTAAGTCTCAGTTATACAATGCTCAAACCCCCATCCCTTCATCAGTGCATATATTCCACCACCAAGAATCACAGTATACCTCCCCCCACCCCCCCACCTCCCTAGCCCCCCACCTCACCTGTAACTGGTAAATTTCATTTTACTCTCACTTACTTTGATTACATTCAATATTTCAACATAAAACTCACTATTATTTTTTGGAGTTTCTCCCCCCTAGAGTCGGACCTGCTGAAAAGGAAGCATTTGATAATTTGTTTTCCATTGCTGGGAATGAAGACATATGAGGTCGAGTGGCCATACTAGCGGCCGCATGGTTTTGGATTTCTGTATTTTAGTATTTTAGTAACAAAGTCCAGAGAAATAAATGCCAAAAATTGCATCATTGTAAGCTTGTACCTCTCAGCTACTTTATATTCCTCATATGAGTGCAATCTTTCTATGTCTGTCTCTTTCTTTCTGACTCATTTCACTCAGCATGATACTTTCCATGTTGATCCACTAATATGCAAATTTCATGACTTCATGTTTTCTGACAGCTACATAGTATTTCATTGTGTAGATGTACCAGAATTTCTTTAACCAGTCATCTGTTTTTGGGCACTCTGGTTTTATTCAGATTGTGGTTATTGTAAACAGAGCTGCAATGAACATAGAGATGCAGATGTCATCTCTACTATACATTTTTGCCTCTCCAGGATATATTCCCAGGAGTGGTATTGCTGGGTCAAATGGAAGCTCAATTTCTAATTTTTTGAGAATCGTCCATATTGTTTTTCAAAAGGGCTGAACTAGTTGGCATTCCCACCAGCAGTGAAGGAGAGTCCCTTTCTCCCCACATCCATGCCAACACAGGTTGCTTTTGTTTTTTGGGATGTGAGCCAGTCTCTGTGGTGTGAGATGATATCTCATTGTTATTTTGATCTGCATCTCCCTGATGATTAGTGATGTTGAACATTTTCTCATGTGTAAGGCTGAAGTATTTTCTTAAAGAAGTGTCATGGTTCCTGAAGGTGACTGGTGCAGCTCCATTCCAGGTGTTTTGTTTTTTTGTTCATTTGTTTAAATTTCATGTTCATTTTCCAAATATCACTTGTATATTTCCATCTTTACACCTTTCCCTCAGGTGCTGGTTTCAGCTAGAATGTCACAGGGTAGGTGAGATCTCAGAGTTGGAGATAAACACCCAGATTTCAGAACACTGGAACAAATCCAAGGCCAAATTCTTGGCTGCCTATGCCACTCATACTAACCTTTCATTGTCTCTCTTCTCCTCTGCAGAACAGGGATTACAAAATTGTAGAAAGGCACTCATCTCATAAAAGAAGTGCTGCAAGAATTAAACAAAATTGTGCAACTTACTAACACTGTGCATGGCATCCCACACTTAGTTATAAACATCAACTATTTTCTGACTCTTCATAGAAAAATCTATATTCCAAGACCAAGCTTCCCAGGAGAGCTCAATGCTTCCTTGTTAATAAGAATTAACATACTTATTTTCATATTCTCAAATATGATAACATTTTTCTATTATGAATATTACTTTTTCTTAAAATAAGATGCACAAATATATTACATTCACACAGGATCAATCTCATTATGTAAGGTTAAAATTGCCAATAATTAAAATTATTCTCAATAATAAATATTACAGACTTCCCTTGCAGAAAAAAGTATATTACACATGGGTACCATAGGAAGTATACTGTTTTGTAATTCATGTCAATATATCTAAGAACTCAGCTTTTTCTGCTATTAACTGGATATAACTTCCTTAGTGATAGTGGGGGTTAGTGGAGAATTCTGAAGTTTCCTCATGTTTCTGAAACATTAACTCCATTCTGTTTTTATATTGAACCTCAATCACTTTAAGTACAATTGTATATTTCAAGCACATTAGGTTATTGATGAACAAGTACACATTAAAATGAATTGACCTCTATAACAAGGTCCTAGAATTCAGCATTACTGAATTTTCAAAATAATCCATATCTTGGAATATACCCTTGACCTATAATAGCCTCATAAATGGATAGTACAAATACACACAATTTTTAACCCAGTTCAAGAATTCAGGAATAATGCTTGTGTGGGTATGCCTAGTGGTAGATATTTTTAAAGCAATAAGATCCAAAATTCAACAAATTAAACCAACAATACAAAGCTAAAAGATGGAATTCATTTACAGAGAGGAAGTTCTGAAATGAAAAATATTTCCCTCATATTAGTCAATAAAATATGCTTTAAATTGGTAGCACACTATGTTTACTTTAAGTCAGATTGATAACAATGGAAATGTTAGTCAAGGTAGATGTGCACCTGACTTGTACGTGCAAGCACTTTACAATCAGTACACGAATCAAACACCAGTGTAATTGCCTTAAAATGTTCATAACTTGTAGTCAGTCAAGTCACTTTTAACTGAGGAAATGACTGGAATAGAAATACAAATATCATTGTACAAGGATGCTAATCAATTGCTCCACCTTCTTGAGAGCCCCATATTTTTATATTTTTTTAATTTTATTTTATCACCATGTGGAAAGTTACAAAGTTCTCAGGTTTATGTCTCAGTTATACCGTATTCGAACACCATCCCTTCACCAGTGCCCATATTCCACCACCAAAATCCCCGGTATACCCCCTGCCCCCCACCCCAACTGTATAACTGATGAATTTCACTTCATTTTCTCTTCACCTTGATTACGTTCCATATTTCAACACAAAACTCACTATTGTTGTGGGAGTTATACCCCCAAACAAGATAACCTTATTAAGGAAGCATTTGATAATTAGTTTTCCATTAAAAGATTGTATGTTTTCAGGTTTTAGAAAACGTCGCACGGCTCGGATGTGTCCCAGTCCTGAATCCCGGAGCCGTGTTAGTTGCTGCTCAGTGTCGCCAGGGCTCCATCTGGAGAAGGTGTTGTGGCTGCACCTCCTCCTTCCGGCTCCCCGGTGTTATTGGCCCCAATTCAGGTCCAGAGCATTTTCTGGGCCGCGTTGCTCACCAGACTCGAGAGCCCCATATTTTTAACTGGTAATCTTGTAAGTCTTTTTTTCCCCCTTTTTTTTTGAGGATCACACTTGGCTGTACTCAGGACTTACTCCCTGTTCTGCATGAGGAACCATCCGGCAGGGGGTTAGGGGATCACATGGGATGCTAGGGATTGAACCCAGGTTGGCCAAGAGCGAGACAAGCCCCTTACTCACTGTACAAGCTCAGCTCTCTGACTCATCATCCTGTAAGTCTTGACTAAGGAGCCACTTCTATCCTGACCTCTTCTTTTCTGGCCACACCCCAGTTTTGAGAGCATTCTGAACAGCTAGGTCTTCCCCTGAGGGTAGAAAGAGCTGCCAACTAGCCCTGCACAGCCTCAGTTTAAGAGGTGACTCTGCATAGTGGCAGTGTAGACAGAATCTGTCCTCTTGGTCATGAAAGGTCAGGGTTTTCTGGGAGTGGGAAGTTAGACATAGAAGCCAAGAATTAGCTCACTTTCATATCCCTGAGTTCCAGCTTGGAATTTAAAGGGTTTGAGTAGTCTAAACTTAAACCTGTCTCTTCGGGTTCTGACAAAGTTATGTTTATCAAGATTGGCTAATAAAACTCCTTTTGCTAAAAGTGAAAAACTATGTGACCTTTCATCTTTCTCTAGGAATAAGCTGCCCGTCTCCGAACTTAGATACTTCTAATTCTAATTCTAATAGCATGAATTAGGAATATTCCATATTTTCACAAGAAATCATCAAAAGAATTCAGGGTGTATTCATGGATTCCCCCGGGACAAAGTGTCCTCCCCCTGAAACCAAAGGCTCCCACCTTTTCATCTAAGGAGTTTCTTGTCCTCCTTCTTGGATTTCCTGTAGCTCTTGAACACGCAGCAGAAGAACTCAGGGGGTATCCCATCAGGATTCTGAAGGGTGGAAGGCATGCTTGGATCAAGGTCCCCATTCTGACCCCAAACTGCTAAAATATCACTTAATGTATGCTTGCTCATGCTTTGACCCACCACTGGAGTCAAAGCATGAGCAACTCGGCAAAGTTGCTCCAACTCTGCAAGGTTGGTGGTAGCAAATGTGACAAATGTGAAAGTAACACAGAGGTTTTAATTTAAGTTCTCTGGGATATGGGGTGTCCAAGAGCTGCTGAAGGGGAATGGACTCACTGAACTGTTTTCTTTTCTTTCCTGCTTGCTTACAGCCTGCATTGTACTTTTGTTTCAGGTTAAAAACAAACAAACAAACAAACAAACAAACACAACAACAGACTCTTAGTTAATTTATGTGTACTTCCATCACTGTTTATTACAGTAACTGTTTCCTTAACTTATTGGGTGATTAAGAAGAGCGGCAGGAATTTATTGTCTAGATAATAGTTCAGATTTTTATTCCCAATTTAACTTGGAGGAAAGAAAAATGTTGCAACATTAAACTTATCACAGAAGAAAAATGTGCAAACATCTGACTTGGGTTTGATTCCCTACACCACATACAATCCCTTGATTCCAACAGGACTAGTTTCTGAGCACAGAGCCAAGAGTTGACCTTGAATACTGCTGGGTATGGCCCCCAAACAAAACAAAACAGAAAAACCAACATAGGCCCTTCATTCCGCCACTTCAACCTCCTGGTCCTACAGGACACGGGCATGGCCATCTGCTTAGGCATACAAGGCATGCACTCTATTCAGATCCAGATTAGATCATGTGCCAGACACTACTGAACGTGTCTCAGTAATTCATTCTCCAAACCACGCATTTTCTATATCAGGTGGCAAGTAAAAGTCCCTATGAATGAACCGAGTTCAGATGCAAGTCAGGCCCAGAGCAGATGGCCTTGTGCACGCCCCATGGTTGTGGAAGAGCAAGCACTCTTACCAAGTAGTAATGATTGATCTGTCCCATGGAAATAGGTAGGTTGGGTGCAGTGATGCTACACAATGCTGAAGTTTACTTGATTAATGATCCACCAAAGACCATAAAAGGACCAATAATTAATCTTTATTGTTTTCATTGACGATACGAATATTGCCAATTCAGTTGGAAAAGGCTACTGCAAAGGGGTGTGAAACCTTAAAACAGAGACAAATGCTGCCTGTCCCAAAGCCAGCTTCCTTCTGCAAAAGGAAGATATTCATCATAGGATTACCGTCACCCAAAGAGAAAGCCTCCAAAGTAAAGGTTAAGAGGAAACTGGAGTTCTCACAAGTTTATAAAGCCATGCCCAAAGGCACAATGGAGCAATGCTGTTGACTGAATAAAGAGAGCCCAGAATTAATGAAAGACTCAGCTAGGGCTGGTGGGTCAAAAATGATGCAGAGGTCCATGGAAGATAATTGACATTAACAATGCCTAAAGAAACGGTCCCAAAATTATCAGAAAACAAACTGAAATAAAGAGCCAACTCAGGTCAGGGTCTGGGGAGCTCACTAAGAGGATGTGAGGAAATATAACCTTATATACTGTTTTTGCTTGTTCCTGCTGTTAAAAAGAGAAATATGAGTTTTATTGACCATGGTATTATCAATACACCTTTTTTTTTAAAAAAAAAAGAAGTAACTGTATACTTGGATTTTTATGTTGGCTACACAGGATTCACCATCAGCCTCCCATGTATACATACTCTCACAAGAGAGCTAGAATTTTAGTTTCTCAGGTGAGTCCATTATCTGAGCAGAAGCTATGGCTAATCTTCTCTACGTAGAGAGATATTGGCGTGATATTGGCCTAGTAGGACTTTGCTCATCCTTAAAGTAAATGTTTCTTGAGTTCCCTCCTCTCCGAGATTCATGCTATGTCTAGATTGAGATGACTTCTGGGGACTTCCAATCTGCTGATGTCAGACTTAGTTGCTGTTCTAGAACAAGCATTAAAGAGTGTTTATATTTAAAATCTGGAAAGCAATTGCTAGATGAGAGCTATTGCTTGAGAATGCAGGTTAGAGGTAAAGAACGATTCTTTCCAATTGGAAAATAATCAAAGTCTACTTGCCACTTTTTAAAGACATGAATATTAAATAGTTTACATCAAGTGTAAGGGATGTGTCATCCTGAGACTATATTGTCCTTAGCAGATCTCAGGGAGGGTAATATATTTAAGGTCTTTTATGGCATAAATATATACTGAACTATATTTGCATTTAGCAAATAAGGCAACTGTAGAAAAAAAGGAGCAAATATGAAGTCAGTTTAATGTGAACTTTATATCACTTTCAAATGTTTGCCCCTATTGCATTTGTCTACTGCATATAATTTACATATCATTTGAAAAACAATTTTTGGATTATAAAATATTAACTTGGGCTGGAGTGATAGCACAGGGGTGGGGCGTTTGTCTTGCACTTGGATGACACAGGTTTGATTCCTCCCTCCCTCTGAGAGCCCAGAAAGCTACCGAGAGTATCCCGTCCCCACAGGCAGAGCCTGGCAAGCTACCAGTGGCCTATTTGATATGCCAAAAACAGTAACAACAAGTCTCACAATGGAGACATTACTGGTGCTCGGTCGAGCAAATTGATGAGCAATGGGATGACAGTGACAGTGACAGTGAAAGTATTAACTTGACAGCTTCTCGCATCAATACTTGGATAGTGCCTAAGTCTAGTTTATATGCCTGGCTATCTTATTTCAAATGGAACCTCTGAGTGATCTCAACTGGTTTAGAGAATTTCTGAGGACACAAAGTAAGCAGAATCTGAAAGCCTTTAAACAGGTATAGTTAGATGTTTCAGTTGCACTGGGTAAAAGCTGGGTTTCTTGAATACACTATCAACTCTATGTTAACATTTTAAGTTGACATATAACTTCACTATTTCTTGAGGACTTAAGGTGAGTCCCGCCAGATAAAACAAATAAACACAAACATATGAAATTTATGAATAAGTGTCTTGATTACTAATTGAGCTTTCTAATTGAGCCATGGATTTGTAAGAAAAATAATTCTTACTCTTACTACAATGTTAAGGTAAACTTAAGACTACACGGGTATTTGGAAACAGGGTAAAATTTATTAAAAGATATATGTATATAAATTAATTGTTTTATTCTATGGAAGACCTAAGAAGTTAGGTTTCCATTAAGGAACAGTTATTTGAGCCAAAAATATGATGGAAAGAATTTATGTATATTTATCCCTCCTCTCCCTCATTTTTTATTTGGCTTTGGAACTAGAAAAAATGGCCACACATGTTGAAGATCTTGGAACAGGAATTCATTGCCAAATTTAACATATGTGCATAGGCAGAGCACACCAATCTTCATGTTTAAATTTTTATTTAAAAAACTTAATTTTTAAAATGTAACCAACATTTCCTAGAAATTCACACTGCTGATATGTCTAAAATGAACTGTGAAGATAAATTATCAAGGGAAGGGATAGTCTTATTAATTGAATAAGTTTTGGATTTCACTTAAAATATGTATAATGAACCAAAAGTAAAGAACTCAAAGTTCAGATCCTGAAGTGTGTTTTCAGATCTGCAGAGTGGTCAGTTGGGCCGGGGGTAAAATGAATGATTCTTCCATCAACTCATCGACCTCAATGCCAGCTAACTACTTCTCTGCAAGTTCCCAGCAGATTTGTTTGGTGAGTACTATTGACACTTTAAAAAAATTATTTTCAAGGACACTTTCTTGGAAACATAGAAATATAAATTATAGGATGTGTATTTTTGCTGAAAAGAAAAAAATTCTGAATAGTCTGTATATAAAAAAAGGTTTGACTAACTAAGCATTTTTATTTTCTTTGCATTATTGTGGCTGTACTAAAAGTGTTTATTTCCAAGCAACCTAATGGTGGCTATCATTTTATGAGAGCTTTACAGCAACCTAATACTGTAACCAGCTCAGACACTGATCTCTTTTTTGGAAATGAACATGAAAACACATCAAGGGACAAAGACCTGCCAAGGTCTCAGACCCAAGGGAATAACAATTAGTAAAGGAATTAGGTCTCCTGGCTTGTAATTTAGGATACTGACCCTTTAATAGCCTGTTCCAAGACAACTGGCAGTCTATAGCAGGAGCCACAACTTTCTCATTCTCCTTTTGCCCTTCTCAACATAGTGGGCCTAGTTATAATTTGTTTTCTATATTCTTGAGATATCACTATGGATTCTCTGAGTTGCATGGAAAATACCTCAAATGGTGTTGATCTAAGCTGTTGAATTTTCTTCCTTTCAGTTTTCTGAGAGTAAAGCTGATTCTAGAAAAGCAGGATGATTATAAGTGAATCGTGATGTAAGTCATGTAATCTCTATTCCTTACCTTTTGTCCTTTCCCCCCCAAATAGTATGGTGATTTCGGTTTCCCACAATCCAATACCACCCATGAAATTTTATAACCACTCATCTAGGCATCCATCATTCCATCAATGTGTCGTGCTTAGTCTTTCTCTTACTGCAGCATCAGAGTTTGGGGCTTCATCTTCTGCTTGACCCTCACTAGTCAGTGACATGAGTGTGGAGGTGATCATAGAGATACTATGACACAAAGAGTCTCATCAATACTGAGAATCTGATGGTGTGAAGCACAAATTGACGGATAATCACAAGGTGCTCTTTTACTTGGGTGGAAAGGTGCCCTGCCCAGCTGATGTTTAGATTAGAACCTGAATAATTAACAAATCTGGCAAAGAAAGAGTGGAACAGCATGAAAGGCAGAAAGTCCTTAGGATGTGAGAGTTCAGTGTGTGAGTATAATTAAGAGTTGATGATAAGAATGGGTACTGGTAGGAAACAAGATCAGAGTTGCACCAGTGCAAATACAAAAGAAATTCACTAAATCTTTTTATTTTTTTTTATTTTATTGAATCACCATGTGGAAAGTTACAAAGTTCTCAGTCTTATATCTCAGTTATACAATATTCGAACACCCATCCCTTCACCAGTTCCCATATTCCACCACCAAAAACCCCAGTATACCTCCCGCCCCCTCCCCCGACCCCCAACTGCATAACTGATGAATTTCACTTCATTTTCTCTTTACCTTGATTACATTCCATATTTCAACACAAAACTCGCTATTGTTGTTGGAGTCCCCCCCCAAGAAAGACAGCCCTACTACCAAGGAAGCATTTGATAATTAGTTTTCCATTGCTTAGAATGAAGAGATATGTAGTCCCACTGCTCAAATTACAGAACTATTTTTTTTTTCTTTTTTCTTTCTCATCCCCCTTCCCGTGCCTCATAATATGGTGGATGCCATGCCGCGGTTCTCCCCGAAAATGGGAAACAACCGGGAAAGAGGAAATTTCCTCTTCTCGGCTGGCGTGGGGCTGGCTATGGCTTGGTTCACAATCTAGAGAAATGGCTGCTACTTTGATTACCTTCAATATTTCAACAAAAAACTCACTGTTATTGTTTGGAGTTTCCCCCCAAAGTCAGACCTGCTAAAAAGGAACTGTTTCACATTGCTGACAATTAAGAAATGTTAAGGTTTTGGATTTCTGTATAAAGTCCAGGGAAAATTCTGCCAGAAATTGCATAGCCCAGCTTACAGTCCCAGTGCATTGCTGTAGGAAGCATCTCTGGATGCCAAAATGGGGTAGAAGACCTCTGGAATCAAAGTCTTTAGGAGCAGAGGGTCCAGAAATTCACTAAATCTTAATATGATTTTTTAAAGGTGGCTTTTTAAAGGTGAGATTAAAAAAAGTACCTATCTGTTTTCTTAAAAGGCTGCACTTGTCAACATTCCCACAAGCAATGAGAGTTCCCTTTTCCCCCACATACATGCCAATACTGGTTGTCATTCTTCTTTATATGTGACAGCATATCATTGTTTTGAATTTCCCTGATGACACGTGATGCAGATCATTTTTCTACATACCATTTAGCCAGTTATATATATTCTTTGGTTTTTTTTTTCTTTTTGGGTCACACCAGTGATGCACAGGGATTACGCCTAGATCATGCACTCAGGAATTACTCCTGGTGGTGCTTGGGGGACCATATGGGATGCTGGGAATTGAACCCGGGTCAGCCGTGCAAGGCAAATGTCCTACCCACTGTGCTATTGCTCCAGCCCCATATATGTCTTCTTTAAGGAAGTTCCTGTACATCTTCTTCCCCCCATTTTTTAATGGGGTTGTTTGTTTTTTTTTCCTTGTAAACTTCTACCAGTTTTTTTTTATGTTAACCTCTTGCCAGATGAGTGATTGAAATATATTTTCTCCCACTCTGTAGGTTCTTTTTTTTTTTTATAAAATTCTTGTCATCATTTTCTATGTAGTGCAGAACCTTCAATATAAATATTTCTTTAATAGATAGGAACTGATCTTTCATCTGACTCAAAAATTCTAGTTCTTGGCCCCTACCCCAACATCCAAAACCTATTCAGAAGAGATGTTTGAACTCTTGTGTTCATTGCAGTTTTATTAAAATTAGCCCAAATCTGGAAACACCTAACCAAGATCAGGTGACTGAATAAAGAGACTAGGGTACATATACACAACGGAGCACTACTTGCCTATAAAAAATGGTGAAATCATACAGCTTGTTGCTAGGTGGATGAATCTTGAAAGTATCATGCTTTTTAGTCAGGAGAAGAGGGACAGATACAGAATAATCTTTCTTATCTGTGAGATATAAAGAAAAATACTAGGGGAGTAACAAATGCTCAAAGGCAATAGAAAGTGACAACATGCCTTCAATAGGAAGTTTACTACAGTGGAAGGGGAGAAGGATGGAGGGTCACTGAGAAAAGGGTAGACAATTTGGTAGAGGGTGTGATGCTGGAATATTTTATGCACAAAGCCGATAGGAACAGTTTTGTAAGCATTTTTTGTAAGATATTTTGTGCCTAAAATATTTTTTAAAAATACCTATACCTTACCTCTATCTTAATATAAACTGAATCAGGGTCTCTATAGAAAATAGGTTCTCAGTGTTTCTACAGGTGGTTCTCTAATGGAGCTAGAAAAAGTAGCCTTCTCTCAGCAGGGCACCTGGTTAGGCTCTTCTCTCTGCTGCTTAGGTGAAAACCAATTCACTTAGACCTAACACATAGACACAAGAGTTCTTTTTTTCCCCAGTAACTCAAGCACAGGATCATTTTAGCTGACGGCTTAACATGCCATCATCAGAGCTTGATAGAAGTCAAAAGAGGAAGGGGAAAGTCTAAGTCAGAGAAGCTGCTTATGAAATTAATGATGAACCAGCCAAAAATAATAACATTCAGCACACCACACCTCCACTGTGTGTGTTTGGTTGGAAATATGTCATTTTGTTATGTACACATCAAAATATTCCTGCTACGGCCCTATTAAGGGAAATATTTGGGGCCATGTGGAATCAGTTAAGTCCCATGATGCTGTGAACTACTGTGCTGCTGGGCTACATGAGCTGTTTTCCAACTAATGAACCATATCATTAATTACAGACACCTCAAATAAAAATGCCTAAAAAAGGCAAACATTTTATATATATATATGTATATTTATATATGTGCTCACACACAAAGGGGCCCACTCATTCTCAAGCAATTGTCTCTCACTTTTCTGAACTCTAATTAAAGACATTAATTTGATTTATCACACTGGCTAGGGAAGGCCTTGCAGTTCACAGAGACTAGAGAGTTGTGAAATTTGTGACCCCCCAAAGTGCTTTCACCAAGTGCAGGCAACCAATCCAAATTCAGGTTGTTATTGAAATGACTATTTCCAAGGAGAAAGATGAATTACAGAGACTCTCAAAAACTTTCCCAAACCTTTTGCATTAATTTTTCAAAATGACACCTTTATTTTTAAAGGTAAGTGTTTATTAATCAGCTATTACTAATAGGTTATTACTAACAAAATCAAATAAAAATACTTAAAGATATTTGAAAATAGTGACTGTCAAATTTTTTTTAACTAATTATAACATTCCCTAAGAAAAATCTGCCCCAGTTGTTAATATTCCTTATGAAAATGAGTAAAAATGTCTCTTTTTTCTTTTTAGCTAGTGTGTGTGTATGTGTATGTGTGTATATTGTTCACTTTGGGGGTATCCATATGTTCATGCCTTAAACAAAATTCCCTTATTCCCAATCCACCTTTCTAAATATAAGCCTGTTAAATGTATCATTGTAACATCCACAAAATTTTCCTTCATATTTTTCTAAGGCTTCTCATTTTATAAATAAGGTATTTACTGATTCATAAAACTCAATTATTTACTGGTTCACAAAAAATTTAAAAAATAATATTAGGCCAGAAAGATGGCATGGTAGGTAAGAGATGCCTTGCACACAGGTGGACAGGTTTTGATCTCACATACATTAGCGCTCTTGAGTACTACCATGAGAACAGTCAGTAGGAAGCCCTGAAAACAGTTGTGTGTGTCACCCAAACAAACAAACAAACAAACAGAATTAACCTGTTTGTTCAATGTAGAGAGTCATTTTAGATCCATTTCCTTAATGCAAAAAGAGATCACATCCATAGTAACCATTTGGCATGACATCTAGCAGCAGCTATAAGATCACTTGATACCCACCCAAGTACACACTGAGAGTGCTGAATGGACTTACATCTGCTTTCCTCACAATGTTCCCTGGGGCCAGATACATCAGAGGTGTTCGTATTGGTTGGATTGTTGAATGAACAAATATCCTGGGTTTAGGACTTGTAGAGATTGACAGTAATTTAGGATATTTGTCATTTCTTCATGTTCCTTGTATTTTCAATGCTAAAACATTGAAAAACTGTGTCACAATAACAAAAAAATTTGCATAATCTTATGCATCCCCCAATTCACATAGAGACTTGATTTGATTTGGGACAGGGATCCAAACACACCACTGTGGAAATTAGAGATTGTGTGTTCTGTTCTCATTGCCCTTGTGCTCTCCCTCTCTTACTCAATTGCTCCATGACAGACCTGGCTTATACCCCACCCACGAGGTCTGTGACTGGGACAGCATTACACAGCATTCTCCCTCTTGCCCTGTCTGTGCCCCAGGTTCCGTGCCTCTATACCCTGCAGGATTTTATGATCTGATAATCTAGAGCATTATCACCATTTCTGGGACAGTTTAGCAAAGACTTTTAGTAAAAAGTCCCATTAAACAGATGTTTAGGAAAAGGGTGGTGTCAGTGATTTGCAGTTTGTGAAGAAATTTGAGCCTTAAATCAACAGAATGGGGTGGGGGGACCAGGGTTACAAAATGCAACTGTTTTGAGAGTGAAAGGGTGTGTTATTCATCACACCAGAACAACAGGGTAAACCAGAGTCATTGTCTGAGAAGGTTGTATGATAGGTTTTTCATTCTCTAGATTGTTTTCATTACATGTGTCTTTCTGTGTCTTTTAGTGCACTGAAAGTCACATTAATTTGTTGTATTGTGAACCTTTCAAAGGATCTGTTAAAAACTAGACCTTCCTCCCTAGCAAAATGTACAAGTGCACAGACCTCTCAAATGGTGCTGATAATGTCAAGGAACTGTGAATCACCTGACCTGCATTCAAGCTTCAGGAATTAAAGACTTCCTAAACCTTTATGTGTCTTTAAAGATTTTAAAAGCAAGTCTCCTATACCATAGTGTGGTCCTTCCATTTCCCCTATATTTCCTCCCACTCTGTTTTATTTTTTTTTGCCCATATTTTTAAAAAATTTTTTTAACCCATAATGTTAACTAATCAGACAGAATATTAGACCAATATGAAAGTCAATGGATGCCATGCCAGTGGTTTTTCAAAGAAAATAGTCACATGAAAGCCCCTGAGTTTCATCCCTATATTTGTAACTGTGTAGTGGTTGGGGAGTTGAAGAAAATAATAGCAATAGGTATACAACATAAACTTATGGAGGGAATAAAAGCTGCCAAGACAATAAAATTTCTCCAGTTTGGGAAATGAATAAATGCTTGAACCCACTGAGGAACTCAATTATTTTCATTTTGGTTTTATTAGAGGATGGTATAATTTCCAAATGTCCAAGTAAGGTTAAATAAATAATCAAATCAAAAGCAGATTGGGGAAAAGGTTACCTTCTCAGGGAGGTCTTGTAAGAATGCGGGGAACGTTTCCACCAGGTTGAATTAGAATCAATAATTGCCTAGAAAATGTCTCCCGGAAGTACAATGGTATTTAATTAACAGAGTCTCCATTCACAAATAGAGTGCTGAACGGTTCTTCCAAGTGCCTGTGTTAATGAGAAAAAGGCAAGGACATTGACTCTGCAGTCTCCATGAAGAAGAACCATCTCCCAGTTCAGCTTTCTGTGTTTTCTCACTGGAAATGTTTCTTGTCATCACAAATCTGAGTACAAAAGTCGGAACCTCCCTCTTTGCTATAAATGCAGGGCAGAATGATGCTCTTACACATGCTTCCTCTTCGGCTGGGTGATCCCCATAAAACAAACAGGAGATGGGCAATTGACCGCCCTCGTGACAGAGCCATGCATGCAGGAGGAGGCCCATGGGGGCCCCATGCTTCCTGCCACTTGGACACCTTCGGCTTTTAGAAGTTGGCTGTCTGACTGCAATTCTGTCAATAATTGAAAGAGAACCTCAGTTGTTGGCCAGGCATGTGTGTGTATGCATGTGCTGCAGCGAGTCAACCTTGAACATGCCCTTTCCACACTATACCCAGAAAAGCAGAATTTCAAGAAAGAAAAATGGGGTACTCTAAAGGATTTTTGTATTAGTTGTTCCTCCAAACAAAAGAATTTGATGATGCTCTTTATTTGGACCATTTTTGGATCAAATAAAATTGACCATTTTGTAACCCCTATGAGATAATCCCATTTAAAAGAAATTAGATCATTAGGCAAATTATTCATGGAGAATTAGATCTTCAAAAGTACCAAGGTAACAATGCATACATACTTTATGATCTTAAGTAGAAAACTTATCACTAAAACTGCCTTCAGTAGCTACGATCTGCACATATGTCAGAGTAGGGGGGCACATCTTGAGAGAAGACAGTGGGAATTACAGAACACCACTTAACTAAGCATGCCTGTTAAAAATGCCAAAGGATTTCAAATAACAGGTTATAAGACATGAAACATAAGGATAGAGGAAAAAATTTATCAACACCAAGAGGAACCAGTTAAGCAAATCCAAACATGAGTGATTCCTCTCTCTTTACCTCTTTCAACACTCAGTTCTTTTCTAGAGTGTTACAGGCAGGCCCCGAGGTGGGGTGGGAGGGAAACTGGAAACACTGGTGGTGGAAAATGTACACTCGTGGAGGAATGGGTGTTGTAACATTGTATGACTAAAGCCCAATCATGAACCTTATAATTGTTTATCTCACTGTGATTCAATAAATAATTGAACAGCAACAACATAAAACCTAAGTGATTCTACATCACTTGTTTTCAGTCATTTATTTCAGAACAGATGCTGGTCTGAGAAAGTTATTGCCACAAGTTTGCTGGTATAAAAATATTGAAAACAATTGTCAACAGAACAATAGATGGAAACATTTAAATGTCCTTGGAGGAAAAAGTAAGAGAGATAGTAGGAGCCTGTGCTAAAAGAGACTCCGGACTAGTTATAGCTAATAGAATATAATCCTTTGATCAAATATTAGACTGAACAGAACAATTGTAAAAGACATTTAGGGTCAATGAGAGACATAAGCTTGGATTAGATCAAATTGGGCTATTGTTAATCTTATTAGAAATTATACTAATTTTTTTATTATATAGGAAAGTGTTCTTTGAGACTTATACTGAGCCATTTTATATTTGAATGTCTTCATGTCTGCTCATTGAATTTGTCTCAGTATCAGAAAAATTGACCATTTAGGGGCTGGAGTGATAGCATAGTGGGTAGGGTGTTTGCCGTGGCTGACCCAGGTTCGATTCCCAGCATCCCATATGGTCCCATGAGCACGGCCAGGGGTTATTCCTGAGTGCAGAGCCAGGAGTGGTCCCTGAGCATTGCTGGGTGTGACCCAAAAAGAAAAAAAAACCTGACCATTTAAACAAGGTAAAATGTTAATAGTTGCTCTGTAAAGGGAAACAATACATAGATGTTCATTAAAGAAAGATTTTACTAATTGTCTGAGAAAAATCTAAAATCAAAGAGGTTGGAAAAATATAATATAATCTTCATTTCCCAGAAGAGAAGTGAGCTGCAGAGGCTGTTGAATCAGCCAAATAGGAAGATTTATAAAAACAAACAAACAAAAAAAAACACTAGGACATATCTATGTCCTCTCATGGCAAGGAAGGAGACTCGGATACTTTTTTTTTTTCCCTTTTTGGGTCACACCCAGCGATCTCAGGTTACTCTTGGTTTTGCCTCAGTAATTACTCCTGGCAGTGCTTGGGGGAACCATATGGGATGCTGGGGATCAAACCTGAGTCGGCAGCATGCAAGGCAAACGCCCTACCCGCTGCGCTATCGCTCCGGCCCCTTGGATACTTTCTTTGAGAGCTTGTTTGGAGGTTAAGAACAAAGGCTAAGAACGAAGACAAGTCCAGCTCTATTTGGGGAAGACCGTCCTCTTCGACTGAACACACAGCTTCAGGAGGGACTCACATGGAGAGGTCAGGGAGGAAGGGGACACCCGCCTAGCCAGCCAGATCAGCCGAATCAACCTTGGCGATCAATGGGGTGACATATGTCTCAGACAGATCACCCTCTCATCCAATGGATACTTTCTTTGAGATCTGAAATTCACCAAAATATAAAGAAATTTCCCCAAAGGGCAATTGTATTTTCTAAATGTTGATGGTTTATTTAACACAGAGATGTACTCACAATACAGTGCTCTTGCATACATACATATGAATACATAGTACATACATATATAAGTGTATGCATGTAAATCATTATTTGACAACACAGTCAAATTTAGAGTGTTGACCCTTTTTGGATGGGAAACCAGATGCATTTATTTGCATCCCAAGTGATATAATCATGGTATTGTTACTGCTGATTTACTTTCTTGTTCCCTCTTTGGATGGTGAGGTACTTGAGGATGGTGCCATATTTTCCTTTTGCTGTTGTAACAACTTACCACAAAATGTGACTTAAACCAACCCAGACCTATTATCTTGTGGTTCTATATGTCAGATGGGTGGGGATGACACTCTAGGGAAGAAGCCATTCCTTACTTAACTGTGTTGTTGGCAGATTTCAACTCCTTGGGGCTATATAGAGAGCTGTTCCCTATAAATAGAATGCCATTTTCAGCTTCTAGAGCTGGCCAGAATCTTTGTGCAAGTAGTCTTCTTCCATCCTTATTCCAGCAACAGCATATTAAGTTCTCATTTCCCATATCTATGTCTGAAGCTAGAGAAGTTTCTCAACTTTTTCATTTTGTTTTGCTTTGTTTGGGGGCCACATTCAGTGGAGCTCATGGCTTACTCCTGACTCTGCACTCAGAAATCACTCCTGGCAGGTTTAGGGAACCATCTGGGATGCTGGGAAGCAAACCTGGGTCAGCTGTGTGCAAAGCAAATGCCCTACTGACTGTACTGTACTACAGCCCTAGCCTGAAAAAGCTTCTCCACTTTCAAGGACCCCTTTGACTATAAAAGGCCATAGAAAGAACCCCGGATAAATTTTCTACCCCACAGTTCAAATCTTAGCCACCTTTGCAAAGTTCTTTTTGCCATATGATGGGAAATATTTATACGTTCTAGGTATTAGTATGTGGACTTTGCTGGGTGACTATTTGGCTTGTATTATTCAGTCTATTGCAAACAGGAATAAGGACTTTCTTATTCATGATATGAAATGATATGGAATTATTGTCATTATTATTATTGTTATTGGGCATTACTTTTATTCAGCAACTTTCAAATCACACTCAGCAGCTTCATTTTGCATTTTTTATGAGTCAGATGCCATTTAAAAATTTTTGATAGGCGATCCCATCTAACACTATGTGGTAATATGAAACTCCAGGTAAAAATCAGAAAAGTTCTTTCACTAAATCAGCAAAAAATGAATAGTTCTGGGGCCAGAGTGATAGCACAGCTGGTAGGGCGTTTGCCTTGCACGTGGCCGACCCGGGTTCGGTGGCCGACCGGGGTTCGGTCCCCGGCATCCCATATGGTCCCCCAAGCACTGCCAGGAATAATTCCTGAGTGAAAAGCCAGGAGTAACCCCTGAGCATCGCTGGGTGTGACCCAAAAAAGCAAAAAATATATATATATATGTATATATATATTTTAAAAAATAATGAATAGTTCTATAAGATAAAGATGTAAAGAACAAGTTATTGAGTTCCTAGAAATTTAAAATAGCCAAATATAAAGAAAAATCATTGGAAAATTATTAATAAAATAATTTTACAACTATAGCAAGACATTTCTAAATGGATGAAGGTATTTTATTTGAAGATTAAAATTACAAAAGTATGAAAATAGCATAGGGAATTATTAATATTTCTTATGAATCTTTGTGTAATTTTGTGTACTTGATCCATATGAATACAGCATGAATATAGCACTTTAAAAATTATTCAAGATTTAATAAATATTTATTTATTTAATTGGTGGGTGTCACACCCAGTGGTGTTCTGGGATTATTCCTGAAGGGCATTGGGCAGGCATATGGGGTGCCAGGGACCAACCCAGATCCACCACATGCAAAGTAAGCACCCTAACCACTATATTATCTCTCCAGCCCCCTAAAAAATTAATCAATATTTAATGAAAATGCATATGCTTATATTTTATGTAAGTTCAGAAATAATAATGAAAGTACAAGTCTTCTCTTTAAAAGTCTTCCTAAGATAATGTTAAGTGAGTAAAGAAAATTAAAGATGTTTTGTTGATTACAAATCTGTTAGTTAAAAAGTATAAAAAACATATGTGTATACATATATTTCTACATCAATAGAAACATTTATATGCATTTAAAAAGATACATACAAAAATATTTTAAAATTTTTCAGTAGGATCACAAGAAACTAAAAAAAAATTATAATTGATGAAAGGTATTTGGTTGGGTGTGAGAAAGAAGCTTTTACTCTTCAGTTTGTATCTTTCTGTTCTCCTTGGAAAAGATAAATGAAAATATCATGAATCACAAAATCCCGTTGATCATCGATTTCTCGAGCAGGCTCAGTAACCTCTCCATTCTTCCTATCCCTGAGATTTTAGAAGCCTCTCTCTACTCCCAACAATGCCGCCACATTGGAGGCTCTTTCAGGGTCAGGGAAATGAGATCCAGCTTGTTACTGGCTTTAGCATATGAATATACCAGGGGAAGCTTGCAAGTCTGTCCCATGTGGGCAGGAAACTCTCAATAGCTTGCTAGTTTCTCCCAGAGGGAGAAGTAGGTTATAAAATATCTCTTCTGGGTGCTTGCTTTTAAGTCTCTGGATGTTGGCCGCTGATGGGATTACACACACCTGGGTTACTCTGCTGGTACCTTCATGCATGAGACTTGTCTGAACGTGTGGAGAAGGGCCTTGAGCATGGCTGTGGCTAGGTTCCGGTGGTCTTCAGCTGCCAGGAGCTCTGCTCGAGATGGGAGGGAAGCTGGAGTCCATCCCCTCCGAGGGGCCCTGGGGAAGACAGCCAGGTGTTCGGGCAAGAGACTCTCCCCCAGAAGGAGAGGCCATCTTCACGGGTGCTGGGGATGAGACACTGAGGTTCTGGAATGAAAATATCATCTCTTTAAAATTTGACAAGGGCCATTTCAGCATGGATTCTACTGGTTTTCTTATTGCAGTGTTCATTTTTTTCCCCCTGTGTATTAAAAAACTAGTAGATACTCTTTTCAAACTATATGATAGATCATTGTAACATGGAACATACTAGAGATAAACAAATTCTAAACTGCTTCCTTGAGATTAAGTTGATAAAACTTTACTAAGAATAAAAAGGAAAGAAAAGAGGAAGAAGAGTAGAAGAGAAAAGGAAATCAAATAAAAAAAGGAAAGAAGAGAAAGAAGAGGGAGAGATAAGGAGAGGAGAGAAGAAGAGGAGAGAGGAGGAGAGGAAAGGAGAGAAAAGGAAAGGAGAGGAGGGGAGAGGAGGAGAGGAGAGGAAAGAAGAGAGGAGGGGAGGGGAGTGGGGAGGGGAAGATAGGGGAGGAGAGAAGGGAGGAGAGAATAGTGGAGGAAAGGAGAGAAGAGAAGAGAGGAGAGGGGAGGGGAGAAGAGGGGAGGAGAGAGAGGGGGGAAGGAAGGAGAGTTACTAAAGAAGGTAAAAGAAGACAACTTGAGAGGCAAAAGGAATTACCACAATTCTTATAGATATTGAGAAGCAAATAACCCTTTGGCCATTAGATTTGTAAATTTGAATGAATTGGATAAATATAATTATAAAATTTGTTGGAGTTAAAAAGAACGTACAGAAATCTGAACAGCTAGCAATCTACTAAGGGAATTGAATTATTAATGAAAAACTTCCCCCACTAAGTTCTAGGTGCAGACTAATTCATTGGCATGTTTTTCCAAAAAATTCGAGAGAGCTGATCTTAAATAAATACTTCTAGAAAACAACAACGACAAATCCTATGTATTTCTACTTAATAGGCCACCATAAATTGATTTTCAAACCCAAGGATTAACAGGAAATAGTATAATAATAAATTCACAAACCAAATTTTTTAAAATGCTTCAATATTAGTAAATAAAATCCAGTAATTTTACAATGCAAGGGCTCCAACAACATAGCCAAATGGAATTAATTTCATTTGCAATCGCATTTTATTTTTTACTTGTGAATTTTATTTATTTATTTATTTTCATTAAATCACCATGTTATACACAGTTACAAAACTGTCACACAATATTCCAACACCCATCCCTCCCATCCCTCCACCAGTGTACAATCCCACCATCAAAGTCCCCAGTTTTCCTCCCACCAGGAACCCCTGCCCCCAGCCTGTCTCTATGATAAGCACTTTCCTTCTGTCTTTCTCTCCCTCCGTCTTTTTTCTTTCTCTCTCCCCTCCCTCTCTGACTCACTCTGCCCCTCCCTCTCTCTCTCCCTCTTTTCCCCCATCCCCTTTTAGAGTTTGCAATACAGATACTGACAGGTTATCATATTTGTTCCTTTACCTATTTTCAGCACACAGTTCTTATCCAGAGTGATCATATCCAAAGAGGCAAAAGTGTTTTTAACATTTGAAAAGCACAATTGCTCTCAGTCAGCACAATTTAGTCATCTCTATAGATGCATAAGTAAACTATTTGTTAAAGATTTAAACACCTACCTATGCTTTAAAAAAAGTCTCTTCCAAACAAGAATAAAATGAACCTTCCTTAAAAAAATAAATTAAGGAATAAAAATGTTTATGAAAACATGGCAAATATATAAATTAGGGAGAGATTAAATACATTTTTCCTATATTAGGAAAAAACTGAGTAGAAAGTTCATTTAAAAATGATGCAATGTGGGGCTGGAGCGATAGCACAGTGGGTTGGGCATTTGCCTCGCATGCAGCAAACCCGGGTTTGACTCCCAGCATCCCATATGGACCCCCAAGCATCACCAGGAGGGATTCCTGAGCGCAGAGCCAGGAATAACCTCTAAGCATCGCCAGGTGTGACCCAAAAAACAAATAATAATAATAATAATAATAATAATAAATTTTAAAGATAATGCAATGTAAATATGCTAAAATGGAAATTCATGAAGGCTCATTATTTTTTAGTTAACTTGATATATATAAACCACATAAAAGAGAAAAATAAAAACATGAATTTAGTTTACTAAAAAACTAAAAATTCTGTAAAGATATGTCAAAAATTATAAATAAGTATTACTTTTGAAAAGAGAATCATGTTTCTATGTAAGAAAAAAGGTAGAATTTAAAGGACATTAAATTATATATTCACATACCTTGTATTCAAACAGGTAGCAGGTAGTGTGTGAAGAGCCGAGCCAGTGTATTGAAGAGTCTTGGCAGCAGATTCTTCAGGATGTTGGAGGGCAGTCATGTTGGTCTTATCGTTGGCAAAGGACAGGCAGTTGTTTTGAATACTTTCCCGGCTTCTGCCGCATCGGCCAACACTGCTGCTCTTCTCTCTTTGAGGTCTTCCTTCATTGCTTCTCTGCACAGCTTTTGGAGCTTGGACTTTAGTTTGTGATTGCCTGAGGCTCCCGCCAAACTACACTGGCCAATGTGCTTGAGAATTTCGAAGACAGGCATCTTTTTGTGGCTTTCTCTCTCTCAGAGTTCCTTGCACAGTCATGGAGGTGCTGAACCAGTCAGCTGTATTCCTCATCAATGTTATCAATGATGGCATCTTCCCACAGTGACATAGGTCAGGCAAAACCGTTGATTGACTATAATGTGGTCATTGTGGAACTATCTAGCAGGAGATTCCCATGTCCAACATTTAGATTCGGCCTTCTGGAACTGCAAGTTACCATGGATGGTCTTGGTCAACATGAAGAACTCAGTTTCTCATACCATTTGTTCCGTTCTAGGCTGTGGGTCCCGATGTGGAGTTCTTCGGGCGATCTTCTGTCTTAGTGTTAAAATCACTGACAATGACCTTGTAGAAAGTGTGGTCTTCTTTATAGAACTTCTCCAGCTCCATGTAGAACTTCTCAATTTCTTCTTCATTGTAGTTGGATGTTGGTGAGTAGATGACAAATATAGAAACTGCTGGCAATGAGACACATCTTTTCGAATGTAAGCGGCCATTTCAGGTTGTTAGGCATTCGAATGAATCAATGTTCATGGCCAAGTTTGTGTTGACAAGGACACCGACACCACCTACACCTCTGCTGTCACATGTTCCAAGGAACAGTTCTTCTCCAGTGTCAAAAACGGCATGATGTGATCAATTCCTTCTTGTCTCAGTCAATCCAATGATGTTGTACTGGATCTACTGCTCTTGCACCATCAGGTCCCAATGGAAAATCAGCAAGACCATTCTGTTACACAAGAAGAAAGACATCCAACATCAGAAACTGTCACCCAATCTGCCTGTTGTCCGTTGTCTACAAGTTATTCACTCAAGTCATCCTAAATAAGATTGGCAGAACACTAAACAAAGGACAACCATGAGAGCAAGCCAGGTTCTGAAAATGATTCAACAGGATCAACCATATCCACATGGTGACCAAGCTCATTGAGGTTTTGCAAGAGTTCAAGATGCCACTCTGTCTAATTTTCATTGATCTAAAGGTCATTGATTCTGTTGAGACTGAAGTGGTCATCAAAGCCCTAGCCGATCAGGGCATTCAAACTCAAAACATCAGGATCCTCTATGAGCTGTATTATGGATTCACCACCAGGATCTCACCATTCTACAAGGAAGACGTAAAGAGAGGAGTTCAGATGGGTAACAACATTTTACCGAAACTCTTCAGTGCCACCCTCGAGAATGTCATGCGACAATTGGGATGGGAAGGAATGGGAGTGGAAATAGATGGTCAGCAACTACACCACCTCCACTTCGATGATGACATCATTCTAATAACACCAAACATTAATCAAAAAGCATGAATGCTGGCCAACTTCAACCGTGAGTGTGGAAAGGTCAGACTGCAGCTGAATCTCACGTAGACAATGTTCATGAGAAACGAACTAGTTCCTGATGTTCCATTAACTCTCAAGTGAATGAACATCTCTGAATGCAGCAGTTATGTGTACCTGGGTCAAGAATTCAACGTGAAAAATGACCTGGTGCCAGAGCTGAGCAGGAAGAAGGGTGGCGTGGAATGTATTCAAGAGCGTCGAAGAAGTTGTTAAGAGGAAGAAGAATCTCTGGCTCTGGGCACATCTTTTCGACTCCCTCCACCGTTCTTCCTGCTCTAACATACGTTTTAGAGACTTGAGCCCTACAAAAACAGCATGAGAACGCTATTTGGGTCTTCCAAAGAGGAATTTAAAGAGCTATGCTTGGAGTATCACATTTCACTGACATGAAACAAAGAATCTGGAGTTCTGACCTCCATCGGTGATCTGCAATCAGGGACACTGCCTTGTTTGCCAAGGCCTGGAAAATCAAATGGGCCAAACACGTAATGAGATTTGTAGACAACTGCTGGACTAGAGCCGTTACCGACTGGATTCCACGGGATGTCAAAAGAACACCTAGTTGCCCACCTATGAGATGGTCAGACTTCTTCGTCAAGACCCTGAATAAATGGTTTGATGCTCTTCATGTTCCTGAGCAAGCAGATGCCACTGGGGTACACTGACATGTATCAGGGATGAATGGAGACATTACTGGTGCACACTCAAGCAAATCGATGAGCAACGGGATGACAAGTGATAAAAGTGATTCACATATCTATATCATTTGAAACATTTAACAGTATCACAAACTTCTAACATAATTAAATAATATGATAGTATGTCCTGCTCAATAGAGAATTTTATACCAGGGCTAGGATTTTAATTCACTGATAGAATATGTGCCTTGTGTGTGTAAACCCATAGATTTGAAACCCTAACACTGCACTGCAAAAAATTTTAAATTACAGTCACAAGAAATTTCTAGGAAATCATTACTTTTGTTTACTGCAAAAGTATTTCAAAGTGGGGTATTGACTTTTGTGGAAAGAATTAAAAAGTCAATTTATCTAAATTGGACAAAGAAAACCATGAAACTATATTCCTTAATGTGAATACTTCCCATCTCATTTGTAATGAGACATGTGAAGAACATAAGTGGTTATCTTTGATGATTCTGGAATTGATTGCATATTAATCAGTTGGTATCTTTACTCTTGTTGGTACCAAAGAGACCATAAAAGTAAACAGGATCGTATAAAGTTTGGCACTTGTGGCAAGTAAGCGGAATAACACAGATCTTTAGTCTCATTTATCATAGTTTAGGAACATAATCCAGGATACATTTCTTCTTAGAGAAATAGTTAAAATCTCACTAATGGTTTAGATAAAAACAGATTCTAGCCTTGAATTAATGGGACCAAATTTGCTCATCACTAGTAAGATTTGGTTTTAGAGACCAGAACATGAACAAGTTCTATTATCATGTACAGGTCCAGAAATTTCAGGGGTTTCAACCTGAGGACCTGGGACTCCAAGGCAAAAATACACTGTCTATTTATTTTATTCAATATAGACCTCCCTTTCTCTTACAGAAGGAATAGATACCACTTTCTACAGTATCCTGCTGGACAGTCAAACAAATTTTTCTCCCTTTCTCTTTAATAACTTCTAAGTAAAAGTTCAACTTTTACTGGACCTGATCTATTATAAAATGATTAATGAAAAATGAGGTATACATAGCACTGTATCACTGTCATCCTGTTGTTCATTGATTTGCTCGAGCAGGCACCAGTAACGTCTCCATTGTGAGACTTGTTGTTACTGTTTTTGGCATATCGAATATGCTACAGGTAGCTTGACAGGTTCTGTTGTGTGGGCAGGATACTCTCAGTAGTTTGCCGGGCTTTCCAAAAGGGATGGAGGAATCGAACCTGGGTCAGCCACGTGCAAGGCAAACACCCTACCGGCTGTGCTATCACTCCAGTCCGTGAGGTATATAAAAATAAGTAAATCACTTCCTTTTATGACAGGTGTTGTGAATGTGCTGTTACTTGTACATTCAGAATTTGTTCTGGATGGTGTGATCAGGTTATGGGTGTGACTTCTTTGTATCTTATGTTCTGAGAGTACCTTTGAGATCAATCTCTACTTCAACTGAACTCTGTCAAGAGGGAACAATTAAATTAAAATAGTTATCAGAACTTCAAATTATGCACTTTGTCCATGTGCAACAAAGTAAATGGTGTAAGCTATTATTCAGATAGATCCAGTCTCTTTACTCTTCACTCATTGTATAGTATAGATGTGTCATTGCATTATACTTTACCTTATAATCTGTTGACTTTAGCCTGTAAATCATAGGTTTCCACTTCATCTGAAGCTGCTTTGATGAAACTCAGGAGATTGGGTATCAGAAAATCTTACCTCCAGGAAAGAAATGCATCTTACATACCAGAAATACATTTCTTCCTAAATTTATTATCTAAGCATATTTCAGTTGCAAAGAGAAATAAGGTAGACCTACCATGATATGAGATTTTCAAAGATTTCATGGGTTAATAACTTGCCCCAGAATCTTTCTAAGGCAAAATAAATAAACATCAAGGAACAGTAAAGGAAATTAGGTTGGTTTTCCTTCATGTGAGTTATCTTTGCAGTGATTAAATTGGGTTTCTCAGGGGTATAAGGTGATCTGTTCAAATTGATCTAGACAGCTTTTTCCCACTGGCACCAGCACAAAAATGAAATGACATAATTCACAGTATAGGAAATTAGGAGCAGATAGGAAACACACACATAAGACTACTGTATTTCTTCCAAAGGGAATGCACATATTGAATAGATTACTAAGGAGGATCCTCGAAGTTGGCAAAATCAATTCATTCAAGAGATAGCAGCCCAGTACTGGGGAAGAGGAAGGCCAGAGGAGAAAAGCAAGGAGCTAACAGAATGTAATATGATGAGCTCCCTTTGGTCATTTCATTCATGGAATTTTTGTCCTTCCAATAAGTTCGACAATATTGTAATCCAGCATTGACATGCATACTAATGGGTTTCTGCAGTCTGAACACCCAAACTGGGCTAATGTCTTAATTATTTTCCATTGCCTATGACAGACATATTTTCCATAAGTTTGAATGAAAGAAATTAAGTTGAAGCAAATTACTTGTAACCACCCAGAAATTTGAGCTTATGGAAACACTTTAGAGCAAAGCAGCAAGGGTAGGTTTGGCTGTCAAGTCTAGCACATCTATAATAGAGTAGCAGAACTGTTTCCTTCTCCCTTGCACCAGGAAAACAATACTTTTGGAGATTCGTGATTGTGCTAAACTGGCTAAAATTTATTCAGCAGTGTCTGCAGGCAGCCATATCTTTCAACACATACTCTTTTTCATTTTTTAAGAAAACACTGCAATACTAAAGATAGTCTTGTATTAAAGATGTCTTTTTTTCTCTGCGAAGTGCAGATGACAAGTGTAACATTTTCTGAAGTATTTCACACCAGTGGAAGACAAAGTGAGGTTAATAGCCATTGCACAGCTGGATTTTTGAGTTTTTTAATTTCCCTAAAGGATTCGTATATTGTTTTGCTTTGAGAGTGCTATGATACAGGCAAGGATGATCAATACCACCCCTGTTATCCATTGCTCTTCTGAGATTAGCACAGTGAGGATGCACTGTCAGTTTTTTTCTTAATGTGTCTAGGTTAAAAAATGGTCCCAAGGGCCACTTTTCCCTGATGCCGAATGTTGGGGGATTGTTCTTAAGTAGCATGAAACTAGAAGAGAGAAAAAAATATTGAACGATATCTTCCAGGTCCTTCACTTACTCAACAAACTATGCTAGCTAGGTTAATTGCAATAGTTGTATAAAGCTTTTCTTCTAGAACCTGGAGAGAAAGAGTGGGTATTAAAGGCCTAGATATGGATTGTTAGAATGCAGAGATAATGGACTTGACTAATAGATTTATCTTGGTTCTATTGGAACTTTTTAAACAAATTTGATGTATAATGTATGTCTTAAGTGTACAACAATGATTTAATTGAAACCTGTTTGTATTGCAAAATATTTATAAGATGACTTAGAAGATGGAGAGAGCAGAGAAGGCAGAGCACTTGCTTTTCATGCGGCTAATCTGGGTTTGATCCCTGTCACCATATATTGCTTCCCAAGCCCCACAGAGAGATCCCTGGATGCCAAACTGGGAATAAGCCCTGAGCACCACAGGGGGTGGTCCCCAATTAAAAACAAAAAAACAAAAAATATAATACAGTCAACTTAACATTTGTCACTATACATAGTTATTCATTTATTTTCTCATAAGAAGAACTTTTCAGATTTACATTAACAACCTTTGAGTATACAATGTGGCATTGTTACCCCTAGTCACTATGCTGTACATGCTGTACATTACATTCTAAGGTTTTATTTAATATATAACTGAAAGTTTGTACTTTATTCACTTCATTCACCTTTTTCTGGTAACTATCAATCTGTTCTATGTGTCGAGTCTTATTTTTTGTTTACTCGTTTTATATTTTACTTATAAATTATATCATATCCCAGTATTCGACTTGCTTTGCATAGCATTTGCTATGCTTTTGCATAGCATTATTTCCTCAAGAGTCATGACTTTGTCACAAATGTCGGGATTTCTTTCTTTTCTTAATGACAAAATATATTTTAATGTAAAAAGACAAACTGTCTAAGATTTGGGGGGCAGGGATGGTGACTGAGTGAGCAGGAGAAATAGAATTCTATACAGATACTTAATTTCTATAAGATTGCTCCCCTACTAATAAAATAAAAGTAGTAGGGGCTGGAGAGATAGCACAGCGGGTAGGGTGTTTGCCTTGCACATGGCCAACCCAGCTCTATTCCCAGCATCCCATATGGTCCTCGAGCACCCCCGCCGGGAGTAATTCCTGAGTACACGAGCCAGAAGTAACCCCTGTGCATAGCTGTGTGTGAGCCCCTCAAAAGCAATAAATAAATAAACGAATAAATAAATAAATAAAAGTAGTTAGGCCTTGAGTGATGGCACATCAGTAGGGTGTTCGCCTTTCATACGGCCAACCCTTGTTCGATTCCTCCGCCCCTCTCAGAGAGCCCCGCAAGCTACTGAGAGTATCGCTCCCACACGGCAGAGCCTGGCAAGGTACCCGTGGCATATTGGATATGCCAAAAACAGTAACAATAATTCTCACATTGAGAGACATTACTGGTGCCCGCTCGAGCAAATCGATGAGCAACTGGATGACAGTAAATACCTTGTAGGATTTTCCTGAGCATTGAAAGAGAATATTCTTAAATGCTCAATCTTTAACCTACCTCATAGTAATCTCTGAAAAGTTTTCTTACTAATAATTTATTGTTCCTTCAGTGAAGGAACAATGATCTTTTGAACTTAGAATTCCTTACATTGTTCACTCTAGGTAATCAGATGATAGTGAACACAAGAATGATTGTGCTTTAATATTATGAAGGGTTTTTGAAATCAGGATGAATCATACACAATGGGTTCCATAAGTAGAGCCCAATATTTAAATTCATGGTGTGCACGGGTTGCCAGTGATATTTCTCAAAGGTAGAGCACTGCAGTCAGAGCATGATTTGTAGCCTGTCCATTGTAAGAAGCTAAAGGCCCTCCCAAGAGGAGTTTCTGATAAAAAAGAGTACTTACAGGCTCATGAACAAGATTAAGCACCTTCTACTTGTTCTCAATAGAGACTTAATTAAATACAATGTATATTTCCTTGACTGCCTTTGCCAATGCTGCAAGATACCGTATGGTTATTGCTGCAATAATTAACAAGAATAAATGATTCTAGAAATGAGATTAGAAATTATTATAATGACACTTGCAGAGGCTAAGAGAAAGTAATTACAATGCAGCTGATATTAGTCTTCCTGTTTTCTTCCACTGCTGTTTGAGGCTAGTTATTAATAGCTACATCCTCAGTCATTTAAAAATTCCATCTATTCTACTGCCTTTGTAACTAAAAGGTTAGTTACAAATATTCAAACAGCATCAGGAGGATGAAAGCATTTGGTTCACAGTGAGCCTGGCAGAGTAAGGTGACAGAATAAGTTGATTGTTTCTTTATCACCTTTCTTTCCCCGCTCCCACCCCGCGATGGGTAGATCTAGAGCATATTTGTTAAACATAGAAGCTCTGTGTTACCAAGATGTGAATTTAATTCCTGATTGTGCTAATATTTTATTACTTAAGCTTTGGGTCTCAGTTTTTACATCTACACAATGGAGGAAATGATCTTCTCACCATGTGAAGATTACTTAAGACAATAAAAATACAGAAAGTGCTTGGCACAATGCCTGGTTTATTAAACGAGTCAATAAATGATAATCATTCTTGTGTTTTGCTTCATCTTTTTTTATTTACTTAAATAAATATAAATGAAGGTACATGTGAAAAGAACACACACTTAAAATCTCAAATGAAAAAAAAATGCACTTTAAAAGGTAAAAGGGGAAAATATTTTATTCTCTGGAAGGTAAATGTGACATAGCTTATTTATAAGGGGAGTTTCATTCCCCCCAGGTTTCCTGGCAGCTAATCTAGCTTTTTCTCAACAAGATGCCTGCATGGAGTTAGGTCTGAATAGGCATCACTTTCTTTCTTTGCAGAGAAACAGTTCTGAGAGGTCATTGTCACTGTCATCCCATTGCCCATCGATTTGTTCGAGCAGGCACCAGTAGTGTCTCTCATCATGAGACTTATTGTTACTGTCTTTGGCATATCCAATACCCCGCGGGTAGCTTGCCAGGCTCTGCCATGTGGGCTCGATACTCTCGGTAGCTTGCCGGGCTCTCTGAGAGGGGCGGAGGAATCGAACATGGGTCAGTTGCATGAAAGGTGAACGCCCTACCGCTGTGCTATTGCTCCAGCCCTTCTGAGAGGTCGAAAAATTAAAATGAAGACTAACTCAGTGCTTTTTCCCAAGACATTTTCCGCAAAATGCTTGGGGGTGAGAGGGCTATTTTGAACTGCCCCAGCTGATAGGAGGAGGTGGAGTAGTCAGTAGCCTCCTTAGACCTTTTATTAGTCTCTCAGGAAGCCTAGACCTTTGCTCTGAGTGCTGAACCCACCTAGAGGGGGCGCCTTGTGCTAACTCAAACAAAGGAAATCTACTGGCTAGATGGGCTTTCTGCCAAACTGCACCTAAGCTCCAATTCTGAGGGAGAGGAAATTTACTTAATATTAATGTTATTATATAAAGGTAACTTTCTCTCCTGTTTTCCTGTTTCTTTTTTATCTTTTCCCCCCTCAGAATACAAAATAAAGGTTTAAGTTTTGTGATTTTATGTATGTATAATTGTTACTGTTTTGGCATATTGCATACTCTCGGTAGCTTGCCAGACTCTCCAAGAGGGACAGAGGAATGGAATCTGTAGGCCGCGTGCAAGGCAAACGCCCTACCCACTGTGCTATTGCTTCAGTCCATGATAGAGACATTACTGGTGCCCACTCAAGCAAATTGATGAACAACAGGATGATAGTGCTACAGACAGTGCATTGTTACATCCTACATTTAAATCTTTTTAATTGAGCTTTGTCTAAGATTAAATGCTTTTCCTATCAATTAGATAGGTATTTTTAAAAGTTCTTTTGAAATCCACATGTCTCTTAATCTTTTACATTTCTCTGTGACTTGAGTTTATTTCAAAACTTGACTATCTCACTTCTCAAACCAACATTCATGTTGTTTCCATAAATAAGAAGCCTGGAGTCACTTAACTTAATTTCAAAGACGCCCCTACATGAAACAAAATAGAATAGTCTGGAGTTTTCTGGTATTAATCTATGATTTTACTCTAAATAGTAATATTATGTTGCCATCTTATTTTTATTATATCTTTTTTTAAATGTTTTGCAATTGCTCTTGATAAGCAAGGTTGTAATATTAAATGATAACTCCTACAAATACTAAAGTTTCTGAGTTTTGCTTATTTTTATGGTCTTCTAGCTTTATCATTTCAATATAATTGAAGCCACGGCAGGTCACATGCCATCGTGGGTGATGAGGCCAACTATCTTGGAACCTGGAAGATCTTAGCTTGGCCCCGAATGGGACTGTTCTGTACTTTGCTTTGCTTTTAATGGAAGATGTTGATGTAAGTCAGACACCTTATAGAAAAGCCATAAAATGTATTCCCCAGTCCAAAAAATGTGTGCTCCGTTCAAGTACCCGAGGACTGGCAGAGGTAAAGTTTATTCCTCAGAAAGTTTATGTTACCTGTGAATTTTGTTCATTGTACCTAGAGGACAGAGTCTTATCTTTTGCATTTTCCACACCTTTCTGATCACTGTGATTCCAATTGAAGAAACTCAGTATGTTTTCTGAATTAAACAAAAACAATTACTAATTTCCAGTAAATATAATTATAACAGATACCAGAGGAAAATGGAAGAAATAGATCAGTGCTCTTAGGGGAAGATACCATCTAGCCACTTCATCCCATGTTTATTCATCTTTTGTTCCTTTTTTTTTTCCTTGGCCTTGTGTCAGAAATATTTTAAGAAAATTATCCAGCACATGAGCTAGGATCTGGAGAGCAGGTAGAATCTGGGAGCAAAAATGTGGAAGAAAGGCTGAAGGAATAGCATTGAGAAACACCTGGAAGCAGTAATCGAACATTTTGGAAAAGAAGGCTAAAGCTTGTCATGGTTCCTTTCTTCACTGCACTTCCTCAAAGGAGGTGATGATGGAATTAAAGTGGCATAGCGACCTGCATAAAATGGATGACTAGTTAGGTTCTCTTTGTCCTGTTCTCGAACAACTTAGTTCAATATAATTATTTTCTAACAAAGTAAAAACCCATAATTTAAGTGCATGTTCAAATATCAAAATATCAGATTTAATTTTTAGCAACCACAATATTTGGTCATTTCTAAGAAAGCTGGTTATTTGTGATTAATGCGATCATGTTTCTTACCAAATTCCTATCTTTTCTGGTATTTATCCTGCAGTTGTGTCCTTTGAAATTTATCAGTCTGAGCCATCCATGCCTATCCTTCATGGCCTCCTTCAGCATAAAGAAATTGTCACACACACCCGAGTTTCATTATAAGTTGACTACTTTAGCTTTCAAATGGATCGGCTAAACAACATTTGTAAGCACTACTTCCATGAATTTCAGTTATTTTTCACAAATAGTTGGAAGTAAAGTAAAAAACAAGGTAGAATCATCTTGGGTACATGGGTGTATTTTAAATTAAAATTTAGCATTGCCATTCTCTTTTACAGGAAGGTTTCACATTGTCTACAAACTCAGGCCCCAGACAAAGTTTTATCCACAGTAATCAGCATAATATTTTGTATTTGTGTTTACTTGCATTATATTTATTATTATGTTCAAGTCCTGTATTTCTTTGATTGCATGCTAATAAGCAAATTTAAATCCTCTATTGATTTGTTAATACAATCTTTAACAATAGCTGTGATCATTAATGCTGTCACCATTATCTTTGATTTCCCACTTTTCAGACACTGAATTTCCCTACTTCCTGGAAGTCAGGAGAGCCATAGGAACCACTTTGGTTGATAAAACATGAGTGGAAACAACGTGTTGCTTCCAGGTGGAAACCTTTAAGAGTCCAAGAGTAACTTTGTATGCCCCTTCATAGATGAGGTGCCTGGTGATGCTCCAGATGACCTCTATAGCTTCTGCCTCTAATAGCTTCTGCCACCCACATGGACTGGAACTCCCAACCACAGGAAGGAGGACATGCGGCCCTAGTGAAATAGTTATTTTTTGTTGCGTCTTAGATTTTACTGTGAGATAATTGTACCTTCACGAGCAGTTAAAAGAAATAATGCAAAACAATCCCATATACCTTACATCTCATTTCCCCCAATGGGAAATTATAATTCAACTGAGAAGTAAACATTGATAAAATACACTGGCTGCCTTCAGGTTTCACCAGTTTTGTACACACTCATGTGTCTCTGATTGTGTACATTTTGTTCTGTGAAACGTTATCATGTGTGTGATTTGTATGGCCACCATCACAGTTCAGAGACAGAATAATTTCATTCAGGGTTTCCTAGAAATATCTCTACTACCTTCTTCCCTCACTCTATGAACTGGCAATAACCAATATGTTATTGGTTAGTTAATCATTGTTATTGGTAATTTTTCATTAGCATTTTCAAGTATTCATAAATGGAATCATACAATATGTAAATTTAAAACTTTTCTACTGTGGTAAAATAAAATACACAACATAAAATTTCTCATTTTAACCACATTAAGTGTACAATTCCCTGGATAATTGCATTGACAATATTGGATAATATGTAACCATTGGGTATTATTTTTTTATTTTTTCAAAATTCGGCATAATTCCTTAGCTCTCTAGTCAAGTTGCAATAGGTACCAACAGTTTACTCCTTTGAAAGATACTATAGTATTTACAGTTAATTATATTATGATTAAATTTGCCATGAATTTTGTGTATGACTTTCTATACGCATAAGCTTACTTCTCTGTTACAAATGCTAATGATTATAATTTCTTCTTTTTATGAGAAGTACATGTTTAATTTTGTAAGAAACTGACTTTTTACACTAATTCATATTCCCTATAGAAACTTTGTCTTTTTCATTCATAAAATGTGGGGTCTCTTGTTACTTCAGCATAAGCTAGACTGACTAGTATATTTATGGGCTAGTTTTCATGTACCAAGTCATCAGCTAGTCATTCTTAACATCATTTGTGAAATAGGAGGTACCTTTAAAAATTTATTTTATTTATTTAATAATTTGGGCTGGAGCAATAGCACAGCATGTAGGGCTTTTGCCTTGCACGTGGTCGACCCGGATTCGATTCCTCCATCCCTCTCGGACAGCCTGGCAGGCTACCGAGAGTATCCTGCTCGTACAGCAGAGACTGGTAAGCTACCTGTGGTGTATTCAATATGCCAAAAGCAGTAACAACAAGCATCACAATGGAGATGTTACTGGTGCCCACTTGAGCAAATCGATGAGCAACGGGATGACAGTGATACAGTGATATTTAATAATTAATTTATTCAAAAGTATTTGTTAAACAGTTAATCTTGAGACTTGCTGAAAGTGGAGCATGCAACAATGAAAGGCACATTTGTTTCAGCTCAGTGTCTAGTAGGTAGAGCAGATGATAAAATATAAGATGAGAAGAGAGCAATGACATATGGCAGAATGAAGATATCAAAGCAGGGCACTTACATTTCGAGGGTGAAGTGGACATAGTTTCATTAGATAAAAGAATTCCTTGAGAAGGAAAGGTGAGGTAAGACAGAGGGGAACCACCCAGGCAAGGAAAGATTTGTAAAGTCTTAGTGGGGAGGAGCACAGAACATGTCTTATTTGTGAATGGAAAGAGGGCCGTGGTTACAGTGGTGAAAACACGTGTCAGTTCAGTGTCAGATGAGACCAGAGACTCCCAGGAGCCAGAATGCCTGGGACCACAGGACTATTCACAGATATAGATCTTGAAAGTCAGACTAGTAAACTATTTGAGGGGTTTTAAGCAGTGGAGGGGAAATTGGGATATGAACAATACAAACTTTAAAATATTACTGTGGTTGTTGCACAGAAGCCAGATGTAAGGAAGACCAGATTGGAGGTGTGGAGATGGCAAGTACCTGAGATTCAAGGTTCTCATGAAAACAGAAATCAGCCAATGAATTTCTGTTTTCATTCATATGTGCCCCCCACCCCCCCACACACAAATGGATGATAAAGGAAAAGATCAAGGGAAAAACAAAACTTTTTACAGAACAGACCTGAATCAATTGCCAGTATTGTATGCATGAGTAGGAGAAGATAGATGTGTAATGTAAGAACAGGATTGTAGAGAGCGACTTACTAACTTATTTTAGGTGGAAACAATATTATGGAATTAATGCTTATTGATTCCTGAGGAGTGGATCTACTAGGGAGAGCACAGAGTGAAGGTGAAGAGAGTTAAAATAGGTATCTATATTTGCATAGGAAAGAGGGTTTTGCTTAAAGGTCTTGTTTAATAAGTTAATTTTATTGATCACTTCCTCTTTGGTGTTTTTAATAAAAATGTCAAGATACAGGTCTACTTTCTCTAGAATTCCTTCCATGCCATTTCTCCCTAAATTTGTTTTATAAAGCCGCAACAGTTTCCTTTTATCAAGTATCAGGAAAGATATTGAGATGATAACATCCAATAATCACGTATATTAGGACAGAGGAAGAGGTGGTAGATATGAAGCAGATGCAGCAGTGTCCATAGAACTTGTTCACCTGTGTCTTTACACTTTCTCCTCTCAAAATTTGATTACTGATACCAGTGGGAAGTTAACCAGATTCTTCACATAGATTTCTCCACTACCTAAAAGTGAAAGATCTCCTCAGCAAGCATCAAAAACAGTAGAGGATTAGCACAGGCCTGGAACTATAAGTAGGCTACAATTCTTTTTTTAAAGAATTGCATGCCAGCAGAACTATCCATATGAATCACACTTTATTAATTTCTACACATGAAGCAGATATTTGTGACAAAGAAGTTTCTCCATCTTTCTTTGGACTTGGTTTTGAACAAATAAAATCAAGCTTTGCTCTTTGATTGTTTTTTGTTGTTGTTGTTGTTTTTGGGGGGTTGGGTCACACCCGGAGATGCACAGGGGTTACTCCTGGCTCATGCACTCAGGAATCACTCCTGGCAGTGCTCAGGCGACCATAAAGGATGCTGGAAATCAAACCTGGGTGCAAGGCAAACATCCTACCTGCTGTACTATTGCTCTAGCCCCGGAACTTTGCTCTTTGAAAGGCATAAATGTTTCTGCAGGCAGAGACTTGGGCTATTAAACTTATTGAATTTAGAGGATGCAGTACTTTTGAGCCTGAGATGGAGTATAAAGTTGTAAGAAAATGCTGCACTGAGTATTAAGGTCACTAGGAACTCTGAGGCCAAAGCCTTATGTCTTATGATTTTAAGAGTATCTATTATTTTTCACCTGCTCTTTCAATATGGAATACTTACTGTAAGCCAGACACATCCAAACAAAAGAGAATAAAATTTTCCCTCATTTAGCTTGTACTATACAAAAGAAAGAAAGGTTACCAAGTGAATATAAGTTATAAATCAATGGTCTTCAACCACAAATTCACACGAGTAGTGTCAGTCTGCAGATACAGAAAGATTGAAAAATATTGGTCTCCACCTTGATTGTAATTGCTTGTTGGTGGACCCATTACAGAACATCTGCCAGTCTGTAGGTGGAAAAAGATCAAATAATGCTGATATAAGATAGAGAGGTGAGAAGCAGTTTATAAGAGGAAAAGGAACATGGTGAAAAAAAATTTGGAACATCAGGGATGAAGTATGGTAACATTGGATGATGGTTTTGTCCAACCTCACTGAGTCATAAAAGGGGTGAAAAATTAGATGAACAGAAGCTGAAGTAAGAGTATCATGGGCAGAGAAAATGACTAAACCAAAGAACCAAAGGTAGGTGCCTGCCAGACTTGTTCATAGAAGGACAAGGAAGACAATGTGGCAGGAATCAGGAGAACAGTGCAAAAGTTTTAGGGCATGGAGTCAGATAACATATCATGTCATATCTTTGGAGTACTAGATACTTGTGAAACTGAGAGCCATTTATGATAAAATGTATGATTGTCATTGCTTTGTTGAGACTATGCATTATGGAACAAGGCAAAAAGCCCTATTATAAGGAGGCTAAATCTGTATTCTACAAAAGAGGTGGTCATACATACATAGTGAAAGAGAGATGGTGAGAATTGACTGAATCCTGTATATTTTCTGGAGACAGAGTAAGCATACTCTCCTTTCTTCTTTTCCAATGGCATGGATATGGTGTGTTGTTTTCTACTCTCTTCTGAGAGATTTTTAATGAGTCTCTGGATCATGGCCATTGATGAGATTATATGACACCAGTTAGAGGTGGCTTATGGGCATGACTGTCAAGTTGCTGGAAACAGGGGGAGATGAGGGAGGGTCACCCATTCCTGATTTCATTGAACCTGGAGTTTTCAGTAAAAAGTCCTGTATACCTGTTTTTTCTGCAGATTCACTCGAGGGTGAGGCACCGCCCCGAACATGTGGAGAGTGGCTGTGAGCATGGCATCAGTTGAGTTCTGGAGGTTTTCGGCTGCCGGGGCTGATTCCACTGGGGCAGGGAGGAGCCTCCCCCGCCCTCTCCCCCTCCAGGTTGCCCAGAATAAAACAGCCTGAAGCAGGGTCTGGTGGCATGGCTATGGCGTTTCCTCCTTTTATGAAGGTGGGAAATACAGCAGAATTTATATGATTCTAAGTATGTAGCTTAAACAGTTGGGAGATTGCCACCTATTAAATGGCAGAAGGGAAAAGTAAAACAGGATGACCAGGAATGGGTTTGGTGCACATTGTGTGATTTCTATTATATGTCCAAGAAGAGATAGTGGATATCTTAGTTTAGAGTTTGGGAGAGAAGTGTGGTCTGGAGAAGTTGAAGTCTGGTGGCATACAGCTGACATACAGGATCACTGAGGGCACTGTTGATAGAGTCGAAGTGAAGATCAAAGAACAGACCCGGACAGTTCATTGTTAAGAGTCAAATGAGCACACACTGCAAGTGTATGTGCTCAGAACCCAGTTCTTTGAAGTTATGCCAGCTTCCCTCAGAATCCCACATTTACCTTGACCTGGATCTCTGGCTTTCCAGTAACAGGAAAGTACTGTGATCTACTTAAAAATAGGGTCCTGGAAAGGTGATGAGGTTCCAAAGGGGTTCTTAGCAGAAAGTCTTAACAGGCTACCAACCTCAAAAGCAACCTCAACATATCTGTTGCAATTGGCTCCAGCGGTGGCACCTCAATGAAGTCTGGAAATAAATGCGTTACTTTTAAATGTTGATGGAGGAGCCATTTAGATCTCAGGGTGGAGAGTCAAATTTGTCACAGTCAAATTTTCTACTGCTCACTATTGGATTCCTCTTCGACATCGAAGTTTTGAAATAGATTTTATTTTAAATCAGAAAAAAAAATACACCATGCTGAATTTCAGGAAATGCCCTAATGATGAAATCTGGGAAAAGGCAATTGTCCCTAACAAGGGAAGTGGTAGGAGTCCAAAGTTTGAGTCATTCAAAACCATATTGTAGACATCACTGGAAAAATGTGGAGTCCTCCCCAAACCCCCAATATTATGGCAGCACATTTCTCAAAGTATGTGACAAGTTCTCACTTCCTGAGTATGCCATGCTGTGTTCTACATCACATACTGTCTGCTGTGGCACCAGAAATGTTAGGCTTAAACTTTCCATTTTCCTCATACCCCAGATATTATTCTTTCTAAAATCATAGACTACGTTTCAAAATCTCAGTTTCAGAAAGGATATGTGATGAATATTTTTAAAATAAGATTCTAGTTAATAGCCTATTGATTTTATAAGACTAGAAACATGTTTGTCTTATTTGTACTTTTGATGGTCATTTTTATTTTTGTGGACTACGTAACTGAAAGTTAATACATCACTATCCTTGACTTCTTATCTTAACAAATGCTTCATAATCTACCTTTCAAGAGAGTTTAGAGGAAAACACTGACTCTGAATTTTGTGTTTTCTTTTATTTATGGATATTTATTACATTTGGCAGTCTAGTTCATCCCTAAGATTTTATCAGTCTCTCCTTGCTCATCCTTCTTAACGCTGACATATTAGGGGCTCTTTCGGTGTCAGACAAATGAGGCCCATCGCTCTTACTGTTTTTGGCATATCAAATACACCATGGGTAGCTTGCCAGGCTCTGCTGTGTGGGCGGGGCACTCTCAGTAGCTTGCTGGGCTCTCTGAGAGGGATGGAGGCTTTTAAGGCACCTCCAATCACCCTTACAGATGTTCCCATAGTTCCCATGATTCACGTGACATTTGAACCTTATCAAAATGGGTATTAAGTGTCTTATGCTGTGTCGAGTGCCTGCTTTATTATATTGCTAGGGAAAATCTATAGCTTATTTGTTATTAGGGCATACCAACCTAAACTCTAGCAATCACTAAATACAGTACTTCATTCTAGAATCCATCTGACAGGTGGTACTGGTTTGGTCAGAAATATCCCTCCTGTGTCTATAAATTTGTACACTCTCTTTAGATAGATCATCAATAAACGCCTTCCTCTTTTGCACTTCCAGTTTTACTCCAACAGATTTTTCTCCTACTATAAAATTCTCTTCAAATTGTCTATATAAAACTCACTCCTGTCTGTGTCAGATTATACTTAATCTCCTCCATTATTTTTACACATCACTTTAATATCTGAATTTCTTTATAACTGAAATATATACTATATCTTATCCATTATTATCTCCTTAATTCATTTCAAAAGGGTTTCTTCCTTATATTTTTCTGAGATAATTTCTGAAGTCACTATCAAACTAATGACCTCATACCTATCTGCAGAGCTGGCTGTCAAAACTTTTCTGAAATCACCATTCCTTAATTTCAGGAATCCATAAACTTCCTGGTTCTTCTTCCATTCTGTTGTGTAAGTGGGTATTTCAGAATGTTTATTTCTGGGCAAAACTTATTGTTTGTAAAAACTCTTATCATTACAAGAACTTGACTTTTATTTCTATATGACCTCTTAGTTATTTTATCCTGAAAAGAACTTCTGCATTAAATATTCTTTTGGCAAAGACCGACCTAGAGAATGTAGTTTTGACTCACTATACCCAAAATTGAGATTGTTTTTCCCAGGCACTCACATTGCTAACTCTGCTAACTACATCTCAAATGCCTTGTCTTCTGGATTTGAATTTTTAAGTCACTCTTTTCATTTTCACACATATGCGGCTATTAATCTCCCCCCTTCTCTCTGCTGTATTCTACTGTCATAGTCGTGTTTTTTGTGGGTTTTTTTTTCTTTTTGGGTCACACCCGGCAACACACAGGGTTATTCCTGGCTCTGCACACAGGAATTACCCCTGGCGGTGCTCAGGAGACCATATGGGATGCTGGGAATCGAACCCGGGTTGGCCGCATGCAAGGCAAACACCCTACCCGCTGTGCTATTGCTCTAGCCCCTCGTGTGCTTATTATTTCTCCAAAACTTTTATAGAAGAATCTTAATTATCAATATATCAATAGCTCATAATTTGAATAGATGACTGTATTGAGGTGTTGCAGTGAATTATATATCTCTCTATGCAGTTTTCTACATGTATATGTATATTAATGTATATATATATATATATCAACAAGCTTGTGAGTTTACACAGTACTTTATCACTTTACTGGGAAGAGTGTGATGTCCAAAAGTAAAGTATTTTACATATTCCCCCCCCCCCTATTTTTTCTGAGTGAGGATATTTTCTGGATAAGGATCAGTATCATGAGGCTACATATCTTCCCAGGATCACTACATTGCTAAGTGGCAAAACCAGATGCAATCTGATGCTCAAACTCTTAACCACGGAACCACACCATTTTTCTAGAGGCCTGATGTTAAAAATTTCTTTCTCTTTTTCCTGCACAACTAGTCAAGACACAGTAGTTTGGCTCAGTGGAGCTAATGGTTACAGATCCCACCCTTGCTTTGTTCTTATGTGCCTATACATAGCAACTTTGGCAGTGACTTAGCTCACATGTTGATGTCCATTTACATGTTAATCATCATTAAGCTCATAAAGCTTCCCAGGAGGATAAAGCAGCGGGGGGGAAAGGCCTGGTCTTGTGCAGGTTTGGCTCCATAACAGAAGGGACCTGAAATCTTGGCATACCAATGGCCGTGAGTCATTGTGAGCCCAAGCTGTGTACCAGAGGACAGCAGGAAACCACAGGCCTTGGTTTTGCTCTTGTGGCAATAATCTTTTGTGAAGCTGCATGACTGTGGTGGTTTAGCTGTTCCCCAATGGCCACCTCTTCGTCAGTCAGGACTATGTTTTTTTTGGCCAGTACATATGTGGAACCCTTCCTTTGGCTCCATCAGGGGAAGATGCATCCACCTCCGAACTCTCCATGCCCTGCTCTGGCTCCTATAGCCATTTTGTGAACTCCTTCTTTCCGTCTGAAGACATGTTTATGGGCAGTTGGGACATAGGAACTTAATGCCTTAGCAACAGCCTCTGAACAAGCCAACACATTATCTTTGAAATGGTCTTTATTCCTGGTGAACAGTACATTTATCCACTAGCAACAAATGCCCTTTGTTTGACTCCCACATTCACCTTACCTTGAATGAGATGGTGCCTTCAATGACCAGCCCCACCCCGGGCCCTTCTACTCTCACAGTGACATAATCCCTCTCTTGTTTGATTCATGTTTAACTCACTACAAGTCAGTTTCATCTTCTGAAAAACCCAACATCTGACATTTTTCATAAAAATGCAGGTTTCATCAACCTGTTTAGCTGTTAGTACTTACACTGTGTCATGATGACAAGAGGATGGAGCACAGTCCTAGCTCTTAAGAGACTTGGGAGAAACAAATAAGTGAAAGTTCGGAACATATTGCAGTTGTGGTGAGAACAGTGGAGTTTTATAAAGGTTTTGTCTCTTTCTCGGGATGAGTAAATAAATCTTATTATCTTCATTCATACAGTGGTTACACGTGCCTCTCTTTTCTTCTCTCTCTTTCTCTCTTGTGAGGATTAAATGAGACAGTGCTATAGCATGCCATTGGCAGAGTCTATAACACTTAATCAATATTCCCTAACCAGAAACGTTTATAAATTTTCACGTATAAGATGTGAGGTCATGTAAGAGATGCACCTAACTTATAAATATTCCAAAATAAAATTAAATCCAGGTATAAGCAGCTTCAGGCATTCAATGAAAGAGAGGATATGTTTAGAACTAAGGCAATTTTTTAAAAACTATCTATAGGGATTACTAAGCTTTAATCATTGAATTCTCTGTAAAACTTAATATGAACTTATCCTTTGGGGGTGATCAAAATTAAAAGATAGAAATAGTTTTACTCAATTCAGTTCCTAATCTGCCTCCAATCAGGTGAGTCATCAGTCTCTCCACTGGAGAGTCCCCCAAAGCAGGGCTCTGAGCTGCTTTCCCATCACAGATTGATCTGGAATTATTTCAGAGTTACATTTGCATGGCTATCCCCATATTTCCTAACATGATGTTGCTTTAAAGCAACTTGGGCTTTATAGACCATGAGATTACATTTTAGCATATCATTCTCAATCTTGATTCTACTCTACTGCTAGCAGGAAACTCAAATGATGCTCTCTTATCTTGCCCCCTACATGTTTTAAAAACACCAAAACATAATCATCCTGCTTTGTATGCCCTGAGAGATGTCTTGTCCTCTGGCCAGACTAACTTAAAGAGTCTCTCTCTCTCTCTCTCTCTCTCTATATATATATATATATATATATGTATATATATACACATACATACATACATACATATATATGCATATGAGGGGGGGGCTGGAGTGTGATAGCACAGTGCGTAGGGCATTTGTCTTGCACATGGCCGCCCCACGTTCAGTTCCTCCGCCCCTCTCAGAGAGCCCGGAAAACTACTGAGAGTATCCCGTCCACACGGCAGAGCCTGGCAAGCTACCTGTGGCGTATTCAATATGCCAAAAAAAGTGACAACAAGTCTCATAATGGAGACGTTACTGGTACCCGCTCGAGCAAATTGGTGAGTAACTGGATGACAGTGAGTGATACAATGATATATGTATGTGTGTGTGTGTGTTTGTGTGAGTATGTGTGTGAAAGCACATGCATGAGTGTGCATGTATATAAATATACACACACTGGGCTAAGAGCTTTAGCCATTTTCTCTAGATATTTTTTTTTGCATACCTAATAAAAGTTGATGTATTCTAAATACTTGAAGTTGTAGCAGCTGCAAGTTACTTATTTAAGTCTGTGGATGAGACCTCTTCCTTAGAGGACATATCTAAATAGTAAGCCATGAGAAATTCATAAAGAATTGTGGGATTTTTTTTAAGCCTGAGCTCATAGAGAATGTATCTTAATTTTCAAAATTATTGCCTAACCCAGACATTTTCTGCATTTTCCAACACTTTCTGTCCTTTTTGGTGGTCATAGGTATAGAGCATAAATTATTTACTCTAAATGTACTGTCATTACTAGGGCACAGGATTAATGTAAAATGTGAATTTAATATCTAGACTCACTTTTTAAGGAGCATTAAAATTCTTTTGTGTGGAGTTTAATGTTTAGTGCACTTGGAAGAGGTTAACTTGCTTAAAATATTCACCTTTAATGAAGTCAAATTGTTCTTCTGTAATTCCTTTTTCCCCTTCAGCCATTCACCTATTTCAATGGCCTATCTTCCCATTCAAGACATTATGTCCACTTACACTAAGCATCGAGTAAGCCTCCGTGCCTGGCTGTCTTCACTAGGGTCCCTCAAAGGGGGTGGGTTGAGTTTCCTTCCCTGCCCTGAGCAGAGCTCTCACAGCCCAAGGCCTCCAAAACCCAGCCACAGCCATGCTCAAGTCCGCTCACCACACGTTTGGACACATGAAGGAACCCAGGTATGTGGGTCCTGGGGCTGAGATCTCCAAGCCTGCTTGGATTGGGACTGAGCCTCTTCCACCCAGATTCCCCATTTTCCAGTAGCGAGGCAGTCACACCCAGAAACTGCTCGTGTAATCCCATCAATGGCCAACGACCAGAGACTATAAAACCAAGCTCCCAGTTTAGACATCTTATAGCCTAGTTCTCCCTCTCGAAGAACCTAAAAAGCTACAGAGAGTTTCCTGCCCACATGGGAAAGCCTGGCAAATTCCCGGTGGCATATTCCTATGCCCAAACCAGTAACAATGATGGATCTCATTCTCCTGACAATGAAAGAGCCTCCAATGCGGCAACGTTGAGAAGGATGAGTAAAGAGAGGCTTCTAAAATCTCAGGGCTAGGACGAATGGAGACATTACTGAGACCGCTCTAGAAAATCAATGATCAACAATCAACGGGATGATGATGATGATGATGATATTAAGCATCTATCATTGGTTAAGAAGTTAACTAAGTAGTAGAGGTATCACACGGAATCGTACATAACCTGACATAACTTGAGTGCAGGAAAAAGGTATACTATTAAGCGGGAACAAAGCATGAATAAAATTCTTTGGGAGAGTCGGCATTAAATGATGAGGAAGAACTATTTTCCAGAGAAAGAGCAACTTGAAATGGTATGTATATGTCTTTGACTTTGGGGATATTATTTAACTCATCTGAAATGAGGATCATAATAGAGTATTTATTTCATATAACTGTAGAAAAATGTCTTGAATATAATAAGATAATCATGAATATTTTTAGCCCAGAGCTCAATAGTGATACTGAATTTTTCTATCACTGTAATAAGTGACAATGTTTGGGAAAACTTTGTAATCACATTAACATTGACCTTCATCTTGAAGAGCGAATTGGGATTTGCCAGGGAAAAAAAACTTTTCAAGCACAGCAAATAGCATGAATAAGCCAAAGAGTCATGAATATGTGCACAATTTAGTTGAGAGGAAATGATCAGAATGGCCATATCATATATGGTTTAAGGGTTGATACTAGAGAAGAAGAATGGGGCAATTGGCAGTGACCTTATATTCCATAGTGGACATCATGCTCTAGACATTAACAATAGAATAAATTATGACAGTCCTCATACCAGGAAAAAAGGGGGCTAAGTCCTGAAAGAAAAGGATAAGTATAAGAAGCAGTTTCAGAGCTGTAGATTAATTTCAGATGCTTCTAAGCTTTATGCATTCAGGTTAATCCTCAAAACCAAATCAGCTTCTCTCAGATATTCCAATTTAGGCAATGCATTTAGCAAAAGATTCAATAGACCACTTATCTTTCCTCTCCATCTACCAGTGAGAAACCCTGAGATAAAAATAGAGAAGGTGCAAGGGAGAGGGCTCAAAGAACTAGAGCGTAACTATGACATAGGAGACCTAGGTTCAATCTCTGGTCCCTACTTCTTCTCTGAGCACTATCTGGGAGTGACTTATGAGCACTATTTTGGGAGTAGCCCCTGAACACAACTGGGTGTGATCAAACAAAAGAAGAAAGAAAGGAAGAAAGAAGGAAAGAAAGAAATAGAGAAAGAAAGAGAAGGAGAGAGAGAGAAAAAAGAGAAAGAAAGGAAAGAGAAAGAAAGGAAGACAATAGTAAAGGACTGAAAATTGGGAATTCTTGGGTCTTATTGAGAGTCATTACGGGTAAGACTCCAAGATTACTTCCAGTTCTAAGTCATGACTCAAAGTTGTAAAGCTTCTTCAACCACTTAATGGAATAAAGTATTTGGGGTCACATAGTCAGTGTTTAGCAGAAACAGTATTAAAATCTAATTTATCCAGCTCTAGGCTCTGATCTTGGTGGTTCTTTTTGTTTGTTTGTTTTGCTTTTTGAATCACACCTGGAGATGCACAGGGGTAACTCCTGGCTCTGCACTCAGGAATTATGCTTAGCGGTGCTTAGGGGACCATATGGGATGTTGGGTATCAAAACCAGGTTGGCCACATGCAAGGCAAACACTCAACCTGCTGTGCTATCACTCCAGCCCTGGTTCTTTGTTTTTTATCTGATATTTTCTCTATGCTATTATAGTCGTTTATTTTTTAAATAAGGGTAGTGACATTTGTCTGTTTATCATTTTGTCATTTGATTTTTAGGAACCCAGATTAATTTTGTGGTCTGGATTGATTTAACCCAGTTAAAATTGAACTATTTAATTAAAATTGCAACGTACAAAATCTTCATCTTCTTTTGTCTTATGCTGAGAGCTAACTCTGGAAGGATTCATAGAGCCAAGCCCCATTCAAACGATGGCAGTGGTCACAGAAAAATTTCCTTTGCGCCTTGGACTGACCTTTAGGCTGGAGGCCTCTGGAGGGGAAACTCATTAGACTCATCATTCTTCTTGCCACACTCAGAGTAGTCAGATGTCATTATTTTGCAGCACAGAAGAGGATTGAGGAGGAAAGAGATAGAGAGAAACAAAGATAGAGAAAGACACAGAAGGGATAGGTTGGTAGTTAGGGAGACAAAGAGATGAGATAGCGGAGAGAGGAGAGAGAGAGACAGACAGACAGACAGAGACAGAGAGAGAGAGAGAGAGAGAGAGAGAGAGAGAGATTTGAAGAGGAGATACATTGCTGACTTGAAATGCACCAAGCCCAAGCTCAAACAAGGCTTTTGTGTTTTCTCTTGGAAGTTCAAAGTGCAGAGGTGAGATGCCCCGTTATAAAGTGTGACTGTTATTTTCAAATACATTAAGACTGTGCTTATTATCAAAGGGCAAAAAAGATAAACTTGGGAGTAATAACACCTCATTGGCTCAGAGGCACTCACTCACAAAGGTTTTTCAGCACAGAGAGTCAATTGCCATTGACTTTTAACTCATCTCCTTGTCCCTCCCTTGACTACAGAACATCCCAATTCCGCCTTCTATAGCAGCTTGCTGTGGGGCCACACTCTAGTGCTAGAGACTACAGAAAAAGAAATCTGACAGCTAGATCAAGGGAATCCAAATGTTACTTAGCAAGTCACCAAGGTGATGGGGAACTCTGGGGACGGCTGTAGATGACATTATGAGAAGCCAAGGATAGGTCATCTCTGTAGCATCTGCATGATCCCAGGCTGAGGGAGGCTTAAGTGTGGCTGTGTGTGTCTTTACCAGCCTTCATATGTTGGTCAGAGCCTATAGCTCAAAAAGTGCCCAGATGTTGGGGGTGGGGGGGAAGTTCCCCAGCTTTTACAGCACCTCTTATATTCTGAGCTTGGACCCTCAATATTTAGAATTTAAGAATTAACTTACAAGGTAGTCAGTCTAGTACCAAGAATCACTCTCTTTATGGGTCTGACTTCCCTTTATTATCCATATTCTTTTCTCTCTCTCACTCTCTCCTCTCTCTGGGCAAGAGCGATAGCACAACAGGTAGAGTGTTTGCCTTGCACTTGGCCAACCGAGGTTAGATTCCTCCATCCCTCTCGGAGAGCCTGGAAAGCTACCGAGAGTATCCCGCCCGCATGGCAGAGCCTGGCAAGCTACCTGTGGCATATTTGATATGTCAAAAACAGTAACAACAAGTCTCACAATGGAGACGTTACTGGTGCCCGCTAGAGCAAATCAATGAACAACTGGATGACAGTGCTACAGTGCTACTCTTTGCTCTCTGGTGTACAGTATATAATTGTCTACAGCTGTTTTGATTTGGTTTATACCCCGATAAAGGTTAGGATTGCTGACCTTTCATCAGAGGAAAAAAAGTCTAAAATTTGGTGTTTAGACTAACTTAAATTTATGCTTATCTCTTTTGTGTTTGTTGCAACTCAATAGACAAATGTTTGCTGTGGTTAAACCATTATCAGGAAACCTGGTCATCATGGTTTTCTGTAAAGTCCTTTCTTTCTGAGACATATGGGATTCTCTACTTTTGTTTAGGCCTCAATTTCTTCAGCTATTATACTTAGGTGTAGGATGACATTACTTTGTCCTTTCCGCCCCCTTGCCTCAAGGAGCTCATCCTAGTTTTTCCCTAGTTTAGGCTTACCCCAGTCACACCCATCAAGGTGATCCTGAGTCACTCCCTTCCCTTTGTTTAGATGTAATCACTTCTCTATGCTCTCTTCCCTAAAACAGCTAATCAGCTTTCCTCTAATCTGACTCTGCTAAATTGTAAGGTCAGACCTTCCTAGGACACTGAATATTATAATATTGCCTTTCTCCTCTTCTTATGCCTTTTGAATAATTTACTTTGAAGCAATGTCCTTTTTGTATAGACACAAGAAGACAATATTATGCTTTTGTAACTTGGGACTTAATTGGCTTCGAATATTATTCATTCCCGGGCATCTGCTTTCTCCACTTAAGCCTCAGTTGCCCTCAGTTCCTAGCACCCCAAAATCAGGGTCCTGATGAGGGATGGGACGGATCCAGGGCAAGCGGTGAGTTATGTGCTACCCTGGCATCGAAATGGGCCTGGCCAAAGTGCCTAATTCTTAACTATAAATTAAGAGCTTGATCATAGACAAATGCTGTCATGATCCAAAAGTAATGACGAGACTAGGACCCTGCTAGGGATAGGAAAGACTGATCTGGCCTGAGCACTGTAGTCTGAGATCGAGATGGCCCCAACAGAGCAATTCTATAAGCTTTAATGCATCTCTTATTGTGTCCATACAAAATGATTAATATTATGAATGCTTATATGTTTGCTGGATGAGGAGAGGAGAAACACACTCATGGGACTTTGCCCTTGCCTGGATCCTCCTACTGAAGAGAATCAGTCCTAGGAGAAGCCCCACAAAACCAGGTAAGTAGAACTTTGCGACCTTGAACTCTAGGTTCATCGAGACCCGGAAACAAGGGTCTTCTGTCTGCCTCTTTAATCTCCGGCATCTGAGGGAGGGGGTCAAACCTAGACGCCCCACCCTACCCAAGCCAGATAAATACCTCACTGGCCGACCCCCACTACATCCACTACCTAGCCACCACCACGATCCAGGCCGCTCTCCGCTGGCGATGGCGACGGCGTGGCCGCTCTGAGACACACCATAAGACACTCAATGCCCATTATTCCTGCACCATATCTGATGGGATTCAAATATGGTGTGCACCATGGCAACACCTCTAAGGGCAATTGGAGGCCACCCTAAAAGCCTCCATCCCTCTTGAAGAGGCTGGCAAGGTACCGGGAGTATCCTGCCGGCACGGCAGAGCCTAGCAAGCTACCCGTGGCATATTCAATATTCCAACAACAGTAACATTCCCTGAAAACAGAGACTTGAAATCAGTTCTCTTCCCAAGAACAAATGAAGACTAATCTATCTCCAATACCTCATAGGACTCATCCAAAGCTGAAACAATCGCAAACTTTGGCCCGATGAAGTACATTGTCATTGTATCACTGTCATCCTGTTGCTCATCGATTTGCTAGAGTGGGCACCAGTAAGTCTCCATTGTGAGACTTGTTGTTACTGTTTTTGGCATAGTGAATATGCCACGGGTAGTTTGCCAGGTTTTGCCGCGTGGGTGGGATACTCTCGGTAGCTTGCCAGACTCTCCGAGAGGGATGGAGGAATCGAACCCAGGTCAGCCGCATGCAAGGCAAACACCCTACCTGCTGTGCTACCGCTCCAGCCCTTGAAGTACACAGTAAATAAATAATTCCCCCCCAAAAAAATTTACCTGCAACACCAGGAGGCCAAAGATGCAAAAAACTCTATGTCCTAATAGGAAGTGGGATCCATTGGTGCATTCCCACTTCCAGGGGGGCTGGAAGGCTCTGCCTTATACATTTACAGATGGGTTTTCTGAGTTTGGCTCACGTTGGGGCCCACACAAGCTCTCCAGCTGTGTCCTGGGATATCTAGAGGGAGGCCTAACAGCAGGATGAGGCGGGAAACGTCCTCCCAGGGATAATAATTTATTAGGTTAAAACCTAACACAAACACAATTTTCTCCAGAACACCAACACAAGTTGCAAAAGAATAAGCAAAGATGATTCCAAGCAAAATGTAACCCACTAGAATTAATGGTTAGGGAGGAAAGGAGTGAGATTGTAGCGGACTGTAGGCTGGGAACAAAGAACAAGGAACATCTGAAGCTTTCTACAAAGGAAGCTCATAATCCCCTCATCCCCTCATCAATTGAAGTCATTATCTCATGTCCAGAATGCTTCCAGGGCAGCAGAACAGACCTCCATGGCCTTATTATCTGATATGTTGAATAGTTCTTTCTCATCAGCAGCTAATTTGAGTAAAGGAAAGGAACACAATATGAAGTGGAGCCTTCTGAAGTTAGACCCTTTTAGAGCTTTAAGATATTTTAACCTAATTGGTTCTACATTTTCTCACTCATATAATGGGACTAATATAATAAACTCTGAAGGGCTTTTATAAATATTATATAAGATCATGTTTGTGATGTACTTCACATACTAATTAGTACATCAAAATCCCTCAATCAATAAATGAACCTTGCTATTCCTCCTGAACTATACTTTCCCTTTCAGAGTCCTTTTGAAACACTTCATGGCATAAGGCTGAGTTTGTTTTTTTTTTTAAGCAAAAAGTATGACTCCAGGTTGTTTTCAGATCAGTTCTGCACAAAAGTACTTTCTTCAATCATGGAATTTTCTCAATATGCACTGTTCAATGTCAGATTCTGGCTACTTGTAGACATGAAATACTTGAAAGATATAGGTAGTATGACATGATTGGGAAATAGAATCTTTCATTTTAATTGATTTATTCTCAATTGATTTACACTGTGGCTATTGGTCACTATGTTAGACTTGCATCACTTGTATCACTTGCCATCTTGTTGCATCCAGTTGGTAATGGCTCTAGTCCAGCAGTCATCTCCAAATCGCATTACATGTCCAGCTCATCTGATTTTCGATGCCTTGGCAAACGAGGCAGCGTCCCTGATCCTTGATCATCGATGGAGGCCGGAACTTTGGATTTCTTCTCTCACTTGAGTGAAACGTGATACTCCATGCATAGCTCTTTTGATTCCTCTTTGAGAAACCCGAATAGCATTCTCATCCAGTTTTCATAGGGCCCAGGTCTCTGAGGCATATGTTAGTGCAGGAAGAATGGTGGAGTCAAAAAGATGTGCCTGGAGCCAGATGTGCCTGCATCCTCTTAACAACTTTTTCGACACTCCTGAAAGCATTCCATGCCACTCTCTTTCTCCTGCGAAGCTCTGCCGCCAGGTCATTTGTCATGTTGAGTTCTCAACCCATAACTCAACCCATACACATAACTGCTGCATTCGGAGATGTTCATTCCATTGAGAGCAAATGAAACGTCAGGAACTAGTTTGTTTGTCATGAACATTGTCTTCGTGAGATTCAGCTGCAGTCCGACCTTTCCACACTCATGGTCGAAGTCGGCCAGTATTCATGCCACTTGGCTAATGTTTGGTGTTAGACAAATATGTTAGACAAATCAAATATTAGATATTTGTATTTCCCTCAAAAGGCATCTACTTCAGTCAATTGAATGTTGCTATTTCTAGCTTTTCGGTTTCTGCATCTTCATACTTGTTTTATTTTATTATTTTTTTTTTTTTTGCTTTTTTTGGGTCACACCCAGCGATGCTCAGGGGTTACTCCTGGCTTTGCACTCAGGAATTACTCCTGGCGGTGCTTGGGGGACCATATGGGATGCCGGGGATCGAACCCGGGTCGGCCGCGTGCAAGGCAAACGCCCTACCCGCTGTGCTATCGCTCCGGCCCCCTTCATACTTGTTTTAAATTCAGCAATATGACTTGTGTGATTTAGAATAGACCCAAGCTGAGGGAAAATAGTGAGAAATGAACTAGAGTCAGTGCTTAGTTCATCTGTATGTCCAAGTTTGGGTTACATATTCAGGGAGGATGGTTTATTTTTTCTAATTCACCTACCATGCAAAGGGAGTGTGTGGGAGACTTACTTACCTTTATTATATGGTGCCCTACTTATGGAGGTCAAAAGAAACTATTATGAGGACTAAATGCTTAACTCAAGATAGGAAGGAACAGGAAAAGGTGTAAACAAGTTAAAGAAAATCCAGAATCATGTTCCAGGTACAGAGGAAAACATTTGGAAAGGTCTTTGTTTGGTAGGACTAAAAAACTTCCTGAAAAGTAAATAAAAATTAAGAATAGGATGGAGAATGTCCTGAGATAAGAGCTTAGAGGGCAGTTGGGAAGTTCTTGTAGTCAAGAAAGGAAGAAGAGAAGAGAAATGACATTGTCTATTTTATTTGTCCACAAGATCTCTCTGACTTCAGAGTGGAGAAATAATTAGATGGTAAACAGGGTAGAAGCAGCTAGATCAAGAAACTCTACAATGCTCCAGGCAAAAGATGATGATGGGGAAAAGGATTAAGAAAAGGGTTTGTATTCAAAAGCTAGTATTAGTTACTTCTTACTCAAGAATTAATGACCTACTATCGTTGATAGCACAGGTTTTCTTTTGTTTAATTCTACTTATTTGCATCTTCTGTCACTGCCTGAAATACTCAACCCTGTCATCTAATTTGAGGATAAGATCTCTCTAAGCAAGATTTATTTATTATTTGTTTGTATATATTATATATCACCATGCTCTTAATGACTGCAAAAGAAATCTATGCTAAGGTGTTTTCTGAATCTCTAATGCTAGTGAGGGACACAATGACGTGAATGTTTGAAAATATGGAGTGTTGTGGAGTATGTGTTGATGGAAATCTCTTTGTCTGTGTTACCAGAGGAAAATTACAAAACCAGTAAACAGGAAAAGCACCATTCCCCAACTAGACAAGGAGGAGGACTACTTTTCTTGATGAGCAAGCCTTATCTCGAAGTACTCAAAATAAGCACTACCATACTCACTTGTTCAGTTTGTTGGTATCTGAAAGGAAGGTAACACTGTAGTTGTTCATCGATTTGCTCAAGTGGGCACCAGTAACGTCTCCATTGTGAGACTTGTTGTTACTTTTTTGGCATATCAAATACGCCACGAGTAGCTTGCCAGGCTCTGCCATGCTGGAGGGATACTCTTGGTAGCTTGCCAGGCTCTCTGAGATGGATGGAGGAATCAAATCTGGGTTGGCTGCGTGTAAGGCAAACGCCTTACCCACTGCTATGATCTTCATGTGCACTCTCCAAGCAAAAGCTGGGGTTATCTATTTATTGAAACAACAAAAACTAACCCAGCCCATTATATTTTCTTATCTCTTTTCACATTCTTACTTTAATTTTTTGTTTATTTTTTCTTTTAATTTTTATTTAAATTTTTATTTTCATAAATTTGTTCACATTAATTGATTATATTAAATATTTCAACACCAATCCCACCACCATTACACCTTCCCATCACCATTATTTTGAATTTTCCCACCACCATTCAAGTCTGCCTGCCAGGGGCAGATGCTAGATAATTTATTTTCTATTGCTTATTATGAATATCATGAGAGGTCACTTCTGGAATTCTAAAACTAAGTCGTTGGGGTCCAGAGACATCTCTGTAGGGACCTAATCCAGTTTGAGATTCATTTGAGAGTCTCTGAATCAAGGCCATTGATGCACTGAGATGACACCTGGAGGAAGTTCATGGGGGTGACAGCCAGGACCCCAAGAGGGCAGGAGACGGGAAGGGATGGTCAGGTCTCCATTGCTGCCATGTGGCCTGGATCAGGATTAGTCCCTGATCCAGCGCACCTGGGTTTTTCTTCTGGAAGCTTGTGGCCACCTGGGGTTCACCTAGAGTGGGCAGAGAGGGTGAACCCGCTCCATCTGAGGTGCTCTTGTGGAATCGGTTTGGTATGGGTCCAGCGAGCTGCTGTTATCCAGGATTCACTGCGGTGTCTCTGGATCCAGGCCATTGATGCACTGAGATGGTGACCAGAGGCAGTTTCTGTTGTTGTTTCCAAGGAACAACAAAAGAAGTCCCAACTCAAAGTGACTTAATCCAGAAGGAAATCACTCTCTCAAATAACAGGTGGTTAATCTGGGTGTTCTTCAAGAAGGCCTGGAAGCTCAGCTCATTACCAAGGATGAGATTCTTTCCCACTCTGTTTATCATACAGACTAAACCAGTCTCAAACCAAAGCCTGCTGGTTTCAAAATCGCAGGATAAATAAGCAGCTCAGACAGGGCTGAGAAGGGAAGATTTCTGGCACAGAAGGGAAGATTGTAGAACAAAAATTGCAGTGCCATGTTTCTGTACAACACATCCTCATCAGAAGCATTAGAAAACTTCTTCCTAGTCCACGAAGTGAAATGCAACCTCAACTGTGCGGATGTGGCCCACACCATTCTTGTGCATGTTCCCAGACCAATCACAATCTCTATTTAAAAAATGCCATATTGTGATTGGTTGAGAGTACATAACCGTGGGTCTGAGGATTAACCCCTGGGTCTGAGGAAAGAGGCTTCCTGCACGTTATTGGACATGCATTCACAATAGGAAGGGACACTGGTGCAGGAAAAGCAACCAACTCTACCTTCCTAGTATAAGCTGATTTCAAGAAAGATGAGATGACTTTTTAAGTCTCACTTCATTCATCCATCCATTTGTCTGGTCACTCAATGAATATTTATTGAGTGCTTTCTTCTGTCCTCAGCCCTAGCCAAGCTTATTGAGGCACCTCAGGAATTTTTCAAATACCTCTACACATATTTTTCATTCACTTGCTACATATGGAGGTAAGTAGCCATAGAGAGAGACAGATGTATTCACGTGGCACCTTTTTAAAAACCTATGCTCCTAACACTCAGTTCTCACATTCAGATCTTCATAAATCTGGATTCCAAGGGGACCAGGTCATGGTATCATTTTGGGCCATTGTCAAGAAAAATTTATGATGGTTGTTTGCATGACCCAGCCATATGTTGTGGCTGGGGAACTACTCTGGTTAGCCTACTTTGACGTATGTATCGATGACAAAGAAAGTTAGACTACACCGCAGGAAAAAAGCAACATGAAAACACCCTCCAATTTATCAGTGAACTGCCTGTAGAAATAATGACCTTCTTGGTAAAATCAAGAGATGATTAAAAATAATTAATGGACACTTCTTAAAAAAGACATAACAGTCAGAGGATCTGGAAGCCAGCTGTGGTAACATTTCTGAGAAGGTGCATTTTATGGGCTCTGTGAAATGTGTGCCTTCAGCCCCAAGGCAAAAGGCCAGGAAAGGCAGACCTGACTCAGAGATAATGCTACTTTTCTATTCTTACATCTTTTCAGCACAGAGCCAGAGTTTTGGGAAACAAGGTACAACTTTTTAAAACTGACAATCATTTCTTGTGTGTAACTTGAAAAATCTGAGGGTCTTACACTGATAATCTGAGTGAATGGGCCCCCTTGTCTATACACACACTCCTTTCTCTCTCTCTCTTTCTTTCTCTCTCTGGAATGAAGCCTAGGAAAGAAGAAAATCGTTGAACTTTTATTTCCTCATCTAATAGAGATAATGCTCCTTTTTCATATAGGCAGATATAAAAATTTCATAAAATGCCAACAAGAATTAGGTTGGGGGAGAGAGGTGACTACCGAATAGTGGCACAATGAAAGGTTTGTTCAGGTGAAGTTGAACTCTACGTTGATGATAGTTCAGGTCCCTTGCTATAGGTATTTGTCAAAAGTCAGACACAGGGACTGGAGCAATAGTACAGTGGCTAGGGTGCTTGCCTTACATGCAGCTGACCTGGGTTCAATATGGTCCCCTGAGCACCTCCAGGAATGAGTTCTGAGTGCAGAGCCAAGAGTAACACTTGAGCATTGCCGGGTGTGGTCCCCCACCCCTTGGTTAAAAAAAAAAAAGTTAGACACAGATAAGAGTGACTTCTAATTTATAGAAATAAAAAAATAATTGCTTGGACATTTTAAAATTTATTTTTTGTTATAGTTTAAATGATATGTTACAATAGTATTAACGTTTATGTTTTTATGTACACAGTTACTGCCCCTTACTACCAACAAAGTGCCCATGATATTCTACCCCTGTACCTGTCTTGCTTCTAGCCCAATCATCATTACTCTCTGTCCATCTCCCCACTACTTGATAATCTGAGGTTTACAATCTAAGGCGAAGAGTTTGTAACATTGAATACTGTTATACTCTTGTTTTGTCTTTCTAATTACAGATGAGTGATATCGTTCTGTATTTGCCCTTTGCCCTCTGGCTTACTACACTTAGCACCCTCCACTTTCATCCAAGCAGCAGCAAATTGACTTACTTCACTTAATGCCCTCCAGTTTTACCCAAGTTGCAGCAAACTGCAAGGTTTCATCTTTTCTTGTGGATGCATCAATTTCCATTATGTACTCATACCATAACTTCTTTATCCATTCATCTGCCATTGCACATTTGGATTGTTTCTGCATTCTGACTACTGTACTATGTGCTGCCATAAATTACACAGAAATGTAAGTATAATACTTATATGTATATGTGTGACCTTAAATTAATACTCCTGTTTTTGAAAATAGATGCCAATAAGTATTATAATTGCTGGATCATATAAAAGTTCTATTCTTAGATTTTGGAGGCATCTCCATACTGTTTTTCATAAAAAATAATCAGATGATGTGCCCACCAACAATGAATGAGGGTTTCTTATTCACCACATCCCTCCTATGTCTGGATGTTTCTGATATCTTTGATAAATGACATTCTCACTGGCATGAGAGGATACCTCTTTGTCAGTCTGATTTGCATTTACCTGATAAAAAGCATTGATAAACACCTTTTTATTGGCCTCCTAGCCATTCAAATATCCTCTTTGGTGATATAGTGGTTCATCTACTCTTCCCATTCTTTTGTGGGCTTATTGGTTTTTTTGTTGTTGAGCTTTATGTGGACTTTATCTATCTTAAATATTATTTCTTTATCCTATGTGCTGTGTGCTAATATTTGTTCCCATTCAGTAAGGTGACTTTATTTCAAACTGAGGGTTTTTTTCTGTGTGTTTTGTTTTATTTTGTTTTGTTTGTCCAGACAACAATCTTTCAATTTGATATTGTCATACATGAGTGAATAAATCACTAATTACCAAGCTGGATGTTTACAATAACAATTTTAAATACTCCCTAGTTTTAAAGGAGGAATAGTTTGAGGGGAAGGACATACCAAATGTCGGCATCCATGATGGTCTCTTTCTATGTTCCTGGCTCTCGATTATCTCATCTCCCATGTTTCTATTCCCTCTTCTCCTGGCCTCTGTCTTCTCCCCTTACTTGTTTAGTTCCTTTTCACTACTTAGATCTCCATTAAATCACCTCCTTCAGGAAGCATTCTTGGGAGGTCACTTTCTGAGTCCTTTGAAGTACCCTTTTAATTCAACTTGGCAACTCCCACCTATAGCCCTGTTGCTTCCATGGATTATTAGTTGGTAAGTGTCGAGCTTCTGATTCTTGTTTTCTCTTGTATCCCATCACTCAGGACAGTGTCTAGGCTATAAGAGGGAGGAGAGAAAATATTTTTAGTAGATGGCAGGCATATGGATGACAGAGAGATTAGGAGTAAATATTCACATTCTGACATCTCTGTTGAGTCCATGGTTCTTAACCTTGATAAGTAACAGAAGAAAACTTAAACAAGCTTAAGCAAAATCAATGATACACAGACAAGACACTGGGAAAACACTAAACTAAAAAAAAATTAAGATTTTGGGGGGTGGACAGGGTTATGTGAGAAATTATAACCAGTGACAGAAAAGCTGCTGGAAATCCAAGTGATTTTTTTTCTTTATATCTAATTTATTTTTCTTTTCTATGCATCAACTACTTCCTTATCACTACTATAATGTTACTTCTATTTCTCACATGCACAGGTTAGGATGGCAAGATGCCCAAAGTAATTGTCCCCCTTCCTTAAAAGTAAATATCCTGGAAAAACAGGCAGTCTGTTGCTAATCACATATAAATTTCTGGAGCAAAACAAGATGATTCTTCCCTTGGGGTTGGCTCTTCACTTGCACCTCCACTAGGTGCAACTCTGATCAGGATGGGAGGTCCTATAGCACAGACAGAGCCCCTAAAGTTAAATCATTGCTATGAAAGAGAGTGTTTGGGGGGGATCTGAACTGACACTCTACCTCCAGCTCTACTGCAGATGTATGCATTGGCTGATCCCTGTGACCCCTATGTCCTGGTGTTCATGACCTTGAGTGTAAGAAGAATGTGTAATCTGCTTTGAGCTAATAGAATATCACCAAAGTGAAGGAGTCTATGTGACTGCAAGTAGACGATTATATAAAAATATATGGGAGTATCCATCTTTCTACAATCTTTCCCTTTTTAATTTTAAGACTGGCAGTGGTAAACTGGGGAGAATTTATAGGCTGAGAAATTGAAGAGACCTCTGATCAATATCTATAAAAATGAAATTCATTCCTGAGAAACTCAATTATGTCTACAACCCAAATGGGGTAGGAAACAGATATCTACTCAGTCAAACCTCAGATGAGACAACAACCCTAGCCCAAACTTTGTTCTTAAGAAGAGAAACCTCCTGTGTCATGCTTAGAATCATGAACACAGAAGTTGTAAGATAATTAAAGTGTGTTCCTTTGAATTGATAAGATTTTGGTAGTAATGTGACACAACAATGGAAAATATGTAAAATGGTGCAGTATTTTTAAATAACAAACACAAAGTAAAATTCCTGGGTTCTCAGGTTACCGGTAAGGTAACCTGTAAAACAAAGTTACATGAGTTTAGGGTACATGACCAAATATATTTTTTTTTTTTTGCTTTTTGGATCACACCCAGTGATACACAAGGGTTATGTTACTCCTGGCTCATGCACTCAGGAATTATTCCTGGCAGTGCTCGAGGACCATATGGGATGTTGGGAATCAAACCCAGGTCTGTCGCGTGCAAGGCAAACGCCCTACCTGCTGTGCTATTGCTCCAGCCCCAGTGACCAAATAATTCTTGAGTAGCCACATTTAACAGTCAGTTGAAGGGGTATCATGAGCTTTAGGTGGGAGTTCCCATTTTGCACAGTGGAGATTTAACTCTGAAGCCCTCAATCTCTAGTCTTTGCCTGGTGCTGACATGTTCTGTTGAGAAACTTTCAGGATCTAGTGATGAGTTCACATGAGGGCTTGCTTAGAGATCTCACAATTAAGATTCCAATCTCAGGAGTTCAAAATAGCAGGAAGCCAGAGGCAGCATGTAGGTGGCCTAGGGAAGTAGGTGAACAGGTAGCAAGGAAGGCTGAGACATGCTGTAAATTTCCATGCTGTAAGTGTGTGCAGCATCCTCTTGTGTTGCCTGAACTAATGGTGATTTCAAAGCTATTGCTGGTGGCACTGAGCGTGGAGAAGGGAGGTGGATTTGTGTTACACACCCTGCTTCAAGGTAGTAGTTACTAGCTCTAATTCTCAGCACAGTGATCATCTATCAATGACGCAGTAGTCAGGAAAGTGTTCCATTTCTTATCCTAGAACAAGGGAGTGACTGTCATGAAAGAGGTAGCCACATGATTGTTTCAGCCTTTAATGATAATAATCCCTTGGGGTGCTTGTTCAAAATTCAGATTTGATGGCTGGAGATGTAAGTCAGGTTTTATAACACGTGACTAGCATGTGTGAGCCCCTGAGTCTAATCTTAAACATCACTTGTCCTCAATCCCCACCCTATGGGGAGAGACTCTGGTACTCCTGGGAACCACTGAGTGTTGCTCTTATTTTTGAAATCCAGAATTTTCAGCCCTTCACACTAGAGTTCCTATGATAGCTGTTTGAGGTTGGACCTGGAAACCAACGCCTTCAACAAACCCCCATGTCTTTCCTATGGTCAGGGTGGGTTGGGAAAATACAGATACACAGTTTGGGTGATGTAATGTGAATCTTACCATCAATAGAGAGGTTACTGGGGTAAAGATGCTCATCTGAGACTCTATCTTCTAACTAATCCAAACTATCTGGACCAGGAATCTACTTTAGCCACCTCTACAGCCCACCCACCCATCTCAGCAAGCTAGTCTTTTGCTAGAAGAAAGATTTTTTGAGAATTTTTTTTCTTTTTTCTTTTTTTTTTCATTTTAAATGCTACAAAATCAGTATAATGGCATGAACCTGAATCTTCATGGTCCGAAGAGTTTAGTTAAAGCCCCACACTCTTCCCCCAGTTTGTCCTCATTTCTTATGGGCCTCATATACCAGTCAAGCTGGTTCCTGTATTTGCTATAGCTTTTTAGTCTTCCTTGTTAGGGCTTTCCCCCTCCTCACTAAAGTGTCATCCACAACAATTCCATCTGCTCACACAGAACCAGCTCACTTCAATGCCAAGTTTCATCTCTCTTGGAAAGGGCTGTTGTGCTTAGTGCTGACAGAGCAGTTTGCTTCTCCTTGGTGTGTATGTAGGAGAAGCGGGAGCAGCAAAGTGAGCCCATTGTCGTCTTGTGGGCAGTGAGGGAAAAAGAATGGTTTTAAAAGAAATAATAATCCCTGACTCTGTCTCTGTCTCTGTCTCTGTCTGTCTGTCTGTCTGTCTCTCTCTCTCTCTCTCTCTCTCTCTCTCTCTCCCTCTCTCTCTCTCTTTTTCTCCCCCTCTCGATCTCTCTCTCTTGCCCTTTCCTAGGTTTGCATAACCCCCAGCTGTGATGTGCTGCAGAATCACTCCTAGTGTTTGAGGATATTGAGGATGGAACCTGGATCATCTGCCTCTAAAGCACATGCCGTATTCACTATATTATCTGTCTGAACCTCAAGAAAATCTCTTTTGGCTTCTGAGCTCTCTGACCTGGCTTTGTCTCTGCTGCTCAAGTCAATCCAACTGGCTGATATCAGACCAGTTCTGAAACATTATTTACTATGAGGGTCTAGTCAAAGATAGGCAGGAATTGACAGCTCCCATTAAACAAATGGGCAAACAAAACTCACAAGCAGTAGGTGTTCTAGATCCCATAAAATTCTGCTGCTCTTTCCCCCCCCCAAGAGTATCTCCAAAGAGCAAGGCTGACACAAGTATCATGAGTCAAAAGTATGAAAACAACAGAATGATACTTTATTCCTATATTTTGAAAACAAGAAAAAAAGATGCAACTCCTTCTAATACTGCCTTCAGACTCATTTTTTGTCTGATATCTTCCCTCAGGTGTTGTAACTACACTGGACTCAGCACCCCAGTTCAGTCTCCCTCCACTATTCCCCCTCCACACACATAATTAACCATAGTCACTCGGGAACACAGCACACACTTCCAGCAAGCAGGTGTTCAGATTCCAGCTAGGTTCTGAGGATGACTTCTTGCTTTCCTTGCCCTGGCCACTCTGAAAGTTTTATTACTGAGTCTCTTTCACCTTTACCTGCCTCAAAGCAAGATTCTGCCTCTTCAGAAAAAAGGTGGAGGGGATAAACAGGATCTACCATAGGACTCTCTTCTCTGGCCTGGGGAAGATGATGGGTGTATAAAAGCATCTCACTCTATCTATCCTATTTGCATGAGTGAGGGAAAAATGACTTATAGAACTTTCAGGTACTCTGGAGGTGAAGAAACTCAATCTGATCCTTTTTTTTTCCTTTGGCAGAAGCCCTGTGATATGTCTCTCTAGCACCTAAATCAGGTGTCAAGCTTGGCATGAAGACTTCCAGAAGGAATCATTATTCAGTAATCATGTCGTTTGCAAGTATTAATTAGTGTCCAATCCATCATATTGGAGAGTATGAATTTCGATATAGTGCATTTACTAATCTAGTTCTGCCAACTTTTCTTGTATTTTTAATGAATGTGAACTCCAAATATATATATATATGTATATATATATCGAATATGTGTTTGATATGCCAAGAACAGTAATGATAGGTCTCATTTCATTGACCCTGAAAGAGCCTCCAATTGTTGGGAAGATGAGTAAGGAGAGGCTGCTAAAATCTCAGGGCTGGGTGTAATAGAGATATTACTGGTGCCCTCTCGAGTAAACCGACAATGAGATGACAGTGACAGTGATCCAGTGATATATGTATATATATATATATATATATATTTATTTATTTATTTATTTATTTTTGCTTGGGGGATGATGTTGAGCTCTTCTTGTCAGTGTTTGGAGACTACTACTGGCTCTGGGGCTGGGGGACCATGTACTGCTGGGGATTGATCCAGGGTTGGCGCATACAAGGTAAGCACAATAAGCCCTATGCTCTCTATTCCTAGTTTATTTCATTACATTTTCATAAGAATGCACTATGAGAGCCCACTGTTACCCTCACTTTAACCCTCGGGATGTTAAGTGCTGAGAAGCTCTAACCGGTCTCAAGGAAGCAAGACCTGTCATTTTTGAGAGCCTCTTGGAAATGTGGTTTCATCCTTAGTGGACGTCCCCATGCTTCTCGTGGAGTTGTGGGTCAAGGCACAGTTTCTGGACCTGGGAAGTTAATTCGAAAGTGAACACTATATTTCTGAGCTGTGTCAACTAAAGTCACAAATTTACCCCATTAAAACCTGTGTCCTCAACTGGATGAAGATAGTAATTCTAACTCAAAATTTTTCGTGAAGACTGAATCCATATATCTTTTTAGAACAATTCCTAGTATGCATCAAATCCTTTGTAAGTATAAAGTTCATTATAGTAATGTTAGGTCCATTTTGCACAGGAAGAAAAAGAGGAACAGAGAGGTTTGGTCAATTGCCTGAAGTCAAACAGCTGAGGTCCACAGTGGTAGAAGTTTAGGTTGACTTAAACTTGTCCTTGTATCCATTTAGCCAAAGTTCTTTCTTTGCTAAATTTCCCCTCAAATCCTGAGAGTGAAAATACAGCAAACTTTTTTTGATAGTTCATCTCTAATATGTGAGTTCCACTGCTATGTAGAACCTGCTCTCAATTTTCAAAGCGTTTTCAGATTCTTTATTGTACGGGTCTTTAAGCTCCTATATTAGCCTCCTCTTCCCCCCACCCTCCCTCCCCCAGGGTACTTGAACATATGCTGACTAGGTTTCAGCATCTGTGGTCTCCCAGCCTCTAACCTAATGGGCTCCATGCGAGTTCTCCACATCACCTTCAACCCCAAAGGGTACTTGGAAGATGAAGCAAATAGCAAAAGCAAAATAACAACACCTGTGGCCTTACCTGACTCTTTTTTGTCTTGTGTACAGTTTCAGCTGACTATTCCCCTTAAATTATAATTTTCCACCAAGCGACTAAAGAGGAAAAAGAGAAACGAATGACTTTTTCAGGTTCCTTTTGGATTCTGAATTTTGGGGTCAAGTTTAAATTATTTTGTTCTTGTAGAAAAAAATATGTAATTTTTCCCCTATTTGTTTGAGGAGCGCAACTGTTGATGCTCAGGGCTTACTTGTAGCTCTGTACTCAGAAATCATTCCTGGTGGTGCTTGGGATGCTCAGAATCCAGGTTAGCCATATGCAAGGCCAACACTGCCTGCTGTACTATTGCTCTGGCCCCTGTAATTTTGTTCTTAAGTTGAATTGTTATTTCTCTAATATTAAATGCATACTGTGGGAGAAGAGTTCATGATTCTGAGCTTTAGAAATCCTTCCCCCCTTGAAGAGTTACTCAATATCCCTAGTAGTTCAGGGAGAATATCTTCTTACTCAAAGTCTCCACAAAGCATAAAATAAAACATTTTCAGATTCAAAAGGACTTAATAATTTAGTACTTAAGACAGTAGAAAAATTTATAATAATGGAGATCTATATATCCTAACCCAGATCCTTAAGATATAATCCTGAATTAACAGTGGAACCATGCTTACAATGTGATAACCACATATGCTGTTAGAAAAGAAAGAATTCAGGGCTGTTCCCTGTTTTGAAAATCAGCCTTTGGGATGAGCTGGGAGCTGGGGAGATTATTGTGTAGAAGGTATTTTTCTATTTATTTCCCTCCCAGAGTATGAGAGAGAGAGAGAGAGAGAGAGAGAGAGAGAGAGAGAGAGAGAGAGAGAAAGAGAGAGAAAGAGAGAGAGAGAAATTTAACTATATTACTTGTTTGTGTGTTTTTTAAATTTATTTATTTTTAAATTAGTGATTCACCATGAGGATACAGTTACAGATTTACACATTTTCGTGCTTGTGTTTCCCTCATACAATGTTCGAGAACCCATCCCTCCACCAGTGCCCATTCTCTACCACCAGTGAACACAGTATCCCTCTCACCCCCAAACCCATCCCCCCCACCTCACCCCGTCTCTGTTGCAGGGCCTATTGTTCTCTCTCTCCTTTTGGGTATTGTGGTTTGCAATAGGAGTATTGAGTGGCCATCATGTTCAGTCTCTACTTTCAGCACGCATCTCCATTTCCGAGTGGGTTCTCCAACCATATTTTACTTGCTATTCCCTTCTCTATCTGAGCTGCCTTTTCTCCCAGCATGTGAGGTCGCTTACAAGCCATGGAGCCAATCTCCTGGTTCTTAATTCCACCATTCTTGGGTATTAGTCTCCTACTCTGTTGTTTTATATTCCATCTTTTTTATATATTTATATTTATAAATATATTTATATTTATATATTTATATTTAAATATTTATATTTAATGATGAGTGCAATCTTTCTATGTCTGTCTCTCTCTTTCTGACTCATTTCGCTTAGGATGACATTTTCCATGTTGATCCACTTATACGCAAAGTTCATGACTTCATCTTTTCTAACAGCTGCATAGTATTCCATTGTATAGATGTACCAGAGTTTCTTTAACCAGTCATCTGTTCTCAGGCACTCGGGTTTTTTCCAGATTCTGGCTATTGTAAACAGTGCTGCAATGAACAGATAAGTGCAGATGTCATTTCAATATACTTTTTTGCTTCTCTGGGATATATTCCCAGAAGTGATATTGCTGGGTCGAATGGGAACTCAATTTCTAATTTTTTGAGAAGTGCCCATATTGTTTTCCAAAAGGGCTGAACCAGTCGGCATTCCCACCAGCAGTGTAGAATGGTCCCTTTCTCCCCACATTCTCGCCATCAGCAGTTGCTTTTGTTCTTTTGGATGTGTGCCACTCACTGTGGTGTGAGGTGGTATCTCATAGTTGTTTTGATCTGCATCTCCCTGAGATGATTAGTGTTGAAGAGCATTTTTTTATGTGCCTTTTGGCCATTCGTATCTCTTCCTTGGGAAATTTTGTTCATTTCTTTGCCCCATTTTCTCATGGGTTTGGATATTTTCTTCTTGTAGAGTTCAACCAGTGCCTTATCTACCCTTGATATCAACCCCTTATCAGATGGGTATTGGGTGAATATCCTTTCCCATTCTGTAGGTTGTCTTGGGATTCTGGTCACTGTATCTTTTGCAGTGCAGAAGCTTCTTAGTTTAATATAATCCCATTTGTTTATGTCTGTTTCCATTTAGTTGGTCAGTTGCGTGTCAACTTTGAAGATATCTTTAACTTCAATATCGTGGAGGGTTTTGCCGACCTTGTCTTCAATGTACCTTGTGGACTGTGGTCTGATGTTGAGGTCTTTAATCCATTTTGATCTGATTTTTGTGCATGGTGTCAGGTCGAGGTCTAAGCCCATTCTTTTGCATGTGGTTGTCCAGTTATGCCAGCACAATTTGTTAAAGAGGCTTTTCTTGCTCTACTTCATATTTCTTGTTCCCTTATCAAATATTGCCATTTTGACAATGTTTATTCTCCCTATTCATGAGCAGGGGATATGTTTCCATTTCCTCGTATCCTCTTATTTCATGGAGCAGCATTTTATAGGGTTTTTTTTTTTTTTTGTAGAGGTCCTTTACTTCCTTCCTTAAGCTGATTCCAAGGTACTTGATTTTTGGGGGCACGATTGTGAATGGGATTGCTTTTTTCATGTTCCTTTCCTCTGTCTCATTGTTTGCCTGTAGGAAGGCCATGGACTTTTGGGTATTGATTTTATAGCCTGCGACTTTACTGTACAAGTCTATTGTTTCTTTATATATATATATATATATATATATATATATATATATATATATACCAACATTTATTTTATTTATTTATTTTTATTGTGTCACCATGTGGAAAGTTACAAAGTTTTCAGGTTTAAATCTCAGTTATACAATGCTTGAACACCCATCCCTTCACCAGTGCACATATTCCATCACCAAGAATCACAGTATAGCTTCACTCCGTCCCCCCACATCCCCAGCCCCCCACCCCACCTGTGTAACTGATAAATTTTACTTTACTTTCACTTTACTTTTATTACATTCAATATTTCAACACAAAACTCACTATTATTGTTTGGAGTTTCTCCCCCCTAAAGTCGGACCTGCTGAAATGGAAGCATTTGATAATTTGTTTTCCATTGCTGAGAATAAAGAGATATGAGGTTTAGTGGCCGCACTAGCGGCCGCACGGTTTTGAATTTCTGTATTTTAGTATCTTAGTAACTAAGTTCAGAGCAATATCTTCCAGAAATTGCATCATTGCAAACTTGTACTTCTCAGCTATTTTATATTCCACATATGAGTGCAATCTTTCTATGTCTGTCTCTTTCTTTCTGACTCATTTCACTCAACATGATACTTTCCATAGAGTTTCTTGGTAGAGGCTTTAGGCTTCTCTAGATATAGTATCATATCATCTGCGAATAGTGAGAGTTTGATTTCTTCCTTTCCTATCTGGATGCCCTTAATTTCTTTTTTTTGCCTAACAGCTTTTGCAATTACTTCCAGTACATATTGAACAGAAGTGGTGAGAGTGGGGATCCTTGTCTTGTCCCTGATCTTAGAGGAAAGGCCCTTAGTTTTTCCCCAGTTGTTTGTGTTTTTAACAACCAAACTTTATTAATTAGGTATTTGTGTTCTTAAAAATTAGTCAAAAGATAAAAAAGTAGATAATTTAATAAAGTTCAAGTCACCAAGAAAATTAAGATGGAGGAAAAATAAGTAGATAGATAAAGTTGCATACTTTTTAAAAGCAGTGTAGAAATGCACTAAATACAACTCCAAGAAAGATAGGAATAAATTGAGGTAAATTACTAAAAGTCATCCTATCATGCACCACATGAGAATGCAGATTTTAAATTGAAAAAGCAAACCTTGAAGGAACATGTTTTAAAATGGAAGTCCATGAGTAAATACATATTTAGATAGAAAATCATTCTTAATTTAGGTTGTAAAATAAAAATTCAATTTGATCTATTCATTTTTTATTAATTTTTAAAAATTGAACCACTGGGAGATAGACCATTACAAAGCTTTCATGATCAGGTTTCAGTGATATAATGTTCCAACACCAGTGTACATTTCCCTCCACCAATGTACCCAGTACCCCTCCTGCCATGCCCCCACCCTCCCACCTCCCAGCCCCACCTGCCTCTATGGCAGGTACTTTGTTTTCTTACTCTTTCTCTACTTTGGGGCATTATGGTTTGCAATACAGATTCTGAGAGACTATCATGTTTTGTCCTTTGTCCATTTTTATCACACATCTCCCATGCGAAGTGAAAATTTTGATCTTTTTGATATGTTGTTACTATTGATTTTGCAAATATTTAAAATTATTTAAGGATGTTGATAAAGCTCTCTTCATATAATGTCCAACAAAACATTTACAAGAAAAGAATGTGATGATTTTTTGAAAATGGGATGATTCCCTCCTGTCTATCAATGTTCTTTTCCTTGATTATTTTTTAAAAGTCATATAACATTATCTTATCGTAAAACATGCTAAGGTCTCTGCAGAAAATCAGAAGGCCTAGAAGGAAAAAGCAAAATAAGAATATTAAAATTGTTCCTAGAGCAGAAGCAACAATACAGTGGGTAGATTGTTTGCCCTACACGTGGCTTAACTGGGTTCAATCCCTGGCACCACACATGTTCCCCCAAGCATTGCTAGGAGTGATTCCTGAGTGCAGAGCCAGAGTCCTGAGCACAGCCAGCTGTGACCCAAAAACAAACAAACACAAAACAAATAGTCCCAATTTTACCAAAAACAACAATTTCAGACTATATTTTTTCAACCCTCTTATGCATAGTTGTATTTGTATTTAAAAAAATCTGATGATGTTTTGCAAAATATTTCTGTATTGGAATGTTTTTCATACTTATAAATCACCGAGTATTTTTAAACTAGGGAACAAGCAAGCGTGCCTCCTATTCATCAAAGTACATAGTCAAGAATTCACTCAATAAAATATGTTGGCTGTTTTGATCTGTCACATAGGGACTTTTGAATGTTCTCTAATAAATCACTAGCTATATTTGATCCCTCCAAAATCTGGTGGAGAAGAAGAGGCAGTACTTTTAGCATTCATGCTTTATCAGTGAGAAAGCAAGGTCTGAAGGTGTCTACTGTGGTGAATAAAGGAAGCTGTATCTGAAACTATTTTGATCATAAATAGTCTACCTGTTGTGCTCAAGACCCCTATATCTTCCTCCCTATACCAGTCAAAATTCTCCCCAGTTAAACCTCTTAAAAACCAGCATCTAGCATCTCTGGCCATTCTCACCCGCAACTTTATTTTATTGTTGACTGCCTCTCAGTGCCTCCTGTATCAAAGGGCTTATTTGTTTCTTACTAGCTCTTGGAGAGCTGCCAATCACATTGGTTTTCAGCTGCAGCCAGTGAAGTAAGTGCTCATCAAAGATTTGTTCATGGATTATTATCCTGTGATGGCCTCACTAGCTTGAACAAATGTAGAGAAGAGCTAGGTGGAATGAAACCAGCATAGGCTAGAATAAGCATGCTTTCTGGTAAGGTTAATATGTGTTAATAAGACTCAAAAATATTCCTTAAAATGAATTAACTATAATACAACCATTATTTGAGCTAAAAACTAAACAAGAATACAACAGGTTTTTTTTTTTTTAAGTTCAGTGAAGGAGAAAAATTGATCAGTAGTTTATATTATTTGGGTTAAAAAAACAGATGGTAGGAGTTTTGTGATTTTCCAAGCATATATTTCTATGTGTATTGTATAACATATAGGGATGTATTATATAGAAAACAATAAACTGCAGTTTATTGTTCATTACTTTCCCTGTAATTTCGAAGTAGGACCAATAATAGGAAGGCCCCCTAGTGGCCATTTACAGATCACTTCTTGAGGAGCACAAACTCTTAACTAAAACAAAATCTTAACTGAAAATAATTCTACATATGCCTGCACTTTTATTTTGAGCACACTATTCTGAAGCATTTTCTAAGATCAGTATTTGCCAGATTTTTAAAAAAATTATACATTTTAAATATTTCTTTTAAAATAATGTAATATTATTTTATATTATTACATTATTTTATTAAAAATAGTATGTTTTGCTTCCATTTTAAAAGCAAGTACTTCCTGTATAAGCCTGAGGAAGAACAAAGTTTTTATTTTATTTTATTATTTACTTATCTCTTGATTATTTTTAGGTGTTTATTTTTCCTTACTACACTCTTCCCTCAAAATCCACTATTATAGATGACTATAAATTTCACATTGGAATACTATTATTATCTATTTTTCTCCAATCTTCATTTTTCTCAGTTAAAAGCATAGAGTTAAATTTATTTATTTTAAATTATTTGGGTTTTAATATATTTATTTTAAATAAGTACTGACTTCATTTTAAAAAATATTAAATATTATCTGGCTAATCTTGGAGTGGAAGTAATACCATTAGGAATTATAATACTGGTCAAAGTTATATCCCAACTCTTAAAATCTAAGCAACAGAAACTCGGTTTAAGTATTTTTTTTAAAAGGACTTTTTCACTTTAAATGTAAAAACATTTGAAAAGCATTTTAAATATCTTTTATTAGCACTTATTCTTCTAGAACCCTTTCTCTCAAAAATAAAATATAGGACCAGAAGCTTTCCCTGTGATGATAGAATATAGTATTTTATGCATTGAGTGGAAACATTTTAATCATCCTTTTTTAAAGGATAGAGTAAAAGACCAAACATAGAACCCTCCATGTCACTTGTGAAAAGTAACTCTTCTTTCTTGGTTCACTTTTCATCTTCATACTAATCCAAGTCCGTGGCATTTCAATAAAGTAAATGCAAATGAAAGACAGTGATGAAAAATAAGTGACTAGTGAATTTTATGTTGTGATTTTAGAGCCTTTCCATCAACTTATTTAGTTTCATTATACTAATCTTTATTATCTTAGTTCATTGTATTCCTTTCAATAGATGAGTGACTTTGATCATTTTTCAAAATGAAAACATACGTCAGCCTTGTGTACTCATATTTTTACGACCTCCTTTGTACAGAACTATGTAAAAGAACACAACTTTCTCTTTCCAAAACCTAGCTTATGTTCCATTTGAAAAACTTTTATGCATCTTAATTTTTGGAAGCTCCCTGTGTTATCATTAGTGGAATAGGAAGGTGATTCTGCTCACATAAATCAATGCTAGCAAGACTATTCATGCCCATAAAACAGGAGAGACTTTCCATTCACTATTTTAAGTTATTTTCCAAGTGATAGCTAACGTTTTGCACTTTAAATGGGGACTATTTAGGGATCATGTGTGATTCAATTAGGGCAAAGATCAAAAATATTTTCTAAATGGTTCTTGAACTCAATCCCGGGTGTCCTCCATGTCCCTTTGTGCTTCTGCAGGAGATAACTGAACTCTACCAAATACCACTGCTTTATTTTGACAACCTTATTGTGGGATTCCGCGGAGGGAGTGGAAAGTTTTAAACGTGCACACGAAAGCAGGATTAAAGAAATGACCGAGCTGCCTTTGTAGTAGGGTGGGCGTCCAGCTCTCACCCGTGTCCAGTCTCCCACCTCCCAGACCAGCCTGCTGCCACCGCATCACACCGCACTGCGAGGGCGAGCAGCAGCCTTGACGTCTTTGCTGCTAGAATATATAATCACCCAGAGTTAGAAGTGGAAAATAGGAGCCTCCGATCATAAGCTCATAAAAGGCAATTTCAGTGTCAAAGCGGTGGACTGAATAAATATAGAAAGGATTTATTATGAAGGTCTGTAGTGATGTTGGCACCACTGCACAGTGCCGGGAACGTTCTAGCGCCAAGACCCAGGACCGAGCACAGCCATCGAACCACTGTGCTCTCAGTGACAATAACGAGAGCAGCCGTGCGATTGGCTGGCACGGCCACAAAAGACACATGCTGGCATGTTTCGGAACATAAATGATAGATCTGCTGCTGGGAGTTTATAATTATTTAATCAAACCCAGACTGCTGAACCTGGAGGGACATTGTGTGTCCTCCCAAGAGTGGAAAAAGGACAGATCGCGGCATTGACTGACTCCGGGGGGACCACTAGATGCAAGGGACTGTTGGCAGAGAGGGGAGAGAGGCATTCCAGAACTAACCAGGGCCTATCTCAGGCCTGGGGAGGGGTGACTTCCCCTGGACTGCATCGTTCCCGGGTTGAGCCCCCCAGAGGATGTGAATTACTGCCCATCCTCTTGATGTGCTGATGGAAGTGGAATCAATTATTTTCCTTTCATGGAATAAAATTTACATCCTGTTCAAAGCAGGAAACAAATCATTTAACTCTTTCTATGTAACTCTCACTCTCTCTCTCTCTCTCTCTCTCACACACACACACACACACACACACACACACGCACACACACGCACACAGAACACTGTGCCAGCTTTCTTTATGTATACAATTTTAAATCACAGAAGAACAAAAGGCTCTACCTGGTTCAACCCCCTCCTCCTCATTTCATCTCATATTTGGAAAGTAAGTTGATGGGCATGACTATGGTCTTAAACACACCCTGACCCTCACTGCACATGGCAGATTCAGAGAGGCAGTTCTGGGTTGAAGCAACAGGAATTTGCTCTTTAAATAGGCTCTTAACACTATCCTAGTTGGAGAGATAAAAACAGAAGGGGTGAGGAGTGTGAGGCTTTTACAAGAATGATTATGTGTTTTGAAAGAGTACAAATGATTAAAGTGGCAACATATTTTTTAGCTAGCCCAGAAAAGATTCAGTTTTTTTAAATAAGGTGTTTGCTTTATTACTCAAAATTTTAAACTTTTATTTTATTTTTTTTAAAAAGTGGGCTAATGATTTCAAGCAGACATATCCTTTTATAAGTTTCCTTGTCTGAGGGCCACACCAACAAGGGTTTGGAGGGTACCCTGATGTGCTTGTGGGTTACTCGTGGCTTGTGGGGGTTCCTTCTGATAGTGTTTTGGGGGATCATGTAGAACAAGAAAACAAACCCACATTTCCCACCTATGAAATATGCACTCCAGCCCTTTGAGCTATATTCCCAACCCCATCTTTTTTTTAATCTTCTCTTTTAAAAAGGAATATTCAATTAAATCAAAACTATGCATTAAGGAAAATTAATTCAATATGACCTTGATATGACTAAGCAAAGTGCATACTCCTAAAATTTTCCCCAGTATAAATTTTCATTCTGTGTATCAGATTCCCCATTCCACTTACCCCAATGTTTTTTCTTCATCTTTCTATATGACATTCTTTAAAGCATAGATGTCACCAACAAAACCAATAGTAACTATGTCCTAACCTTTCTGTCTTGGAATCCAGTAGACTATGTTCAAACAGAAAGTAATATTTATTACTCATGTAGTCAATTTTTTTTCTTGAAATAACATTTTCTTTTTCATAAAGTAACTTTAACAATTATACAAGTGGCATTTGAAGACATGCTGAAAATTGGGGGTGGGGGGTTGAGGAATAAGTGTCTCCCTTTATTGCCTCATCTCAGCTCTCTTTTCCTATCCCAGAGGTGACCAGTGATAATAGATTGGGTGTGTAAATCTCTTTCTTCCATATGCTCTTTGTAAGGAAAAAATTTCAGAAACAAAATATGGAAAATATTTAACCTTCTGCCATGATTATTAGGTTTTGATGTTGAAAAGGGAAAAATGCCCAAACACATAAAAGCGGAAAATCCCCAAACAATTTGGTAAGATATGCATTGTAGGTTTCTTCATTCTGAAAAGTCCTCCAAAGGTTTGACAGACATACTTTCAAGCATATGTAAAGACATCTTTACTTTTAGAAAATAAACTAAAAATGAGGTCAATGTCTTTTAAAAACTACAAATCTTTTTATCAGTTTCCAAAATGGAAAAAAGAGTTAGAAGGAAAAAATTAAACCATATTTTAGCCACTCATGTTTCATGTTCAACCAGTTTTGCCTTCTTTCTCTGATGCACTGGCATTATTTTAATCCAGTTAGTGTGTGTGTGTGTGTGTGTGTGTGTGTGTGTGTATTCAACCCAAACTCTTCCCACGATACAAATGTACATTTAAAAAAATTATTGCTTGCTTTTAATTGACATTTAACAGTATAATAATCTTTTTATTCCTTCTTTATATACTTGTACTAATGTTAAAATAGTTTCTGCAGAATCTATAATTAAATAAAGATGTGGGCTTATTTTACAGGTTGCCGTCAATACTCCAAATTTGTTTTATAAATGAATTAAGAGGAATTCAAGCTAGCAGAAGAACTTGGGATAATGATGATGAATAGTCTGCTTATGTATAGAATGATCAGGCAAAAATGATAATGAAATTATCCAGAGAATCGTGCATCTCCACTTTCCTGCACTCTGAAGATGCATGGGAACTCCCATGCTCATATTGCAGGCATGTTCCTTGACTAATAACTCATTGTTTACAGTTGCTAGTCTGTGCTGAATTTCTTTAAGAGCATTAATTATCAAGGGTGCCATTTTCTATTGCCTGTCTGAGTAAGCTCAGGAACAAGACGACATTTTAAGTACACCTTTAGGCTATGCTCTGTCTTCACATGATGCTAAGTGCCAAGAACAAAAGACAAAACCAAACTGAAAAACCACCAAGCCATTTCCCTGGCACCACGTAGTCAATGGATCCAGCCAAAGGATTGAATGCTCAGATTTTATTTGCTTTTTAACTGAAATCCATGTGCAGAGAGGGAGAGCAAGAGGAACAATAACATTGTGCCCATAAGACTAATGGCAATTCTCCTCAGTGTGGGCTATAGGTAGAATAAAATACCTAGTCTTTGATTTTGAAAAAGCTTTTAAGAAGACAAGACAAAATGCACAAGATTAAAGGATAATTTTGACTAAAGACAAGATAATAAAATTCATAGTGTAAAGATCCAAAGGAATTTTGTGTAAATAGTATTTCTATAATGTTGTGGTGTTTTTCTTGTTGCGCTCGTCTTTCTTCTATAGGGGAATAGAATTGAATGACGATTATGACCTTTAATTTTTGCAAAATTGACTCAGCCTATTTATTTCCTCCTAGAATTAAATTTTTTAAAGTAGCCTCTTTCACATTATTTGCCAACAATGGACTACAGATAGAACAGCAAGCAAGCTGCTTGCTTTGCGTGTGACTAACATAGGTTTGATTACTGGCATCCAATATGGTTCCCAAGCTCTGTAAGAAGTGATCTCCCTGAGCCTAGAGTCAGGATTAAGTCCTGAGCAGGACTGGGTGTTGCCTCAAAACAAAAAAGAAAGAAAAATGCAACCAACAAATTTTAATTGAGAAATTATTGTATTCTAGTAATGTATTGATGATGTAGTGATGATAGGCACTGCTTTAAGGAGAGTATGGGGTGGTAGGCTGTCTCAAAATGAGACATTTACTCATTGGGTTTTGGAGGCAAGAAGCAACATCTTAGATGACTTAGAAGTTGCTGAGGACAGGCCTCAGGTGAACAGGTCTGAAGCAGGGATCCTGTGAGGATTAAAAAGAAAAGACAGGTATGAGAGAAAAGCATGGCGTCAGAGAGCTCATAGCCTTGTGGACTGAGCCCTAAATCTCTATAACATGCCTTATTTATTGCCTCAAATCAGCAATCATAGGAAGGGCAAGGGTAATCATTTACAAACATCTGCTTTCCTATGCTAGCCTAGCCCGTAGGCTAAGCAAGTGCAAGTCAACAGGAACTATCTGGGAAATGAGGTACAAGAGTGAGGGTCTCTACAGTGAATTTATCGCTAAGAAATATTCTATAGGAGAGGTAGCAGAGATAAGAGTTGTTATGGGACCCCCACCAAGGGAGATTTCCACCTCTGTTGCTGGCTTCCCAGAAAGAAAAGTTCCCTTTAACCACTCCAACCACTCCCTTAACTGAGTCTGAGCCTGTTTCTGACAGAGGTTATAGGTGTAATGACTCTTGAAGATAAGCAGGAATTAGCAAGGGGGTTGGGAGTGGACAACAAAAGGAGCATACAAATAACAGTAAAAGTCTAGTTTGTTTTTTTTTCTTTTTGGGTCACACCTGGCGGTGCACAGGGGTTACTCCTGGCTCTGCACTCAGGAATTACTCCTGGCATCCTGGCAGTGTTCAGGGGACTATATGGGATGCTGGGAATTGAACCCGGGTTGGCTGCGTACAAGGCAAAGGCCCTTTACCCACTGTGCTATCACTCCAGCCCCCAAAAGTCTAGTTTTTTTAGTGGTAAGCAATGGTACATTGGTTTTATAAGTCGCATTTTTTTCATCCTTTTCTGAAAATGTCAAATGTGACTTTACTTTCATAGCTATTCACAGTGTGAATATAGGTTGCCCAGGACAGGGATTTCTCTATAGTATATCATTGCTGAAACACTAACACATCCAACTTCCGTCAGTTCTAAGTATATCAATAAATGTGAATGTTGGCACTTAACCTCAGATGGAGTCAGAATAATATGACTCATTGTAGTTAGGATTGCCAAAGCAAAGGGAAACAATTTTCTAGAATTTTCTACTCCTAGTACCACAGGAAGTGATCAGAAATATGTTTGGAGAATACTGTAGATATATTTTGCCTTAAACATGTCATGCTACCTGAAAATTTGGCTTCATGAAGACTTTCAGAGGCCAGTTGGGCATGCCTAACTTGTAAAAGTGAGTCCACCTCATAGGTATCTGTGGCTCCTTCATCATATTGGGTTTTAACAAACATGAAAATAGAATTTGGGAGGAAAATAAGAATGTAAATAATGAATTATTCTAAATGAGATTCCTTCCTTTATCAGAATACTGGCAATTCCGTATCAAGGGACAAAACTTTTATTCTGCTAATGCTCCAGTATTTTAACTGTTGAGGTGGCATTTATAGGCTAAAGTCAATCTCATACAGTTGAAAACAGACCCTGACTTTCTCCTTTTAATCTCAATTAATTCATAAAATTGGCTGAACTAGAATTTTGAATGAACTCTATTTTGAACTTTTTTTTTTAAGTTGGAAGAGAGCAAGCAGGTCATTCCCATGGAAAACTATTAACTCTGAGTCCACATTCTGACTAAAGGTTTCTAAAACAATAGGAAAATCTCCAACTTTCATAACACACAGCTTTCCCTCAAGGGATTCCATGAGAAGTTCAAGCCCAGTCATAAAGAAAAGGAGAAATAAACTAGAAAATGAGGTCTGAATACTGTATAGGGGACAGCAAATGGATGTTAACTTTGATTGATCATTGACTACTGCTTGGAGCACTCAGTTGGAAGGATTGGAAAGTTGCATCTGGGGTCATTGGAAAGGGCACCATGAATGATTAATGTCCGCCTTAGGTACAGAGAGGGATGTAGGTCCAGATGTAATGTCTTGCCCTCATTAAGAGCTGTTAACAGTATTCTAAATCTTTCTTTCTCTGAGTTTGTAGGGGCAAAAACTTCCTTTGTAAGAAATGTTTAATTTTACAATAAAGATATGATAGAATGTAGAATTCAGACAATCAAGTTTCCCTGATGCCATTTTCATATCATTTATTTGAATACTTGACATTTGATTATTATAATTCTCCATGCCTAAGATGGTTTTGCTAAGATAAGGTAGAGAGCCACATTAAAATACTTAATGCCTGACACAGTACTGTAGAGCCGTGTTTTAAACATTTTTATGACTATGAACTGTCACTATTTCATGGACTGGCAGTTTAAAATAGTGCTCTAAACTGAATGAGGTTCAGAAAAGAAGGGAAAATATTAGTAATGGTGAATATCATAATAAATAAATAGCAGCAATAGCATCTAGCACTTATTAGGTACCAAGTCTCCTTTTGTATTTTTTCTACACAGTCATTTTTTCCTCAAGGGGAAAAAAAATCCTTGTAACAGAAACCATTACAGTCCATTGAAAAATGAGAATACAGGCTCATGGAGGTAATAAAAATGTGTCCAATTCAACAGCTAGAAGGTGTTGGTAGAATCGTGACTCAGTCTCAGTGAGTTTCAACCAGACTTCAGCACCAACCATAACACAGCACAGTCCTGGGGAGCCACAGGTCAACATTCTAATAATGAATAATGATAGAGACCACAATGTCTTCCCATACTGAAAGAAGTTATGCAGTGGTAGCTACTATACCACAGAAAAATTTCCATGATCTCACAGATAATGCCAAAATTCTATATTGAACACCTTGAAACCATCATCAGGAACTTCATGAATGATTTCGAACTTCCAAACAGATGATACCCAGAAGAGTAGGAGGCATATTTGAAATCTGTACAAGCAGAGAATGGACAAGCACATATGAATCATTCCTGCTGAGCAGAACTTTATAGGGTTTTGTATACCCACAGATTTTCCTTAAGTATTTAAGTGTCAGATTGATTGAGAAATGACCCATCATGGCCCCTTTCTTAAGACTGCGGAGCCCATCAGGGAGGCCAGATAGTCACATAAATAAACAGAACAAAAGACCACAAGTCTTCTACTGAGAACCCCCAACATGACGAATTCTAAATAGGTGACTTGGGGAAAATGTTGAGGGAAGGAGGGAAATTGAACTTGGCTCTGAAGTTTGAATAGTGGCTCCAAAGACCCAAGGGACAGTATTGTCAAACATATAAACCACCATGATCAAAGACCAGAGATGAAGAAAGTCACTATACATTTGGAAATCTCTGAAGAAGGAATCCCGTGAGTCTTGCAATAAAGGAGGAGGTGCATGAGGAGACTTAAGACAGCCAGGGCTTTGCTAACCATAAAGATTTGCATTTGAGGTAGGGGAACAATAGTATAGCTGATAGGGCACTTGCTTTGCATGTGGTCCTCTGGGGCTCAATCCCAGGCAGCCATATGGTCCCCCTAGCACCACCAAAAGTAATTCTTGAGTGTAAAGCCAGGAAAAAACCATGAGCATCAGCAGGTGTGGCCCCAAAACAAACCCCAAAATTGCATCTTACCCTGGAGTCTTGGAAAATTTGGGAGCTGAGGGAAATCTCATTGAGAACAGTATTATAAATGATTATTGTGCAGCAAAGCAGAAATAAGACTAGAAGGAAAATCACTGGAGGCCAAGACATCCAATTGAAAGGCTACTTCAAAAGCCGAGGCAAGAGTTCATGAGGGTTTCAGCAAGGTCAGGGGCAGGGACCTGGAAGGAAGAGATGTGCTTGAGTCCCCATGGGAGGGAAAGCTGACGGGAGGCAGGGGCTACAGTCATTTCTCATCTTCAAGAGCAGCATGGCCTCTCTCTGAGTTCCAGAACCACACTGGGTTTAGGAAGAGGCCAGCAGGTCAGAGGCCTTATGTTGGGGGCATGGGGTCAGCAAGCTTGTGCTCTGGGAAAACCGTGCTGACCTCCAGCATTTTTCTAGGGCCTTGGTATTGATGTGACCCCAAACAATTGGCATTTTCCTTTACAGTCATGGTTGTACTTTTCCACTTCAATGAGACACAACCCCAGTCCAACAAAGACTTGAGGAAGCCCAGGAGGTGAAGTCATCTCCTGTTTTGGGATATAATCATCACATCAGTACTCCCATTTTCAATCCTAGAGTCTTTGAGCTGGGAAAGACCTTAATTGTCCAATCTGACTGCCCTTGGGAAAGAGACTAAAATACATACACCGTGCTCACTTTGACAGCACATCTACAAAAGTACATAGAAAACTAGAGGAGGGAAATTGAAAGACAGACTCAGACATTTGATCTGGTTGGGACCAGAACTTTATCCTAGGTCTGTCCTGAAACCATAGGTATATAAAGAAGACAACATTTATACTTATTTTTATTCTTTTACTGGGGGAGGGGTGGTGAGGCCACACTTAACAGTGCTTGGAGTTTATTCTTGGCTCTCACTCAGTAATCACTCCTACCAAGACTTGTGAACTATAAGGGGTGCTTGGGATCAAACCCGAGTTGGCTGTGTGCAAGGCAAAAGCTCTACCCACTGTACTACTGGATCACAAAAAATCACATTTATTAAAGGGCATTTGGGAAGGGAGGAAAAATTGGCACTGCATTATCTAAAACCAACATACTGCTTCAAGAAAGAAATCCCCTGAGTTAATACTTGCTATTAAATTAGACTAATGCTGCATTAGGTTAACACAGCACTGTGCTAATCCAGAATGTAAATGGATTTAGATATGCATATTAGTACTTAGTTGGATTAGACCACACACATGCAAATGCCCCACTAACCATGAAACTCATATTCTTAAATCCATTGGAATTTATTGCAAATGTCTCCTCCTGTACTTATCAGTTTTTATTGCTTTAGTCTCTTGGTGGCAAGACTTAACTATTATTTATTTAAATTAAGAACCTATATTCAAATTAATATTTGACATGGTTTACAGCATGCTTTGACTTCTCAGATGTTTCAGAGAGGGAAGTCTTCATTCCTATCAGACAGCTAGAGCAGGGCCTCGCTCCATGTGGTCAATTCCTTTCTTACCCCGTCCAGATGTTTTGTCTTAAAGAATGTTTCTGTGTCTGCAGCATACCAGCCAACTTCAGGAGCTCAGTATATGGAAGGAGTCAAAAGGGCTCCTTTTACATATCAGCCGTTCTCTGCTCTTTACACAATAAGGAGGCAAAGTATTGAGTGACTGAGTCCCTTTCTTGCTCACAGATGTGCCTATCCATCCAAGCTTTCCTTTCTAAGCCTCCACAATCCATCCTGGGGTGGGGGCACTTGTAGTACAAGGACATTATTCGGAAATCTGTCAGTCTTCATGTTAAGTAGATTCTTACATGTTCACGCCTGTACTTATTTTTAAGTAAATTTATGTGTGGCCATAAGAGCATTCTGAGACAGAGAAATTACTCTTGGAGACATTGCATTCACTCAAGATGAATACAAAGTGTATGTGTATATCAAAGGAAGGGGAGTTATCTATAGTTAGCTATTTCTTTGATGAAGGAGATCCTTAAGTAAATTAGCTTGTTGTCAGGTAGATAACAGGTCTAATACTGGTTAGAATGGTAGCTGTATCAAGTTCAGATTTCACCAACATTAGTTTTGGGTAAAATATGGTTCATGGACTGACTGAACAACAGTCAATGGGTGGGCTCTCTCTCAACCCGTCGAAATAGACATCAGGTTTAATCTTTGTATTTTAACAAGTTCTTTAGATTTTTTCTATATGCTAGAGTGTAAGAGGCATCAATCTAGGACATAGGATGTACCATTCCCACAAACCGTAGTCAAATGAAGTTTGCTTACTGACTCACTACTGTCAATCCCCTGTTGACCTCTTCTACTCTTGTGTTGTGAAAAGTTAATCAAAACGAATGTCCATTTTGATTTGACTCTTGTGCATGGTATCAGGTCGAGGTCTAAGCCCATTCTTTTGCATGTGGTTGTCCAGTTGTGCCAGCACCATTTGTTAAAGAGGCTTTCCTTGATCTACTTCATATTTCTTGCTCCCTTATCAAAGATTAGATGATCATACATTTGGGGTTGTGTGTAGGGATATTCCACCCTGTTCCATTGGTCTGCAACTCTGTCTTTGTTTCAGTACCATACTGTTTTAATTGTTACCACTTTGTAATAAAGTTTAAGGTTGGGGAGGGTGTTGCCTCCCATCATCTTTTTCCCAAGAATTGTTTTAGCAATTCGTGGGCATTTGTTGTTCCATATGAATTTCAGCATTGCTTGATCATTAGAAATTGATCTCCCATTTGACCCAGCAGTACAACTGCTGGGAATATATCCCAGTGAAGCAAAAAAGTATAGTCGAAATGACATCTGCACTTATATGTTCATCTCAGCACTGTTTACAATAGCCAGAACCTGGAAAAAACCCAAGTGCCTGAGAACAGATGACTGGTTAAAGAAACTGTGGTACATCTATACAATGGAATACTATGCAGTTGTTAGAAAAAATGAAGTCATGAACTTCACATATAAGTGGATCAACATGGAAAGTATCATGCTAAGTGAAATGAGTCAGAAAGAGAGAGACAGACATAGAAAGATTGCACTCATCTGTGGAATATAAAATAACAGAGTAGGAGACTAATACCCAAGAATAGTAGAAATAAGTACCAAGGGGTTGGCTCCATGACTTGGAAGCTGGTCTCACATGCTGGGGGGAAAGGCAGCTCAGCTAGAGAAGGTTACACCAGGTAAAATGTGGTTGGAGAACACGCTCGGGAAGGGAGATGCGTGCTGAAAGTAGACTAAAGACTGAACACAATGGCCACTCAATACCCCTATTGCAAACCACAACACCCAATTGGAGAGAGAGAAGAAAAGAAAATACCCTGCCACAGAGGCAGGGTGGGGTGGGGGGAGATGGGATTGGGGGGTGGGAGGGATACTGGGTATATTGGTGGTGGAGAATGGGAACTAGTGGAGGGATGGGTTCTTGAACATTGTATGAGGGAAACACGAGCACGAAAATGTGCTCGTGAAAATCTGTAACTGTATCCTCATAGTGATTCACTAATTAAAAAATAAATAATAATGATAAAAAAGTCCAAGGTTTGATGTTTTTCAGCTCCTAATCGCTTTCGCCCAAACTATTTTATATATATATATACATATATATATACATATGTATATGTATATAGGAATTGCCATTTTAAAATAAGGGTTAGAAGTGAAATATAAAGTTGAGCAAAGATGGTCTATGGTCATATCCTAATGATATTAACAGATATGTGTGTATGGGGGGAAGCTAATATGTGTGTGTGTGGGGGGGACCAGTAATCATTTTCATTTGACAATGTAACATAGTTGAAACTGTTTCTGAATCTCATTCCAAGAGTTCTTTTCATTTTATCTGTTCAAATACTTAGAGGAGTAAAATGTAGAGCTGACATCATTATTCCATTTGAGCTTCGGTAAAATATGTCCTGAGAATAATTTAACCTTTAATCTGAATGTCTACCTATGTGCTATCATGTTTCAAAAAGTTGCTGGTGGGGCACAGGGAACCTTCACATTAGAAGATCTTTCTGTTAAATTAGGTTGGGCTGGTCTCTGGCTTTCCATCTCTGGGAATTTTCAACTCATCGACTTGTTTTCTGGAGCTCTGATACCTGATACCTTAACCGTCATTCAGTGGGCAACTCACCCAGTACTCAGTAGAGGACCAACAGGGTTTTGATTTTAATGACTCCAAAGCTGGAGATGTCATAGTTAAAGCAAAGCTGGGCAACCACTTAGCAGTTGGTTAATACTTAGACTATTTAGTCATTCAAAACAATGCAATTAAGGATGAATCATGGCTCCGTAACCTAAACAAAATCAAATTAACAAATGGGCGGTGCTCCCTTTGGTCTGGGAGACTAATTCGTATCATAACCTCCCACCACAAAGTTCCCTAAATTTTGTCATGCATGCTTCAGGGTATCCAAACTCTGATGTCCTTTCCATTCTTGCACAGAACCACTGGTTCAAGGCTTCTATAGGTACAAGGTGGGCCTTTCAAGGAAAAGGAATTTTTTGGGGAGTTATCATGTGGAATTTCATCCTGAGGAAAGTTGAAATAAAACCAATATAATGCAAGTGTCAATTCTACCCCTTACTATCTAATTGTGACAAGTGCTTAATTGATTTTCTTACTTAAAATATAAAATTAAAACTATCAATTTATCTATATTATTATGTAATGCTATCAATTGTGTATGCATTTGTGCATTTATAAAAAAATACATTTAATGATCTGTAATGCACTAAAGTAGCATTATAGACAGATTTCTATGTTATATACATTTTAAAAACTCCTATTTTTATTTTAATATGTACCTATTAATATCTTTAAGACCCTGAATATTTTGATGGGATTATAGAAAGTTTGAATTTAAATGATTTAACCAGTTTGGTGAATTATTCAACCCACTTTTTTGGAAGCAGTTCAATGAAAACATGATAACCTGCCTAAGGCTGTGAAATTTGAAACCAAGGCATAAATTGAGTCTGCCCCATCTAGTGGTCCTTTTATTTTCAAGACAGAGAAAAGCCAATTTCTCACCCAGAAAGTGAGATGTGCTCTCTACAATTGTTATCACTGACAATGCAATGAGGCACATGAGTACTTTTTATTCATTTGTTGTCTTATTAAAGCATTTATTTCATAAATCTCTAGGAAATTACATAAAACATAAAACATGATCTTCCAAATACTCTACTTTGGGAACTAAAAGTGGTCATTCAGTTATTAAAAATTTATTTATTGATTGAGTTTTTATTTATAATATCATTAATCATGGTTTCTCATGGACATAAGTTCAACACCACACCCATCACCAGTGTACTTGTCTCCCTCCCTAAGAAATCCAGCCCCCCTTCCTCTCATATCCTCCAAATAAATTTAGAACAAAAATAATCCAATGAACCATCCATAAATGTGGTGAGGAGAGAAACAGACACTTCCCCCAAAAAGACATGGATAGCCCAACAGGCATGTGAAAAAGTGCTTATTGTCACTTCTAATTAGAGAAATGCAAATCAAACAACAATGAGATACCATCTCATGGCTGTGAGAATGAAACATATCAAAAAAGTCTGGAAACAACCAGTGTTGGCAGGGGTTGTAATGAGAAAGGAACCCTCATCATCTGTTGGTAGGAATGGTATCTGGTTCATTCTCTATGGAAAACAGTATGTATATTTCTCCGAAGAATAGAAATATAACTTACAATAACACTGCTTGGCATGTATCTCCAAGACACATTAGTAAATTTAAGTCTTCAAATTCATGCTTTGTAAAGTACACAAAAATAAATTAAATTAATTTTAATAACATAGCACATTTAACCCAATATGTATTCAAAATATACTCATATTAATCTGTAAACAACATAAAATTTATTTATAACATATACATTATGAATTAAATCTTGGAAATTTAAGGTACATTTAATCTTATAGCTCATGTCAATTCAGTTGCTAAATTTTCATTAGCCACATTAGATTTATATGATTTCTATGATGTATATATATAAATAATCAGATTCTCACAACAGCAATCTGGTATGATAGCAGGAATTTGGTATGGGATTAGAATTTTTCAATAGAGTGCCATTTTTTAAACTAAAATTCTCTAAAATAAAATATGCAATTCCAGCGCTCAGGGGTGCTAGTTCAAGTGCTCAGGAGATGCATGTAGCCTTACTGGATAGCATAGCTCTATGCTGTTCTAGCCCAAAAATTCTCATGCTTGTCCACGATCTCCTACAGAAAGATGGTCCCAATATGATGATAGAAAAGGTAGATGGTTCACTTGAAGAGAAAATCGACTTGCCATAAGAAGACTGTGCATATGTTCAGATACTTGAACCAGAATGATAGCACACTGGATTAGGTGCGTGCTATGCACACAGCTGACCTGGGTTCGATCTCCAGCACTCTAGATGGTAGACATTCCTAAACCCCATCAAGAGTGATCCCTGAGCACTGAGCCAGGAGTAAGACATGAGCATTGTCAGGTGTGGCCCAAACTACTCCTGTTACTTACATCAAAATTTAAAATAAAACAAAAACAAATACTCTGTCTCTTGTGAAATTGTGTGATTACTTAGCCTGTCTGGATTTCAGCTTATTCAAACACAAGACAGGGATTATGATACCTTAGAGTTATCAGAGTGGTATAAACTGTTGGTGAAAGCCAAATCCTGGCCCCAGGACTGGAATAGCTAGGACAGTATATAATGGAGTCTAAGCACTTTTGAATCAGTACCCAGATTCCTGGTTATATCCATTTCATGATTATAAGACTTTCATGAAGAGCTTATTTTTTAAATATCAGTGACACTGTTATCACTTAAAAGCCTGGCCTTCGGGACCCCTCAAAGTCCCACTGACCTCTTTGATGTTTGAAATAGTTGCCACAAAGTGATGGGAAAAGGCAGTATGCTCTCTGTATACCAAATTTTAGCATATATTGTCTTTTCTTAAATTCCCATCCTAACTTTATCATTCTGTCTAACAAGTTCTTATTCACTTTTTTTCAGACTCATGGCCAAAAGTCCCCTTGGAACTGTAGTAAAAAAATATTTAATGCATTCGAGCATTCTTTATTGTTTTCTGTTTTCTTAAGTAGACTGTTTCAGAATGAGATACTACCCTTCAAATAAAAAATCTGATTTCTAAGGAGCGAGTGGGAGGCAGTAGCAGTAATAGCAACAATTATAGTAATGTTTAACACTTTACATGGATTATTTTACTAATCCAAAGAACAACCCTATGAGAGAGCTATTATGACTTGTCTTTATAAATTAGGGAACCTAGCCAAGTCACCCTGATTTTGAGCCCTACTTCTAGCCACGAAGCAGTACAGACTTGCCATTCTGCTATGCTTTTGTTTTAGGGTCACAGCGTTTGGTGTTCGGGAGCCATTCCTCGCTATATTCTCAGAAATCACCCCTGCCCGTGCTCAGAGGACAATATACCATGCTGGGGATTGAACCTGGGTCAGTCACATGCAAGGCAAGGAATAATCCATGAAAACAGATCCAGAAGCCATTCCTGAGCCCTCCTGGGTGTGATCCACATGCCACAACCAAATATTAATTTCTCTAGACACTCTGGCAACTAAGGGAAAAGCAATTAATTATCCCCTGGAAAAGAAGACACTCACAGGACTTTGCTCCTCTGTTATTCCTTTTCTTAGGCAGAAATTCACACTTAATGCCTGCAGGTAAAGTAGGTGCCCAGTGACTATGAAAACAAGAGCAAAATTTTAAGAATCACAGGATAGCAACCTAGGAAAACCAAGATTTTTGAAACCCTGGTTAGCCGCTATACCCCTCTGGGTTGCTGAATCCAGAGTTTTCATCAGTTATCAAGCAAATCTCTACGTTCAGTCATTGTAGTCAGATTTCAACTACAAACAACCAAACATAATACTAATTAATGGAAAGAATTTAGAGCAAGTCTTGATGATCAATGGGCTACATTTTATTCTTTCCTCTTCACAAACTATTAACTTTTGTCTGCAACAGGGTCTTGCTTTATTATTTCAGCTAATAGGGTAAGTCTCCCGCCCTCCTCTCACAAAATGGCTTTGTCGTCTCCACGATATCTCACAAGAAGTGTTGTTTTCTAGAATGACTAAGATCAATTTTCCTAGATAATCTGCAGTATTTTCCACAAATGGCACAAAGTCATTGGGTAAAACTAAAACTTATGTGGTAATACTGATTGGTATTCTTGCCTTTCCTTTAGACCAAAAGTCAAGTGTCATGGAAGCAAGGAATTGAGTCTACAAAGCAACCAAATAGACAACAAATAGCAATTATTTATCACTGGCCTAATTCATCCTGAACTTTTCTTTTGCTTTATTTTTGTTTAATTAATTTTTAATTGATTGAGGGTCTGTAATTTGCACTACTGTTATTGGTGGTTTCCCACTCTAAAATTGTTTAAAAATATTAGTGCTCTGTGCCCCTTTTATTTCTTTTTCTTTTGAATGGGATCACCATAAAATACACAGTTACAAAGTTGTTTATTACTGTTTTTTAATCATATAATGTTCCAACCTCAGTCCCTTCACAAATATACATTTCCCACCACCAACATTCCCATTTTCCCTTCCTGTCACCCTGTTCCCCAGCCTGCCTCTACGGCAGTCACTTTCTCTTCTCTCTCTCTCTCACTCTCACCATTTTGGCCTTTCTCTCTCTTTTTCCCTCTCTCCCTCTATGTTTTTGGGTATTATGATTTGCATACAGGTACTGAAAGGTTTTCATGTATATCCCTTAACCTACACGTCATCAATTCTTATGCAAATTTCATGACTTCATTTTCCTTAGTGGCTGCATAGTGTTCCACTATAAGTGGAATACTATACATCTATGAATACTATACATACTAAACATACTATACATCCAATATAGATATATTGTAGTTTCTCTATCCAGTCACCTTTTCCACACACATATTATGCCTGAGAAAAAAGAGATTTGTTAATAGATAATAGGAGGAAGAATCAAAGATAAAACCTGGGATTTGTACTACATGTTTAACTTCCAAGCCACACAATAGGAGAACACATAAGGAAAAATCAGAGTGCCTGAAGATTTAATGAAGACCTAATGTGAGCTGAAGGTAGAAGTAGCACTTGCAAATTTGGTCTTTGGTAACATGAAGAAAGATTTGATAACCAATGAATGGGAGGTGATCCTTCCATTGAAACTGTCCCAGGCAGACTACTTCTGCATGTGAAAAAGTGGAAGTAGAGAATAGAAAGAGTCTGAGCATCAACAATTCGACATGCTTACAAAAAATTATAGCATATACTACATGCAAATTACAATGATCTTTATGTCATTCATTTTTATCTTATGCTGGGGTATTTTCCTCTTTGTGCATCAGCAGAAAGGACTGAGTGATATGGTAGAGTATAGCAGCATTCATAAGTTAGACTGGAACTCTGTAAGAGAATGACTATTAAGTTGAAGTAAGAAGTTCAAATTATAGCAAATTGAAGAAAGCCTCTCAGCAAATGATGAAAGGAAGAATAGGGTGAAAGTCCTAGAGGAGTACAGAACTATTTGGAGAACTAAAAAGCAAGGACAGCAACAGTTTAATGAAGGAAAGGGATTGTTACATGTTGGACGTTTTACAGAGCTGGATTTTTTAAAATCCAAGTTCAGTGAAGCTATGTTAAAGGGTTCAGGTAGGTATAACATAGAATCCTTTGTACTAATGCTTGAAGACCTGAGCTTGAATCTTGGCAAAACAAGTCTAAATAAAGAATTGTTACTCATACTGATATTGTAATAACACAAACAGATGAGATTGTTACATATTTTGATATTGTAATAACATTGCTGTTAAAAGGTGGGCAATAGAGAAAGTGAATTGAATCATATGCTTGTATTGTTGCACTCTGGACTCTTTCCCATAAAATCATACATTAATTGTATGTAGACACAAGTAAAATCTGTTCTTGTAAAGGTAGCAGTTACCTCACTTGAGGTGATAGTGTAGGACAATAGACTATATCACCCAATGGCTTTTAAGTGAAAAAGGGACCACACTTACCCTAATCTTGCCTAAGAGTAAAAAACAATGACAGACAGCTGTTTAGAGAAGGTTTTCACTTAGCATAGAGAACCTTCCTGGAGGGTAGCACATCTAGATACTGCCGGAGCAGGACGTCCAAAATCATGCTCTGAGGCCAGAGCGATAGTACAGCAGATAGGGCATTTACTTTGCGAGAGGTCGACATGGTTAGATCCCCAGCATCCCCTATGGTCCCCCAAACACCACCAGTAGTAATTCCTGAGTGCAGAGCTAAGAGTAAACCCTGAGCAATTCTGTGTGTGACCCAAAAAGCAACAAAATCCAAAAAACAAAACAAAAACAAAACAAAAACCCAAAATCATGTTCTGTCATCTTGTATCTGCAAGAAATGTTCTATGAGAAAATAATACTGTAGTTAATAAATGAGATATTCTGTACACATTGTACCTCTCGAAAGTCACTTCACGCTGACCATATCCTATGTTAAAAAATAAAAACAGTTCCCAAATGGGTTAATTCATGCTGCACTCCATCAGTTTTGATATCTACCATAATAGTCCAGTCTCTCCAGAGGAAGAGTTATTTAACCAATCAATCTATAATTTCTTATTTATCACTACTGACATCATATGCATGAACTCTGAGGAAATATTTTCTTTTCCAAGTAACCTTGTCCTATCCATTTTCCTTCTTTAAAATCCTTCCAGTTTATGCAGGCCTTTGCAGGCCTGTGTACTCATTACACAGGATGCTGTCCAGTTCATGAATCAGTTAAGAAAGATAATTAGATTTCTAAATTGGTGGATTTTATTTGTAGTTATTTTTATTTTAGCATCATGATTTACAATATTATTAATGGTAGGGTTTCATGCATAAAATGTGCCAGCACCACACCCTCCACCATGCCTTTACAATACCACACACATCTGCTTTCTTCCACCTGTCTCCCAGTGTCCCTCATCCCCATCCCTCCTTCCCTGGTATGCTTCCTTCTGAAAATCAGTTCTGTTTTCTTTAAGCATTTGTTATTTCGTTGCTATGTTTCTTAATATCCTTTACATGAAAGAGATAATTCTGTATCTGTCCCTTTTTTTCCAATTTCACTGAGCGTGATATTCTTCCAATTCTATCCACATAGCAACAAATTCATAATATCATATTTTTATTGTAGTCAAGCAATAGTTCATTGTATTTGTTTACCATAGCTTCTTTGTTCAGTTACAGGTTCTTGGACAATTGGGTTGCAATTAACAACACTAAGAATATGTCTTGCTAATAAAATTAGCAAAATTTGGATTAGCCTTTCCCAAACTCAAGTGTGCGTGGAAATCTAGTTCTATAAAACTGCATAATAGCAGTATCAAAGTTGAATTCATGGAACCAACTTGAAGAATGCTGCTATAAAGAATCTACATAGAAATTCAAGAGTGAGTTCTAAACTTCTTTCCCAATTTGCTACCTGACTTTTTTTTTTGTAAAGCTTTGATTTATTTTGTTTTGGGGCTATGCCTGGCAATGCTTAAGCTTTACTCCTAATAATGCACTCAGGAATTACTCCTGGCAGCGCTCAGGGGACCATATAGTATGCAGGGTATTGAACTCAGATCAATTGCATGCAACGCACATACCATACCCTCTGTACTATGATTCCAGCCCCAATTATCAAATTTTCTATGTTAGTTTTACTTTAATTTCATGAATTTCTTTTATAGGGTGAACATTGGTGTTGTTACAAGAGTTCCACTATTGAGAATTATAAAATAATTGACCAATGATATTGAACAATGCAAAGGTTAGAGGCAATAGTCACCCATACAGTAAATAATTTATGGATAACTTTTGACTTCCCCAACTTAATGATTAATAGCCTACTGTGTATCAGAAAACTTACTGATAATATAAACAGTATACCAATACCTATTTGGCTTGTTTCATGTATTATGTACCATATTGTAGATAAATCTACAGAAAAAATATCTTATTAAGAACAAAATAGAGAAGAGAAAATGCATTTACAGTACCACACATATTTATTGGTACTGTGCATTTACTTCATCTGTTTACATAAAATTGTCATATAAGTGGACCCATATAGAACAAAGCCTTGCTGTTAAATGGTCAGGTGTACATACAAACAGTGTTTTCACACAGATACAGATTTAAACCTGAGCCTTTTAACCTTGATACAACCCCTGAGTGATCTTGAGTGATTTCTTAATGTTTCTCATCATTTATAAATTGGGAAAAGTATTAATACAACCACAGATACTCAAGATAGTTTAAATTAAATACTGCAGATAAAAGGTAGAAAATACTCAATAAATGTCAATATTGCATCAGTTTAGAACAACCTTTTGGTTGTCATTGCCCTATGAACCAGGCTGACAGTTACCAAACCAAGAGAGCTTATTACAGCAAAGATTGCAGGGTCCTCCGTAGTAGGTCTGAGAATTTTTATTTCTTATAAATTTCCAGTTGATGTTGATGCTGCTGGTCCAAAAACCAAACTCAAGAACAACTGAACTAGGTGGATATTAAAGGTATGCCCAAATCTCCCTCCACTTTGGTAGGTACGATCAGACTTCATTTACAAGCTGTCAATGAACAGTCCCAGATGAATTTATTCTTATGTACTTTCATTCTTGAGCCTAAAAGTTGGCTCTGAAAATGAGTCTCCTTCCCATTGATGCATTAGAATTGGAGGGGCTAGGCAAGGGAAAGCACAGGAAATGAAAACATATTTCATGAGGTTAAAGGACCACATCAGCTCACATGTCTTTGGTACGGATTATCAATCCAAGGGAAACTTCATGTTTATCTGCCTGGCCTGGGTTAGTTAACTCCTGGAAGGGCAAGTTACCTTAGCTTTCATTTCACTACTCTTGACACAGCTGGGAGCACAGTTTAGGATTTGTCTCCTTACTGGGTGCTCTGAGAAAAGTTACGTCCACTTCTTTCATTGTCTCTGTGGTTCTCAGTTTATATCCTGAGTTAAAACAAAATACAATAAAATGCATACACACATTTTATTCTTGTTTCAAGTGTTTCTGCAAGTTCTGACACTTCTCTTTGGTACCATGTTGAAAACATCAACCAAGTTGGGGATGATTTGAGGGGAAACAATATTTATGAACTATGATATTTTATAAACACTTGGCACTCGCATAAACAAGAGAACTGGGATTTTTAATAAGATAACCTCTCCAAGTTTCAACATTAAAACGGAAAACATGCTTATTGTGTTTCTCCTGCATGTAACAAATCTCACTGAAAGGAATTGGCAGCCAGACAGCATTTTTGTTAACAGTGATTTTGGTCTATGGTGAATTCTAAATTAGATACAATGTGTGCAACAGTGCAATATTGAATAATCCACCTGGTTTCTTTTTATTCAAAGAGTAATATAAGGGGACCTCATCTTTATGATTTTCTGCAAACTTTCAAGGACTTCACTGTGACAAGCAGATATGTTGACCCCAAAAGGTGAAGGAATGGTGTGCAACTCAGAGCAGACTGCTGATGGCAGGTTGTTCCTCACTAGGAACAAGCACGTGGTGCACCCACCATACCCATTTTCCATCCTGACCCATCCCACTGGGTATCTTGTCATTCTCTGGAGCTTGAGTCCTTCTGTCAGACATTAATATTTTCCTTTTAAATACTTACATCAATCTTGGGGAATGGGATTTGGAAAAAGATAAATGATTTCTACTCCTCGGTAGAGTCAGTAGAATCTTGTTCAAGTCCAAAGGACTCCAAAAGATCTCTTTTAGAAAAATGTGCTTTTATTCTTATTCTCTGCCTCCTTATTCTGTGGAATAATAACAAAAATTCGTTTATATGCCAAAATATGATAGATCTATCATAGAATTTGGGGTTTATCTATTTATCTATCTATATATGGTAGAAACATTATTTAAACTGAGAATACTCCTGTAGATTTACTGAGCAGTTGTATGCCAGGATAGAGAATAATCATTTAACATATTTTGTTTTTTTTCTACATCAATCCTAAATGATTGTATTATTATTTTCATTTTGCTTAACAGGAAGATGTTTAGTTAGACAAGTTAAATAATCTATTTAGACACACTCAATAAATAACCTGGAGTCCTGGAAATCAGATCAGGTAAAGCTCCACCCCAAAGTCTATGTACTTTGCCACCATAGGTTATAACTCTTTCATGCTTGTGCAGATGGTAACATCAGCACTTCCTTTCAAATGAGGAATCTTAAATTTGGGGAGGTTTTACTCAAAGAAACAGAGCTCCTAGGAGGCACAACCAGAAATTGAACTGATGCCTGAACTACTCTATAATAGAGTAGTTATAACCTTTATAACAGCTTCAAACCAAATTATGAGCAAAATATTCTGGGAAATTTGGTTTCAATTTTCCGCATTTTACTTTCATTTTATTAAAAATTCTCCATTAAAACTATTTTTCTTACATATATGAGTGTTCAACTGAATCAACTGAAGTGACAATAGACCGGTCACATATATTTTTGTTTTGATTTCTTTGGATCCCCCAAGCAAGAGTCAGGGGGCCTAGGATAATTCCTGGAGATAGTAGACCAATCAGACCTGATGGTTTAATGCCTCACAGGCACTGCAATGTTTCTTGGATCCAGCAGAATTGGGGATCATCGGGGCTATACACCGGGGTCCAGGGAACCAAGTGTTATCAGAATATGCTCCAGTACTTTTAGCCATCACCACAGCCGAAAAAGGCACATGTATTAATATTCAGATCCTGATCTCCAAAATAGTTATAACCACTATCAACTGATTATAACTTAGGCAAATTTGTTTAGATTCACTACTTGTACCACTATCACATGAGTGGTGCATATGAACAAGAGTTGTATTAAAGGATCAGTTTCCAGAAAAACTTCTTTTTTTTGTTTATTTTTTGGGTCACACCCAGTGATGCACAGGGGTTACTGCTGGCTCTGCACTCGGGAATTACTCCTGGAGGTGCTCAGGGGACCATATGTGATACTGGGATTTGAACCTGGGTTGGCCACGTGCAAGGCAAACGCCCTACCCGCTGTGCTATCGCTCCAGCCCCCCAAAGAAACATTTTAAAATAAAATAAGACACTATGATATCTCCAGAACACTGAAAATAAATATTTGCTTCCTTTCCTTTACCATTCTATTTGGTCTCACATTGCTTCTTTACCTTTTCCTGATTTGCTCCCGAATTATTTGTTGTTTTTTTGATCTCATTCAGCAGTACTCCTGGCTTACTCATGACTCTGAGCTCAGAGATCACTCCTGGCAGCTCTTAGGAGACCATATGAGGTACTTAGGAGACCCTAGGAGCCAGTGATTAACTGTATGCTGTGTGCAAGGCAAACTCCATACTCTCTGTATATCTCTCTGTATATCTCCAGACTCTGCACCAAAATCTTGCTAGGGCTTTCTCAAACAGTTTTGCCTTCCATTCTTTAGAAAAACTTTCTTTCCCATGCTCTGAAATTCCCAGGATATATGCAAATACATACAGACAAATACATTCCATAAGATTCATTCATGTGAAATATGGATTTTTTTCCTCTAGGACCCATGCATGTGAGTTCATTTCAGTATCTTAATCCCATGTTACTAACCATAATAGAGTCAATAAAACCCAATGTGTGAAGAGAGACCATAAATCTATTTACCTTTTTGAGTCAGCAAGCACCTACCCCACTGGCATTTGGCTCTCTCATGAAACTTCTGGCAAAACATTCTCCACACCTGGAAAGATGAACTGGAAATCTCATCACAAAAGATTTTCCCGATAAATACCAGGCTTCACTACGTTGTGATTCTCAAGAAATTTAGACTTTGCTTTGTTTTGGTCTGGACTAAAGTCAAAAGCATCTCTAAAATAAAAAATCATTTTTCAGAAGGGGCAGAAAAGGTGGGGCCATTCACTTTGAGTGGCACTGGATTTTATTTTTTAATCTTTCAGTCTTTTTTTATCTCCAGCATCCAATGCTAAATTTACTTGAGGCCATGTTGGCTGACTCTGTGTGTGTGTGTGTGTGTGTGTGTGTGTGTGTGTGTGTGTGTGTGTGTGTGTGGTGGAGGTGTGGGTGTGTGGTGGGGCTGAGGACAGGCATGTGTGAAATGAAAGAGGTTACAGTCATTGAGGGCTTAAAGAATGTAGGAGCTAGAACCAAAAAAATACCTTAAAATTATACTTGTTTCTATATTTTCTTTAAATACAGGACTGAATACATTTTCCAGGCTCTCGAGTTTAATTAAAGTCAAAAGAACATCAAAAAAAGAAAGTGAATAAAAGCAGAGCAGGGAAGACATTAAAGCGATCAGCATAAGAAACTGCATAATGTTAGGAAAAGTCAAACAAGGTAACTAATGGAAAAATGGGAGGAGAAAAGAAAGGTGTGCAGGAAGAAGTAGGGAGGGGAGAGGCAGAAAAAGAAGAATCTGGATTTGCCAGACCCAATCAGATAAAGTGAGCTTCTTTTCCATCAGCAATAGTCCCAACTCTTTTCTTGGCATTGGTGCAGATAGGTCACTTAAGTTAGATGGATTTGTCTCATCTCAGGATACACCAGAAATGGCAGAGCCGAAATCAAACCATATCTTAATCTAGACCTCACGTTCTGGGTAACCTCTCCTACTAATTTGGCTTAGTTTTTATGTATTTCAATATCTGGTAGAAGATTAAAGGTTGAAATAACTTTATTTTTCCCTTTAAAGGCAAGAAAAGTTTACTACAGCAAACTCAATCAGTACAAATATTGATGCACTAATGATAGCAACAAGAGCAATTATGCTCTTCTTTGTTCTAGCTGTGGGTCGCCTGCCATAGAGAAGTTGTCTCACTTCATCTTTACAATTCCATGGAGAAGTTACCATTCCTTAAGTCTTCCTTTAACACATGAGGATACTGAAGTTTACTCATGCTAATTGATATGTTCAAGGCTAATTATGTCAGAGAGAAGAAAGCTGGCAAAGGAAGTTAGCCTCAACCACTTTAGGTAGTCAGACCAGGAAGTCAATTGAAGAACACTGAAAGTTTCTAACAATGTTGCTAATAGATGTTGATTGGGAGATTTTAATAATCTACTCTTAGTTTCCTCTTTTTAGTTACTCATCCTCAATAACCATACCAGTGAAATTATTTATGTACTAACCCCAGACTTTCTAGTCTATGTGAAACTAAGTACAAAGCAAAATAAATGCAAAATGACCAAATGCAATTGTATTTTAAGAGTATTCAGAGCCAGAGAAAGTCCAACAGGCTGAGCACATGCTTTGCATACAGGAGACTCAGTTAATGCTCCTTGCCACTATTCCCCTGAGAAGTGCCTGAGAGCAACCTCAGAGTAAGGAGCTGGGAGTCACCCCTGAGCACTGCTTCGGTGTGGTGCAAAACCAAAACCAAACAAAAATTTTATTTGTGGACCACCTACAAACAACCTTTATGTACTGCCAGCGGTAAGAATATTTTCTTTCATCACCATTCAGAAAGGTCCCCAGTTAATATAGAAGAAAAAGGTAAGATTGTATCCAACCTCTTTGAGCAAGGAAGGGAGGCTGGATACAGAATTGTCAGTCTCGACCTCCCTAGACTGTTCCCTGTGCCCCAAGGCATAACCCCTGGAACCTCACCTATATTCTTTGTGAATCCCATGATAAAGTTAAGGGCTATTGAAAGCTCATGTATAGCCAGCTCTAGCTTTGAAATGATATTTTGTTGATCATGGATGCTTTTATAGTGATACTGAGCTCTTAAAAAATATATTCCATTAAAGCATTATTCATTTTGAAATAAACTTTTAAATGAAATAATAAAAATATTTTCATATGAAATAGAAATATGTTCTATCAATGTAGTAAATATATATTTATATAAAAATATATATCATTTGTATCACTTGTCATCCCATTGCTCATCGATTTGCTCAAGTGGGCACCAGTAACATCTCCATTGTGAGACTTATATTACTGTTTTTGTCATATAGAATACTCCATGGTGGCTTGCCAGGCTCTGCTGTGCGGGTGGGATACTCTCGGTAGCTTGCTGGGCTCTCCTAGAGGGACAGAGAAATCGAACCCAGGTTGGCCATGTGCAAGGCAAACGCCCTACCTGCTGTGCTATCACTCCAGCCCATAAATATATATGTATATTTTTTTGCATTCTAATGGAGAAAGGGGCCCACAAAGAGCATAATGCCATTCTTACTTGTTTGATTCCTACCGTAAGCTAACTCACCCCGTGTCTCTCTCAAAGCTCTTTATCTCCTGAGTTCAAAACTGTATGAAATAGGAGCTTTAGTATGGTGGGTAGGGCGTTTGCCTTGCACGCGGCTGACCCGGGTTCTCCCCTGAGTTCTGCCAGGAGTGATTCCTGAGTGTAAAGCCAGGAGTAATTTCTGTGAATCGCCCTGGGTGTGACCCAAAAAAGAAAAAAAAGCTATGAAATATATGCTCAACAATGATTCAAATTTACTTGATCTTATAATGGCAAAACATAGATGCCTTTGAAATATATTTATCTGGATACATAATGTTTCGGAGAAAGTCTACAGAACACTTAAAAACTGTTTCCCATTTATTTAGTCATGTTTATAAACTTTATCATAAAACTTCTTACTTTCTCTGAAACATTTTAACCTCCAACTGTTTCTCCCTACTAAATGAATCATTGTAATTAAACTATATCGCCTAAGTATTTTTGATTGGTTTTATCTTTTAAAGGGGGTGGGAGAAGAAGCATTCAACCAGCCAGATGTGGCTGTCTTGAATTTCAGTTTTTAATGTACATAAGTTGCAGGGTTGTTTTTTTTTTAAATATACATATAGTTTCTGGGGTTGGGTGGGTAAATCACAAACACGAATTAGCACATCACCAGCTCAACTTCCTCTTCCCAGCATGTCTGTTTAAAGTTAAAGTGAAGGATGGACTCAAATATCAAAGGCATATTGCCCATAAATTAACAAATCAGCTCGAAATACAGCTGGAAACAAAAGCAGAGGATAATGTTTTTCAATCAGTGGACAACCCTTTGAAAGTTTAATTATAAATGGTAACCATTAATTTCAAGCTAAATGAATTTTGCCACTTCTGTATAGATGATACACGCTCCCTGTCACTCCAGCCTAATCTCTATTTCTGTCTGCAACGGGGAGAGAAATTTATGTAGACCCCCTATGTTTTAGTTTTCCTGATACTTTATTGTTCTTTGAAGGGAATGCAGATATTTGCTGGATAACTGATTGAAGAAATCAATTTTCTAAGCTGCTCTTTTAGAAAGAAATTGCTCTTGGTTCACCTGCCAAGGAATATTAGAATCAAGAGCTTTAGGAATTTGCAATCCCATCACCTATCCCTGAAAACTTTTTTCCAGGTCAGGAAAAGAAGGAGTGCTCAGTATGAGACTTTCTCAGATCTGGAAAAAGACAAATCTGTTATCTGTTACTGTCAAGGAAATCATGGCCTCCATTAGGAGTTCATGCTCAGGAGATAATTGCAATGAATCACTTGTAGGCCAAGTCTGCCTAAGCTGCTACTTGAGTTCAATTCAATATTCTTGACTCATTAGACCTCTAATTTAGACACAGCTTGTCCTTGGGAAGGAAGATATAGTGGACTGGTATAGGTTTGCCAGAGCATCACCGTGTTCAGAAAATGTCTCCCTTGTTCATTCATGTGCCAATACTCTTATCCCTGCTGGATGAGGTATATGACTGGCTAGCTTGACTCAAAGTCATCCCTCAGGTGAGTTTGCAAGTGGGATTTAAGGTGTGGCATGCCCATTAATCTACAGGATCCCCATGGATTTTGAAACCACGCCCAAGTTTCAGTGAGAAAGAAAGTCCAGCTTTCAGAGACATAGACCCACCGTTGTATCAGCTAAGTGATTTTAAGGCAAGCTACTTAAAAATCTGATTGTTGGCCTTTCCACTGCTGCACGAGCATGATCCCAGAGGCCAACGAAACTACTTTGGGCACCAGCAGCTCGCAGAAATGTCTCTAGACTGTGAACTGAGCCACTGCCCCATGCGGTGCCAGGGAGGAAGGGTTTCTCTCTCTTGGCTTTTCCATCTTATGAACACCACAAAAGGGAAGTAAAAGCTTTCAGTGATGCAATTTCTGGCAGAAATTCCCCTGGACTTTGTTACTAAAATACAGAAATCCCAATCCTCATATCTCTTAATTGTCTGCAATGTAAAACATTATCAAATGGTTCCTTTTCAGCAGGTCTGACTTTGGGGAAAAACTCCAAACAATAATAGTGAGTTTTTTACTGAAATATTGAAGGTAATCAAAGTAAAGTGAAATCTATCAGCTACACAGGTGGGGATGGGGGGTTGGGGAAGTATGCTGGGGCTCCTGGTGGTGGAAAATGTGCACTGGTGATGGGATGGGTGTTGAGCATTGTATAACGGAGACTTAAGACTGAAAGCTCTGTAACTTTCCACATGGTGATTCAATTAAAAAAATCCCTGTCAATAAGCTTATATGCAAAATGGTGATAATATATTACCTGCTAAGCTTTCACAAGGATAAAAGTTATTACATACAAAATTATAGACATTGTGGGTAAAAATCAAAAAGTATAGTTATACTCTTCATTAGTCAGAAATGAAAAAGTGGGGTCAGTTTGTGTTTTATTTTCAAAGAATCTTGAGAATCTCCCAGTGATGTGAATTTTGGGTGCCAGTTTTGCATCTCCAAAGTACCCTGATATTTTTTCTAAGATTCCCCATTTCACTGTGCTCACATTATAGTCTGGTTGAAACCACATCAAAGAAACATCTTGTGGCAGGTAATACCCACTGTATTTGCTCTCCTCGATTACACATACTAGAAACCCAAGAGTCTGGACCAGAGATTCTCTTCCAGATGGTTCTATGATCATCACATTCTAGGTACCGGATGCTGGAAACAGTAAAAAGAATAATCTTTTCCCAGTTATCTGAGACTTATATTTCCTTATTCCCTGAAGCAGTTCTCCAAACTCCAAGGAATCAACAATTCTCAGGAGTAATCCTGTCTTTATTAATCTAGACCCTGCAGAAAATGCAAATTTCTGAACAAAGAACACCTTCAGTGCTACACCTCTACAGATAAAGCTTGAAACCAATGATACTTCTCCATATGCCCACCAAGTCTCCCACTGTGCCTCAACATTTTCAAAGACCTGAGGACTCAGTCCCAGACTCGTCACACACAGACTTCAACCAAATGTTTATTAATGAAAACTAACCACCAGTCTACTGACCTTGTTCACAAGCAGTGACCACAGACATAGAGGACATGAGATAGAGAACATATGGGTTTGCAAAGGTCAAGGAGTGTCCAGGACAGGATGTATGAGTTATCGCAAAACATATAAATCACCTCTTTTCCCATCCTTTTCTTTCAGACACATTGTGATGTGTAGAGTTTTCTAATAATAGAGACAAATGATGATGATAAGTAGGTCAAGATACAGCAGTTACTGTTAGTCATATAGTAGTCTGGTTTTCCAGAAACACATAGGCATTTAAATCAATAAAAATTATATATTTTGAATTGTTACCTATGCCTATCATGTCATATTTAAATGTTCATCTATATTCCTTGTAATTCAATTCCAAACTGTAGACCAAATTTAAGTAATTAAGTATATCAATGGAGTAGCATCAAATGTAGATTTTATGAAACCTAATTTTTATCTACAAAATCTTTACCAGAAAGAGTTGCATATATCTATGGAAATTCTCAATTCTCACATTGTTTTTTTTGCTTTTATTTTATTTTATTTTATTTTATTGATGTTCAAAGATAACTTTTATTTGCATAAACCCAGAATGCAATGCTGAGATTTCAATGTATTTCTTTTTAATTTGGGCCAGCAGTGCTCAGGGGTTACTCCTAGCTGTGCATTTAAAAATCACTCCTAGTGAACTCAGGAGTGATTCTGAATAGGGGACTATATGGGATTCTGAAATATATTTCAGCCTTGTCCAAGGCAAGCATCCTACCCACCATTCTATCTCTCCAGCCTGAAGAGGTTTTAATATTCTGCTCTCCAGATCTCATAAACAATCATGCCAGAGATGTGATGTGATCATATGTGTAAAGGCAGGAAATTCTGAATGCCAGTGATCCATAAATAGCCAATTACTGTGGAGCAAGATTTCCATTAAAACCTTGCATGAAATGGGTTTCATCAGATGGTTCTAGGATTTAACTGGACAGTTACATGCAAAAAACAAAAACAAAACAAAAAACTCAAATATCTCTCTAATGCCAGGCACAAAAATTAGATCAAAATGGATTAAAGAACCCAATATCAGACCTGAATCCATAAGGTACATGGAGGAAAACGTGGGGCAAACCCTTCATGACATTGGCAGCTAAAGACATCGCTAAAGATGTTACACCACTGACCAAGCAAGTGGAAGCAAAGATAAAGAAATGGGACTAAATTAAACTAAGAAGCTCCTACAAACCCAGATATGCGGGGCCCATGACTGAAAACTCCAAGCTTGCTCGGAACGGGACTGGATCTCCTCCCTCCAGCTCCCAAGTTTTCCAGGAGCTTGGCAGTCACATCCACAAATGGCCCCTGTCACCATATAATCTCATCAACGGCCAAGAAGAGAGTGACATAGGCCTGATCCACGAGTGAATCTGTTACATAATCAAATTCTAAATTTCAGAATTCCTGGAGAGTGTGGCCATGAATACTCTAGCCCACTGATGTACCACAAGTAGCACACATTTGTTTGGGTTTAACATACTTGCTTGTAATCTCTCTTTTCTTTTAATTTAATTCTATATTCTTTTTTATTTGATTTTTATTTATTTATTTTTATTTTTTTATTAGTGAATCACCATGGGGTACAGCTACAAACTTATGAACTTTTGTGTTTGCATGTCAGTCATACAGTGATCATTTACCCATCCCTCCAGCAGTGCCCATTCTCCTCCACCAATGTTCCCAGTATCCCTCTCACCACCCCAACTCCATCCCCCACCACCACACCCTGCCTCTATGGCAGGGCATTCCCTTTTGTTCTCTCTTTTTTGGGGTATTGTAGTTTGCAATAGAGATATTCAGTGGCCTTTATGTTCAGTCTATGGTCTACTTTCAGCATACATGCTTGTAATCTCATACAAGGACTTAAGTAGCTCCAGGCTGAAATACAATCTTTACACACTTTCCTCTTATGGTGGTGGGAAGGTGCATGGTGGTGTGATTAGTGTTTGAATATTAAGTGTAATAAATTATTGTGAACAACTTAATAAAATAAAATTTAAAAAACAGTCTCAATCAGAATGCCCTCCGATGCCACATTGTTCAGGGACCAAGACTGACAACTGAATCAGCAGACTGCACTTCTAAGATGTTCAACAGCCCATTGAGACTTAGTTAAATCACCTTGTCGTTTTTTTTCTTTTACGTTATGGATCATTTAAATAAGGTGGGTGGATTAAACAAGAATTTCTAGGGGTTAGGTAAACCATAAAGAATTTAATGAAAGTTAAGCTCATCAAAAAGAAGGCACATAAAACATATGATCCAGCTCATACATAGTTTTGCATATAATTTTTTATAATCAAAGAAGATCTTTGGATTAGGAATATTTCTACTTTGTATTATAAAGGTACCTTTGTGTTCTTTCATTTTATGCTTTTAAATATTATACAGATTGCATAAGATTAACAAGTGGCTGTGAGAACACTTATTGGAATCCAGGAGTTGTTTAAACAATGTATAAATTTTCTTCTTTTATCCTCATAACATATTTTATTCACCAGATATGTGATTAAACTGTAAGTGAAGATTAAAAAGAAGAATTTCTCCTATGGACTTAGATGAGTCTTAGGGGAGATGTCATGCCCTATAAATCTAAAATTAATAAACTCCTTCAATCATGGCTTGCTGTAGCTGTGACACAGAAAACAGTATCAAGTGGGGGATGTGGGTCCGTGGGAGAGCACATGCCGTGCATATGTGAAGCCTTGGTTTCAATCCTCATCACCTGCCCCAAACAGGGGGGTTTGAAAGAGACCATACTAGTGACTACCATAGGGACTAGCCACTTGTAAAAATAATACTTACAAACTTCAAATAGCATTACAATAATAAATAAAAGTATTAATTCCCCCAAAGTTTTGAACTATTGCTAAAACGGGTTCTATTTAACTATTGCTAAGCAGAATTCTTAACTTGAAGTTATATAAAGTAGAAAAACATATTTAAATTAACATAATGTTAAATATAAAAATGTAATGCAAAAATTGTATCTTAATCTAGTCAATATTGTGATCAAAATGTAATAAATGCAATGATCAGAGATTATCAACTTAATTTAATATAAATAAGCCCAGTCAATATGATGTTTGAAAAAAGATACAGCCCAGAAAAGAAAAGAAAAAAGAATAAAGAAAAATAGTATACTAAATATACTGAAATTATTTATTATTAAATATAATAATATATGAATATATAATAAACAAATATATAGAGATAATATAAAATATACTAATATAATAAATATAATAATAATATAAACTACAAAATGCTATTTCATGAAATAAAAGAGGACACGAGGAAATGGAAAGATAACCCTTCTCATGGATTGGAAGAATTAACATTGTCAAAATGGTAATACTACCCAAAGCATTGTACAGATTCAATGTGATCCCTATAAGGATACTATGACATTCTTCAAAGAAATGGAGCAAACACTCCTGAAATTCATATGGAACAATAAGCCCTCATGAATAGCTAAAGCAATTCTTGGGCAAAAGAAGATGGGAGGCATCCCATTCTCCAACCTCAAACTCTACAACAAAGCAGTAATAATTAAAACAGCATGGTACTGGAACAAAGGCAGAGCCGCAGACCAATGGAACAGGGTGGAATATTCTGACACACACCCTCAAATATATGATAATCTAATATTTGATAAGGGAGCAAGAAATGTGAAGTGCCCACGAACAGATGACTGGTTAAAGAAACTTTGGTATATCTACACAATGGAATATTATGCAGCTATTAGAAAAGATGAAATTTGCATATAAGTGGATCAACATGGAAAGTATCACTGTCACTGTCACTGTCATACCATTACTCATCAATTTGTTCAAGCGGGCACCAGTAACATCTCTCATTGTGAGACTTTTTTGTTACTGTTTTTGGCATATCCAATATGCCAAAATTACCAGGCTCTGCCGTGCATGCGCAATACTCTCTATAGCTTGCCGGGCTCTCTGGGAGGAGTGGAGGAATCGAACATGGGTTGGCCATGCTATCGCTCCAGCCTGGAAAGTATCATGTTAAGTGAAATGAGTCAGAAAGAGAGGGACAGACATAGAAAGATTGCACTCATCTGTGGAATATAGAATAACAGAATGGGAAAACAACACCCAAGAGTAGCAGAGATAAGGACCAGGAGGTCTGTTCCATGGCTTGGAAATTGGCCTCACATGCTGGAGGAAAAGGCAGCTCAGGTAGAGAAAGGAAGCCAAGTAAAGGATGTTGCGAGGACCTGCTCAGGTTGAAAGATGCGTGTCAAAACTCTAGACTGAACACGATGGCCACTCAATACCTCTATTGCAAACCATAGCACCCAAAAGAAGAGAGAACAAAAGGGAATGCCCTGCACAGAAAGCAGAGGAAGGGTAGGGTGGTGTGGATCACATGGGGGTGGTGGGAGGGTTACTGAGAACATTGGTGGAGGAGAATGGGCACTGGTGAAGGGAGGGGTAAAAGATCATTATATGACTGAAATGCAGACACAAAAGTTCATAAGTTTGTAACTGTACCTCATGGTGATTCACTAATAAAAAATAAGAAAAAGAAAAATAGTAAAATAAATATTATATAAAATTATTTTATTATTAAATATAATATAAAGATATTAAATATAAAAGTATTTGAATGTAAAATAGCTAAATAAACAATTATGTATATAAAAGAATATAAAATATAACTAAGTTATATTTTTAAATTAAATTATAAAATAGTTATTATGAGATATAATTCTAAATTATAATTCAATTATAAAATATGATTGAATAATATTTTATTACTATTAAGCTAATATAAGTAATAAAATAAAACTTAATAATATTTTAAAATATATGTAATAGTAGGATATCAGGATGGTTGAGTGGTCTAAGGCGCCAGACTCAAGCTCTGCTTCCCCAGCGCTAGGGATTCTGGTCTCCAAATGGAGGCGTGGGTTCGAATCCCTAGAGCAATAGTGCAGCAGGTAGGGCGTTTGCCTTGTATGCGGCCAACCTGGTTTGATCCCTTTGCCACTCTCGGAGAGCCTAGCAAGCTACTGAGAGTATCTCACCCCCAAGGAAGAGACTGGCAAGCTACCCATGACATATCCAACAAGTCTCACAATGGAGACCTTACTGGTGCCCGCTCAAGCAAATCGATGAGAAATGGGACGACAGTGATATAGTGATATGCAATAGAGATGCTTAGAGATGTTGCATTCATATTTTAAAGCGTATATATAAATTAAAAAATAATTATAAAGTCACAAAAATGCATAAAATAATGCATGATGGAAATTAGAGAAAGAAAGAAAATTTTGCTGGAGGTTTTAAATCATTACTCACAGGCACTGATATACCAACTCCAATTAAAATAGATCAGAATATAGAAAATGCCAATTAAGGAATTTAAAAATCATACTCTAAAAGTTTTGAACTATTGCTAAAACACATATTCTATGTTTGCACAAAAATATAGAATACATGCTTTATTTTAAGAATAAAATGACAAGTTCTAAGAACAAATCATATGAGACAAAAAAACATATTCCAAAGCTTCAATGCCAGAAATAGTTTTATTTTTACTTTTTTTTTTTTTTTTTTGCTTTTTTTGGGTCACACCCGGCGATGCGGCGATGCACAGGGGTTACTCCTGGCTCTGCACTCAGGAATCACTCCTGACCGTGATCAGGGGTCCATATGGGATGCTGGGAATCGAACCCAGGTCAGCCGCGTGCAAGGCAAATGCCCTCCCCGCCGTGCTATCACTCCAGCCCCTTATTTTTACTTTAATGCATTGCAATTTTAAATTAATAAAATATAATCAGCTAACAATAACAATTATAGATATATAATCTAAGAAAATAAAAATATAACAGAAAAAAATATTATGTAAACTTGGATAAAATAAAACACAAAGGGGAAATTATACACTACTGAGAACTTAATAAAAAGTAAATTAGGAAATTATTTGTTGAATGTAGCTAACACAGTTCTACACAACAATTTGTAATTATGAACACATTCTGAAAATAGAGTACATTGAAAAATGGCTGTTAAGTGCTCATGTAAAGATGATAGAAACAGGACAAAGCATATCAAAGGGCAAAAGCATGTCATTATGAAGATAAATGACAAACATACCAGTTTTTACAGATGATCTGAGAACATGCAATTGTTATTTTATATTTCTTTTTCTAGAGAGCTGAAAAGAGGAGAGTCTGGGCAACTCATTTCATGAGGCTAGCAGAATTATAATAACTAAAGCAAACAACAAACACTCAAGACTAAAGAGAAGAGTATGAGTCAATTTACCTTCTAAACTTAGCTTTTAAAGTCCTAAATATTATTTATTTCCAAAAGCCTATTAAAAGGATTTCATAATGGTTATAGCAATACAATTAACCTTTAATAAACAAACTAATGGAGCATGGGTTTGCCATAGGATGAAAATTCAACATCCTTTTCTGAAAAATAAATTTTTGTCACTCAGAAAACAGTAATGTAGGAGGATTTACTTAATCTGGTAAAGTTTACCAACAAAAATCCAGTGAAAACATGTCATGAGGCCTGTTTATAAGCATTGTTTTTAAGGTCAGGAAAAAAGATTAACTTTACCACTGAAACAACTGGTATGGAAAATATTGGGGAAAACATAAAGATAAAAGTAAATAACAAAAATATTTAATTAGGAAAGACAATATTCATAACATATAGTTATTGAAAATAGTGAGAAAATCATTAAAATTTTATAGGAAATCCAACAGTTTGTCAGAAATAAAGTTAAGCTTCAAATATCTATTTCCCATGCTATAAGAAAGCATAAGTAAAACAGAAAATCTATAATAGCAACTAAAACTATAAATTGGCTGTTGATTTAATAAATTTACACAGAATTTTGATGGACAATTTAAAACTTTTATTTTAGAACATAAAAGTTGAACTGTAAAAATATTCTTCTTTCCTTGCTTGGAACAATTTAACAGTGAAATAGTTTCCAGAAATAGGCTTCAAATTAGGTTGATAGTTAGTGCAATTGCAAAAAGCAACAGGCATTTATTTTACTAGAAAAATATAAAATATTTACGGGTGATAGGTCTAATAGACATCTTATAGCCTAGTTCTCCCTCTGGGAGAATCTGGCAAGCTACGAAGAGTTTCCTGCCCGCATGGTAGAGCCTCGGAAACTCCCCGTGGCATATTCATATGCCAAAACCAGTAACAATGATGGGTCTCATTCCCCTGACCCTGAAAGAGCCTCCAATGAGGTAACATTGGAAAGGACGAGTAAAGAGAAGCTTCTAAAATCTCAGGGCTAGGTCTCAATGTCACTGAGAAATTTGAGGATCAACGGGATGATGAATATGATGATGATGATGGGTCTAAAGCAATAGTACAAGAGAAAATTCACTTACCTTGCATGTATCCAAATCTGGTTTGATTCCCAGTACTACATAATATCCCCTGAACACCTCCAGGGGTCATTCCTGAGTAGAAAGTTGGGATAAATCCTGAGGACCCTAAGGTATGGTTCAATAACTCCCCAAATGATAATAATAAAATTAATAAAATAATAATGGAGCAATAGCACAGTGGGTAGGGCGTTTGGCTTGCATGCGGCCGACCTGGCTTCAATTCCTCCATCCCTCTCAGAGAGCCCAGCAAGCTACCGAGATTATCCCACCCGCACGGCAGAGCCTGGCAAGCTACCCATGGCATATTTGATATGCCAAACAGCAACAACAAGTCTCACAATGGAGACATTCCTGGTGCCTGCTCAAGCAAATAGATGAACAATGGGACAACAGTGCAGTATTATGTGCTATTATTATATTTTAAAAACATATGCATGTTTAAATATTATATTTTAAATTATTATTAGATTTTTAAAAATTATTATTTTATCTTAAGAATATAATAAAAATAAAAATACTTGTGGGTGAACAAAGGTCCAGTAATCAAAAGGAATATTTTAGATTCATCTGTATGAACTCTGGGTGCTTCTGGGAACATAGCTGGTTTTAGAGATTCCGTCACCCAGCAGTGGAGTAAAGAACTTGAGAACATTTAGTAAATGTTCTAGTAAATAGCATGCGTTGGGGCTGGAGTGATAGTACAGTGGGTAGGAGTTTGTCTTGCATGTGGCTGACCCTGGTTCGATCCCCAGCATCCCATATGGTCCACTGAGCACCACCAGGAGTAACCCCTGAGCATTGCCAGGTGTAACCCAAAAAGCAAAAAAAAAAAAAAAATTGCATGGGTAATATATACTCACTTTATGGAAATTTTAAATTAAACTGTTGCTCAAACCAAGTAAAAATAAATTCTATTTATAATAAGAACTAAATATGATGATTAAAAATGAACAGAAATAAAATATGTTAACTAACATAGTAAAACAATAAAAAGTAACATATCTACCAGAGTTAGAGAGATTTTGTGCAGAATGATCTATGCTTTGTATGCAGGAGGCTCAGGTTCAATCTCCCCAGCACCACATGGTCCTCTGAGCACCAGCAACAATAATCCCCAACCACAAATCTGGGCATATTCTGTGAACTACACCAAGTGAGCTTCCTCAAAAGAAAGCACAAAAAATTGGTTGAAGAGATAGTGTAGCAGGTAGGGCATTTTCCTTGCACATGGCCAACCAGGCTCAATCTTTGGCATCCCATGTGGACCCCTGAGCACCACCAGGAGTGACTCCTGAGCATAGAGCTGGAAATAACCCCTGAGCATGATTGGGGGAAACCCCGGAGCTTGGTTGGGAGAGGCCCAAACACTAAAAGAAATTAAATAAAATTCAAAAAGAAGTTAACATTGTCAACAGATATGGCACTCCATTTTTGTTGAAGGATTATTCACAATAATCAAGAGTTGAAACAACTTAAATGTCCATCAGTGGGTGATTGGATAAAGAACATGTACAAATATATGTGTGTGTTTACCAGTGGAATACTATTACAAAACATAATACGGAAACTATAAAAAGGTTAAGCCTATTTGCAGCAACATGGGAGGATTTGAAGAACACTGCTAAGTGTGCTCAGATGGAAAAGAATAAAAACAGTACAATTTCATTCATATGTAGAAGATAAACAAGTCTTGGTTCAAAGACACAGTCAAGTTAGTAGGTCCCTTGCTTTGTAAATGGCCAACTCAGATTCAAACCGTGGCACTGCATGTGGCTCCCAAGGCACCACTAAAAGTAATCTCACCCTGGAACACAAACCAGGAGTAACTAGGGAAGGCCCCAAAATAAACAAAAAGAAACAAGTTGAAAGAACAACTGTAGCACTGTCGTCCAGTTCACTGATTTGCTCAAGCGGGCACCAGTAATGTCTCCATTGTGAGAGATGTTGTTACTGTTTTTGGCATATCAAATACACCACAGGTAGCTTGCCAGGCTCTGCCATGCAGGTGGGATACTCTCGGTAGCTTGCCAGGCCCTTGAAGAGGGACAGAGGAATCGAACCATGGTCGGCTGTGTGCAAGGCAAACCCCCTTGCCCACTGTGCTATCATTCCAGTCCTTGAAAGAACAAACAAAACATAAATCAAATCCTTGTCTATACCAGTAAAATGGTGGTAACCAGATGGGAAGGAAAGAGTCAAAGGGGTGGCAAATTGAATACAATTACATGATGAAGGATGAGAATTAGACTGTCAATGATGCACCCCATTTAATATACACAAATTTTGTTTTAAAATGATATATATGTAAAGCTTATGCACAGTCATAAATTAATATTACTCCAATTAAACATTGTAAATACATTTATACACGTAACAATAGGTCTCATTCCCCTGACCCTGAAAGAGCCTCCAATCATTGGAAAAGACAAGTAAGGAGAGGCTGCTAAAATCTATGGGTGGAGTGTAATAGAGATGTTACTGGTGCCCACTCGAGTAAATCAACAAACAACAGTATGACAGTGATTCACATATATATGTGAATTTGAAAAAATGGACCAGAGAGATCGTTCAAAGGGTTGGTGTACATACACCAATTCTAGGGAACTGAGGATCTTTAGTTTTTGCAGAGGGTTATGGGATAGGGAGAATCTGAAAGCAATTCCCTCAGATATCATTGGGTGACTTCAGTTAAGTTTTAGGGGATTCAAAAGTTGTACACAGATTTTTAGCTGTGCACAGAGAGGAGCATGATGTCAGCGCCCCTAATTCTCCCCCCAATCTCCACACACACACACACACACACACACACACACACTCTGTTGTTCTAAAGCCAACTGTAATTTATATGCATTTAATCATTTACTCTCCCTAAGCACCACTGTTACCTCACTTAATTTCCCTAAATTCACAGAGCTCGTCAAGGTACAACTGAGATTTGCACCTTGATAACCTGGCCAAATCCAGAGTCTGCTCTCTTAGTTGTGGTTACATAGTCTTTCAGGATTTTCCTTGCCTGAGCCAAGGGAAATGAGTCAAACAACAAAGGATCAAGGATCTCCAGTTCTTTGAGGGTGGTGAGAAGAGGTCAGAGAATTTGACAGTTCAGTGATTTCACAGAGCACAGTCTTCGAGAAAGAGAAAGGGTGCAGGCCAGGCTGGCTTGCGGAGAAGTGGCCAATTAGTAAGCAGCTCAATTTTTGAAATCTACGGCTCTAGAAAGTCTGATAATTTATCCTTCTTAATACCAGCCACTTTAGAGCATTGTGGTTTGCATTTAAGAATCTATATTTTTAATTCTTTGGATAATGCCACTGATTATGAAAAACATGACAGCTATAAAATTCATGATCCTTATTCTCCAGAACAGACTCTCCACAAATTCAGGGTGTCTGGCAAGTTATAGTCTAAACCTTCTAAACAAATTGGTTTTCAAACCAGCATCTCCAGCTAATATTTTCCGCAACAGGCAACCTCATTCTTGTTTGCAGTAAAACATTGGAATGAAACCATACTCTGTTTGTTCTCCAGTTCACATTATGACCTGCTATAAAAAGAATTAATATTCATAAATCTTTTTTACTGCACTAAGCTCAGTGTTTTAAAGTAGTGATTACCACCTGACATGGGGGCAGGCCAAGGACTACAGGAATCTTCAGAGAGTCTATTCCCACATGAGTGTTTGAAGAAGAAAGGAAAGGAAAAGATTCACATGTTGAATTGGGGCATAAGTATGAAGAGTTTGAAAAGGTTTTCCATAAGGACTCCAGATCTTTTGGGGTAAAAATGTCCTAAACATTTTAATTTTTTTTCCTCACAGCATCTGGGAGCAGGAGAAGAAGAATTGAGCGTGGATTATGTAATGTGGAATACAGCACGTGGTCAACCTTTTTGAAATTTTCCAGATGGGACCTACAGTTTGCAAGCTTAGAAACGTCTTCCATGATGTCCATGTTTTCTGTAATGAAAGTTGCCTCATGCTCTGACAGCAGAGCGGTGGATTGGCCTCAACTCTCCACATTGAAAGCTACTGACAAAGCCCACTGGTTTCAGAAGACTGAGGAAAGATGGATCTTAAAACTGCCATATGGAAAACTGGGGTCATACTGGCAGCTCCGATTCTTCCAACACGCCCTACTGAACTCAGAAACTCAGGAGAGGAGCTTGCCGGTGTTCAGAGTATGGTTTTAATTCAAACAATACGGAAGTAGGATGGCTTATAGTGTTGAGAAGCTTTCTTTTAAGTTTTGGAGCCAAATTTGCAAGTCTAAGGAAGGAACATAGATGGGATTTATCCATTCAACCCATATCCATTGGTTCGCTACTATGTCAGGGCAGAGCGCACTTTACAAGCCATGGGGAGAGATGGTGTGATAGAAAGCTTCACAGCAGATAAGCAGTGAGCGGGAATAAGCAACATAGAACCAGGAGATGAGGTAAGGTTTTAGTTTTGGTTCTCTTATTAACAAGAGTAGTAGAAGAAGTTATTCCGATCTTAAGAATCAGGAAGCTCCTGAAGTAGTTGGCACTGAATAAGCAATAACCCAAGCAAACACTGTCAGAGACCTCAAAGGACCTTTGCTTCAGCAGGGCCTATGGATAATCTAGACTAGAAAACCTGAGGATGGGGGAAGGTATTATGGCAAGTTTCCCCTGCCATGAGTACATTCTCCCCAAAAGATATCTGCCAACAATGTATTTTCAATATTCTATCTTTAAGAGTTCTAAGACTATAGAAGGGCATTGGAAGAAGCTCTGTGAGAACAAGTCAATGGTTTCCACTACAGAGACTTATGTCAGAGTTTTCTTTTTTTTTTCTTTTTTGCCTTTTGTGTCACACCTGGCAATGCACAGAGGTAACTCCTGGCTCATGCACTCAGGAATTACTCCTAGAGGTGCTCGGGGGACCATATGGGATGCTGGGAATCGGACCCAGGTAAGGCAAACACCCTACCCGCTGTACAATCGCTCCAGCCCCACATCAGAGTTTTCTTGTACAGATTTTCTTCCCCCAAAGTCCCACAATATCCCAGACCACCCCACCCTCCCCATTCCCAAGTCTTGCTTTTCCCTGGTGGTAAATCCCTTGCTTCACTGTTTTTTCAGTAGACTTCCCGTCTATAGTCTTACCAAGTTGTCTTCCCTGAGCTTCACAACCAAAGAGCCTAAGAATAATTTTATGTGCCTGTTCCCATACATTTCAAATAGAAAAGTTATTTGTGTGGTCTTATCTTTCACCACTGAACTTGATTATCCTGTTTCCCATCCCAATCAATGCTGCCCCCCCACCTCTGCCTTTGTCCAGAAGAAAGAAAATATGGTGGAAAATCATCAGTGCCTCTGCATATACCACCAATAAATGAATGACTCAAATCCATTTATTTTAGATGCTTCTTCCTACCTCTGCCTGTGCTGACCTCTGTCACCTCTCACCTGGAACACTGATATCTCACCCACTCCATAGCATTCCATTACCATAGAGACCAGGAAAATCTTGAGTGGAGAGTGTTTTCAAGACTGAGAGAAAGCATGACTGCTTCCATGCTAGGAGCATCTCAGGCCAGCCTTCCTTATAGTATTGAAGGACTGCAACTGTTACTGAAGGAAGGAGGTTCCTAGTGGGAGGATGATACTCGAGACCTGTGACCTCAGTGAGATTTCTGGTAAATATGAGGTGGAGGATGGAAAGAATTAAATGAACTGGAGAAATGACCTGCACATGTTTTCACAACTAGCTTTTCTATTATTCCAGAAACAAAGTGGAATAATACAATGCTATAGTACTATAGCAGTAATACAACTAACATGGTGCTTGATGTGGTCAATATTCATGGCCTTACTTTGGATCCCATCACCATTCCCTCCTGTTATCTTTTCTTTGCACAATGCCAATAGCATGCATCCATAGCCTGAGTCTCTTTGTCAGAAGCAATCCTCAACCTACAGGGTCATTTTTTCCTGACCTTATTCAATCACAGTCTCTCTCTCTGAAGTGTGTCTCTCTCCAGAGCTCAAGGTTCAGCCAAAATCACCTTTCGTGCAATTTGGCTGGGCCCCCTTCCCACTTACTTCACTCTTTTTCTAAGATCAGCTCCCAATATGTTGCTTTCATTGGAATTTCAGTCTTCAGTTCTACTTCTGGAGAACCTAGGTCCCTGTACTAGGCACAGGCTCAACACTTTCTAATAAATGTTTCCTCTAATATTCTCAGTTTCTAATAAGTGTTTCTTCTAATCTTCAAAATAATTACATAAGACAGTACCCTGTGTACCACTGTTTTAACTGAAATTCAGTGTCAGAGAAAGTTGAGGTTTCTTTCATGTAGCAGAACCCGAGAGAGCCAGTATTCTGACCAAAGCGTGAAATGACTCTTGACTATTATACCACACCATGACTTTGTACCATCTTTGTCTCTTTTCCATACAAAGCTAAAACTGAGACTAGGTAGTTTGCTTTGATAAGTGGTCCATAAAAACAGTCAGGAGAAGTGAGGGAAAGGTACTAGAGAGAGACAAAGCAAATATAAGGATGAATTCAAGCAAACCTCATTGTTGAGCCTTGAAACCATCTGGCCAGACCATTAACAGATTGCAGACAACCTTTAAGTTGTCTGCCTGAAGAACTCAATGCTAGTGGTATTTATATACCAGGTCTGTCCTCTTTGTTAAGGTTGTCCATCGGTCAACTTTTTCCCACTTCAAGGTCACCAGGATGCATGCATCCCACTCCCTCCCTTGAGCAGATATAAGGGTATGTGCTTGTTAGGGGACTCTTACTATAATGGCATAAATTAGAAATAGTCAGAAGGCTATGAGGAAGGGCACAAAGATTTCCAGAATGTGTCTCTTCTCTTACTGCCAAATGCAATCATGGCTTTCTCCTAACAACCCCCATTGGCTTAGCATACTATGCATCTGGCTCTGAGTTAAACATTTTCCATATTCCAGCTTATCAAGAGCTAGCTCCACCCTAGCTGGGCAAGCACTGGTACTATTCTCACTTGCATTTGTGGAAGCTAAGGTTCCAAGGAATAGCAGCTTTACTGGTTAATCATGGATGACTCCAGTCTGCCATCAGCTCTTGTTCGGCAGGGCAGTCCATCTCCAAGCCATGGCAATCTTCCATGCACTGGGAAGGCCCCAGCTCTGGGTCTGGTTCTTACATGGGGAAACTAGCCTGAAATGCAGCCAGGGACCAGATGGTGTCTGATAATTTCTCTATAGCTCCCTAGCTCCCTATCACTAAATAAATACTTGCTGAGTGATTGACTCATTCTGGCCTTGCTTCCAAATTTTAAGGGACCCTTCTCTAGAAAGCCTAGACCCCTTTCTGTCTTTTCAGATTCCCCTATTACCACTCACTCCTGCAGCCTAGATTTGGAGATGGAGGGAGAATTGTGGTGTGGAAATAAAAATGAGGAACAGGAGGCACTGGCAGAAAGAATGGGAGAGCAGCTGGACCATGAGAGAAAAGGATGGGATGAGGTGGGAGGTGTCTTGACATGCTTTATCCTCTGAGCCCTTATGTGACCTTCTATCAAAGTGAAAAAATGTGCACTAACCCCTCTTAGGAGATTTCCTTGGGCGATTATAACATTGATGGGTAAGAATAAAGGTCCCAGATCTGCTCTTCTGGGTTTAAATCCTTTTTATTCCACCTCCAATCTTATCTTATCTACATTGCATCTATAATTTCTGCTCACGATGACAAAAATGACCCTGTAGGTTGTTGCTTAGGTAAAAATGAAGGTGCCATGTTAGTGCTAAGTTCTCCATAAACATTAGCTATTCCAGTGATTGTTATGTAACCAGGGTTTATAACTTTGCAAGCTCATTCACTCTTAGTCTTATTCTATTTTTGAATAAATAAGGCTTAAGGGAGACAAATATCAGGCATAAGTCTTAGAGTTAAAATTCAAATGCAGGTTAGATTAACTCTGACATTCATGTACTTGGCCTACATTAGCATTTACACATTTTGATCATTTACTGGTTATTGTATAGTATTAATGGAACTATTTATCATTGTTGCCTGGCATGTTTTATAAATATTCATCAAAGGAACGTTCCTACAGGGGAAAAAGAATTAAGTCATAGAAAACAGACAAGGCAGACCCAGCTTTTACATGCCTCTGACTAGATGGCAGGATGCTAATATCTGGTGACTCCAAGTGCTCTCTACTGAAATCAGCTCAAATTAAATGCTAGATGTTCCAGTGCAGGTGTCCCATAAACCTGCAGGACTCGATAACTAGTTTAACTATCTCCTTCATAGCAGTGCAGTGGTTTAATTTTACAATTCTGTCAACACTTATTTGAGCTGATTTTGAGATTTAACTATATGTGCATCTATCATGTCCAGGTTAAATTAGTCTGGTTAAACCAGTGACCCTATTCTCAGTATGGTAGTTGAGCAGAGAGGGGGTCCTCTTGGCCATATCAGGAGGGCATTGCAGTGATACCTCAAGAGTTAGAGTACAGAGAAGCCTTCAAGCCCTCCAAGATGTGGAATGGCTAAAGCTGATCTTATTCTTTCTAATTTACATGAATAAAGCACCCACTGTTTTCTAAGTGTGTTATTTTATCTTAAATATGATCCTGTAAATATTGTGCAGTCTTCATTCTAACATATCAGGAAACAACAAGGACTCAATGACCCCATGATGAGATACAGCCATTTTCACAAATTTTCTTTTACTGGAGTATTTTTTGACAATTCCCGGAGCCATTTAGTTGCAACAAGCAATATAATTATTTTGTGTCTGCTAAGGGGGCAAGTTCTGGTTGGGAAAATGGGGACAATGGTGGAGGGATGGGAGTGGTGTCGAAACGTTGAATGCCTATAACAACTGTATTGTGGACAACTTTAAAAACCACAGTATTTAAAAAAAAGTTTTAAAAGTGAAAAGAATAGTGACTCTAACCAGTGATTCAGTGAATGGTGCACTGGGTCCAGAAGTTTAACTCCCTTTTCTGTGATCTCAGCCACTTTCTTCCTCTACCATTCAAGTGGAGCATGAAAACAGTATCCTTGACTTCCAGCTCTTGAATCTCCAGTTTTGTAGAGATCATGCATAGGAAAGTGTTTTACCTGGGGTTTAGAAAACTTGATAAGGGAGGAAAGATACTTAATAGTGTCAGATTAAACTCTTCTGAGCACATGCTTGGGAATTTTATTCATGCAAAAACAATTTGTGTTTTGTTCTTTTAAAAAAAGAGTTTTTTAAAAAAATTATTTATTTTAATGTAGACAAAAGTCACAGCAGTTGATACAATTTTAGAGTTGAAATTGATTAGATAACAAAACTCCAATATTAAAATTTGTTGGTATGAAACATAATTTTTATGTGCAAATCATTATATTTTATCACAGGGTTGTTAAGTCCTTGTCTAAGAATTTGCCAAGCTATTTGTTGATGGTTGATCCCTTTGTGTTACTGTTTTTGTTTGTTAGGCTTAGTTGGCTTCTCTGTTACTTTCCCATCTAATATGATGTGCTTTAACTATGATTTCATTATTGAGGAATTGGGAGGTGGTGTCCAGGGACTTCAGAATCCACAGTCTAGGCCAATGAGTTGACATGGTGGTAGTTATGGGAGGTGGACGTGGCAGCTGGGTCTTCAGGAAGTATGGGGTTGGGGAAAAGCTGTCCATCTCCACTCTGAGAAGACCCCAGACTTCTCAGCCTGAGCACCAGGGTACCCGAAATTTTTCACAATTTATGCTTGAATTAATTTTCAATAATTTTCACAGTTTGTTGTCACTTCGAGTTGAGCAGTGGAACTGAGCCATCTCTGTGGCTGCAGTGGTGCTGTGTGGATGCAGCTGCCAGGGCATCAGCAGGGTGAGTCAGCCTGCCTGCTTCCCGAGGGCACCCCAGAGTTTTCCACTGGGGGAGCCAGAGTGTTTATGAATTGTAGTTGCTTGCCTTGCATCTCTTCAGAGATTTAGTCTTGAAGATGTAGAGCAGGGCAGATGGGTGAGTTAACATGGCTGCAGCTGTGGGAAGTGGGTGTCTTAAAACAAGTTTTGTTTTGGGCACTTGGGTTTTATAAAAAAAAGTTAAAAACCAATTCAGCAGATAGAAATTGTCCAAATCAATGGAAATGGAAATAAAACCTCAGCAAGTTCAAATGGCTTGACTCAAATTGTTCAGCTATGCATTCAGGAGAGCCAGGATAAGTTTCTTGATCTTAAGACAGCCAACTTTAGAACTGGCTACAGGCTCTGAGGAAGGTCTGTTTATCTATTCTACTTATTTCATTCCACTTTTATTTAAAGTGGAGATTTTATTACCATTCTGTTATGAGGCCAAACTATAAAGAGATAGCTGTGGCCAAAAGTCTAGTTTGTGACTCAGTTCCCCAGAGAAACTTGTGCCTCACAGGACCACACAGGAAAGCACCAGTGTCAGTCAGGGAAGGAAGGATGGAATATGGGCAGAAGCCTTGAGTGGTGCCTTCTGAGAAGGAATGGGTAACTTATAAGTTGAACTGGCTAAGTGGGTTTTGGACTGAAAAATTTGAATATTAGTCAGCTCAGGACTATTCCTAGTTGTCTTGTACCTCACCTTGAAGGTATTTAGGATTGAAGAATAGCAACAGAAGGGTGAAAGAGAGTTGATAAATGGACTTTAGATTGATTGGCATGCATATAAAAGGTGGGGTTTTTATTTTCCTGTCTCTAGAAATTCAGCTAACGCTGGGAAGGGCAGTCCCTCCTAGTGTCAACAGACTCCCAAGTACCAATTCAACATAAAAGAAACATATCATACTCAATATACCACCCATGAATAAAATGAGGAATGCTATCCAAAGAATAAGACTGAGTAGAAAAGATATGTTATTAGGATAAATGGATAAATATGTGATTACAGAAACGGTCAAGTGGATGAGGCAAATATATATATAAGGCAAGTGTTTTACCCAATGTACATCATAAAGTACCAGTCTAAGATGGATGGATGTCTCGGTGGAAACTTCCCTGTTCCAAGATCAAAATAAGCTTAGTCACAAAGCAGCATTCATGAGACCCCAGGATAGACATTTCTTCCATTGCTTCAAAACGAAGACCTTGCTAAATGATGTGGAGGAAGAGTTGTAGGTATGCAGCTAGCCATCTGGGATTTCACATTAGTTGTTTTTCCCCATAACTCTGCTGCTGAGACATCAGAGAGTAGCTGGTTACAAATGTGAAGTCAGCTCTCTTCCAAAATCAATAAGAAGTCTTTGACTCGGCTATCCACATCAACTCATAGAGAAGAATATGGATGCAAAGTTAGAGAACCAAAGCTAGAAAATAAAAATCTCTGAATAGGTGCTTTCATTGGTTTGTTAGCAAGAAATACATTCAAGGAAACCATGTTGGTTCTCAATTCCCATATATATATATATATATATATATATATGTGTGTGTGTGTGTGTGTGTGTGTGTGTGCGTGTGTGTATAGTATACATATATACATATATAAATATATATATATTAATAGCTTCTTCTGATACTTAGCCATGCATGTCCCAAATGGCCAAGTTAATTCACTAGCTCGGATGGAGAAAGCATTTCCCCATGAATGAAATGGACGCATCTCACTCTGAACGCCATTGCTCATAATTGCATGGAAACAGTGCTGTGTTTAAGTCCAGTTTTGCTAAATGCAGAATGTGATTCTGAATTTCTGTGCCTAGTGCTTTTCCATGTGGGATATTTCTATAGAAACTCATCCCCAAGACTAGCTATTAATTGGAGAAGGTTTATTTATCCTATAGGTTTGATAATCAATCATCACATTTCAGCACTTGTTTTGTGGGATTCCATTTCATCACTTGCTACAGTATATATTATTATTCATTATATAAGTTTGTTAACGGTGTATTTATTTGAGTGACTCTCCCTCTAAATAAAGGGGCCTTATAAAGTTTTTTTTTTTAAATAAAAGGTTTATTTTTACATCAGCTATTTGCTTTCCTATGCGAAACCTCTGTTGAAGTCTCCGAGCAGCATGCAAACCGAATTCCTGCATTTCAGGCTAGGATGGGGCTTTGGAAGGGTGATAAAAGCAGCTGCACGGGCCCTTCAGCAGATTGGTTTTTTTTTTTTTTTCAGTCCTGCCAGTCAGTCACTTTCCCTTTGAGAAGGAAACAAGACGGCTGGTAGAGATTAGGAATGGTAATGCAAAAGTCTCTACCTACTGCAGAAAATTCTTTCAAATTAATGCAAGCATTAAATTGTCAATGATTTTTCACATAAAGCAGATATTAAACTGTGCATGCCCGCTGGTGTTGGTATAAGGTTTTGTCAACATTTTTGGCACACAAGGTCTGAGCCTGGGGGTCAAAAAATGTTTCTAACCAAATTTTGTTGTTTCAGTTGCTTTTTTTTACACTTGTGTGTTGTAACTCAAACGTAGATTCTTTTCCCAAAAATGAAATTTGGCAGGCCATTAGTCCGTAATGTGGTCTAATGCCTGTGGGTATTTTTTAAACATGTAAATGGCCAAGATATTTAGGTTTTTGAGGTTGCAAAGCTGTGCACGCACTCTTAACAACTTCTTTTTCAGCTGTATTTAGTATGCATATTTATTGCACATGTGTATTATGAGGCATGCTGATTAAACTGGAGATTAGTTGGGAAAATATACACATGCCTCTTCACAAGGGAGGAGGATGTCTAAGAGAGCACTGGATGATAATGCCTCCTCTCTGCACTAGGATGAAAGGAGCAGGACCGAGGCAAAGCCTGATCCTGAGAGATCAGTGAATAAAGAAACTCCGGATCATTTCCATTCCTCCATGGGTCTGGAAGTCCTGAGCCTGCTGGCCAGCTCCCGGATGCAGGAAGGACCAAAGGCAGAGAGCAGGCATCCAGGCCTCGTGCTTCTGGGTCCTGTCTCTTGCCTATTAGTAAAACCTGTACCAGTGCCCTGTGGGCACAAACGTGGGGTTCTTCCTAACCCCAGAGGATGCAGAATCAGAATCCAAAGCAAATATGCAGAGCATAAAGAAAACACATTATAGCCTAATCCACTGTCCAGATAATTGAAAACTAACAGTTATTACCTCATTTGAAAGTAATTTTTAACAATTAGCTTAGGAAAGTATTTTATAATTTTTTTTTGCTAGCCTTACACAAACTCAAAAATTTTTCATGTAATCAATTAAATCTGGCAGCATAGCATCAGGCACTCATTAGGCTGGGCTGCTTGAAATTCATGTACAATTTCTTCCTTATGCTGATCTGCAGGAGCTTTTAAACTTGCACTGGGATGCTGGCAACATCCCCCAAACATCTCAGACACATTGTCTCTCTGAACCTGAACTTTTTTAATAGTGGTTAAACATGTTGTCTGCTTTAGTTTCCTGTCTATCTTCATCATGAGCCAGCACCTGTTTCCAATAAATTATATGCAGAACTGTATCAGCAACACCTTGGCAACAGCTGCCACCCTTAAAAGCAGAGTGCCCTTGAGGACAATACACCTGTGAATACATAGCGTGTTTATTTAGCTGAAAGCCAAAACTCTAAGTTACATAAAGCAATTATCTAAAGCCTAATGTATGCCCATTATTAACACAAAATAACCCTGTTCTTAAAAACCAATAAAAATCTATTTAAAGGATTTTTCCAAATCCCACTGAAATTTGTATTCAACTGGAGACCTAGTCTTAGCCTGGGACTCTAAAATTCTCTTGGTGAGCCAGGGAGAGGTTTGGATGTGAGTTATAATACAATATCCCTAGCTCAGGCATGGAATTTGGGCATGATCGTGCAGGGCTGAGACAGTCAGTGCTTCAGAGCAGTGAGAAAGGGACTTGCTTATAGCTATTTATAACCATCTTTGTTAGAAGTCTCTGTTTAAAATTAAATGGACTATGATCTAGAGATGGGAGGTGGGGAGGTGGGAAGAAATGGATTGATTCAGCTTGTATTTAGATGTAGGAATAGTTCATCCCAGGATGACTTTCTTTATTTGTACAACCACATTTCCCTTATGGTTCATTACCTAACAGTATGACTTTGGGGTAAAGGAGTTAGCAATGTGTTAACAAAAATGAAACCAGCACCAGGTAAAGAACTTCAAGTTTTCATCCTGCCCCATGAAGTACATTAATGATGAAAAATGAAGGTACAAAGAGTTTACTGCACACAGTTTCACTTATAGTATTTGACCTAACCCTTTAAAAAATGGAATCATTAGCACATATTTTTTGATAACTCACTAGAATATGGCAGAGCCACTGTCTATTCCATTCTGAAGTCTTATGAAATCTGAGTGATTTTTTTTTTTGCTTAGGTTTGTAATGTGTTAATCCCTGTCTGATACTTCCTGTTGACATTTAACTGATGGACCTAGAGTTACTTAGGTGCAAATGTGTTTTAGCACTTCTGTTTGGTAAATGTAAATGCTATGGAGGTCCTGCTGATGAGTATTACAGCTTCCAGCTTGGTCTGTCTTGCTATTGGTTTGCACTGACTACGCATGAGTGAGCAGACGCCTGGAGTCTAAGAACGGGACTCAGTGGAAGAAAGTTTAGAAACAGCAGCCCTGTGTTTTATGTCAAACTTCTCCCCAGGCTGGTCGCACTTTCCTTAAACCAACCATTTCAGACTGCCTGAAATTGAGGGAGACCCGGAAGACAGCATGCCACGGGCCTACTTGGTTTATATTTCTCCTAACAGTTTGCTGGTGTGCCTTCCTTTATGTTTTTTTTTTTAATTTTTTATTAGTGAAACACTGTGAGGTACAGTTACAGAGTTACAAACTTATTATACAGTGGTCAAGTGCCCATCCCTCCACCAGTGCCCATTTTCTACCACCGATGGTCCCAGCATCCCTCCCACCACCCCCATATTTTCTTGAGCAACCTTTTTTTCTAGACATCTATTCCAGACTAAAGGAGAAATGAGGCAGATGATGTTCCCTTCTCTCTGGATTCCACACACCTTTGCTGTGATGAAAGACAAAAGTTCTAAGTAAGATTCTGACACCAGAGTGCAGTGGGTCTGGAGGAAGCCAGTCCACTCGTTCACCCAGTTTCCTTCTCGGTGAAACAAGGAGAACAATTCCTGTGACACCTACAACAGATAATTGACATGGACTTAAACAACCAATGCAAAAAAACTCCTGACAATTTCAACCTCAGTACTTGCTGGGGCAACGAGCACTTCGATTTGCTTCTTCAGCTTAACTAGCTCTGAAATTATTTCTTTAGCTGATTTGCTTCAGTTCTTACAAGTTTGAAGACTCAATACAAAGTTCGCAAAATGCGGCCACAGCAGCTCTTTCTTTATCAAAACTCCAGCAAGTGGTCCATTTAGATTAATTCCCTACTGAATTTACTTAATATGTAAGAAGATCTTTCAGCAAGGCTTCAAGGCAATGTGTGTGTATAATATTTATGTTCAATGCAAGAGGAAAATTAAGGGGGAATAAGTCTTTCCCTTTCCTAACCAGTATAGCATTATGCTAACTGAAGATTTTCTCTATGTAGATATAAGACTTCCTTCTTTGATTTATTTCTTGATTAGGGGCCCTCACATACAATTGCATGCAAATGTGAGAGGCACCCAGTTTGCATTCCAGGCCAGAAGAAATCCAGGAATGGGTTTTAAAAGGAGAGCTCATTCCTATCCCTCTGGAGAATTTATCTTTACTAAAGGTCAGCAAATTTAGAGCATGCTTTGCTAATTTACCACGTGTATGGGAAATAAGTCATGAATGCAAGATTGCACAGAAGATAAGATTTGCCATATTTAAGATAAAATGGTTTTTGAATATTGAAAGGGTAATTCAAAAAACATTTTAAAATCCTATTGGTTTCTCTGCCTGCTTGTCAGATTTCCCATTGGTGATGAAACATTGCCAAGTGTAGATTTAGTGCTGGTCATGAAACCAGACCTGGGCTTGTGGTTACTTGATAATAACTGTGATAATAAATTCATCCATTAATTTCTTTCCTGTTTCCCTACATGGGTAACATTAAACCAAGATGTTATGCTATTGGATGGAGAGAATCATTTTCACACACATACACACACACACACAGACACACACCCTCCTGCTTTTCTGTTAGACCGCTAATTCCCAAAGACTTTTGTCCTTTCTCTGGCACAAGAGTATAATGCAAAGATTGGAAATGAGATGCCCTGTGACCCAAGACTATCAAAGACTGTTAGGGTGACAGATTATAGGGAGTTGAACAAATGCACTAAAACAGAATTCATAACACAGATAAAGAGTACAGTTTCCTATGTATAAATAAGCAGTAAAAATCACCCTGGTCTTCAAATTGCCCCACAGATAAGTGAAGTTGGCACTACCAAGCAAACTATTCCAATATTTTAATTTTTTTATTTGCATGTACATAATCATTAGTACTTAGGCTACACCCATACTATGCTCAAGGGGAAAAAATGAGATTTCTATCACATACTTTATAGTCCTTTTGGCCTGAGAGAATATATGTACTTTCTGGGAGCATATCTCGATGGACCACATTTTTCCTCTCAAACAGATAGGCCTGTGCCCTTTTGCTCCATTTAAGATTTGGCTGCAGATTGCACTCTGTCCCACAGTTGGCAGTGAGAGGAGTCTGGTTTTCAGCCTACATTCCTTGAAACCGATTTATGCAGCAATAATGATTTGCTTCCTCCTCTCTCTTCTTCTTGTTACCTTGAGAATAAGGTAAAAGACAAGAGGAACCAAAGTGATTTTTAAAAGTTTTCCTTTTGTGGGGCTGGAGAGATAGCACAGCGGGTAGGGCGTTCACCTTGCACACGGCCGACCCGGGTTCAAATCCCAGCATCCCATATGGTCCCCTGAGCACGCCCAGGGGTAATTCCTGAGTGCAAAGCCAGGAGTAACTCCTGTGCATCGCCAGGTGTGAACCAAAAAGCAAAAAAAAAAAAAAGTTTTCCTTTTGTGTGAGAATGATTTATGGAAATAATAGAGACCGAGACTCTGAAGAACTTTTGCTTTTACACAAGAGAGGATGAACAACAGAACAATCTTGGGGTGGAAAAGTATGCTAGCTTGTGTGTGATTTGGTTTAAGCCCTTTTTTGAACTGCCAGTTCGTTGTTTAAAAATGCACACCTGCACATAGCTGCTTGTGGTCAAGAAGTTTATTAGTAAAAGAATGTTAGTCAATTCCTGGAAATCCTACATAAAGAATCTTCATGAGTTTTGTTGTTGTTGTTGTTAAGAGTGAGATTCTCCTTGAGTTACCTAAACTCAGTTGAACATCTTGCCTTAGTAGTGAGATAGTTTGGAGGATAAATAACTCAAGAATGGAAAAAGGATACAGGAAAAATGCCAAAGCAATCAATATGGCATAGGAATATTAGACAGTTCAGCATTTTTTTCCTACATAGGACAAAGATCTCTTGAGCAGAAGAAGATTATTAATGGGAAATTGTTTTCACAAATGAGGAAAGGTTCACCAGTGTCAAAGTGGGTATTCTAAATGAGACTTAGCCCTGGTATTTTTTTCAAATTTTTATGATTAGAAATGGGAAGCTAGCAGTGAGTTACTTCCCTGGGAGTCTAGAGATTCATCTTTGTTTACAGGGTAGCAGTAAAAGCAGCAGCATGGACAATTGTTGAAAGGGCATTTTGGATTTGCAAAGAAAACAGAGACTCCTCTGATGTGGGATGTTTGCAGACCACAGGACTCTGCATAATCATGTAAAACCTTCTCTGGGGATAGAGACATGGGCACAGATTTGGCTTCTTTTTAGAAGATTCTGTGGCTGGTTTGTTGGATAGAGGTTTTTAGTGGAATGAGGGGCCAGGGTAGGCGTGCGTGTTAGGGGTTTCCCAAAATTTGAGATGAGCTGGCCCCTTCAATATGAGCTTGTCAGAGATGAGCACAGGAGGTACTGCAAGAAACCATGGAGCAGTTCGGCTGTGTGCATTTTAAAACCTCTTTCTGCTTTCAAAGCCTTGAGCAATCTCTTGTTGAATGAAGGTCTGCTTTTAGATGCACTTCTGGGAACTGAGAAACAGGACTGGATTCACATTTGGCTGCAGCCAGCGGGTGGGACAGGAGAGGCTCCCTGAGCAAAGCAACCCACCACATGAAAGAGGTAAACAAGAATTCTGAGAGAAATGGGATTCTTAAGCAGAATCTGCAGGAAGATGAGAATCTCTAATGCTCAGTGGGATTCTCATAATTTCAGTGTGAAACTAAGTGTGTTTGAGGCAGGAGAGTCAGTTGGTGGTCACGGGCATGAACTGAAGGCAGATTACCTGATTCTCATCGTGGCAACTCGACTACCTGCCTGAATGTTCACCTCTCTACATCTGCTGCTACATGTGTTAAAGTGGAGATACTGACAGTATTTACCTCAAAGGTAATGCTAATGAGATTAAATGAAATCATGCACATTAAGTAGGTAAAGAACTTGTTGAAGTCCATAAAATACCATAAATGCTCAGTAGATTATAACCTTTATAACCTTCATTATTTCATAAAATAGACCTCAATGTATATCACTGCAGTGGAAATAGGCATGCCTGAGGTATTTGAGAATGAAAATCAGGGAGGGATATGCTTAAAGGACAAGAGTGTCCTGACCACATAATGAACTTGAATTATTTTTAGCAAAAGATCCCTAACAAATATGCCTAACTTAAGTCCCCATTTCAAAGATCAGGCAGGTTGATATCCTCCTAGCTAAGATAACCAAGTGTTTCCAGGAGGTTCTAGAGTCTCCAGTATTGTTCCACTCTGTCCCCCAATTCCTAGAACTGGCCTAGGCACCCCTGCTTTATTAATTTGGCCCAGTAAGACATACATTATATGCTTTTTCCCTTCACGTTCCTAAAACTGGTCACACTACTCCCTTCCCAGGATAAACTTAAACTATGTTATGTACTTTTTATTATTTCTGTAAGTATAGCTCAGGATCTTTTATTGTAGATTCAAAATATTAAATGTTTTCTTTATATTATTTTTTACTTAGCAAAAATTTTATTGTTTATTAGTAATAAATAACATAATGGCACATAGCTGATATTAAAGTGATTTGTTTTTCTTATAACATTAGGATATAGAGTTGCATCCTAATGTTAATGAGAAATGCAACAGAATGGCAATGGTTTCTGTGAGTTGTTTTTTTTTTCTTTTTTGTTTTTAAAATTTTTTTATTAGTGAATCACCAAGAGGTACAGTTACAAACTTATGAACTTTTGTGTTTGCATTTCAGTCATACAGTGATCATTTACCCATCCCTCCACTAGTGCCCATTCACCTCCACCAATGTTCCCAGTATCCCTCTGACCACCCCCATCCCATCCCCCACCACCTCACCCTGCCTCTGTGGCAGGGCATTCCATTTTTTTTTCTAATTTTATTGAATAACTGTGAGATAGTTATAAGTTTTCATGTTTGGGTTACAATCACACAATGATCAAACACACATCCCTCCACCAGTGCACATTCCCCACCACCACTATCCCTGGTATAACCCTCCTTTCCCACCCTCCCCCCTGCCTCCATGGCAGACAATATTCCCCATACTCTATCTCTACTTTTGGGCATTATGGCTTGCAACACAGACACTGAGAACTCATCATGTTTGGTCCATAATCCACTTTCGGCACACATCTCCCATCCCAACTGATTCCTCTATCATTTTCTTAGTGATCCCTTCTCTATTCCATCTGCCTTTTCCCCTCCGCTCACGAAGCAGATTCCAGCTATGGGGAAATCCTCCTGCCTTTGTATCTACTAGCCTTGGGTGTCAGCCTCATGTGATGTTATTCTATATTCCAGAAATGAGTGCAGTCCTTCTATGTCTGTCCCTCTCTTTCTGACTCATTTCACTTAGCATGATACTCTCCATGCCTATTCATTTAAAAGCAAATTTCATGACTTCATCTCTCCTAACAGCTGAATAGTATTACATTGTGTAGATGTACCAGAGTTTCTTTAACCAGTCGTCTGTTCTAGGGCACTTGGGTTGTTTCCAGATTTTGGCTATTGTGAACAGTGCTGCAATGAACATTTAGGTACAGATGTCATTTCTACTGTGCTCTTTGCATCCTCGGGATATATTCCCAGAAGTGGTATTGCAGAGTCACATGGGAGCTCAATTTCTAGTTTTTGAAGGACTGTCCATATTGTTTTCCAGAAAGGCTGAACCAGTCACTATTCCCACCAACAGTGAAAGAGCATCCCGTTTTCCCCATATCCACGCCAGCACTGGTTGCTTTTGTTCTTTCGTATGTGTGACAGTCTCTGTGGTGTGAGATGATATCTCATTGTTGTTTTGATTTTCATCTCCCTGATGTATAGCGATGTGGAGCATTTTTTCATGTGCCTTTTGGCAATTTGTATTTCTTTTTTTTAATTTATTTTATTGAATCACCATGTGGAAAGTTACAAAGTTCTCAGGCTTATGTCTCAGTTATACAATGCTCAAACACCTGTCCTTTCACCAGTGCCCATATTCCACCACCAAAAAAAATCCCAGTATACATCCCATGCCCCATCCCCCAACCACCACCCCCTGCATAACTGAAAAATTTCACTTTACCTTGATTACATTCCATATTTCAGCACAATACTCACTATTGTTGTTGGAGTTTCAACACAGAACTCACTATTCTTGTTGGAATTTATCCCCCAAGAATATGGCCCTATTGACAGGGAAATACTTGATAATTAGTTTTCCACTGAAGAGAATGAAGAGATATGAAGTACCGCGGCCGTGCGGTTTTAGGATTTCTAAATTTTAGTAATTAAGTCCAGGGAGATTTAAGTTGGAAATTAAATCATTTCCCTTCCTGGGGCAGCATGGAGTAAAAGCTTAGTTCACAGTCTGGAAACATGTCTGCAAGCACTCACTGGAACCCCAAGTCATATAGCTGGCTCTGGATCCTGCTCGTTCAGCAGCAAAGCGGCTGTGCAAAGGTATGGCCACCCGGGTCGAATCTCGGCGGAGCTCCTGTATTTCTTTTTTGAGGAAACTTCTGTTCATTTCTTCTCCCCATTTTTTGATGGGATTGGAGGTTTTTTCTTATACAATTCTACTAGTGTCTTGTATATCCTGGATATTAATCCCTTATCAGATGGGTATTAGGCAAATACTCTTTCCCATTCTCTGGGCTCTTTCTGTATTTTGGTCACTGTTTCTTTTGAGGTGCAGAAGCTTCTTAGTTTGATGTAGTCCCACTTGTTTATGTTTGCTTCCACTTGCATGGTCAGTAATGTTTCATCCTTAAAGATGCTTTTAGCTTCAATGTCATGGAGAGTTCTGGCTACATTTTCCTCTAATGTACCTGATAGATTCATGTCTGATATTGAGGTCTTTAATACACATTGATCTTACTTGTTCTTAGCATTGGACAGAGGTCAGAGTTCATTTTTTTTGCAGGTAGCTATCCAGTTTTCCCAGCATCACTTGTTGAAGAGGCTTTCCTTGTTCCACTTCACATTTATTGCTCCTTTGTCAAAGATTAAGTGGCCATATATTTGGGGGTCTGTGACAGGATATTCAATTCTGTTCCATTGGTCTGCAGGTCTATTTCTAGCCTAATACCATGCTGTTTTAATTACTGCTGCTTTGTAGTAGAGTTTGAAGTTGGGGAAGGTGATGCCACACATCTTCTTTTTACCAAGGATTGCTTTAGCTAAACATGGGGCGCTATTGTTCCATATGAATTTCAGAAATGTTTTGTCTATTTCTTTGAAAAATGTTATGGGTATCCTGATAGGAACCGCATTAAATTTGTATAGTGCTTTGGGCAGTATTACCATTTTGATAATGTTAATTCTCCCTATACATGAGCAGGGATGTGTCTCCATTTCCTAGTGCCCTCTTTTATTTCTTGAAGTAGTGTTTTGTAATATTCCTTGTATACGTCCTTCATCTCTTTGGTTTAGCTGATTCCAAGGTGCTTGATATTCCGAGGTACTATTGTGAATGGGATTGTTTTTTTAATGTATATTTCTTCTCTTTCATTATTTGTATACACGAAAGCGATGTATTTTTGGGTGTTGATTTTGTAGTCTGCCACTTTACTATATTGACCTATTGTTTCTAGGAGCTTTTCTGTAGAGTCTTTAGGGTTTTCTAAATATAGTATCATATCCTCTGCAAATAGTGATAGCTTGACCTCTTCCTTTCCTGCCTGTAAGGGCATTCCCTTTTGTTCTCTCTCATTCTGGATGTTGTAGTTTGGAATAAAGGTATTGAGTAGCCTTCATGTTCAGTCTATGGTCTACTTTCGGCATGCATCTTTCAACCCAATGGGTCCTCCCAACATCCTCTACTTGGTGTTCCCTTCTCTATCTCAGCTGCCTTTTTCCCCAGCATGTGGGACCAGTGTTGGCACGGATGTGGGGGGAAAGGGACTGTCCTTCACTGTTGGTGGGAATGCCAGCTGGTTCAGCTCTTTTGGAAAACAATATGGACGATTCTCAAAAAATTAGAAATTGAGCTCCCATTTGACCCAGCAACACCACTCCTCGGAATATATCCCAGAGAGGCAAAAAGGTATAGTAGAAATGACATCTGCATTTGTCTATTCATTGCAGCACCATTTACAATAGCCAAAATCTGGAAAAAAACGAAGCGCCCAAAAACAGATGACTGGTTAAAGAAACTTTGATCCAGCTACACAATGGAATACTATGCAGCTGTTAGAAATGATGTAGTCATGAAATGTACATGTAAGTGGATCAACATGGAAAGTATCCTGTTAAGTGAAATGAGTCAGGAAGATAGAGACAGACATGGAAAGATCACACTCATCTGTGGAATATAAAGTAACAGAATGGGAGATTAACACCAAAAAGTAGTAGAGATAAGGACCAGGAGGTCTGCCTCACAGCTTGGAAACCGGCCTCACATGCTGGGGGGAAAAGGAAGCTCAGATAGAGAAGGGAACACCGAGTAAAGAATGTTGGGAGGACCCGCTCTGATTGAAAGATGTGTGTCAAAAGTACACTCTAGACTGAACACAATGGCCACTGAATACCTCTATTGAAAACCACAACATCCCAAAGGAGAGAGAACAAAAGGGAATTCCCTGCTGCAGAAGTGGGGTGGGGTGATAGGGGATGGGGTGTGGGTGGTGGGAGGGATATTGGGATCACTGATGGAGAGTGGGACCTGGTGGAGCAATGGGTAAACGATCATTGTATGACTGAAATACAAACATCAAAATTCTTAAGTTTGTAACTGTACCTTATGGTGATTCACTAAAAAATTTTTAAAAATGAGTTTTGTGTTAAAATTAGGATCCACAACAGCATAGTTCTAGAAGCAGGCCCGGGGTTGGGGGGGTAACTCTAAATTTACCATTGTTACCATACACAGCCATTGCAGAGGGAAGAGAAATAGTTATTGGAGAGTTTGGGAATTAGTTATTTCTAAGTAGTTTTTAAAAATAGAAAACACGTGAGGCAACTGTAAAATCTAAGGGAAGTAAAATGTGGTATAGAAGCTGGAGAGATAGTATAGGGGTGATATTCTTGCTTAATATGAGGCCAATTCTGGTGCGAATCTCCTGCACCACATAGAGTCTTAGGAGCATCACCAGGAGTAAATCCTGAGCACAGAGCTAGGAGTAAGCCCTGAGCACCACCAGGTGTAGCCCCTTAAAACAAAATTGAGATATACATACAATGAGGTGAATGGAGAAAGAACTAAACGTTTGCTCTAGAAAGCAAATGGTATTTAAATCAAGAAATAACATTATCTAGAATATCAAATGAAATTATTCAGAAAAAAATGACCTTATAGGATGATATGGGGAGCTGCATAAGACCTGTTTTATCTTAATGCTTCTTGGTACTTTTTGAGTTTTGACATATATAATAAAAACATTAAAATGAAAAACTATTTCATGCTTATTAGAGATATTTAGAAAATTAAAAACTACTAAAATTAAAGTAAAGGTTGCTGGTAACACACTGCTCATATGTAGTCACTGTTAATCTATGAATATCTGGTCTAGCCTTATTTGCTTTTGAGAGACTGGGACTACTAAGCAATTCTCAGTGGTCATGTAGGATGGGGCCACTCCCAAAAATATTCAGCCAATTGGGCAGGACTGTCCACAGCTCAATCAGAGGTGCAGTGATGCTCAGTCTGAAGGTTATGGGAGCCACTGATACTGTACCTCTCTGCACTTGGGGAACCAAGTGGTACCAGGTGTCAAAACCTTGTCCACGTGCATGCACAGAGGCATGCCCCAGCAACCCCTGAGCTAGCTACCAGTCAAGTCTTACTTTCTTTCTACTGACATAGACTTTGATGGAACTCTCACAGCATTAAATTTAATGAACAATTTTGAATATTGGTATAATATGTGTGTACCAAATCTTATATTTAAACAAATTTTGTAAATAGCAGTGGTTTTGTAGCTTTAAAATATTACAGTTGGGTGACTATGTAATTTCTAAATGTATTAAGGAAATTTAACAGGTAAGATTATATTACTTAAAGCAGGACCAGTGTTGACTTGATATGCATATATATTGTAGAATATCTTGCCAATTACATATTAATAATGATTGCTCTGATTAAAGTAAATAATATACTTCACATAGATCACTTTTTGTGTACAAGAATACTTAAGATCTACTTCACTGATTTTCAAATATACAATACTATTAGCCATAATACCATGTATACAATAGATCCTCAGAACTTACTATAATGAAGAATTCAGGATTTAGAACAATATCACACCAATATACCCTTTGTCCAGTCTCCAGGAGTCACCATAATGTCATTTTGTTTCTGTTTGTATGGGATGGACTTTTTAAAAAGCTTACACATGTAACTAATATCATAAAGAATTGTTTTTTACTGTTGTAGGCTTATTTCACTTACCACAATGCCCTCCATATTCATATGTATTATAGGTAATAGATTTCCTTTTTTGTGATCTGTAGCACTTTTGTTCCATTGTTCATCGATTTGCTCAAGCAGGCACTAGTAACGTCTCCATTGTGAGTCTTGTTGTTACTGGTTTTGGCATATTGAATACGCCACGGGGAGCTTGCCAGGCTCTGCCATGTGGGTGGGATACTCTCTGTAGCTTGCCAGGCTCTCCGAGAGGGACAGAGGAATCTAACCTGGGTCAGTCACGTGCAAGGAAAACGCCCTACTGCTGTGCTATAGCTCCAGTCCTTCTTTGTTATTATTAAATAATACTCCAGTATGTGCACGTTTCTATGTGCATCAGATTTTATTTACTTGTTCATTTATTAAAGAACAATTTAGATAGTCTTCATGATTGTTATGAATTATGCTACCATTAACATCAGTGTGCATATATATGACTAGTAAAAATTCATATTTTGTACATGAATTGTTCTGATCTTTTATAATTATAAATAATTACCTGATAGGTATACATAAATTCAGTTGATTTTATATTTATTTACTTTGACTAGATGCCCCAAGAAACTCACAGACACTCTTAAAAGAGCATTTTATTGGTAGAAAGTGTTATATCATAAAGAAAATTAAGGTCATTTTAAAAGTTAATTAGTTAAATCAGTTAATTCGACTTCAATCATAAAAAAGGTAAAAAATCATATACAGGGATTGATCTAGTTTAGTTTTAGCATCTAGCTTTAATTTTTTTCCTACAGTATATTTAGAGTAGTCTGTAAATTACAGCATAAATTTTAAAGATTAAGAAAAAAATCACTCAGCTCGCTGAGTTAAAGTGTATTCTGCAAAACAGCTGGGCTTGAGACAATTAAAAGGAGACTATCTTTGGAACATTTGATTTCTTTACCCTCTAAAATGAACCAAATTTCTCATTTAAATTTTAAAATAGTTCTTTCTTCAAAATATTAAAATATAGATATATATTTTTGCAGAGAGTCTCTTGCCCACACGCCTGGCCGTCTTCCCCGGGGCCCCTCGGAGGGGATGGGCTCCAGCTTCCCTCCCCAGCCCGAGCAGAGCTCCAGGCGGCCGAAGACCACCGGGACCTAGCTACAGCCATGCTGGAGGCCTCTCTCCACATGTTCGGACAGACCTCATGCATGAAGGTACTGGCAGAGGAACCCAGGTGTGTGTAATTCCATCAACGGCCAACATCCAGAGAGAAGCGTGCGGTTGCAAAGCTGCGCCATATCTTTGGCCTTCTTCCTACTCTGGGAGAAACTGGCAATCTTCTGAGAGTTTCCTGCCCACATGTGACAGCCATGGTGTATTCATATGCAAAATCCAGTAACAAGCTGGATCTCATTCCCCTGACCCTGAAGAGCCCCCAGTGCAACATCATTAGGAGGGCTGAGTTGAAGTGGACTTCTAAGATCTCAGGGAAAGGACGAAATGAAATGTTACTGAGCCCGCCCAAGAAATCGGTGATTAACGGGATTTCGTGATAGATATATTTTATTTTTTAAGCTGCTAACTATGGAAATAAATATGTAATTGTTTATATCATTTACAGAGTACTTTGAACTACTTAGTTATTATAAAATTTTTATAAGCCAGACTGATTGCCTTTCAATCATTTAAGTGAATATATATTTTTGACTGCAAAAATCACCAAAGTTTCTCTTGACTCAGAGCCTGCTTTTGAAGAAAAATATCTTGCTTATATTTCCTAAAACATTCCCCCCTGCTCTTCTACCATACAACCCATCCTTCTCTCTCCCATTCTCTCTCTCCCTCCTGCTTTTGTTTCATATGATATCTCATCTCTTCTTCTCTTCTACAATAGAACTATTATTTTTTTCTTTGTCTTCCCTCTCTCTCTATGTCTCTTTCGCTCCCCTCTTTCTTAGCTTTAGTAAGTTAAGACTTGGTTTGCAAAAGGAACACCGTGTGACAAGAAAACTGTGGGCAGCCTACAAAAGCTGATGGTACACTTGGATGACAACCAGCAGAAGGCCCTTACCCCTAAAACAGCAAGAATCTGAATTCTGAGGATAAGCCAGGTGAGCTCAGCAGTAGACCCTTACCTGATCAAGCCCTGGTTGAGACCACAACCTTATCCAAAATGTTGTGAAACTCTAAACAGCAGATCCAATTAAGCCATGCTTAAACTTCTGACACACAGAAATAGTGAGGTCATAAGTGTACATTGTTTTAAACCATTATGTTCTGGGGGGTATCATTATGAAAGAATAGAAAATGAATATGTTGTTCCATTGGGGAAATTCAAGTGAAAAATTGATTCACATCTTTGGACACAGACTATGTATAAAAATGACACAATGGTAATACCCAGCATCTTATTTCTTGTATTGGGTGAAGGGGAAGTGAAGATAAACCACGCATCGGCCCCAGTAGAACAGTTCTGACCTTCCCAAGCCAGGATCCTTTTGTTTTCGTTCTAGGGAAGTGCTGACATGTGGGCTGTTTTTGCATGTGTGAAAGGATCTTACACAGAGAGTACAAGTCTTAGAACATGCACGTGGTGTTTGTACAGCAAAAATAATGTTGGTTTGCAGGACCTACATGCATAGAATTTTACTAGAGCAGGGAGGCCTTGAAAAAACCTCCCAACCCAGGGAGCTTGTGTTTTCTTTTCAAAGAAACACCACCAAGCTTAATTGAAATTAATAGAGAATCTAAAAGTGAGGGGAAAGGGGGTTAGGTGTGGTAGAAAATTATATGTCAAGATAACAGAAAAGAAAGAGGCAGACAAAATATATATGCACATAAAGGGGTGAAAACTCCACTCCATAAGTGGAACTAATTATTTCTTACTCAAATATGTGGTTGGTTTAGCTCCCCCTTAGAGGCAGACCCCTTGCTCAGTGCCTTTTAATTGAAAGGAAATCGTGCACCTTGTATGTAAACAGTTGCCTGCTTATTAAAGGTTGCGTTCTCTTTCAGCACCTGCAACAAGAATGGGATGTCTTAGACTGGAAGCAATTTTTTAAAGTAAAAATATTAGTAAATTAGTTCAAAGTAAAACCTGTAAGAAAAAAATGGAAATAATTTATAATGATCCAAAAGAGAGAGATTAAGGCAAGGAGGAATTGTTAATGCAGGTTAAATAAACATATATGTCCGGGACGAAACTGAAAATCTCATAGCTAATGGCTGATTAAAGAGCAATAATAAGTTCTACAAAAGTTGAATGTAAATTTTTAATGCCTGCTAAGGCAGCAGGCTTGGGAGGTAGGTGGGGAAATGGGGACATTGATGGAAGGAAGGTCGCATGGTAGTAGGATGGGTGTTGGAATATTGAATACCTGTAACAACTGTATTATAAACAACATTGTAAACCATAGTGCTTAAATTTTAAAAGAGAAAATATTTTTAAAATAAAATCACACCGGCATTTCATTTTTCACTATTATTCTTTTATTCTAAATTTCTAATCATACTTGTCTACTGACCTTTGGTCTACTCACCTCTCCAGAGTATTATCCTGTGGAATCACAGGGCCAGTGGAATAGTACAGGGGTTAAGGCACTTGCCTTGCATGTTGCCAATCCTGGTCTGTCCCCAGCACTACATATAGTCCAGAAATTTCTCACATATGGTGCCAGAAAATTGAAATGCTATGGTTTTGATGGTAAGGAAATGCAAGGCACACTCCACACTAATAAATGCCCCCATGCAGATGTAAGGAAAAACCATATATTCTTTCTGGGGATTGAGAAGCCTGGAAAAAATAGAAAAATACTCTGTAGAGGTGAGTAGAACAAAGGTCTGTAGACAAGTATGATTCGAAATTTGGAATAGAAGAACAAGATTAGTGAAAAAGGAAGTGCCCGTGTGATTTAATTTTAAAAGCACTTTCCCATACCAGAAAGATAGTACAGAAGTTATGGTATCTGTCTTATATATGGTTCACTGGAGTTTGATCCATGACACCACATACAATGCACGGAGCACTGCCTGAACACAGAGCGAGAAGTCAGTCCTGAGCGCACACAGGTGTGGACCAATCAAACAAACAATCTTAAACTAAAACCTCTTTCTTAGTCACTATGCTAATAGTAAAATGAATTAAATGAATTTCCCTATCTGAAATCTTTATAGATCATGTTAAAACTGAGACTTTTAAATTTTTTTATTTTTATTTTTATTGCTTTTGGGATCACACCTGGCAAGGCACAGGGATTACTCCTGGCTCATGAACTCAGGAATTACTCCTGGCAGTGCTCGGGGGACCATATGGGATGCTGGGAATCAAACCCTGGTCGGCCACATGCCCTACCCGCTGTGCTATTGCTCCAGTCCCAAATTTAGATTTTCAACTGGGTCCCCCTTCAGGCCGTTTTTAACAAGTAGTCAATGACTGGGTTGTCCACTAATGCTAGAGAAAAGTCTCTGCACTTGTCTGTATAGAGGGAAATGCTACTCACTGCAATGCCCAAGGGGAGCAGGTACATCTCAGTATAATAGGAAGGTTTGTTTCCAGGGGAGTCCGAATAACATATCCCTGACTCAGATCCATGGCATAGTGTAAAAAACTAAGGCTCGCCGAGGGGCGAGTGCACTCGCGGGCTCTCCGGGCGGCTCTGTCTCACCACCCGCGTTCGGTGCCCTGGAACCGCAGTGTGTGGACTGGATCGGGACGGCCGGTGGTCAAGGACAGGCGAAGGAAGAACGACGACCAAGCTGGTTGCTGATTAGTTACCGTTTATTCAATCTTCAAACTTTCTCATCTCCCGCACTCCCAGCTCCGGCCTCTCTCTGGATCTACTGCTCAACTGCTGCCTCTCTCTGGCTTCTCTCACTCCTCCTACTTGTCTCTCCCACCTTGCCCTCTAGGCTACAACCAGCCAGGTAGCCAAATCAACATAAGAAAGCCCTTCCTGAGGGCAGGGCACTCCAAAGCCCTTCCTCACTCTTAAGGTTTTTTTCTTTTCCTTAGTCCAGAAACTTATTAACATCTCAATACAAGTTATTTTTGTATGGACATAGCAAGGGATACATTGAGGCTTGCAAGGCAGCTCTCCTGGCAACATCTTGCCACAGGCTCAGACCACAGCACTCAGGCCAGATTAATCATTCCTCACCCTAGCAGGTCCAAATCTAGTATCACTGTTTGGATCATGACAGCATTTGTCCATGATCAAGCTCTTAACTTATAGTTAAGCATTAGGCACTTTGGCCAGGCCCATCTCGATGCCAGGGTAGCACACAACTCACCGCTTGCCCTGGGTCCTTCTTGTCCCACGTCGGGACCGTGCTTTGGGGGTGCTAGGAAGTAAGGGCAGCTGAGGCTTAGGTCAAGAGAACAGATGCCCTGGAGGAAAATATCATGTAGAGTCAAATGACTCCCAGGGTACAAAAGCATAACATTTGTTAAGTCTTCCTGTGTCCATACAAAAAGGACTTGCTCTGAATAAACTATGCAAAGGACTCAAGGAGAAGAGAAAAACATTATTTACAAGTCAACAGAACACCAAGAAAGAAGCTACAAATAAACAAAGAGGAATAGGAGCACTGTAACGGGAGTAACCCAATAAACCTAAACTACTGAGGCTATGTTATCCTACAGCATAGGTGAAATATTTTTAATGACAAATAAGGTGAATGTTTCAATATTTTATTCCTTTCTAAGCAAACAAGCAGATGAGTGAATGAGCATGATACAAGCTGAAGATAACCCAGTCCTGATACCTCTGGATCAAGCTGTGGCTCAGCACCAATGTGCTGAGATCCTATTAATCCTATAGCTGATCACAAAAGAGAAATAGGGTGCATGTCCCATTGCCACTTGTGGTCAACCCAAAGGGAAGGCTGAGTCATCTGTTACTAAGAAAGCCTTGAAAGGTGACTGAAATGTACCATTTCTGTAGTAAAGAAGCATCTGTGTTTTCAAAACTTCTCAACACATCAGTGTAAATTTTATTTAGATTATTTTGCATGCAATATGAATGTAGAATCTGTTATTCAGAACACAAGGTATGAGCACTAGGTCAGAGAACTTCTACTACCCAAAAGATTGAGCCCTTTCTGCCTATCCCTTTACTTACATATTCCAGCTTTATTGAGATATAGTCGAAATATTAAATTATATATTCATAAAATTTAAATAGTGCTCATTTGGCACATATAATGCAAAATAATAATCACCATAATGTTAATTAATACCTCCACATATCACATAATTATCACTTCTTGTTTGTGATGAGACATATATACATATATGCTCTTAATGACTTTCAAGTATTTAAACTATAAACTAAGTATATGTATGACCATACATTATCAAATATATATATTATTAATTACAATAGCAATGTTGTATGTTAGATCCTCAGAAATTTTTCATCTTCTAACTGGAGATTGCGATCCTCAATTTCTTTTATTCTTGGTGGCAAGCAGGTAGAAAGCAAACTATTGAAGAATCAAGAAATGACTTATAAGAAACCTAACATAACTTTTTTCTCACTGTCTTCTTTGTAGAAAGGTTTTATTCCAGCATCTTTATCTTTTTCCCTGAATCTCACGAATCTCTCTCAGTATCTCTCTCAGTGCAGACTATTGCCCAATTCCCAGGAACCATTGTACTTCTAAAGGTATTCCTGCTGTGTTTACTGTTATTACCCTTGCAAACAGACATGAAACTGAGGTGCTACTTCTAAAAATAAAACAGCTTCTCCCATTCTACTTGTGTCAGAATTGCACTGGATCCTGAAACAAAGCCGGGGGCATCACTCATAGCAACTCTCTGACTGCCAGGAGATTTGTGTTCAAAGGCCTGACATGCCACATCTGATTCATCTGCAAAAGCTTCTTGTCAGAGGAATAAACACTAAGTGTTAGAAGTTCCCAAGATATCTAGTGATGAAAAGACCTTTAATGAAGGACAAATAAGAATTCTATCTAATGCCAACAAGCAAGGCAGGAGGTGGCAGTGGAAGAGTTCAGTGAAGAAGGAGAACAGATATGATCTGAGATAAGGCTGGGCATGGCTTACACTATTCATGAGAACCAGATTACCAAGGGCTTTTCCAAGTAGCAGACTCCTAGAAGAAGAAGACTATCTTGGGAATATATTGTATCAAAGGTAATTTGGTGCTTTTAGCTAATTATTTAAAAAATTATTTTTATAAAGTTGTTCACAATAATTTATTACATTCAATATTTCAACACCAATCCCACCACTATTACACCTTCCCAGCACCTTTATTTTGAATTTTCCCACCATCATCCAAGCCATCTCTGCATGTGGGCAGAGAGTCTCTTGCCGCACGCCTGGCTGTCTTCCCCAGGGTCCCTCGGAGGGGATGAGCTCCAGCTTCCCTCCCCACCCCGAGCAGAGCTCCCGGTGTCTGAAGACCACTGGAACCTAGCTACAGCCATGCCCGAGGCCCCTCTCCACACATTCGGACAGGGCTCATGCATGAAGGTACCGGCAGAGGAACCTAGGTGTGTCTAATTCCATCAATAGCCAATATCCAGAGACTTAAAAGCAAGCTTGCAGAAGCAATATCTTGTCACCTACTTCTCTCTCTGGGAGAAACTGGCAAGCTTCTGAGAGTTTTCTGCCCACATGGGACAACCTTGCAAGCTTCCCATGGTGTATTCATTTGCTAAATCCAGTAACAAGCTGGATCTCATTCCCCTGACCCTGAAAGTCTCCAGTGCGACATCGTTGGGAGTGCCAAGTCGAGAGAGACTTCTAAGTTCTCAAGGAAAGGGCGAATGGAGAGGTTACCGAGTCCGCTTGAGAAATTGATGATTAACGGGGATTTTGTTATTTCGTGACATCCAAGCCTGCCCCAAAAGCAGATGTTAAATAATTCATTTTGTATTGCTTGTTATGAATAATCAACTAAAAATGATCCAAAAAATTTCCTTAGAGGAAAGTGTGTGGGAATTGTATCTCACCTTGGATCCAATAAGCCCATGTATAAGAGATCACTAATATGTTGTTACAGGTTGATCCTGTATATTGTCTTAGCACACTATATATATATCTACATTTATATATTTATATATATAATTTCTTTATCAAGATTAGTTGCCTTCTATGTTATACCCCATCAAATGTGGTGTGCTATTTTTGTTATATCAGTGGCATAAAGTATGAGATATCTCTCATACTTTAGGAATTCTAAAATTTTAAATAGTGTGCTAGAGTTGGAGTTACATTTTTAACTAGATGGTGATTTTGGGATCCAGAGGCATCTCTGTGACATGTTGCTCTCTTCCAAGATTTATTTGTGATTCTCTGTATCATCACCATTGTTGAACTTACATGGTGCCCAGAGGCAGTTTATGGTCATGACAAACTGGGCCAAAGACCCAGAAGCATAGAGGGATGGGAGGAGGTGGCCCATTCCTGACTCTGGGCGAGCCTGGAGATTTCCGTCACAAGAGTCACATACCTGGGTTTTTCAGTGGATTCATTCATGTGTGTGAATGTCTTATCCGAGCCTGTGAAGATTGGCTGTGAGTATGGCAGTGATTGGGTTCTGGAGTTTGCAACTTCCAGGGTTCTGTCGGGGCAGGCAGAGGGACTCACCAGCCTCCTCCAAGAGACCCAGATGAAGTAGCCTGGCACGAGGTGAAGATACATCTCTGCAGTGTATTCCTTTCTTCTGAGATTTATTTATGAGACTATTAGCTATTTTTTTTTATGGTTGGGAATAATTCCATCTGTGGACATTAGCAGAAGAGCCACTTTTGCACCTGTTTTTATCACTCAGATTCTTGATCTTCCCTGAGGGCTCTGTCTCAGGGATTCTCTGCATGATCTCCTTGTCTTCTGTTCACCTCTGCATTTCTGTCGAGAGCTGTCAGATCAAAGAAACAGACTCTAGGTGATGCTCACCACTCCAGGTTCAAGGCTTCTTTCAGGCTTCTCAGAGCCAACATGTTAGATAAGTGCTTCTAACCTAATGCGCTGGTTTCCATTAAGTATTGAATCCTACTATGTAGGGATGGAACTAAAAATGCATAAATTATTCAATGTAAGAGCTTTGCTGATGTCTGATAAAGTCATATTAGATGCTTTGGGATAAGCATGAGTTTGAAACAACTTCTTCCTTTGAAGTGACAAATCAATTTGGTAAGTTTGCATGTTAAGGATTGAGGGAAGTGGGTAAAAAAAAATTTAACAGATTTTAAAAAAATTTTATTGAATCACTGTGAGATAGTTACAAGCTTTAATGTTTGGGTTACAATCACACATTGATCAAACACCCATCCCTCAACCAGTGCACATTCCCTACCACCAGTATCCCCAGTATATCCCCCCTTTCCCACCCTCCCCTTGCCTCCATACTCTCTCTCTACTTTTGGGCATTCTGGCTTGCAACACATACACTGAGAAGTCAGATTTTTTTGTGTGAGACAAAGTGAATAAGAATGGATAGGATTATGAACTAGTCTTTCTTTATCCCCCCAACAATACTATTTTTTCATGTAATGAAAGCTACATTCACTCACACAAATTTTATTTTAAGAATAAGAAATTGGTGTCTGAGTGATGGTCCAGCAGGGAGGGCATTTGCCTTGCACATGCCCAACCCAGGTTCAATCCCTGACATCCCATATTGTCCCCCGAGCACTGAAAGGAGTAATTTCTGGGTGCAGAGCCCAGGGTAACCATAAAACATGGTCAGATGTGACCCAAAAAGCAACAGTAAATAAATAAATAATAAATTCCAGGGGATATTGTGCCGCCAACAAGTCAAACTATTCAATATCCAGCATCCCATATAAACCTTAAAAAACCACCATGAGTGATTCCTGAGTGAAGAGCCAGGAGTAAGCCCTGAGCACAGCTATCTGTGGCCCCCAAATCCAAAACAAAACAATATACAAAAAATATATACAAGTTATGTGGTGTAAATCTCAGGGAATTTCTGGGCAGTGCTGGTCTTGTTGCTTGGAGTGTTGCTGCTCTGTTGTGGTTGCTGCAAACAAATACTGAATGCTGCTTTTACTTTTCACCTTGTTCTTGCAAAGAAAAAAAATCTCCTGAAATTTTTTTGTTTTGTTGGAAAATATATTCATTGCTTTTAGAAAATAAGGTCATAGGGGTATGGTGCCGCCAACAAGTCAACCTGTACCTGTGAGAAGAGTGCATCAGCAGCCTGATGGTACCTTCTGGCTTCCTGACACCCCAAAATTGCTGCTGTGCCTTTGACCAGACTCCAATAACTTAGGACCAAGTTTACCAAGAAATTAAATGAACAAAAGTTAGGTATGTGGGAGCCATACCCACAAACTACCTTTGGCTCAGCTATACAAGCTCATTTATTGGGCTTATTTCAGAGACCTCTAGATAAATCTTAAAAGAGATCAAAAATCACAGTTAATCTCGGACCCACGCATGGCTGGACAGACTGGGGTAAATCGGAGGTGGATAGGCTGGCTTGTGCATGCCCAGATAGATCCCCCAGCAGCTGCTTGCTTCCACAATCGAAAATCTCCATCATACCCCCAGCTTGACTACACTGTCTCAGTACAGACCTCACCAAGATATAATCTGCTAAAAATTCGGGTGTGCATGTTTTGTGATTGAAATCTCCAGTCTTTTGTGAGGTTGGGGTGGGTTACCTGCCCTTACTTCTCAATACACATGGAAGCACTGACAGTCATCCCCACGAATGAACTCTGGCACCACCCTGTAAACTCTATTACTGGCCTTTCTTCAGAGACCCATAATAAATCTCAAAAGAGATTAAAAGCCAGAGATACAGCAGTGAGTCCCAGAAGACACCACAGAACCGGAGATCTCTCCGGACACCATACAGAGCCAATTTCGCAGGGATACCCCAGATGCAGGAGGTGCATTCTCCCCGCCTACTCCAGATGGAATACCGGCGACCAAGAGCTTCCACAAGCAAGGCCCAAGTATGCAGGTTCCATGACTATATCTCCATGCCACATGGTGGCAGAGGTTCCAGGACGCTCCTCCCCAACACCATGCCCGCTTGTTGGCCTGGCTGGCGCTATCTTAGCACACCAACAGCTCTGGTCCAGAGATGCCCAGTTGAATCCCAAAATGGATTAGTGCCCTACAGAAATGTCTCTGAAACCCAACAATTTACAATTTAGAATTCCAGAAGTGCATGGCTATGGCATCCATGATATTCAAAATTAGCAACGGATAATAAACGATCTAGCATCTGCTCCTGGAAGGCAGGCTTGAATGGTGGTGGGAAAATTCAAGCAAAACATAATGCTGAAAAGTAGAGAGAAGGTATTGAGGAAATTGCCTGCCATGGAGGCAGGGTGAGAACTGGGATGGGGTGGGGGTGGGGACATACTGGGAATACTGGTGGTGGAAAGTAGGCACTGGTGGTGGGATGGGTGTTTGATCATTATATGGCTGAATCTCGAACTGAAAGCTTTGTAACTGTTTCCAGGTGATTCAATAAAAAAAATGAAATGTAGAGTTCATGCCCAATTTAATAAGCTTAATCTATGACTGAATAAACAGCAGTACTCCTACATTTAAAAAAAGAAGAAATTCCAACAATCCATCAAAATGTAACATTCCTTCAAGTTTGTTATCTATGTAGGTATTAAGAGTATGCACATGTTAGAAATTTAAAGTCATTTTATACACTTATGATATTACCTTTTTTATTATTTGTTAAAACCCAGTTTTAATATGTATGTAATATTCCATATTCTCAGTCCACTTTTACAGTATCACTTTAAGGTAATTATTCTACCAACGGACACAAGTTTAAAGTTTTAGGCTCTTTATATAAATTGCCATGTAATTTCCAAGAAATTCTTATACAATTTGTATTTACACCAGTGGTATATAGGACTTCATTAATTTTTTTGGTTGGGTGCTAAAACCTTAACAACTCACTTACCTTACACATGTTGATATTTTTTAAAATATTTGCTTATTCTCTAGGTAAAAATGCCGGTTCATTGCTCTTTGAATTGACTAATGAAACTGATTGCTTTTTAGGCCTTGAAGTTACTTAAAAATATTTTTTTGGAAAGGCTGTCCTGGCAGGGCTCAGGGAACCATCTGGAATGCTGGGGATTGATACTGGTCAGCCAAGTGCAACGCAATCTCCCTGTCCACTGTACTATCCCCCGAGCCCTTGAAGAATAATAATTTTAACTACCCTCAATCTTGGTTCTAGCTGCCCTTAGTTTCTATTTACTGAATATTTTTACTCACTTCCAGTAATTCTTTTCTCCCAGAATTGTATGTTTCTTTGTAAGATGCCATAAATTCCTAACACAAAGCTGGATTTAAACAAAAGAAGAATGTTGCTTTCTAATGAGTCACATGCCAACATGTCTTGCCGTGTATTTGATTAGTGACTTGTGGATTAGGGGTCCTGTCAGCCTCACTAAAATGTGGTGCTTGTATTTTGTTTGTCTTAATACAAAACATTATATGCAAAATATTTTCCAGTGAACATTTGAATTTTCAGCATCATATGCAACTTATTTCTTAATGTTATAATTTGACCTACCATTTTCTGTGGAAAATGCCCTTAATTGAAATTACAGTTCTTCAATCACTCAGGCAAGAGATGCTAAAATACCCAAATTAAAGTATTTGCACAGGAAATAACAGGTCAAAAGCCTTTTCTGAGTCATGAATAGATAAGAGTCACTTATGTCAGACAACTAACTTTCAAGGAACATACAGATAGTCAAGGAACAGTTTATTACAATAACTAATGATCAAAAATCAAAGTTATCTCACTTGTAGTAGAAATTTTATAGACTCTAGTTGAAGATGAGTGTGGCGATGAAAAAAATAGAACTGTTCAAAAAGTAAGAGGAATGAATACATGTTGCTTAGTTTCTATTTGGCATCTAAAGCATAGAAAACTAGAAACTGAAATATTGATCTTTTCTTCGGGAGTGACTCTCCTCTGGGAGCACTACTGCCTAAAGAAACAGTGGTTTCCACTCAGTGGAAGCCCAAGTCTTCATCAACAGATCACCTATCCAGTGATATTCTGTGAGCGTTTTCCCCAGAGAAACTATTCATGCAAGACACTACCCAGGAGAATATGGTAATATGAGAGACAGAAGGAGAGAAAAAGAGAGGAAGAGTGTTGCCTGAATATTCGTGTGGTCGAGGCTCTGAGATAAGGCACGGGGAAGAAATGTCTTGATTGGAGGACTAAGGCTCTCTCTGGCTCTTAGCAAAGGCAGAGGGCCTTGTGGATCTCCTTTTATTGAACATGGTAGCTCTAAAGGGTGCAATACAGTGATATCACCAAAGGCATCAAAAGATGTTAGAGGAAGAATATTGAGGCAGCATTATTTCCTTGTATCTGCAGGCCAGTAACCTAGGCCTCTGGAAAGAAGATGCAAAACCAAAACGGAAACCTTCCTTGGGCTGAAAGCACTTCGATTTATATCCCAAAGACAAAACTGGGCCCTGCACCTGAAATCTACATCCCAAAGACTAGGCTGGGCCAGAGCCTACAATTTACAATATCAAAGGTCAGGCCTGGCTAACACCATCTGCATGTCCAAGACCAGCCTGGCTTCTGTGAGAGAAGGAAAATTGCTCTTTTCAGTATACTGAAATTATTTTTCTGAAGGCAGATTGAAGGGGGAAAATGTTCAGCTTCATCCAAACCAGTCAGGACACACGAGAAATCTCGCCCATTTCCATGGGTTCCTATGTTCCTGTCCGTAGTACAGTACAGTATACATGGGCTCACCCTGGTAGCTCAGTCCAGCCCCAACATCTCCCCCTTTTTGTTTATGATGGATTTTAACCATCATAACAATTTAAGCAGCCTTTCATTTTCCTTAACCTTAAAATAAAATGCTAAGCACAAAATGGCCAATAACAAGATCTATTCTCACAGATCTTCCCAGCAGTTCCTTAAATTATTATTATTTTTTAATTTTTTATTGAGTCACCATGTGGAAAGTTACAAAGTTTTCAGGTTTAAGTCTCAGTTATATAATGCTCAAATACCCATCCCTTCACCAGTGCACATATTCCACCACCAAGAATCCCAGTATAGCTCCACCCCGCACCCCTACACCCCTAACCCCCCCACGCCCCTAGCCCCCCACCCTTAGCCCCCCGCCTGTGTAACTAATAAATTTCACTTTACTTTCACTTTGATTGCATACAATATTTCAACAAAACTCACTATTATTGTTTGGAGAGTCTCTCCCCTAAAGTCAGACCTGCTGAAAAGGAAGCATTAGATAATTTGTTTTCCATTGCTGAGGATGAAGAGGTATGAGGTCAAGTGACCACACTTAGCGGCTTCTCGGTTTTGGATTTCTGTATTTTAGTATTTTAGTAACTAAGTCCAGAGAGATATCTGCCAGAAGTTGCATCATTGACAACTTGTACTTCTCAGTTACATTATATTCCACATAAGAGAGTGCAATCTTTCTATGTCTGTCTCTTTCTTTCTGACTCATTTCACTCAACATGATACTTTCCATGTTGATCCATTTATATGCAAATTTCATGACTTCATGTTTTCTGACGGCTACATAGTATTCCATTGTGTAGATGTACCAGAGTTTCTTTAACCAGTCATCTGTTTTGGGGCACTCTGTTTTTTTCCAGATTCTGGTTATTGTAACTAAAATAATTTACTTATCAAAAAATGCTTTATCATATTTTCTGAAAATCTAATACCAGAAGGATAATTATTACAGGTACCATGAGTTTACAAATCCATTATCTTAGTTGTTCATATGTATTTTATGCACTAACAAATGATTTTTAACCTTATCCCTTGAAAATTTAGTCACATTATACAGCACAGGTGTTATACAAAGTAAAGCAGTATTCTAATCACATATTACAGTGGCGATTCACTGACTATTCACGCAACAGAACAGAGACAGAGAGACAGAAAAGAGAGACAGAGAGATGAGGGAGAAGTAAATGAGTAAAAACCTGAAAAAATTTATTGTGGCTCCCAAATTGGGAAGGATTTCATAGACAAAGTTTGGGGGAATGAGTAAGAGAGAGAACTAGGTATAAATGGAAAGTGGGCATTATTCCAGGGGGAGGAAATATTGAATACAAAAGAATGGATAGAAAATATGCTCTGTGTTTGGTAAGGCCAAGTGTATGACTATTGGGGTGATGCCAAAATGCTAAATATCAAAATATTTGAAGACATATGGGTGGCTGAATTACATGCTCTAGTTCCACAAAGATGTTTATAGCCCTGTACAGTCAAATTTAGGCGAGGAAACTTTATCTTCTGAATTCCATGTCAGACTCATGGTGGAGGAAAGAACCAGAACTATTATTTAATTTGTATGAATGAGCTTTCCTTAGCTATATTTAGTAAAATTCTAAGGTTCCTTTTGAAATATTTCAGGGCACTTGAGTATGTAAAGGATAATGTATCAAAATTATGAAGATTTTTTAAATCTATATTTTAAACTAAAGGAAGGAGATTTGGAAGTTAAGTAACATACCCCCAAATGCACAATTAATAATAATTAATAATAGAAATGATTGATGATAATATCAACAAATAAGAGAGACTATGGGGAAGTTTTCAATTCTTTGACCTTTAGTTTTAAGGATAGAGTCTATGGGATACAAGATCACTTGGTTGTACAGGAAAATTCCACAGAAAGAAATTCATCCATCCATCACAAAACTTTAGTTTATTATTTTTTCTTATCTCTTGTCTCTTTTCCCCTCATAGTTACAATAGTTTTTTTAGCAATCAGATAGATGAGATAAGCTAAGCTTTACATGCAAAATATGTGGATTATGGGAAGGGTGGTAATTATCTTATTATTATCAAACTTTTCTCTTTATAACAATCAACCTCACTGCTTCATATCAGTATATTAATTTTTATCATGATAAAAAGGTTGTTTTACCAACCTATTATTATTTTTTCAATATTTAAAGGTCAATACTTATTTAGTTATTTCATAGTTAAAGAGTTAGAATCTTAGCTAGCTCATTATTAATACAGAAATAATCAAGTCTGCCCAGAATGTTGACAAATAAGATCTCTTTCACATGCATCAATCAACTCATCTCCTCTATTATAAAGTTCTCAAAGGAATGTCTGCTTTGTTCAATTTCTAATTAATTCACTAGGTTTGAGTTCAGCGTTATAATTAAAGGAATTTTTAAGATCTAGGAAAAGCCCACTGTAGTCGCATTACTGCGGAGTGCAAAGAAGCAGGTATGGAAACTGCTGGGGGGCCTGACCTCTCTTAACATTTTTTTCTTGAAATTTTTTATTGACTCACAGTGAGGATACAACAGTTAAAAGATTGCTCATGATTGGGTTTCAGTCATACAATGTTCCAACACCCATCACTTACCAGTGAACCTTTCCGGAACACGACCAATGTCATAAGTTTTCCTCCTGCCTATCTACAACACCCTCAACACCTGTCTCTGTACCAAGCACTTCTCTTCTCTCTCTCTTTCTTTCTTTCTTTCTTTCTTTCTTTCTTCTCTTTCTTTCTTTCTTTCTTCTTTCTTTCTTTCTTTCTCTTTCTTTCTTTCTTTCTTTCTTTCTTTCTTTCTTTCTTTCTTTCTTTCTTTCTCTTCTTTCTTTCTCTTCTTTCTTTCATTCTTTCTTTCTTTCTTTCTTTCTTTCTTTCTTTCTTTCTTTCTTTCTTTCTTTCTTTCTTTCTTTCTTTCTTTCTTTCTTTCTTTCTTCCTTTTCTTTCTCCCTCCCTCCCTCCCCTCTTTCTTTCTTTCTTCCTTCCTTTCTTTCTTTCTTTCTTTCTTTTCTTTCTTTCTTTCTTTCTTTCTTTCTTTCTTTCTTTCTTCTCTTCTTCTTTCTTTCTTTCTTTCTTTCTTCCTTTCTTTCTTTCTTCCTTTTTCTTTCTCCCTCCTTCCCTCCTCCTCTCTCCCCTCCCTCTCTTTCTTTCTTTCTTTCTTTCTTTCTTTCTTTCTTTCTTTCTTTCTTTCTTTCTTTCTTTCTTTCTTTCTTTCTTTCTTTCTTTCTTTCTTTCTTTCTTTCTTTTCTTTCTCTCTCTCTCTTTCTTTTCCTTCCTTCCTTCCTTCCTTCCTTCCTTCCTTCCTTCCTTCCTTCCTTCCTTCCTTCCTTCCTTCCTTCCTTCCTTCCTTCTTCCTTCCTTTCTTTCTTCTTCCTTTCTCCTGGATGTGTTCACTACCGACTGGGACAGTGACCAGGAGGAATATGAGGCTGCTTCACTGTCGGAATCCAAAGAAATGAGTTTGGAGGAACTGAAGAAAATGACTAGAGAGGACTGGAGAAAGAAGAAGGAGCTGGAAGAACAATGGAAATTGGGTAATGCTCCTGCCGAAGTTGATGAAGAAGGAAAAGACATCAACTCTCATATTCTTTAGTATATATCTTTTGTGCCATGGTACATGGTACATCAAAAAGACCTACTTTAAAAGCAACAGAGACCACAGCCAGAGAAACAGAAACAGTATAGCTCATCTGGAGAATGGTACAAGAGGGGTGTAAAAGAGAATTCCAAAACTACCAAAATACCACAAGGGAGCATGTGAAAACTGTGGGGGCCATGACACACCCAAAAAAAAAAAAGACTGCTTTGAGAGACCCAGCAAGTTGGAGCAAAATTTACAGGGACTAATATAGCTCCAGACAAACATATTCAGCTCAGCCTCAATTGATGTTTGATTATGATGGAAAGCACGATCAGTGGAATAGCTACAATCCAAAGGAACAAATGAAAATTGTAGAAGAATATGCCAAAGTGGATCTAGCAAAGTGAACACTGAAAGTCCAAAATCTCCAAAAAGAGTTAGCTTCAGAAAAATTAGTGGAACAGGCTAATTCTCCAAAACACCGTTGGGGAGAAGAGGAACCAAATTCTCAGGTGTAAAAGGCTCATAACAGTGAAGATGAGGATGAAGATAAATATGCAGCTGACATTTACATGCCTGAACAGGACTTTGTTCAAGAGATGGATCACTGTCCCGGAATCTCAGGATTTGAGAAGATATTGCAAAATATTTGTGGTACTTAGATCCAAATTCTTTCTACTATGATCCCAAAACCAGAGCAATGAGAGAGAATCTCTACTCCAATGCAGGAAAGAATCTGGACAAAGTGAGATGTGCAGGAGATAACTTCATTAGATACACAGGTGATACCATTACAATGTCTCAGACACGGTTGTTCCCTTGGGAAGCCACTGACAAAGGATCAGAAGTGCATCTGCGAGCTGATCCCATGAAACTCAAACTGTTGTATAAGTCCTTCAAAGTCAAAAGAGAAGAGCAGCAGAAAGCAAGCATCTTATGGTGGCCAGGAACATCTGGATGCCTGTCCAGTAGAACTACTCTTAGTTCAAACCGAAGACTATGTAGAATACTCAAGACATGGGACCATCATCAAAGGGCAGAAACAGGCTGTCACCTGCTCCAAGTACGAGGAGGATGTGAAGATCCACAACTACACTCATATTTGGGGATCTTACTGGAAAGATGGTAGGTGTGGATACAAGTGTTGTCACTCCTTTTTCAAGTATTCCTGCTGTATTGAAGAGACTGGGAAGGAGGTTGCTAATTCAGAAGAATATATTCTAAATGATACAGCTGAAGAAGAATCTGTGAAAAAGCCTCAAACCCTTATGGAGATACATTAGAAGAAACTAAAAGAAGAGAAAAAGAAGAAAAAGAAGAAGAAGACACATCTATAGAGTAGTTCAGACAGTGATGATGAAGAAAAGAAGCATGAAAAACTGAAGCAGGTGCTGTAGGCCAAGGAGGTCCGCCTTCTTCATGTCAAGAAGATCATGCAGATCCATCAGAGGAAGCGGCCGTACAATAGTATCTATGAAACCCCAGAGCCCACAGAGGAAGAAATGGAGGCCTACAGAATGAAACTCCAGAGGCCAGATGACCCTATGGCCTCCTTCTTAGGACAGTAGAGACTAGTCATAGACATCACCCCAGATACACAGTGAACTCACTCTTTTTGGCTTCTTGCTGAAGATGAGAAATGGAAAAAAAATCATGTCTGCTGTTCAGGCTGCCTGACTTAAATAATAAAACTTCCAGAGGTTGCATAGTAAATTCACTCCTTTCCACAGTGACGATGGACTGGAACGATAGCACAGAGGGTAGGGAATTTGCCTTGCACGTGGCTGACCCGGGTTCAATTCCTACATCCCTCTTGGAGAGTCTGGCAAGCTACGGAGAGTATCGCGCCCACACTGCAAGCTCCCCATGGCATATTCGATATGCCAAAGACAGTAACAACAAGTCTCACAATGGAGACATTACTGGTGTCTGCTTGAGCAAATTGATGAACAATGGGACAACAGTGCCTCAGTGCTACTATTTTTTTATATCCCACAAATGAATGCAGTCATTTTCTATATGTCCTTCTTCTTCTCACTCATTTCAACTGGCATAATATTCTCCATGTCCATCCATTTACATGCAAGTTTCATGACTTCATTTTTCTGGTGGCTGCATAGTATTTTATTGTATAGATGTACCATAGGTTCTTTTTCCAGTTATCTCTCTTGGGCACTCAGGTTGTTCCAGAATCTGACTATTGCAAGTGGGACTGCAATGAATATAGAACTGCAGATGGTGTTTCTGTGGTTTGTTTTTGGGGTCCCCAAGGTATACTCCCAGAAATGGTGTTGCTTTGTCAAATGGGAGCTCAATTTCTAGTATTGTGAGAATTTTCCATATTACTTTCAAAAAAGCCTGAACCAGTCAATATTACTTTTTAAGAGAAGAAAAAAAGAGAGCAAAATGGGAGAGAGTAAGGGAAGGGGGAAGTAACTGAGGGCTTTTCATTCTTTATTGCCATCATGGTTCTTTGTCACTGTTGGAGATGTTACTGTTATTCTTACCACTTTTGAGCAACAATTCTCCACCACCCCTATTGCCCCAGGCTGATCCAAGTTCCCTCTATTCCCAATCCCTGTTCTACAGGTTCTTAATTCTGCTCACAAAATTTGGATCAGAACAGTGATATTCTGCACCATGACAAAAACTCTACTAGTATTTCCCTAAGAATTTTTGCATCTTACATGGAATAGAGGTATGAACTAAAAAAAAAAGCATATATATCCTAGGGATGCTCTTACATTAGCCAAGTTATATGCTTCTGTCATGCAAGTAAACTTGCTAAAATATGTCTTAGTGACATCTTTTCATCACTCAGAGCGGCAACAGATGAGTGTTCAAGACTTCTTTTCTAGTTGGGTTGTGAAGTGTTCTAATCAGAAATTCATCTAATTGATCTGCTCAATGAACAGGGGCTAACGACCTGTTGTCCATAGCCTGTTTCTTGAGGAGGGGCTTATGATTTGGGGACATCCAACTATGAAACCATAGCACCAATGATGTGTTCCAAAGATTCAGGGATCCCATGACTATTGCAGTTGGTTTGTGTGAAGTGGGGAGAAGGGAGATTACTACTTTCATCTCCTTTCACCTTGCTCATCTGGGAGTTTAGGACTAATAAAAGTTATCCATGAGTGTCTGCAAGGTTCTGACCTTAAATCTCACCAGCTCCACACTGTAATTTTTAAACAACACTTGAATTCTGCTTGATCTACCCAGTGTGGACCTTGTAACCCTGTTTCAGGAAACCGTGAAACTCAGGTTGCAAAGAACTTTTTTGTAGGAAAAAGGAGTATCAGTCATCAGTGTTATTTTCAATCTGAGTTTTTTACAGGCCTGTTGTTTTCCCTCTCAGAAAATAATTTGGAGGAGATAAATATTGAAATAGAGAGAGCTTTATTTGGATGATGATGAAGAGCATGTTCAATAAAGAACACAGACTTCACCAGAGGGGAGAGAATAGAGAGTATACCACATCAAGTTGAGATGTGGCTGAATCTTTAAGATATAGAATGCATGCTGTTTGCCTTTAGAAAGCTATTTTTATAAGTTTTCTTCAAATGTTTCCCAAGTTGGACTTTCTATGCAGCTAAGAGTTGTTGCCAGGGGCCTCTCCTATCTACCTGCATGTTTATGACTACATAGGGAATTGAGTTCAAAGAGTCTGAGCTCAGTAATTGTCAAGTCCCCTTGAAAGGAAAATTGTTAGGAATAACTTTCCTAGAGGTGTCCATTTAGAAATCTGTCTAGATCTCATTTCCTCAATCTTTTCACACTATTGATATTTGGGGCCAAACAGTGCCTTTTAATGGGTGCTGTTCTGTTACTTTCAGGGGTATTCCTGGCCTTGATCCACTAGCTGCCAAGAGCAACACCTTCTTTCACCATAAGAAAATCCACAACACCTTCACACAAGGCTGAATTGATTAGACAATGGTTTCTCTCTATGAAATGAAACCTAGCACTGAAGTCTAACCCAAAACATTCTAAGCCATCCTAAGTCCATCATTCAAAAGACTTCAATTTGATTACATGTTTCTTTAAGCCTAGTTCCAGGTCAGTAAATAATTCTAAACTGCCCAAGGTTCCATGCTCATTGAATCCAACAAAGCAAATTAAAGTTTCCATGGGGCAACGTGGACATGCATGATAATACTTCCTCATGTTCATATATTAAATCAACAAATTCTTCACAAATAAAGTGCAAATTTACAAATATTATTGTTCCAACTTCTAACTTACAAGTTGGAGAGATCTATCTGAAGCTTCTCATAAACTAGTGTTCCTTTCCGTACTTGAGAGAAAAAATAAACTAGCAACATTTTTAAAATACCAATAGATCTGTACTATAACTGAATAATTTGGCCAATTTTTATCATTTGGTTAATTTATCTCCCCCTGCCCTGTATTTAAATATATATATGTACATATATATGTGTGTGTGTGAATAGATAGTCAATCTGATGCTTTAAGATTTATGAGAATTCAGTTTTTCCATGGGTAGCTGGATTCAGAACACTCACAGAGGGTAAACCACTGCTTGAAATCTATTCTTTGATGTATTATTTTTAAGACATCTTATATATCCTATCAACAACTTTGATCACAAGCTGGTATTAGACAACCTTATAGATAAGTAAACTATTTTGAGAAATGTAAGAAAAACTTGCAAAATGTGATCACCGCCTGGATTGGCAGAAGGCTATAACTTCATCCTTCATCAAAGGAGATCAAAAGATGAAATACTTAGAGTTCATGTCAAAAATTTAAGGACCAGAGCAATAGTACAGCAGGGTGGGTGTTTGCCTTGCACTCAGACAACCCGTGTTCAATCCATATTCATTCCATATTATCCGCCCAGCACCACCAGAACTAATTCCTGAGTGCAGAGCAGGAATAACCCCTGAGCATCTTCAGTTGTGACCCCCAAAAAGCCAAAACAATTATCGTGGTAGTATATTTAATTAAAATGGCTCTTTGCCCCTTAAGTCCTCTCTGCTTCCATATCATCCTGGTGTGTTTGTTACACATCAGTAATGGCTTCCTACATGCTACCTTAACTTATCACAAGATTTCTTTGTGTTTTCTTATCCACCAGTCAAGACTAGGTCTTTGCTTTTCTATTTCTACATATTTCCAGGCATGATTCACTTTTCTACACAACTTAGACATTTGGTAACAGAGTTGGGTTCCATGTGACCATTATATAAGAGCTTTTCATCTTACTCATTGTAGCAAATGTCCTAATGATGATGTCTTGACTGTCTAGTTGAACTCCAATCTATTTTTTTTACTTAATTAGAAATTTTTCTTTGCAGTCACATCAGAAGTGTGTCTTGAGGAATCAGTTTTCAAGTGAATTTATTTATTACCCTGGGGCCCATCAGTCTAGAACTCACATTTTCCAAAAAAGTACTTGCCTATTCTCCTTCCCGATAAAAATGCTTTTTGTACCCAGGAAAAAGAAGAGATATTTGGGTGACATGAGTTCAATATTTTCTCAGTTTGCTATTCCCTAAATCAACCTTGTCCTGACATCAAGTTTTGTTGCTTGAATATTGTCCTTCAAATTGGCAAGCATTGAGAATATATCTATGGTGCAATTTCTTTTTCAGATCACAAGATGACAAAATCAACTTTTATAATGCAAAGCTTTGAGTGACAAAATAACAAACTTGATAATTAAAATAATATTCAGTAAAAAATAATAATGTTCAGTAAGTACATGTTATGTATTCTACTATGCATCTCCTAGACTCTACTTTTGATTCCTGATTGTTCTAATTATTATTAATGTTCTTTCAGTACAAAAGAAAGAGGAATAAAGAAAGAATGACAATAAGATTAAGCTAAAGCTGCTGTCTTCCTTGAAGTATTTTTCTGCCACTAACAGTATTCACTTTTGTAAATCTGTGTCTTATAATAGTTTTAAGTAGTTGTTAGTTTCCAGGTTTGGTTATGTGTTTGCATAATTTTGGAGGGGGAGAGTACCCAGAATTTTAAAAATAACTCCATTTTATTGCTCTTGATTAACTTTATTAGTGCAGTGTTTTCTATAGTAGAGAATATATTCCATTTTTGATACTATTTCATGCTGATTTAATAGAATACATAACATGTACTTACTGAACATTATTATTTTTTACTGAATATTATTTTAATTATCAAGTTTGTTATTTTGTCACTCAAAGCTTTGCATTATAAAAATTGATTTTTATAACTGCAGGATTAGGAAGGTACTCCAAGGCCCAAAATGGCATACAGAGTAGAGACTGACTTCCTTTTGCTAAGGGAATTCACAGTCTACTGTTGACCTAATTCCTTCAAAGAACCATGATATTCCAGTTGTGGCTTTGTGTATTGTATGAAAGCAAGTGAAATTGAAGTCAATTACTACTTTAACTAACCTAAATTGGGCTAGGCCTCAGCCACTTTCTCCAAACCAACAAAGTCTGTGCCCTGTAAATGAATAAAACAGAATACATAGGCCTGATTTTCATTTCCTGGTGATTATTTCTATCTAAAAAATAGAACTCCTCAAAAGCTTTTCATTATAACATATTTCTCAAGAAAGAACCTACTTTGTATGGCCAAGAATCAGAGGGTCCTCATAAGGTTCTCAAGAGAGGATGATAAATAAAGTGATGGACGTAAGACAGAATACTCACACCTGGCCCAGGCCCTGATGTGGCTAATATCCTGTCTCGTCTTTCACACTATGTTTTGTACTCCCTATAGAGACATGAAACAGTATTTGAGGGAATATACCTCAGGTCATGAGACAGCCTGGATAAAAAGGCCTCCTGTGTGTAGACCCATTCTTCTCTGGACCTTGTCCATAAAGTCAAGTAATAGCACGTGTAATTTTCTCATGAAAAATAAGTTGTATAGGTCATGAATAAACCTAAGAGCTTTAATCTCAAAATCACTTCTACTTGGAGTCTTATTGTCTTGTATATTCTATACCAGATTTTCATTTGTGGAATATAAGGCTAGGTGGTCAGTAAGGAGGACACACAGATTTTATACAAACTTGATCCTGTTCTTGAGAGCTTTATAGATGAACTCAACATGGCTCCATGAGCTATTTATATTTGCTGTGTTGGTTGTTTGTGACTTACCCACAGTAAATAAAAAGATAAATAGAGAGTAAACATTTGGAGGCTTGTATAGTAAATAATACTATGCCTGCTAAATTTAATGAAAATATAAACTGCATTTTATGCCATTTGATTTAATTTTCAACAAATTGAAAGCCTATTTTATAAATGTATTGTTTGACAATGGATTAGAAATTGATGAAACAACTTATCCTTAATAAGAAACAATTTGACAGCACTGATCAAATATGTAAATGAATAAAATATGGATATAGAAAGATGAATATTTCAAGATACTGAAATAGTTCAATATTATTGTATGGGAGAATGATTCTTAAAAAAGTTGGGTGCAAAAGTGCAGGGGAAAAAACTCTGATAGAAGTAGTGACAAAAATTCTTTTCATACTGAATGAAAATTAATCTAAAGAAGCAAAAACAGTAAATAGCGTTATTCATATTAACCATAGAAAGAGTGCCATGATTTGAATGATCAGATATGATCAGTGAAGTTTAAAACTGTTAAAGCCAGAGATAAAGAAGATTCTGAAAATCAGAAGTTTTCATCTAGAAAGAATGAGTGGAGTCATTGAAAGTAAACATTAAAAACTCAGATCTATGGAAGCACTGGGACATGGGAAAACTTCAGAGTAAGTTCTATAGAGTGCTTCTAGAGCCTTTACACTGTACTTTGAGGCCACATGGGTCTAGTTGTAAAAATTGATCATGGAGCAATCTTTTTCCCTAATCCAGTAGATGACTGAAGCCAAATAGATAATATCTTAGCAGCAACTGTTTCAATGAAGACTTCAAAGCAAAATGGGTAGATGAAAAGGAGAAAAGAACATGTCTGTAGTGACAGCATATCAAACATTTACTAGCTGCAGAATTTCTATGAAACACAAACTACATAAAAGTGCATGTTCACACCATGGGGAGGAAACGGAGATCTCTGAAGAGTACCACTCTCTCTTCAGGATGCTGTTGCTCAGTGGAGGGGTTGCAGCAAAATCAGACTCATCCATTAGCACCAAGCAACAACAGTTAGTGCCTGCTTTCTTGAGAAGCTGAAAAATTGTCGTTATCTAACCCCAAACTGCATGTTTTAAATGAAGAGTTCACATATATAAGGTAAACATTTCCTGGCTAGCAAGAAAACATTCAACCCACCTTCTTAAAAATGAACAAGAAAAAGCATAAAAGAAAAATGTTTTTTAGAAGACTATTAAGCATATTCCTTAAATAAAGTGATAACTCCCTGTATTCCTTATTCCAAATAAATAAACCTAGTATAAATTGTGTGAGAATGAGCATAATTGGAGGAGAAAAAAATTGGAATAATTTCAGAAAAAAATTTAGGAGAATTTAAATTGAGGACAAAAAATGGCAATTTTATTGACTTTTCTAAAAAATTAAATACACATTAGTGATATAAACAAAATAGATAAAGAGTCTATAACAATTTTGTGAACAGAAATTTAGCAGCACTTAGAAACAAACTGAATAGAAAGCGGTACTTTTATAGAGCAGAATTGTATCCATCAAAGAAAGAAACAGAATCACTGTCATTAGAAAGTAACACACAGTATATAATACCAAATAGATGTAAAATTTCTAAAGGAGTAGACATGGCATTAAAGGCATTATACATATATTTTAAGTGTGAAGTAAATGTTATAACAATGTAGCACATTCAACATTTAAATGACAAATGAGTAGTTGTTGATTATTAAAAATACATTAATTCCTATTTAAATAAAGCAGTTATTCAATTAAGAAAGATTGGAATCTGCTCATAAGGAGGCATTACTACAACTAAGGAAGATCTGAGTCTGCTCATAGAGAAAAATAAACATCAGTAAGTGTTTGAATATTCAGTAGAATTTTTAAATTTAAATGTCAAAGAATTCTGCAAGTATCTAGGCAGAAAAATAGTTATTTTAAAAATGAAAAAGAGGGGGCCAGAGTAATAGTACAACAGATAGGGCGTTTACCTTGCACGAGGCCGACCCAGGTTCTATCCCCAGCATCCCATATGGTCTCATAAGCACCACCAGGAGTAATTCCTGAGTGCAAAACCAGGAGTAATCCCTGAGCATCGCTGTGTGTGATCCAAAAAGCAAAAAAAAGGAAAAGAAAGAAAAAAGAAAAAGAAAAACTTATTATTTTTATTATAGTTTGAATTTATTTTGCTATGCCGAAGATTTTTAATTTGATATGGATCTAGTGTCTATTTTTGGTTTTGTTGTCTTTGCCACTGTGTTCATATTGTGGAGGACACTTCTGTAGTCAATATACAATAGAATATTATTCAACCTTAAGAAAGAATAATATTATCTTATTTATAGTAACATGGATGGAATGAGAGAATATAAAGCTGAGGGAAATCTGTCATAAAGAAAGGGATAGACACAGAATATCTCACTTATATGCGGCCCACAGTAAGACAGTAGGAGGTCCAAATGTAACACAATGGAAGAACTATTCTATTCTATGCAATTGAGTTAGTTGGTGGGGGGTCAAGGTGTTGAAAGGAACAGGTGTTGCGAGAGGGCAGTAGGTATGCATCTGTGATGGTTATGGTTTTGGAATCATGTACATGAGAAATCACCAATAGCACCATAATAAATCACAGTATCTCAATTCAAAAAATTAAATTAAATGTAGCACATAAAAATTGCTCCACATCACTAATCATCAAGGAGAAGAAAATCAAAACAGCAATGAGATACCATCTCACACACCACAGAGTCTGGCACACACCAAAGAGAACAAGAACAACCAGTGCAGACAAAGATGTAGGAATAAAGGGACTCTCATTTATTGTCAGTGGGAATGCTGACTGGTCCAACCTATCAAAAAGTAATGGCAGCTATTGGTTAACATCATGAACTTGAGACCAGGTACCTCTTCAACTCATTGCCATGTGGTTTACAAGTTCCTTGAACTTTCCAATCCCCAGTTTTCTCATTTATAAGGATGACTCTCTCATAACAAGAATTTATGTGTATTTTTCTAGCTCCAGATAGAGCACAAAGCAAGACCTAAATTACCAAAAACACAGAAGTTAAATGACCACCAAAATATGCAAAGTATGAACTTCTGAGGACACAAGGAGAAGCTCAAGAAATGTAATAATACAGATATTACTTAATATACTTCTTTAATCCTTAGCAGTTAATATAGTACACAAATTAATAAGGTAGAAGTGAATTTGAAAACTAGAAGTTTGAATCTTACTGTGCTCTGAAAGTGGGAAACCTCTGCTTTTAGCAATTTAATCAAATAGATAAATGTCTCTCTTATGTCTCACTATAAATAATATCTTTTAGTGAACCCACAAAAACATCACAAAATTTTCCAAAATGACTTTTAAAAAGTTCCATAAAATAAAATATTTACAGGATACAGTCTTTAATCACAAGCAACAGACTCAAAACACATAAAAGAGCAAACACTGCCAACAACAAAAAATGGGGAGAAATCTACAATATGTCTAATTACAAATATAATATAAAATTAAAATATGGGAAATATACAGAAATCAAACTGAAAAAATGTCACCCCAAACTCTCTAGAATACAGCAAAAATTAATAAGATAAAAAGTCACAAACATTAGTTATTAAAATAAAAGTATGAAAATAGTAAATACACATTTAACTAAGAATATAGAAAGGATCAGAGATATAATACAAGGGTTAAGGTGCTTGCCTTGTATATTGTCAAGACTGGTTAGATCCCTCGCTATGAATGGAATGGTTCCCCAAGAACTAACAGGAATGACTCCTGAACACAGAACCAAAGTAGCTTATGAGTGGAGTGCTACCAGATGTGGTCCAACACTCACTCCCATATAAGTCTATATTTCTCTATCTCTATCTCTATCTCTATCTCTATCTCTATCTCTATCTCTATCTCTATCTCTATCTCTATCTCTGTATCTGTATCTGTATCTGTATCTATATCTATATCTATATCATCTATATTTCTATGTAAAGATAGAAGACTATAAAATAAAGAAACAATGATGGCTGGAGAAATCAGTCAGGATGGGAGATGTGTGCCGAAAGTAGAAAATGGACCAAACATGATGATTTCTCAGTGTCTGTGTTGCAAACCATAATGCTCACAAGTAGAAAGAGAGTATGGGGAATATTGTCTGCCATGGAGGCAGGGGGAGGGTGGGAAAGGGGGGTTATACCAGGGATATTGGTGGTGGGGAAAGTGCACTGGTGGAGGGATGGGTGTTTGATCATTGTGTGATTGTAACCTAAACATGAAAGCTTGTAACTATCTCACAGTGATTCAATAAAATTTTTAAAAAATTAATAATAAAAAATAAAGAAACAAAAGAAGGGAAGTCACAAAACTAAACTATATTGTAGAAAAGAAAAATGTACTATTAAACATAAGAATTGATTATTTGAAAAGCCAATGCAGTAATTAGTCTGATCAATGACCAAAACAGAGACAGTTCAACATTAGGAAGTATAAATGAAACAAAATATAACTTTAGACTATTAAAAATTGACACATACATGAAAACATATTCAAGTTCACAAATAATGCATGCAAGCATATAGACTGGCATTTATGCAAGCAAATAACTGACATTATTTTTACCTATGAAATTGGCAAAGATATTGTCACCAATTAGGTTAGTGATTGGTAAGCAAGGACATGAGCCCTTTTTATAGACATAATAGGAGTGAAGATTTATGCATGCTTTCTGGAGAGCAATCTAATGATACTGGCTAGAGTTTTTAAAGTTTTGATAAGAAACTCTAGGAAAAGAAATATGTTCTAAGGAGATAAGACATTCACTAGTGTCTTATCCAATAAAATATGGCCATCTTAAAGTTATGTGGCAACTTTTTATTTACTGACTTGCAAAAAGTCTGCAATATGTTAAACATAAAAGGAAACATGTAAAATACAAAATTATTAATTAAAAATCAATGACTTTGGATGCCAGCAATGAATCAGACATTCCTTTAGTCATGGTAGGAGGCAGCAATTAATAAAAATTTCTGCTTTCATGGAGCTTAGAGCAAAAGCACAACACGTCTGGGAGAAATGGATGCCTTGTACTAAGAATAGTTTTTTATATTTTATAGCATCTGTGTTATTTCTCCTCATTCTCTTTTGTACTTTGTACATATAATGATATTATCCTTATCAGGGAAAAAAGTGCTCTTTGGGGAAGAGAGCCCTTCCAAGTGGTAGTCATGGTACCCTGAGACTCTCCAACCAGTGAGTAGTCAACCAGGCCTACAGTTTCATGTGAGGATCTGAGGATGCTCAGAACCACCAAGGATATGGTGCTCGGGAATCAGCAAGACCGCCCTGGCAGTGCTGAGGTCTATAGCCAGCAATGCTCAAAGTGCCAGGGATCTAATTAGAGGCCTCTGCAAGCACGTGCCTTAGCCCCAGTCTTAGCAGATTCCTGTTTGAAAAAGTCATAAAATATTTGAAAAAAGAGAAGTGAACATGCTTTATAATTCAACCTATTTTCCATCTTTGATTATGATTTCAGATTACATATTCTGTATTTTGATATTGGTTTTGTATTTGATCGCTCTTAAAAGTGCACTGTAGTTAGTGTGAACACCTCAAGTTTGGGTGATGTTTTGTCATATGAACTATGAAACTGTCTGTGACTTCCCTGGGAGCACATTACAGGAATACAAGGCCTCATTGCCTTGCTCAGCACCATGTTTGTTTGTGTATTTTATAAGATTGACATTAATGTTGAAGCGCTCCACCCACTCTGTCTTCTAGAAGGTATCTGACTCCTCATAGTTCTGCATCAGAGATTTCACTTAGGGCAGAGGGTTCTAAATAGCACCTATATTTGTGTCCCATCAGAACACCTCTGTCTCACCGCTGGAGAGTAAAGAATTCACATTCAATGCAACTTCCTTCATTAAAACTTAGAAAATAGATTGTTTCTAGTAGCTTCAGGGCTGAGCTGGAAGAGATATTGGCATCTGAGTTATTCCAGGTAGAACAGTTGTCAGTAGGCCCAGATCTTTGGAGCCTTAGCAGAGAATGGGGCAGAGGGAGTGCCCCCACCCTGCCAAAGGCTCAGCACTCCACACACCCACATCTGGCTCCTGCCACTGTCAGAGGAATGGCCAGACTTACGATTGATCTCATGGAGATGCCAGAGACACAGGCTGATCGTCCCGGCTGCCAAACTCCTGAAGCATGTGGCCATATGACACATCCAAACTTCTCAGAGCTGATGGCTCAGTGGAAGCACAGAAAATTATATTGAAAAATTGAATAGAAACCCACTAAGCTCAATGAGTGAAAACAGTAACACAGAAGGCTCAACTTGCACCTAACAGCACTGTCTGTAGCACTGTTGTCCCATTGTTCATTGATTTGCTCGAGTAGGCATCAGTGGAGTAATGTCTCCATTTGTGAGACTTGTTACTGTTTTTGGCATATCGAATACACCACAGGTAGCTTGCCAGGCTCTGCCGTGCAGGCGGGATACTCTTGGTAGCTTGCGGACTGTCTGAGATGGACAGAGAGGGACAGAGGAATTGAACCCAGGTCTGCCGCGTGCAAGGCAAATGCCATACCCACTTGTGCTATTGCTCCAGCATCTAACAGCAATAAATAAAAAAACATAAAAATTCTTCAGGCCATGACTTTAACCACACCATAATGAGATATGTATTTTAATAAGCAATATAAAATAAATTATTTTGAACATACTAAGGGAGCAGGTTTAAGGGGTGGTGTAAAACTAGGGACATAGGTGGAAGGAAGGGCACATTGGTTGTGGGATTGGTGTTGAAATATTGAATACTTAAAACAATTGTTCTGTGAGAAACTTTGTAAATCATGATGTTTAAATAAAGTCTCATTCAAGGCAAAAAAAAAGTGTGTCATTCTATCATCTTAGCATTCTCTGAGCAAATTCAAGAAAGGAATGGAAAAATACTTTTTCTCCTTTGGGGGGTGTGCAGGAGATTTTACACAAATACACGCAATACTTCTACCCAAATCCCAGTTTAATTACTTCACTATTAGGGATTGCTAAAGAAGGAGGTACTCTGCTGCTTTGTTTTAATTTTTGCCCATACCCTTCCAACAATCCAAATGACACTTTTCTTCCATTCCCATTCCTTTTAGGTAACCTCATTTCTGTCATCAGAGTTTTAGGACGTGTATCCATTGGACGTTGTCTGGGCTCTTATTTTACTTACATACTACTTATGCATGAGATTATCACTTATTTGTCTTTATCCTGACTTATTTTGCTTATCATAACAGGAAGCAGTTTTTATAATAGTTGTTATTATTGCTATTTGGGTTGTGTTTTGTTTGGTTTAGGTTTTATTTGCTTATTTATTTATTTATTTTTTATAAGTAGTGCCTGGAATCAAACCTAAAGATTCACACATGCAAAGCAGATGCCCTACATTGCAGCTCAGTATCTACTGGAAGCAGTCTTATGACCAGATGGTAATGAGTTTAGCTAAAGCTCACAGTTTCTGTTATGAGAAAGAACTGAGAATGGATAGACTATTAGGAAGCAATATATAGGCACAAACCAGCCTCTGTGATGTTATGTTATCAAAATTCTTATGAAAGAGTTCTATGAAAACATCTGGCACTTAGATGTGAGCAAAGAAAAACAAAGGAGGAACTAAAGAAAGAGGGAATACATGAAGAAGGGCTGAATTTCAAATGAACACATTTTGAGTCTTGAGAAAGAAGTGGGGAGAAGATAAAACTAAGCAGATATGTAGGATGCAGAGAACTGTAAGACATGCACCATGTTTCAAAACCAAAAAAGTGGGGAGTGAACAGAAAGGGTCTTTGCAGAGAAATATGAACACTTTCATGGCGGTGTTGTTGGACCCCTAAAATATAAACATTTACATGATTAGAAACCTGTGTTTCTTCAATTAAAAAACAAAAAATTAGATTGTTAAAAATGTTAAAAGAGGAAAACAAAAGGCCACGAATAAAGGGAGGAAAAGAGAGTATAAGGAAATTGAGAAGAAGGAGAGGAAGGAGGAAAAGTGGGAATAAGTAATAAACTGACAAAACTGATTTGTGAAGCAGGTATGATCAGTATGAAAACTTAGTCCCCATTCCCAGATGTACTTCACCCTAATGGCCCAATAGTGGTTGCTGGTAGCGAGAGGAGGCAACGAGTAAAGAAAGAAGGCTCCAAGGTCACGTGAGCCGGGTAACAGATTACACGGGGTAACATGAAGCAGCAGGTTGGACATACAGGTGTCTAAAAGAAAAAGAGCTGCCTAGGGAGTCACGAGCATCTTGGGGTTCTAAAAACAGATGAACCAGGTGTCATGAGATTAGGTTTTGAGCCCATAGTGTTTAAAGGAAACTTGTGTGTGAGTTAAGTTGCCATAAACCTTTGACTTCTTTGGGGCAATCTCTCTCAAGGCACCTACGGAAAGGATAAAGAGATGTTTATTTGAGATTTGATAAGGTATAAGTTTATAATAGCACTGTCTGTCATCCCATTGTTCATCAATTTGCTCGAGCGGGCATGAGCAATGTCTTCATTGTGAGACTTGTTGTTACTGTTTTTGGCATATAGAATATGCCACAGGTAGCTTGCCAGGCGCTGCCATGCAGGCGGGATACTCTTGGTAGCTTGCCAGGCTCTCTGAGAGGGGCGGAGGAATCAAACCCGGGTTGGCTGCTGGCCGCGTGCAAGGCAAACGCCCAACCCGCTGTGCTATCAGCTAGCTGGTTAGTGGTCCAGCATAAGCAAAAGTTATTCTTCTCATGGCCTCCTTCAATTAGAAAGGAACGTGAATCATTGTCTAATTAATGTGAGAGACAGTCTAGACTGATAGACTCAGATGTATGAGTGTTTCTCAGCACAACAGAAAAAGAGCCCTGATTTATCAGTAATGTGGCTTTCGGCTATAGATTCAGGTGTCTGTGGGCATAGAGCAGTGCTGTCCTCCCGCTTGGACCACTACGGCATGCTAATAACCAAAATTTATAGCACCACCATTAGGTGTAATGGATATGATAGACCATGACTATTAGGACTTTCTAGGAAAAGGAGGGTTTTTAATTGCCTGATCTTTCATACAATCCTTTCCAATGATGGGTATGATATCAAAGAGGCATAGATATTATGAATTGATGACACTATCATTTATATACCTCAGCCTAAGATGTGAGGTCTACAAAAAATCCAGCCACTCTTGAGATGCCTCATGGAGCTGGGGTAAGAATAAGAAGAATACATATATGTGTATATCAACAATAAACAACATGCAAGAATTCCTATGTGGTGTATGTTGCTCTAAACTCTCCACACAGTGTCATCTTTTTTAAATTGAATCACCATGAGATACAGAGTTATAAAGCTGTTAATGGTTGGGTTTCAGTCACACAGTGTTCCAAAATCCATCCCTTCACCAATGTACATTTCCCACCAGCAATGTCCCCAGTTTCCCTCCCACCACCCTTCCCCCAATTATCTTTTATAAATCAGGAAACTGGGAGGTTTCTGGTATCGGGCATCCGATTTACTAGATGGGAAAACCAACTCACTGGGTAAAAGATCGTGTCCAGGATTTTACATTTGGATTTGCATTTTACATTTGGGGACTGTGATTCAACTGGATGATGTCCAACTAAAACCTGTGCTGGTAGCTCACACCTCAATGCCTTTTGGTAAGCACACAGGTAGGCCAAATGGCCTCACCAATTCACAGGAATAAGTAAAGACTCATAATTTCACATCTGAGTCCGTCCCCTGGGGCCAATTAGTGCCAGGATGGGGTTAATAACCACAAAGCACCTGGGAAATAGCGGAATACTCTTTCTTGGGAAGGATTTACTTCTTTCATCAAGAATGGAATCTTGTAAGTGAAACTTAAAAGAACACATATTTTTTCAACTATTACTGAGACCACTCGAGAAAATCAACAATCAATGGGCTGCTGCTGCTGCTGCTGCAGATGATGATGGTGACTTCTCTCACACACACACCAAAAGAGACCCTATGTCTTTACATTAGACTTGGTATGTAGTACCTAAATTCTCTACATAGACTACTGCTGTTTGTCTCTGGAGACAAAATAAGAAATTTTAAAAACTCTTTCCTCTCACCAGTGTCTCAGTCAATATAATAAATATCATTTTAGCTATTAGCATTCTGGTGGGAATGTTCCGGACTAATGAATAGATGTGAATCCATGGACCTTAGTCAGGGGAAGTGATTGTTCTCAGATGAGGGGGCACCCAAAAAGTTAGGTCCATTTCTCATCTCCTCTCCTGTAAACTGTGCTGAGAGCTCACATCTCAATGCCTCTGGATAAGCACTCAGCAAGGTCAAATAGAGCCTCACCAACTCACAGATTCATTGAGTTGTGAGGCAAATGGATCATACACACTTACCAACACCATTAAAAATTGTATATGTGGACTGTCCAGGATGTGGTACAACCTCTAAGAAGAGCTCAGAGCACCCCTACAACAATCTATATGCCTATCCATATATTCTTTAAAGTAAACTTTAATTAGGACACAAAAACCCTGTGAAATGTGAAGAAACATCCTCATCTTCTTCCTAAAAGTGCAAACATGCTAAGAACTTATCATCTATAATTTCACACAGTCTCTTTTTACTCTTGACCCACAAGTAAGTTCCCATTAGGCTTGGTGTTAAGGGGAAAAAGAAGCAGTCATAAAGAATGAGAGTACAAAAATTTTTAAAAATTAAAAATATAAGCTTCAGACTTTGCCTTGTGAATAATGATTTATGAGCAGGATGTGTTATAAATATGACATGACAAAGGAAGATGTTCTAGGATTTGTCCATTGTTCTTTGTTAACTGCACAGATAATGAGTTACCATCAGGGACTATTTTTTTCTCATCTGAATATGAATTTAACTCCCATACTTATGTGAAAAGGGATCCCATAAATTTCAAATTACTGTTTCCTAGAAACCAATATTATCCAGGGAAAGCCAAACAAAATCCTTTGTTTAGTGATCTTGCAACTTTTTAATTAAATATTACATTAATTAAAATACTAACAGAGCATAAACCAAATGTTCCAAATCCATTCTCTTATGAGCCTGCTGTCCAAGCTCCCTCTTTCATCACTTTTGTTGTACTGGAGGTAGGATTTTGGCATTAATTTAGGCATTAATTTTTATTATTGTATCCTCCACCAACTTAGGTAAAATTAGAAACAAAGATCATGGATAATGGTAGGTTCTTAACATTTCTTTTGTAAGAAGAAATTATAAAATTTTCAAAGAAGAAATTATAAACTTACTAAATTATAAACAAACAGGGTAGGGAGGAATATGGATGGGACAGATGGAAGACGAAAGGGAGGAAGAAGAGTATATTGTCGGAAGGAAAGAAAGGAGGGAAAGAGGGATAGAGAAAGGAAGAAAGGGAGAAAAAGAAGAAATATAAAAAGGGAGGGAGGGGTGAAGGGGTAGCCCTACCTCAAAATATCACCAAGACTAAAATTTCAATATATGTTTACTGGCCCCAGGATGAGATGTAACAATCTATGCACATTTTCCTCTAAGGAAAATTTCTTGGATCATTTTTAATGGATTATTCATAACAAGCAATAAAAGATAAATTGTTTAGGTCCCGCTTTGGGAAATGAGTTGGGGGTTGGGGTAGAAACATTCGAAATATGATGGTGGGAAGGTGTAATGGTGGTAGGACTTGTGTTGGAATATTAAATGTAACAAAATAATGTGAACAAGTTTTAAAAATAATATAGCACTGTAGCACTGTCGTCCTGTTGTTCATGGATTTGCTCGAGAGGGCATCAGTAATGTCTCCATTGTGAGACTTGTTGTTACTGTTTTTGGCATATCAAATACACCATGGGTAGCTTGCCAGGCTCTGCCGTGTGGACGGGATGCTGTAGGTAGCTTGCCGGGTTCTCCAAGAGGGAGAGAGGAATTGAACCCAGATGGGCCATGTACAAGGCAAACGTCCTACCTGCTGTGCTATCGCTCCAGTTCAAAAATAATATAAATAAAATAAAACTTTAGTGTGAATTGGGGGCATAGAGATCCCCCCTTTTTATTGTCTCATATAGTATTTTCTTAATTTACTCCTCCTTTCACATATTTCCCACATTTACCTTTACATATTGACCTATATTAAATATTTTCGGTATATATTTTTCAGTTGGTTATTTCTTTTTTTAAATTTATTCTTTTATTGAATCACCATGTGGAAAGTTACAAAGCTTTCAGGTTTAAGTCTCAGTTATACAATGCTAGAATACCCATCCCTTCACCAGTGCACAAATTCCACCACCAAGAATTACAGTAAACCTCCCCCCCAAGCCCCTGCCTCCCCAGACCCCCAACCCGCCTGTGTAACTGATAAATTTCACTTTACTTTCACTTTTCTTTGATTACATTCAATATTTCAACAGAAAAACTCACTATTATTGTTTGAGGTTTCTCCCCCCAAAGTCGGACCTGCTGAAAAGGAAGCATTTGATAATTTGTTTTCCATTGCTGAGAATGAAGAGATATGAGGTCCAGCGGCCGCACTAGCAGCTGCACGGTTTTGGATTTCTGTATTTTAGAATTTTAGTAACCAAGTCCAGAGAAATATCTGCCAGAAATTGCATCATTGCAAGCTTGTACCTCTCAGCTACTTTATATTCCACATATGAGTGCAATCATTCTATGTCTGTCTCTTTCTTTCTGACTCATTTCACTCAACAATCATGTTGACTCATTTCACTCAACTTTCCATGTTGATCCACTTATATGCAAATTTCATGACTTCATCCTTTCTAACAGCTGCATAGTATTCCATTGTGTAGATGTACGAGGGTTTCTTTAACCAGTCATCTGTTTGGGGGCACTCTGGTTTTTTCCAGATTGTGGCTATTGTAAACAGTGCTGCAATGAACATAGAAATGCAGATGTCATTTCTACTATACCTTTTTGCCTCTATGGGATATATACCCAGGAGTGGTGTTGCTGGGACAAATGGAAGCTCAATTTCTAATTTTTTGAGAATCTTCCATATTGTTTTCCAAAAGGGCTGAACCAGCTGGCATTTCCACCAGCAGTGAAGGAGAGTCCCTTTCTCCCCATATCCACGCCAACACCGGTTGCTTTTTTTTGGGGGGGGGATATGGGCCAGTCTCTGTGGTGTGAGATGATATCTCATTTTGATGAGATGATCATCATTTTGATGAGATATCTCATCAAAACCTTGTTTTGATCTGCATCTTCCTGATGATTAGTGATGTTGAACATTTTCTCATGTGCCTCTCAGCCATTCGGATTTCTTCTTTGGGAAAGTTTCTGTTCATTTCATCACCCTATTTTTGATCAGGTCAGCAGTTTTCTTCTTGTGGAGTTCAACCAATGCATTGTATATCCTTGGAGATCCCCTTTTTATTTGCTTTCTCATTCTACTCATAACAGATAGTAGGTCCTTTGCAAATAAGACTATCTTCAAACATTTATACTGTGTCTTGGACATCTCTAACTTTAAACAATCCAAATGCTTTAAGTTCCTGAATTTTAATTTTTGCCAGTTTTTAAGTTACCTTGATCTCCAATTACTGGTTAAGAATAAAATCTATTGTGCACTGAAAATAGGATATAGACCAAACACGACGGCCACACAGTACCTTTGTTGCAAACCACAGCACCCAAAAGGAGAGAGAAATCAAAAGGGAATGCCCTGCCATAGTGTTGGGGTGGGGCGGGGGGTGGGGTAGGAGGGTGGGAGGTTACTGGGAACACTGGTGGAGGGGACTGGGCACTGGTGAAGGGATGTAAGCAAAATGCAATCTTGAAAGCTCATAAGTTTGTAATTGTAACTCATGGTGAGTTACAAAAAAGGCAAAAAAAAAAAGAAAAAAGCAGTTAAAAAAGGCAGAAAAAAAGAACAAAATCTATTTTCAACATCAAGATAAGTTTTTTTCTGAATTAGGATTTGCAGCAATTTCTTTTTCCTCTGTTAAGTGGCCATATAGTAAAGCATTTCAGACTTTGGGAGTCCCTGTCACAAGTTCATTCTGTCATTGCAGCAGAAAAGAGTCACAGACAATACTCAACCAACATGGAGGCCGTGTCAGTAAGATGAAAATTGCAGAAACCAGCAGCTGGCTGGATCTGATCCTTGGGCTCGAGCTTGCTGATATCTGCTCCACATCACTCTAGGATTTTTCCCAAGGATTCTAGAGGTCACATGGAAACTCCAGTATCAGTTTCAATCCCAGCAACATTGATGTATGTTTGGTTTGTTTTTGTTAAACATCATGCCTTCTTCCAACTAATATCTCACAAGACAAAGGAAATGTAAACAGAAACAGTGTTAACTTTTTATACCTTACTGCCACAAAGTAAAAATGCATCACACTTTGCTTCCTTTTTTACCCTCCTGAAAGCTTGCCCTTAGAGGTTAGACTTTAAATTTAACCTAAATTTAAATCCTATTTCTTAATCTTTGGCGTTTGTCATGTCACTTCCTCTGTGTAAAGACTACTTCTCAAATCAGTACAGTGAGGATAGCACATCACATAACTGCTTCTTGGTTAGGAGGAGCTAATAGAGCCACATCCACATTTTGTAAAATGCGAACACGTGTTTACTCTAGGATAGAGGTTAGATGCTATTATCAGAAGATACCTCTTCCTTTCTGTGTTCTATCTTTACTTTCTCCCGCTTGGAAACATGTTTCATTTCCTCTGACAAATCCCTAAGAAGTCTGCCAATCCCCCTTTTAGCCTAGACCAAGAAACGGTTGTAGTCCCCTGACCAGCTCCACTGGTGTTCTGATTGGCTGCTAGAAACCTGAGCTCTCTTTATGGATCCAGAGAAGAAGTGCCTACTGCCAAAATAGTTTGCTGCTTGAATGAGATAAAACACAATAAAGATCTTTTTCTAATTGACATTCACTGGATGGTTGACTGACCGATGACAGAAGGCACTTGACCTGGGAACTGATGCTATTTGAAAAAAACTCTAAATCTCTAGTCTATTTTCATAAAAAGAGTACATCACCTTTAGCAGATCACAGCTGAGACCTTCTAAATGCAAACATCAAATGTCCTTTTAGGGGCTGGAGAGATAATATGGACAGGTAAAGGTGCTTTCCTTACATGCAATTGATCCTGTTCTATCCCCAGCCTCACACATGATTCCCTGCACCCCATAAGGAGTGATCCCTGAATTCAGAACCAGGAGTAAACCCTGAGTACCACTGGGTATGCCCTCCAAATAAAAATTGAACAAAAAAAAGCCCTTTCAGTATCATGCTAAGTGAAATGAGTCAGAAAGAGAGAGACAGACATAGAAAGATTGCGACTCATCTGTGGAATATAAAATAACAGAGTAGGAGACTAACACCCAAGAATAGTAGAAATAAGTACCAGACGGTTGACTCCATGGCTTGGAAGCTGGCCTCACTTTCTGGGGTAAAGGCAGCTCAGATAGAGAAGGGAACACCAAGTAAAATGTTGTTGGAGGCCACGCAGAGGAAGGGTGATGCGTGCTGAAAGTAGACTAGAGACTTAACACGATGGCCACTCAACACCCCTATTGCAAACCACAACACCCAAATGGAGAGACAGAGAACAAAATAGAATACCCTGCCACAGAGGCAGGGTGGGGTGGGGGGAGATGGGGTTGGAGGGTGGGAGGGATGCTGGGTTGATTGGTGGTGGAGAATGGGCACTGGTGAAGGGATGGGTTCTCGAACATTGTATGAGGGAAACACGAGCACGAAAATGTATAAATCTGTAACTGTACCCTCACAGTGATTCACTAATTAAAAAATAAATTAATTTAAAAAAGTCTTTTCAGTAAAATATTAAAGTTGTAAAAAAAATTGATGGTTACACTATTTGTGGTGTCCCCGTGAATATTCATGGTTGCCCATTTCTGCTAAAATTGTTATGTGTCTGAAAAAGTGCTCTACATCACTAATCGTCAGAGAGATGCAGATCAAAACAACCATGAGATACCACTTCACACCACAGAGGCTAGCACACATCCAAAAGAACAAAAGCAACCGCTGTTGGAGAGGATGTGGGGAGAAAGGGACCCTTCTACACTGCTGGTGGGAATGCCGGCTAGTTCAGCCCTTTTGGAAAACAGTATGGACGACTCTCAAAAAACTTGAGGTTGAGCTCCCATTTGACCCAGCAATACCACTGCTGGGAATATATCCCAGAAAAGCCAAAAAGTATAGTCGAAGTGACATATGCACTTATATGTTCACCGCAGCACTGTTTACAATAGCCAGAATCTGGAAAAAACCCGAGTGCCCTAGAACAGATGACTGGTTGAAGAAACTCTGGTACATATATACAATGGAATACTATGCAGCTGTTAGAAAAAATGAGGTCATGACGTTTGCATATAAGTGGATCTACATGGAAAGTATCATGCTAAGTGAAATGAGTCAGAAAGAGAGAGACAGACATAGAAAGATTGCACTCATCTGTGGAATATAGAAAAATAGACTATAAGACGAACACCCAAGAATAGTAGAAATAAGTACCAGGAGGTTGTCACCATGGCTTGGAGGCTGTTCTCTCACTCTGGGCAACTCAGAGAAGGGAACAGCAAGTAAAATGTGGTTGTTGGTCATGTGGGGGAAAGATGATGCGGGCCAAATATAGACTAGAGACTGAACGCAATGGCCACTCAACACCTTTATTGCAAACCACAACACCTAACCAGAGAGAGAGAACAAAAGGGAATTCCCTGCCATAGTGGCAGGGTGGGGTAGGGGGAGACGGGACTGGGAAGGGGGAGTGGGATGTTGGGTTTACTGGTGGTGGAGAATGGGCACTGGTGAAGGGATGGGTTATCAAACTCTGTAAGGGAGAAACATGAGCACAAAAATGTATAAATCTGGAACTGTACCCTCACGTTGACTCACTAATTAAAAATAAACTATAAAAAAAAAAAGTAACACCACTCACGATGACTCTCTAATTAAAAATAAACTAATTAAAAAAAGTAACACCAGAAAACATAGGATTCATTGAAGAAAGCAACTATGATAAATTCCTTGATATTAACTTTTGTGTTTGTGGATGAGAAGAAAATCAAAAGAGAACAAACGAAACTACATCAAGCAGAAAGGAAGAACAATGAAAGAAACACTCTTCAAAATGAAGTCAATCTCCAAAGTACAAAGACAGTCTACAGAATGGGAAAGGATATTTACCAACACCCATCCAATAAGGAGTTGATATCAAGGATATGCAAGGCACTGGTTGAACTCCACAAGAAGAACACTGCCAACCTGATCAAAAAATGGGGTGATGAAATGAACAGAAACTTTCCCACAGAAGAAATCCAAATGGCTGAGAGGCACAGGAGAAAATGTTCAATATCACTAATCATCAGGGAGATGCAGATCAAAACAGCAATGAGATATCATCTCACACTACAGAGACTGGCCCACATCCAAAAAAACAAAAGCAACCAGTGTTGGCGTGGTTGTGGGGACAAAGGAACTCTCCTTCACTGCTGGTGGGAATGCCGACTGGTTCAGCCCTTTTGGAAAACAATATGGACGATCCTCAAAAAGTTAGAAATTGAGCTCCCATTTGACCCAGCAATACCACTCCTGGGAATATATCCCAGAGAGGCAAAAAGATATAGTAGAAATGACATTTGCATTTCTATGTTCATTGCAGCACTATTTACAATAGCCAAAATCTGGAAAAAAACAGAGTGCCCAAAAACAGATTACTGTTAAAGAAACTTTGGTACATCTACACAATGGAATACTATGAAGCTGTTAGAAAAGATGAAGTCATGAAATTTTCATATAAGTGGATCAACATGGAAAGTATCATGTTGAGTAAAATGAGTCAGCAAGAAAGAGACAGACATCTGGGGCTGGAGTGATAGCACAGCAGGTAGGGTGTTTGCCTTGCACGCGGCCGACCCGGGTTCAATTCCCAGTATCCCATAAGGTCCCCTGAGCACCACCAAGGGTAATTCCTGAGTGCAGAGCCAGCAGTAACTCCTGTGCATGCCGGGTTTGACCCAAAAAGAAAAAAAAAGAGACAGACATAGAAAGATTGCACTCATATGTGGATTATAAAGTAGCAGAATGGGACACTAACACCCAAGAGTAGTAGAGATAAGAACAAGGAGGTCTGCCCCACAGCTTGGAAACTGGCCTCACATGCTGGGAGAAAAGGCAGCAGAGATAGAGAAGGAAACACTTAGTAGAGAATGTTGGAAGGACCCACTCGGGTTGAAAGCTGCATACCAAAGTAGACTATAGACCGAACATGATGGCCACTCAATACCTCTATTGCAAACTACAACATCCAATAGGAGAGAGAACAAAAGGGAATGTCCTGCCGCAGAGGCAGGATGGGGTGGTGAGGGTTGGGATGGGGAGGTGGTGGGAGGGACACTGGGATCATTGGTGGAGGAGAATGGGCACTGGTGGAGGGATGTAAACTAAATACAAACATGAAAGTTCACAAGTTTGTAACTGTGCCCCACAGAGATTCACTAATAAAAATTTTTTAAAAAGTGGAAAAAAAAAATAAATAAATAAAATAAAATTGTTATGTGTCTAAAACTCCAGACTCCAGAGCAAACTTGTGTCTTCTCACCCTTGGGGATCCATGTGCACTTTAACAATAATATATATTTACCATTCTGAAGGAACCAAAAATTGGTTTTTAATTTCATCAGTGATACTCAGATTAAAACTTGAAGAATAACAGTAACATTGGTTCCCAGCTTCTGTTGCTCAATATACACAAATGAGTCCAAATCAGTGCCTGACAAGGGAAGAATTTTAACACAGCTTGGCCAAAATACCAAGCCGTATGAACTGAAAATTATCTTGTATCTGATATGGAAAGGAAGGCAAATGTAATACAACTCCTCTATATCTTCTCACAGAGACATCACTCAGAATGTCTCTCTCCTAATGAACCAAAACAAAACAACAGTAATATTTTGGTGAGTGCAGCAGTTCTGCTCGGCCATATCTCCAAAGATGATGGCTCCTGTTATATTTTGCCTCAGTTATAAAATAGCGTCTCCAAAATTCTTATCTGATTTGAAGAAACTGATCTACTTGTTCACCCAGACTGAAAACTAAAAATTTGATACCATCCATGACATATCCACCAATTAATTGAAAGTCAATTAACAAATCTATGAAGTTTGATGCTGAAAACTGTTCCTCTTCATGGTCATCATTATGACTTGAGTCGTCTTTGGAATCAGCTATTTCTGCAGGCTTTTAAGTGTTCCACTGCTTACATGCCATTCCCCCAACTCTCTTACCCATGTATCTGCTAGAGACCTGTTATTATAATAGATCATGTCAGTGATTCATTAGTGGACCACATAACCTTCAAAATGTCAATCTTCCCTTCCTTCCCAGCACCACCTCTCTTACTCTTCTCTGTTATTGGAATGGAACAGCAACTCCACTAATATTTTAGTTCTAGGAAAACATCCAGTTCTTGCACCCACATAAAAGCTTCATGCTCTGTTGGCTAGTCTGCTGCATCTGCATTATGATCCTCCATAATTAAGAGGTGATCCTTTACAGCACGGTAAAATGCTATCTCTTAAGAGAGGTCTTTCTGGGTCACTCTTTCAGGTTCCCTATAAATTAGCTTTCTCTATTCTCTCTGTATTCTTCTTTCTCTCAAGAGTTAAATTTATGCCACGTTGTGTACACCTGGAAGGTGCAACTTTCCATATAAAAGGAAGCATCTATAAAAACAATGTTTTAATTACTTCCTTCTAATTTCCACATTTTACAGTATTATTTTATTTCTGGTTTTATAATAACTCTCCCATCTAATATGCTAATGTTTATGGAAGAGGGGCAATATTTTTTTGATACCACAGAATGAAAAAGGGCACAGTAAGGGGCTAGAGAGACAGCGAGTAAGACATTGCTTTGCACAAAGCCAACCCATGTTTGATTCCCAGAATCACAAGTGGTTCCCCCAATCCCTCCATGAGTGATCCCTGAGTTCAGAGCCAAGAGTAAACCCTGAGAACTGCTAGATGTGCGCCCCCCCCCCGCCAAAAAAAGAGAGAGAGAGAAATAAAGGACACCCTTAAGACAAATATTCCTTCATCCTGGTCCTGTAAGATGAGAAATTCTAAACCATATTCTCAGACAATTTTTGTGGCACCTACTTGTCCAATAACTTCTTTTTTTTTTGGTTTTTGGGTCACACCCAGCTATGCACAGGGGTTACTCCTGGCTCTTCACTCAGGAATTACTCCTGGCGGTGCTCAGGGGACCATATGGGATGCTGGGATTCGAACCTGGGTCGGCCGTGTGCAAGGCAAACGCCCTACCCGCTGTGCTATCGCTCCAGCCCCTCCAATAACTTCTTCAACTAGAAAATCCTTATTCACACATAATGAACCCCACATACAAGAAAAAATCAGGTAACCATGTCTAAACATGAGCCCCTGCCCATCCTCATTGTCTAAGCAGAACGTTTGCCATCAATCGCCTTCCCTAAGATACCTAGAACTGAGACCCCCCTGGACCAGTCCATTTTCAATCCAGCAACTGAGACTAATGACTGCTCCATCACCATGTTTTGAAAATCTGAGCCTGGTAGTGACCCAGGCACCCATATATTGTGAATTGGGTGGCCTGGATTTGGTTTAGGCTCCATGAATCTAATAAGGGGACACCCAGAAAGATGAAACTAGATCCCTAAATGCCTATTCATTCAATAATTCTAAAATAATTTCTAATAAAATTAGAAACAAAGAGAAATTGTGAAGGGTCTTTGTCTGCCTTCCACACTCCTCAGACAGCCTCCAGGCGTAGTTTTCAAAGCTTTGGTTGAGGTTTGGCCAGTGTAAGTCTCATTGTGTGTGGTTCCATTGGAAAAGTGAGGCTCTCCGCCCCCAAACTCCCATGCAACTCTTTGAAAAGGGCACTCAATGGAGGGTGTTCCTTGCAGAGAAACTTCGCCCTTAGGGGAAAGTTCCAGATGACAGGTCATAAATTTAGAAGTCTTAGAAGGCACTCTGAGTGATTTCAACAAAGTGTGGAACGGGAGAGTTGTTTCAAAACTGTTCTGCCTGAGGATTTAAAAATAGGAGTAGTTAAAAAAAAAGTCGTTTCTGCAGAAATACAAGACTTCCTAAAATGACAATATTTTCTTAGTCAACCAAGTCCTATATCTTTTTGCAACAATAGAGAGTATACTACTTACTGCTAACTTGACAGGTAACAAACTGCATCTGTGAGTTGCCTGTATGCTACAGTGCTTGAAGGCCAGTCTCCATGAACTCCAATATACCTTCTTTATTTTCTTTCTTAGACTCTGACCCTGACTGACATTGCTCAGCCTGGCAAACGGAGACCTCTTCGCTTAAAAATATGCCTTCAGGTCCCAAAACACTATTTCAAAAGGGCATTTGCATGCCTGTGCTTATTGCAGCACTAATCACAAAAACTAAGATGTGGAAACAACCCAAGCATCCAAGAACAGGTAAAGAGATTGTGGTATATATACACAGTGGAATACTATTTGGCTATAAGAAAAGATGAAATCATGTGATTTGCAGGCTATTCTTCTGAGAATAGAATATATCACTGTATCACTGTCATCCCATTGTTCATCCATTTACTTGAGTGGGCATCAATAGCGTCTCCATTTATCCCAGCTCTGAGACTTTAGTAGCCTCTCACCCATTTTTCCTAATGATTGGATGCACTTTTCAGGGTCAAAGGAATGAGACCTGTTATTGTTACTCTATTTGGCATATCAAACATGTCACAGGGAGCTTGCCAGGCTCTTCTGTGCATGTAGGATACTCTCAGTAGCTTGCCGGGCTCTCTGAGATCTATCTATCTATCTATCTATCTATCTATCTATCTATCTATCTATCTATCTATCTATCTATCTATATCCCTTTATGATGATGTGTCATGTGGCCGCAAATCAGCCACGTGGGCCAGGAATATGTTCACTCATGCATGAGGCTTGGCCCAAGCGTGTAGATAGGCTTGGAGCATGGTGGCAGTGGGGTAGTGGAGGTCAGCTGCCAGGGCTGGGTCCCTTGGGGCGGGGAGGGCTCTCACCCTCCCCCTCTGGGCCACCCCTGGTGTGGAGTCTAGTGGCATGGTAATAGAGGCCTCATTTTATGCTCCCTTCCGGGAGAAGCAGCCATGAGTTCTGGAGGGTGATCAATGAGGAGACTGTCTGGTGCTAGCAGGAGGTGGCTTATGGATGTGACCCCTGAGTCGCCAGAAATTGGGGGAAGCAGGCATAGAGTGTAGAGTGCATTGTCCTGAAATAAGCCATTCAGAAAAAGCACATTGGGCCATAAAGATAGTAGGAATTAAGGTGATTGCCTTGTACATGCTCCAGTTTCATCCCCTGCACCACATATAGTCCCTGAGCACTGCCAGAAGTGATCCCTGAGCACAGAGCCAGCAGTAAGCCCCTGAGCATTTCTGAGTGTGGTCCAGAAACAAAAAAAAAAAGGAGGCAGAGAGAGACAGACAGAAAGAAAGGCAGCAAATGCTCTCTCTAAAATACAAGATGTTAAAAAAAAGTAAAAAAATAAGAAATAAACAGCCAAAGGCAACAGAACCTGGGAATTAGTCTACATAATTAAGCTTAACAAGAGGGATAAAACAGTGGGGATAAATAAGAGAGGACTTTGGGACATTGTAGAGGGAAGCTAAAACTCTGATGGAGGATGGTGGTGCTGGAATATTGTGTGTATAAAACTACCAGAAACAGTATTCTAAATCAGAGTACCTCAGCTAAAAATGGGGCAGATATCTGTCCTTAAAGGGAGAATTAGATTAAGCAGGACCACCAGACCAGAAGGAAATAGTTTGAACTACCTGCATAAATCTGTACAATTCCTCTCTAGCTGGTTCCATGATCAGGTCATTATTTAAGGCATAAAATGGACCTGACTTTCTTTGGAGGAGGGTGGTTGTAAAGCAATCAGTGTATGCCTAAAACACACTGAGACTTCAGTAAACCAGTAGATGTCAATTTTAAAAAATAGAGCAATACAGAATTTCTCAAATCACTTGTTAAACTTCCCTTGTTGTGATCAGAGGCTTAGTTTTGTGCTATTACTCTGCTCTGAACTTTAAAGAGAGCATCTGCCATGTGGAAAGTGGTTAGGAATTGCTTGCTCAATTGCTGCCCATGTCTATGCCAATTTAGTATTTAGCGTCTAACAGACATAACCTCAGATAATCTTTGACTTTGGGGTACTCATGTCCTCATTCTAAAATTAGGTTGTGTCTGTATGTTTGCCTATTTTCTTTGACTTTGGGGTACGCATGTCCTCATTCTAAAATTTGGCTGTGGGCTGGAGCGATAGCACAGTGGGTAAGGGCGTTTGCCTTGCACACAGCAGACTTGGGTTCGATTCCCAGCATCACATATTGTCCCCTGAGCACCACCAGGAGTAATTCCTGAGTGCAGAGCCAGGAGTAACCCCTGTGCATTGCCGGGTGTGACCCAAAAAGCTAAATAAATAAATAAATAAAAATTTAAAAAAAATAAAATTAGGCTGTGTCTGTTTGTTTGCCTATTATTTTTTAAGCAACACATTGACCATTGTTTCTGTCCTCAGTGGAACATGTTGAGTGAGCTCCCCCTTGGTCACAGCCCTGAGATGTCCCTGGGTCTCGGGTACACTACACGAGGGTTGGACATCACACCCTCCCTCCCCCCTATGGGGTCAATAGGACAAAGGCACAAATAGCTGAATATCTAAACCATGAGCCAGAGCCCCCATGAAATCTCTACTTTGGGCACTTAGAACTGTCCTTGCTAGTCCCTGTTTCTGGATTTTCGTGAGACTGTGGCACCCGTGTCACAGAAGTCTTAGAAGTGAGAATTTGGACAACCATAGACAGGATTTAAATGCAATTTTGCTTCAGGATTATGGACACCTTTGACCAAGAGATAGAGGAAAGTGTAAGCAGTGCTGGAGGGAGCCAATCACAGACACAAAAATTGTGTAAAGATCATGTGAGCATACAGGTTTAAAAATAAATCTGGGGTCAGTGGGTGGGTTGTTGAGATCTTATGATTTTAATAATAAACTAGGTGGGTGATGCTGATACAAGTGGGGGAGCACACTTGGAGTAGACAGGTTCATAGTACAGGAAGTAAGAGAAGATTATTATTAACATAGGTACATTTCATTAAAAAATTCATAATTATTATCAGCAGGGGTATGTAAACTGAAAATACATGAAATTACAATCAACTGGGTTTGAGTTAGATTGCTTCTGGCCAAGTTCTTTGTGGCAAGTTTTGTGCTTATATCTGAAACCTCCCTCAGACCCTCCTCAGAAGCCCTAGTGTTGCTACAGAAGTCAAGGGCACAGTGAGAAGATATTTTATTACCCATGTATTTATGTATGGGTTTTGGGGGTTTTTAAACTGGCAATTAAAACCTTGTAAATTTGTATTATCAACAAAATAAATGTAGATGGGTTAGTTACTCATTGCTAATAAATTTGATCATTCATTTATAAAACGAATGTTCACCCAAGAATCACAGAGCACTCTATAAATATTGCTTCACTAAGCCACAAACCACCTCAACAAGGAAGGCACACAGCACCCCTGAGGGGTTAAACAAACCCTCACAGGCCTGGGGGATGGGAGAGCAGAGGCTGAATTCCAGCCTTCTTGTCCCCTCCCTGCACTCAGGTCCAGCTTCAGCCCCACAGGGGCCCGACTATTTGAAGCATGATATCCGTTTGGAAGCTTTTCAAATCAGCCTGCCTGCCGGCTCTATCCCCAGATAGCCCCAGGAACCTGTCTGCATTGGTAAGAGAAGACCATATTTCTCTCATTCAAGAGGCTGAGGAGAACTTCCCTTCCCCCCTTTCCTCTCTTCCTATCATGCACTCCAGGAAGTTCAATTCCTTGTTGAAGAGGGAACTTTCAAACAGACGAATTCAGCTTTGGAATTTAGACATGGAATTTATTCAATAAAATTATTATATCACTGGTGGACTCCGTGTCTCCTCAAAAGAGAACCCCCTGCAGAGTGCTCTTCCCTTCTCCCTCCTTAAAAAACTTAGTAAACCTTTTGCTGTTGTGTGCTGGTACCTTGGATAGAAGTGAACATTGGTGTCTAGCAACCCTGGGTTTAAATTTCTGTTTCATGGCATGGGGTCCATGAACCTCATATTTCTTAACTGTGAACTGGATTGTTACAGAGGATGTCACATGGTGGCTATAAGGACATTTAGAAATATTGTGTTGAAAGCACCAGGCTGGGGGGTAACCCTAAATAAAATTAATCGCTGCTTGTGAAGGCAGTCATGATATTACAGGGCCAGAAACAGAATCTCAAGTGAAATTGTGAATTTTAGGAACTCTGAGTAATAAAAAATAAAATGGTACTTTGATGTCTACTCTCCAAATGTGCATGCACATATACACATGCGTATATACATAGATATCAGATGGCAAATGCACACACACCAGTACACGTGTGCCCATATACCAATGCACATACACACACAGACACACACACACCACCCAACCACAGGCATACCTACATGTCCACACTTACACACCCAGCCTATATTACAGCCAGATCTATATTATACTAAAACAGAAGAACTACTTCCTCATGTCAAAATACTGGATAGGTATTAAAAACAAACTGACTTTCTCTCCATATATATCTATGATTCAGGAGGATGATATGAGCAAAATGTAAGGAAGTAGGGAAGCAGGAGATCTGAAGAGTCCTGACATTGAGTTAACCTATTGGGCTTACAAGGAGCTGTGGTGCATAATACAGTGAAGTAGGCAGCAGCTTTGGGGCCACCCTGACCAGCTTTGTTCTGAGTACTTCCTACAGACTTCCTAAATGCCTCTTACATACTTCCTATTGACTCCTGAGAATTTCCTGTGACTTCCATGAGGATGTCCTAAAGGAATCTTTAAGGAAGTTGCTGTCTAGGATAATAATGATTCATCATGTAGTTGTAGCAAGTGTTTCTGCTTGGAAGGAAGAATTCGCCCTTCACTTCCTGTTTCTAGAAGCGACTTTATTTTGAAAACTGAGCCTGAACAGCCTTTTTGCATGTCACTATCCTCCTTGCTCCAAACTGAAAGGACTGTGGGAATTCACTGGGGCTTCTGAAATGAAGTGCTTTTATTTAGAACAAATTTCTAAATCCATAAGCTTGAGGAAAGGGCAGTGTTTTGTCTGTGATATTGTGGGTAGGTTTAGAAGAGGACCTGTCACCCAGAGAGAGAGTGTCATCTCGCAAGGAGAACAGTGTTTCCTGTTCCCAGAATCATTGCCATAGACTGTTCAAATCTCCCTATCATATTCTTCATAGCTGTCTTTAATAGATGGACATGTAGATGCTTAGAATTTTGGAACAAGGAACCTATAATAGAAAACAAAATAGATAATGTATAGGATGGGCCACAGAGATAGTGCAATGAGCATTGCCTTGTACACAGCTGATCCAGTTCAATCCCAGTACCTATACAGTCCCTCGAGTCCCACCAGGAGTATTCCCTGAGCACCGATCCAGCAGTAAGATCTGAGCAACACTGAATGTGGCCCCAAGAAAACCAAAAAAATTAAAGAAATAAATTAGAAGATAAAATATATTAGATACTTAAGTTACTTAAAAATGTTAAAGAGGAGAGAGGGTTTTGCATGTTATTTAATATATCTCCCTATTTGAAAAAAAAAAAAACAAACTTCTGCCTTGAGCTTATAATGAGTCACCTCCACTGAAAGTTCTAAGTCACCTCTCTGGCTGTCTTCCCCGAGAAGGTTCTCTGAGAGGGCAAGTATCTTCTATAACAAATGCCACCTGCCACTTCATCAAAGCTTGGTTTCTGACCACCTGAGTCAGTCATCCAACCCAAGGGAGAAACCAGAAATGGTTTTACTAGGAATCCATTGCCTTCTACAGGTAATACATTTTAAAATGTTACTACCAACTACAGATACATGTTAAGTATCTTAAAATAAGCCATTATCAAATTTTCCCCTTTGATTTCCACTAGAAAAGTTATTAAAAAGTTGCTTATATCTGTAATTGCAATTATAGGTGGAAAATTGTGCAAGTCTTCTTTGTTTAATTCCAATAGTTCTTTCTTTAATTCCAATAGTTCCAATAGGTCAGTGTTTTTCGTTCCTGTCTTTTCACTTCTGGAGTTTGTCCCATACCTTTCCTTTCATACAGACTATCCTTCCTACATTACATATGACTAAATCTATTTCATTCTATAAGAACCATTTAAAGATTCTTAACCTATAAGTCTCAGATGCCTGCTCTTTAGTTTCTCATGATTCCTCTAACAAAAATAACTCTCCCAGAATTCCAGACTTTCACTCAAGGAGAAGCAAATCTCAGATGTTTGTCATTCAGTTTTCAACATTAAGGCATCATGGAAAGTCAGCTCTGCATTTTTTTTGCATTTATTTCTTTTCTTAAGTTTTTTCGATTTCCACTTTTTTTGATAAAATTAAAGCACTGTGATTTCATAGTTATTAAGAGTTGCATTTTAGACATAAAATATTGCAGCACCGAGATCCTACCACCAGGGTCAACTTCTCTCCACTAATGTCCCCAGGTTCCCTCTCATATCCCACCCCTCTCCAGCCAGCCCTCTTGGTAGGCACCTTTCTAAGTTTGGTTGTTAACATTCGTGTCTCTTGATTTTAGTGTTGTAGACTCCATGGTTTGGATATTGGCCTCTATCATTCCTTAACACCACTTTTGTATCTGATTCCCCTGACCTGGCCTCCATTGTTTTGCATCTCTCTTTTCCCTCTTCCCTCCACTCTCTCACCTTCTCCTCCCTACACTTAGGGGCCAAAGCTAATCAGGGCATCCCCTTTAAAAGATTGCAGTCCTTCATCCAGATATTCTAAATACCACACAATTCTAATACCACACATAAGTGATATCATCTTGTGTTTATCCTTCTTTGACTTACTTCATTTAACATGTAGTCTTCTAGTTCCATCCATGTTGCCACAAAATGCATGATTTCATCATTCCTTACAACTGTGTAATATTCCACTACTAACACACACACGATTAAACATATATATATATATATATATATATATATATATATATGTTTAATCTTCCTGGTCCACTTATCTGTTGTTGGCCATCTAGGTTGATTCCAAATCTTAACTATTGTATTGAGTACTGCAATGAATAATGATGTGCATATGTTCTTTTGAATGAATGCATTCTTCTTAGAGCATCTTTTGAAATGTTATTCACATACCTAAAAATTTTCTCTAGTAAACAGCTCAGTAGTTTCTGGTGTGTTTAAAGTTGTATAACCATCATCATAATCTAATTTTCGAGCATTTGTTAACCCACAAAGAAATCCCAAACACAGTAACAGTCATGCCCATTGCTCCTATCCCCAAGCTCCCAGCACTGCTCATCCACTTTCAATTTCTATGGATTTGTTTATTGGAGGACTTTTTTCATATAACTACATGTGACTAACTTTTATCACTTTGCATACAGTTTCCAAGTTTATCCAGTTTGTAGCAAGTATTAGCATTTCTTTTCATCCATTGTATTCATCCATCTCTCTTTATTTATAAGTTGAGGTGCTTTGGGATTATTTCTACTTTTTTGGCAGCAATGAATACTGTTACCAGGAATAATTTTGTACAAGATCCTACAAGAACTTGTGCTCTTCTTTCTTTTTTACTGGAGGGGCTGGGGAGTGGAATGGAGAACACCTGGCGAGATGCAGAGACTACTCCTGGCTGTGTACTCAGGGATCACTCTTTGCTGTTTTTGGGTGACCATATTTGGTGCCTTAACATGTGTGCTATCTCTTCAGCCTCCTTTGTTTTTATTTCTCTTAGGTAGATACCTACGAGTTTAATTTCTGGGTCATATGCTAACTATGAAGTTTTTGGAACTGCCACACTGTTTTCCAAAATGATGCACCTTTTTACCTTTTCACCAGCACCATAAACATGTTTCAATTTCTGCACATTTTCATCAACATTTATTCTCATCTACATTTTTAATTGTCATGCTTGCCTTATTACTCTGAATTTTAGTTCAGAAAACAAGTTTGATGAAAGGGGCATACCTAGAATTGTAACTTCACTGAACTTTCCCCATTAAAACCTGTCAAACCCTAACCACATAGCAGTATAACGGAAGATAGGAATGACTATGCCTGAGACTAAGGCAGCCTCTGGCGTTCTTTCTTAGGCCATGGTTTGCAAATGGTGTATCTTTGGTAGATTCTTTTCTTTACAACCCCATACATGAAATGAAAATTTATTTTCATTATTCATCAAAATAAAAATTAAACACATGTGTAAACATACCTGGAGGCTCACATGAAATACAACAGACATTATAGAAATTCCTTTTGGATGTGGCTTTTCTTGAAGACTTGCAGTTTTGTGGAAGTGCTTTTCAATACTCCAATAGATAAAAAGAAAATTGATTAATTTTTGTAAATACTCCACATGCCTGCTAATCATGAACATTCTCTGTGCATTGCAAAGATTTTATATATATATATACATATCTAGAATGTTAATTTTGTAAATAAAAATTTTTACATTTTAGTCTCTTCCATGTCTTGGTTTCCCATGAAGTCAATGGATCATTTTCCATATTGACTACATTCATGAATTTTTCTTCGTGCTGTCATTCCTTTATAGCAGGATTCATATCTAGTCCTCTGTTAAGTATTTTAGTTCTTTCCCAAGCCCTCTAATACTTGAGTGACCTTTCCTATCAGTCTGAGAACAAAATAATGTCTTGCTAAGTCCTAGGAAGAAGCAGTAGTATTAAGAATAAAAGCACCAAAAATCCAGGAACCTGAGTTTAAATGTCAGCACTATCAAGTCCCACTACACAAATGCCTCGTGAGTTACTGTCCATAACATGGGGAGATTAAGAGTACTTCTGACGCTGGGAAGTTGGGCAGATTGGATGAGATCATACTCATGTATGTCAAACACTTATCAAAGAGCCAGAACAGAAACCTGTTTAGTAAATGTTTGTTGATAACAATAAACAACAGCAGCAGCTGCTAATCCTCCTGGCATTCTATGTTCTAGGCATAAACCATGTGCCAAAGATGCATCAGAACATTTAATCCTCACAGAAAACTATGATATCAGTAGGATTAACATCACCATTTTACAGAGGAAGTTTCTGGGGAGAAGAGGGCTGAGCAGACAGCTGGTCCAAAGTTACCAGCAAATGAGCAGTAGCTATTGAACAGTATCTCCACCATGGAAATCTCAGTTCATCTCTTAATGATAAAGTGACTTGTGAAATTGACAAAATGATTTACTACCAAAAATGAGAAAATTGTGTCACATCCTCTTCTGTGACCTCCCAGGAGTGCCCGTCAACACCAACTCTCTGCATGGCTACTGTGCTTCTTCTTTTGTGACTGGGGAGGTAAAAAAATGGGCATTTGATAGGCTTCTGCTGCAAATTCACTGCACCCTACTCAAGTCTTTCCAAAAGGGTTTTGGGTCTGGGACAATAGCATCCTTATGAATCTCCTTATATAAGCATTGTCACAAATAACTGAGAAAAAGCTAGAATGGAAAACCAAGAAAATCTTTAGAATGTACTCACTAAAAAGGAACTGTTAGGATACAGTTATGCATGGCATGTTTTGTTTTTCCAAAGTTGATACTGTTGGACACAAGCCTCAGTTTTCTAATTCAAATTCATTTTTGAAACAAATGTTTAATACTCTATAGCCCCACTATGAGGGAAAAGTCAATATAAATAACAAATAAGTATGATGAGAAAGTTGCTCATGATTTTCCACCTCTAATCTGAATCAATATCTCTTTCCGGAAGTACCAACTATCAATTGATTGAATATTTCTCTTCATAAGAGAAATATTTTCCTTTATTTTAAGTATATCAACATGTATATGTAAACAGGTTTGGTTTTAGCAAAATGTGTTTCTTTCCAAATGGAGTCACAGTTGTTGGCAAAGTAGTTTTATTTTCTTCATTCATTTAACAATAGTTTTGGAAAATCTCCCCAAGACTGTACACACACATGTCAAAATAATTCTTTATTAAGTACTGAAGTATTTCCCATGATGGGTATTGCCAAAAGTGACTGAATCTGTCCATACTTTTAAAACACTGGATAATTGTATTAAGTCGGTTCTTGGTGGGTCATTCTAGTGATCCCTGGTTTTGGTATTCACGCACTATATAATCTCATCCATTAAAGCGTGGGTTACCCTAGTGACGTGTTTCTAATCAATAGAATAAAGCAAGGATGATGTGATGTCACTTTTATGATTAGGTTACAAGAGCTTGGAACTTGTCTCTTGCTGGAAGACTGTGTTGCTGGCTTATAGAAAGACTAACATAGCAAGAAACTAAGGGCAACTTCTTGCCAACAGCTCACACTTAATGTATCCTGCTGACAAGCATATGAGTTTGGAGGGAGATCCTTCCCATTGAAGTTTCAGGTACATCCCCAGTCCTACCCAACACCTTAACTGCAAAGTGTGACAGAAGCAGGACTTGAGATCCAGATCAGCTAAAATTTTGGCAATTGGATATACTGTAGCACTGTAGCATTGTCATCCTATTGTTCATGGATTCCCATTGTTCATGGATTTGCTAGAGCAGGCAACAGTAACATCTCCATTGTGAGACTTGTTACTGTTTTTGGCATATCAAATACACCAAGGGTAGCTTGCCAGGCTCTCCCGTGAGGGCTGGATACTCTTGGTAGCTTGCCAGGCTTTCTCAGAGGGATGGAAGAATCTAACCCGGATCGGCTGCATGCAAGGCAAACACCATACTTGCTGTGCTATTGCTCCAGTCCTGTATTTGATATACAGTAATACATAATTGTACAGCTGCAAATTGTTTTCTATCATGAGCCACATTATACCAAATGTGCTTCTGCATACAATTATTGGAATAACCTAGGTTTAAGTCCTATGTCCAAGATAGTTTAGTCTGTGAGTAAGGATAATTAATATAGATAACAATAAATTGACATTGAAACATTTTTATCAGAGGCTAGAGAGAGAGCTCAATAAGCCAAGTGCATCTTTTGCATTTGGGATACCTGGGTTTGATCCCTGGCACCACATGATCACTTGAGTGTCTCTGGGAGAGAATCACAGCACTGAAACAAGAGTAGCTCCTGAACACAACTGACTGGACCCAAAAGTAAACAAAAATTAGCATACTACACTTACACAAGCAGTGTAAAAGATCCAAATTTTTCTATGTCCTTGCCAATCAGTCATTTTAGCAATATCATTTTGAGAAAATTAATACCATGCTGCATGTGTTGCATTTACCTGATTATTATATGGGCTGAGAATCTTGTTTTGTAAATCCATTGGCATTTCATTCTCCTTCTAAGACCTCCCTGTTAATATCCTATCATCTTTTATCTTGTATCAATTTAACAACTAGAATTTCTGGTTATGATATTATATCAGAAGATGCAGAATAACCATCTATATACCCTATTGTAAAGTTTAGGTAAATGCTTAAATGCATTTACCTAAACTTTACAATGCAAAATGCTTCCATTTTTTCCCATTATATTAGCCAACTAAGCCATTTCTGGGAGTTTTATTGAGCTCTAAGTATCCTTCTCCTCACTAAACTATCACCCTAGAATTAGTGTCTTTTGATGATTCTTGCATGAACAAAACTTTACAATAGTGGATGCAAAAGGTTGATTTTTCAACTTCAGCACATCTTCACATTTAGCACATCTACCTATCTTTTGTCTTCTTTGATTTATTTATATTTTGTTTGAGGGCCATACCTGGTGTTGTTTATCAATTATGTAGTCACTTCTGACACTGCTCAGTGGACCATATGTGGAGGCTGGGATAGAATCAGGTTAGACAAGGTACACGAGAAGCACTTTCACCCTGTACTATCTCTCAGCTCCCCAAAGTTTCCTTGTGGATAAGGAATGTGGATAAAATCTAATCTCACAATAGTAGATAAGAAGTGTTTTCTAGGATTGAACCTCAGTAAGTATTAGTTGAATAACTGCTCCAAGATTTTGATGTCAGAGGGAAATGAGATAACCATGGCACAGCCAAGGCTCAGAAAAACATGCAAAAAGTAATCCCTGTTAGCATTCATTAAATAATTGCTGCATGAAGGAGGGTTTTTTATATGCAGGGGATTTTGGGAGGGGGCAGGTTGAGGGGAGGAGGATAGTCTTTTGTGATTGCTTATTTTGGGCTATACTCAATGATGCTCAGGCTGACTCCTGGCTCTGCATTCAGAGATCACTACTGACAAGGTTGGGCACCAAATGAGATACTGCGGATTGAACCCAGGCCAGCTGTATGCAAGGCAAGCATTCTACCTGCTATATTATTGCTCTGAACTTTATATGTAGTTACATCACTCTATTTGAATTTCCTAGAACATGTTTTTGTTTAGGTCCCTGTCTTCACCATTCCAAAAATGCCTTGGAGGTGAGGACTAAGTCATAGTCTTCTTGTGTCTCTAGTACCTGATATTTGTGTTCCTTAAGTGCATGGAGAGTCAATGGGAGATTTAATGGATGATTTAAGATTTCTAACATTGAGATGCTTTTGTTTTCCTATGTAAAAAGGATATAATATGAGTATCTAATGCATGTGCTAGTAGTAATGGTTTTGCTGAATTGAAACTTGAGAAGTGCTTAGAACAATATTGAGTAAGTAGTACAAAGATGTAGTATGCCAGGTGAAAGTGAAGAAGCAGAGTCATTAGGTCCATCACTAAAAATTTGTTGAGGACAGAGGAAAGTTTGTGGAAGGATCATTTCTTGCTACACACACATAGGGCATCTTTTGTCTCTAATTTAGAACTGAAAGTGTTCATCATTGACCTTCTAACTTCACATCATGTTTTCCTAATCATCCCTTTATACTTTCTTTAAAACTTATTGATTGTAGTTTTTCTTAAATTTCTTTCTACCATTCTTTAAAATTAGTGTTTTTGTTTATGCCCATTTAATCAAACCTGAATTGAATGGTATAATAGTCAATGCAAAATAATATCTAAAAGGGTTAATTTGGAACTTTGTTCTATACATTTTTATTATTATTTATTTTCACCAGATACGTGAATTTTTTTATTTTTGCATTTTTAGGTCACACCCAGCAATGCCCAGGGGTTACTCCTGGCTTTGTACTCAGGAACCACCCCTGGCAGTGCTGGAGGAACCACATGGGATGCCGGGGATCGAACCCAAGTCGGCCACATGCAAGACAAACACCCTACCTGCTGTATCATCACTACAGCCCCTAATATGTGAATATTTTTTAACCTAAAAGAGCTCCTTTGTTCTAATACTGTACCTTCTTAACACTTTAGTTTATACTACACATGCACAACCCAAAATATTCTAACTTCTAATGAAAATCTGACAAATGTCACATCTTCTCAACAAGATCTGTGATTGGTAGTTGACCAATTTCAACTCACTGGGGCATTTAGCTCCTTAACAGCCAGCTTGCAACCAAGAGAGTGCTTGTGAAGGGGAACAACTGCAACGAGACAGGTAAAAAACAGTGACACTGAATCATTAACCTGTAGATTGATCTTTTCAGCTCTGAGGAAGAAACTCAAAGAGATGGCAGTGCTGTCTTAAATAGTTCTTGTTATGTAGCCATTGACATTTTTCACTTAAATTTTATACATTTGAATCTCTACTCAAATTGAATCATGCTTTGAATTCCTTACATCTTAAAGCGTAATCCTTTTTCTTCAAAAATAAATAGGTCAGTGTCTTGGGTTTTTTCTAAATTTCTTGTCAAATCTAAAAGCTTTTCTTTATAGGACCAACACTCATCAGAAGTGCCTATATTTTCATTGTGATTGAAAAAGGAAAGGGTCCAGTCTTCCAACTGGCTATTCTCTGGTTGCCTTAATTCATGGGAAGCCAAGAAGGGAAAAATTGGTAGGTTCAATAGCATTGGACAAGGATAAACAGAATCATATCACATTAACTGTAAATTACAGCATTTCAACACATCCCTGCTTTTGCCAAAGCCAGCAAAATCGGCCCCCACTGGAAAAAAAGCAGGGGGAAATGAGGTGGTGCTAGGAGGTCAAATAAAGAATCTGAATTTCTATTTTCTAAGCTGGAGTTTGAGAATTAGGGCCCTATCAGCACTTTTTGAATGTTTTGCTCATTCATGCTATAAAAATAAATATCACAAAATATGTTCTGGACCCAGCCTGTTCTCTTGCTTAAACCAAAGCCAATGTGCTTCCAAACAGACCCACTGAGGCTCATTCCATGAGGACGGACATTGTCAGGCTGGCAGGCAGCCACTGGGAGAGGTTTGAAATTCAACTCAAAATGATGTACTCTGCATGAAAATGACTCCTTATGAACTTTCAAAAGGATGGAGAGTTTCACAGGAAGATGACAGCAGTGACAGCTTCTATGGCTGACCAGTGTTGCCTGCAGTTGATTACCCCACGAAACACATACACTTCCAAAGTTTTGCTGGAGAGTCTTCCAAAGACTGGATTGCCATGTTCAGATGGAAATCTCCATGCACACAGCTATTTATTATGGGCTGAGTAAACAAATACATGCAAGGGGGGAGCTGGTGAAAATTGCAAAAATACTGAGAGTGGAATCAACAGCATAGATGCCAACCAGAGCCCTGCACAGAGGATCCTTCTAACCTGAGCACTTCCAACACACTCAGAGAAAGGACATCTGGAAGTTATGTTCTCTCTGTAGAACCCCAGGAAACACTGATTTTTATTGTTGTTTCCAGAACATGACCTAGTAACAATTTTTCTCTCTAAAACTCTGGCTATGTTGTCGATATAAAATTTAACTGCTCAATTCTAAACTATTATACTTTACAAAAACTGTCTTTGGGGCTGGGAAGATGGATCAAAGGAGGCTAGAACACATACCTGGCATGTGGAGGTCCTGATTTTGATCTTTAATACTTCATGATTCCCTGAATATCACCTCATGGGGAGCTGGTTACTCAAAGCTCCGCTGGGCCAAATCACATGGCATCCCCATGCACCAGAACATTGAACTATCAGGCCCTCACAGCCAGGCTAAATATCTTAGTGAGAGACCCAGAGACTTCATGAGAACAGCTTGGTAGCCACCCCTAAAATCCAAATGAAAAAGAATATTATAACTATCTTTCTTTTACAAAAGACTTAATCAATCTTTTTAAGGCAAAGAATCTATCTTCCCAGAACCTGACAATTATGTTTATAAGCAGCCCATAGTCAAACTGCATGTGCTTAGTCCTTTCACATTTCTAGAAAAATATTGAATTTGCAACAACATCAATTTTTAAAATGGAAATAATGGGAGAGAAGAAACAAAACACCATAGTTAGGAGAAGTTTATTTAGTGATATTTTATTCTCTGCCTTGGTAGAAGAGAGCCAGTTTGCATATTTGAGGTGGTAAAATTTTTAGATAGGTAAAAAATTCCCATCGAACATTAGCAATGGGTAGAAACTGAATTTGAGGAGCATCAAACTAAGTTACTCTGATATAACTGAGAAATGATGATGAGAAAGCAAAACAGAGGAGGAGACCTTATCTTTGCCTTGAATAACTAACATCAGTTAGAAATCATATAAGTATTAATCATGGTGGAGTAGATATATAGTGCAATGTGGTTCCATATACTTGTGTGGTGCCCCCAAGTCAGGAATGTCTAATCCTGCTCTAATTGAAATTCATTCAGTATATCCTTGTGTTTGGGGATGAGAGGTATGGGAGCATCATTCATTCATTCATTCATTCATTTGATAAATAGTCACCTAGGATGACTCACCTTATGAGCCTTCCTGGGCTCTAGGAACACAGCAATAAAGAAAATTTTGTACTTGCCCTGATGGAGATTACTTTATTAGTGTGGGATTAAAATATATTGTTTTTTAAAATGATATAAGATTGCATTCATTCATTCATTCATTTGATAAATAGTCACCTAGGATCTGCTTATGAGCCATCCTAGGATCTAGGAAGACAGCAATAAACAAAATTAGTACTTTCCCTGATAGAGATTATTTAACTTGTGTAGGATTAAAATATATATATATATATATACATATATTTTAAATGATATAAGATTACTGACAGAAGCAATTAAGAAAAATTAAGAGAAGTAATAGGTGGTATACGTAATGAGAAAAGATCCAGGGGACAGAAAAATCCAAATATTTAAAATGAAACAAAGGCACGTACAATGCGATAATATGGTCACTAACATCTGGCCCCTGAAGACTGAGGCAACATCACATCATGACCTGAAAACAATCAGACAAGAACAGTTCCTTGTGAAATCTTACTTGAGTGCTTAAAATAATTGGAAACATCTTGTTTCTTCCACTAGGCTGGCAGAAATTTAGCGATGTATACAGAAATGGATAGGGAATAAGAAATATCAATAAGAGAATTTCTAAAATATCCATGACCTGGTCATAATAAGAAGCCTTGATGTATAACCACATGAGTCCAAGTATATTTTTATAAGATTCTATGCACTTAACTCTTAAATATTATTTATTAGGTTGTTTTTTTCATACTCCATATGAAACAGAGAGCAACTAAGTTTGCAAAAAGAGTACCAACTCTGGGAATAGCAAGACAATAGGAAGTCTTAGATCTGCAATTATCAGTCACACAAACCTGCATTATTATCTCTGAGTCAGTTTCCATGTTTTAAAAACGGAAAAGGCCACACTGGATTTGAAAGGTTGTGGTGAAATTTTATAATGGTAGTGTTTATGAAGGCCTAGCCAATCATTCTGCTGATGGACAGATACAAATGTGTAAAACATTATATAGCAGAAAGCACTTCTCTTTAAAAACAAAAAGATCACCCAAAGTACATTTTCCTACACTCTCATGAAAATTTGTATCTTTAAATATTAATTCATCAGGGCTGGAGTGATAGCATAGCGGGTAGGGCTTTGCCTTGCACGCTGCCAACCTGGGTTTCATTCCCAGCATCCCATATGGTCCCCTGAGCACCGCCAGGAGTAATTTCTGAGTGCAAAGCCAGAGTAGCCCCTGAGCATCGGCAGGTGTGACCCAAACTGCAAAAATAAATAAATCACTGTATCACTATCATCCCATTGCTCATCGATTTCCTCGAGGGGGCACCAGTAACATCTCAATTGTGAGACTTGTTGTTACTGTTTTTGGCATATTGAATACACCCAGGCTCTGCCGTGCGGGCGTGATACTCTGGGTAGCTTGCCGGGCTCTCCAGAAACCCAGGTTAGCCGCATGCAAGGTGAACGCCCTACCTGCTGTGCTATCAATAGTCCAGCGGGTAGGGAGTTTGCCTTGCAAGCAACCGACCTGGGTTCGATCCCCAGAATCCCATATGGTTCCCTAAACATCTCCAGAATTGACTCCTGAGTGCAAAACCCTGAGAATCACTGGGTGTGACCCCCCAAAAAAGCAATGAATAAATAAATAAATATTAATTCATCAACACAGTGCCCACCATCTGGTTCGTCAGGGATTAAGTATATCTGATACAGTTTTTTCTTCTATATAAATAATTTCATATGTTCTGCATATTTTTGTTCCAGAAAAAATGTGCACATCATCTCTTTATTTTTTAAAATATTTTTCGGAGAGGGAGGGTAGAGAACTAGGCCACACCTAGTGTTGCCCAGGGCTTACTCGTGGCTCTGTGCTCAGCGGCCACTGAGGGTGGACCTTAGGGATGTCACATGAAGTGTCAGAGATTGAACCAGGCCATTCTTATGCAACCTCTGTACTCTTTCCTGTTCCCATAATCCCTTCAAACTATGAGGAACAAAAGTATAAATGACAACTAACTCCAACCTGAATTAATGACCATGCAATACACAGATTTCTTTAGTGATGGAGAAATGAAGACATATACCATAGTCCAGGAAACAGCAGGCTCAGGAGGAGGAGACAGGAGAAGAAAGAAGTAGAGATCCATTCAAAAGTCACAATTGTAACCTTAAATGAAAGAGCAGGACCTTAGTCCATGAAGTAGGAAGGTAGAATATCTCCTGATAGAGACCATTTGGGCAGAGAAGAGAGAGGCACAAGGAGGAGCAAGAGTGGGACAGTTCCTAAGACTTTCAGTTTGCACCCCTGGAGAACACTACCAAGGCGGCAAACCAGGAAAGGAGCAGCTCTCAAGGGGAAATTAAGAATGCCTTTGGAGACACATTAATTTTAATTGCTTCTTATGTATCCAAATAGAGATGCCATGAGATACTCAAGATCTGTTGAGGAAAGATTCAGTGTCAGAAATAAGTGTTTCTCCTATTCCTTTAACTCTGGAAATGCTTCACATATTTTTTTCTCTCAAGAAGTAATTTCTTACCAATTTAACTACCTTAGTGTATTTCCAATTATATACTCTGTAATTACAGAATATGCAAATTTTACACATATATGGAATATTTACCAACATACTGTTGCTGGAGCAAAAGCAAAATATCAACAGATTTCAGAGGAATCTTCAAAATCAAACAAAAAGACAAGACACAAAATTACCAATACCAGAATTTTTAAAAGACAACATCACTGCAGATTATACAGATATTAAAAGGATCAAATGGGTTATGTTGAACAGCTTTATGCCAATAAGTTAAACAACTTGGATGAAATGGATAAGTTTCTTGTAAAGCACAACTTATTAAAAACTAACACAAGAGTGACTGAAGATGTAGTACAGCAGGTAAGGCCTTGCACATATCCAACCAAGTTCAATCCCTGGCACCCCATATGGGCTCCAGAGATAGCCAGGAATGATCCAGTTTATTGCCAAGAGCAAGCCCTGAGCACCATTGGCTGTAGCCCCAAATAAAAAAAAGAACTTACACAAGAAGAAACAAGAAATCTGTTCAAGAAATTGAGTTGGTACTAAAAATCTTACTACACAGAAAACTCCAGACAAAGATAGTTTCATGAGTAACAACTCCCAAACATTTAAGAAATAATAGCAGCTTCACATAAACTTTTTCTGAGTTTAAAGAAAGAGAACATTTTAACCTCCTTTTATGAGGTCCTCGTAAACATGACGTCAAATCATGACAAAGCCATTATAAGAAAAGAAAATTACAGGTCACTCTCTGAAAAAAAGCAGATTTTCTTTAAGATAACCCTTTGCTTCATATTTATCTTTTTTAGTTTGACAAACTTGGAAGTACATTTGTGACAAGTTTGATGTTCTAAGAAACATTTGAGAAGAAAAGATTTTTTTTTAACTTTTCAACTTGAAAATGATATTTTGAAGTGTGTGCCCAGTACCTGAGACGTGGCTGCAAGGACTGCAGGATATGCTTTGCATTTATCAGGGGAGAAGGGAATGGGAAGATAAATTGGGTAAATGGGGTTAATTTATATCATTATATGTATATTGAATATATAAATGTATTATAAATATGTATCCTGATATATTTAAATATATAAATAACAATGATCTTATAAATTATAAATGGTTGTAATTATAAATTACAATGGTTATAAATCTATACAGATTATTGGTTGAAAATAAAAATATTATATAATTTATATAGTATCATATCATGTAATGCAATTTAATTATACATATGTAAATATATTATATGTGTTATATATGTTTCTTGTGTATTGATGATGAACATGGTGTAATATGTGTAGATATTAATATAGAAATATTCGGTGGCTGGAGCAATAGCACAGCAGGGAGGGCGTTTGCCTTGCACGCGGCCGACCCAGGTTTGATTCCCAGCATCCCATATGGTCCACTGAGCACCGCCAGGAGTAATTCCTGAGTGCAGAGCCAGGAGTAACCCCTGTGCATTGCCGGTGTGACCCAAAAAGCAAAAAAAAAAAAAGAAAGAAAGAAATATTCACATAAAACCTATGAAGTGCTATAAACCAATGTTACTTCAGTTTCAAAAATGCAGGTGCCAATAATTCTCCTGATTATCATCAAAAAGTAAACTTGTATTTTTAGAACAAAATTAATTATAATCTTCACAATATATCATGAAGCGATAGCACAGTGGGTAGGGCGTTTGCCTTTCATGAGGCCGACCTGGAGTTGATTCTTCCAGCCCTTTAGGAGAGACCTCTCAGAGAGCCCGGCAAGCTACAGAGAGTATCCTGCCCACACAGTAGAGCCTGTCAAGCTACCTGTGGCAAGCTACATCAAATTATTTCTGTATTCGATATGCCGAAAACCGTAACAACAAGTCTCACAAAGGAGACGTTACTGGTGCCTGCTTGAGCAAATCGATGAACAATGGGATGACAGTGCTACAGTGTTACTATTATATATCAAATCTGTCTTTTGTCCATTAAAGTTAAGAGAATGAAATGTTTTTATTTCTCATTTTTTCAATTTTCCAAAACTTATTTGCTTGGAAATATCTGATAACACAAAATATCACAGTGAGATCAAGCATACAATTTTATTTTTTTCTTTTTCATTATGTACCATTAGTTTGCAATATTAGGGACTTCAGAGGTTTAGCCTCATGCCTCTGTAAGTGTATAATTTCTACCGCTGTATGTGTTTACTCTTCCTACACCTTCTCCCCCTTTCTTCTGCCAATCACCATAGTTTTCACTGAATCTAGAAGCTTGTTTTCTTTTTTATTTTTTTCCAGTTTGTTTTCAGATCCTTTGGCTAAATACCTAATAATGGCATTGCTGGTTTATATACAAGTTCTATTTTTATTTTTTGTAAAGCGCCCCAATGTAACTCCCCATAAAGGCTACAGTAATTGATATTTCCATTTTCATTACATATCAAAATTCATTTTTCTTCATATTTTTGCCAAAACTGCTTTTGATCTCTTTTAAATAGGTAATACTCACCAGTCTGAGGTAATAACTCATTTTGTGGTTTTTTGATTTGCCTTTTCCTAATAAAAAGTGATGATGACTTTTTGGAAGACAGTATAAACATTCCTCAAAACACTAGGAATTGAGCTTCCTTACAACCCAGCAATTTTACTTCTGGGACTATACCTTAAGGGCACAACAACATAATAGAAAAAAGTCATCTGCTCTTCTATGTTAATTGCAACACTATTAATAATAGACAAAAATCTGGAAACAACTTAAGTACCTAAAAAAATGGCTGAAAAAGAAGCTATGGTACACATACATAATGGAATACTATACAGCCATTAGAAAAGATGAAGTCATGAAACTTGCTATTACCTGGATGGATCTGAAGAATATCATGCTGAGTAAAATAAGTAAAAAGGAGAGGGACAGACTGATCTAGCTCATCTGGAAAGTATAAAGGAACATACTAGGGAAGTAACTGATGCTCAAAGACAATAGAAATAAAGGTCAGGATAACAGGTCCTTAGTAGGAACTTAAAACTCTGGCAAGGATGTGGGAATAGACGAGGAAATGAACACTGTGATCATAATAGATGCAAATGGTCACTTTGGATGAGGGCTGGGTTTTGTAATCCACAGTTCCTAAAAGGACAAAAAAATAAGTATCTACCTGAGAGGCAGGCTTAAGGATGGAAGGGATACTGTGGATATCGATAAGGAATAGAGGACACTAGTGAAGGGATTGGTGCTTGAACATTTTATCCCTGGAATTCAATCATGAGTAATTTTATAGATTTTTAATTCATGGTGATATAATAAATTTATTTTTAAAAAATGAATGGTGGTTTGACCATTTTTATATATATATCTGTAGGACCCCTGTATATTTTCTTTTTTGAGAAGTGTTTATTCAGATCCTTTGTCCAGTTTTGATTTGGTTGTTGATTATTTTGTTGTTGGGTATACATAAGTTCATATTATTCTATAATTTATTCGTAGTATAGTATATTTTTTCCTTGTTTAAGTTTTTATTTTTTAAATTTTTTATTAGTGAATCACCATGAGGTACAGTTACAGACTTACAAACTTTTGTGCTTGTGTTTCAGTCATACAATGCTCAAGTACCCATCCCTCCACCAGTGCCCATTCTCCACCACCAATGATCCCAGTATTCCTCCCACCTCCCACCCCGGCCCCCCACCCCATCCCAGCAATGTATATTTTATTTATGTATATAATCTTCACTTAGTCCTTACACACTATGAATGTTTCTTTCTTTTTTTTTTAGCTTTTGGGTCACACCTGGCAATTATCGGGGGTTACTCCTAGCTCTGCACTCAGGAATTACTCCTGGCGGTGCTCAGAGGACCATGTGGGATGCTGGGAATTGAACCCAGGTTGGGCTCCCGCTGCTATCGCTCCAGCCCCTGAATATCTATTTCTTAAGGAAAGATTTAGCGATACTAAATCCTCCCAAAATATTAACAATGGCTATTATTTGTACTGATACTATTAAATCAAAGAAAATATATTGCAAATGTTATTTTATTATTAATTTATCAGGCTTATTTGTTTGTTGGTTTTTGGGCTACAGTTAGGGGTGCTTAGTGGTTACTCCCAGGTTGGTATTTGGAGTTTGCTTCTGGCTCAGGAGGACTCTGCAATGCCAGGGATCCAATCTGGGCCTCCTTACTGCAAAGCACGTGCTTCAGGCCACTGATCTAACCCTCAGGCCCATCACACAGAGTCCCTTAGATGGCAAGTGAGAGGACTGAGAACGAGGTTAGACAAAAAGGGGAGAATTTACTATTCTGTGTAAACTAAACAGTGGGAACCGTGACATGAGTTGACTTCAAGTGTGAATGCACTCAACCTGAAGCACCTTCTCTCTGTCTCGTCTTCTCTGCTCTCTAAGAATCACCTTCCCTTACACAGCAAGATTGCCTTCTTTAACAGGGCATAAAATCATGCTCATTGCATGCTTCAAGTTTTACAACCTCCCCTCTTTCTGAGCAGGGAAGATAATCAGATTAAAACACTCCAGGGATAGGCCTGGTCCAGACCATTCCTCTAGCCAAGGAAAGGCTCCTTCCCATTCCACCCACCACACTTGGCCGCAGCATCAATCCACCATAACTTTTGTTGAGAATTTATATCCCTTTAAGGTAGGCAAGCGCAGCCTTCCTGAGCCATCTGGCTTGAGAGAAGTAACCAACCATTTTATTCCTTCTTCCTGTTGTTGCTGTCATTCTGATCATTTCACAATCTGGTTCTTGATGAGTGTCCCATCTTTCATGGCTTTTGTTGAGTTTGACCTCAGGCTGAAAACAGTATGTGTGTTTATTTTACCTGACAAAGTACCCATGGCTGAAAGGCTTGGAGCACTGAGTACTGTACTTTCTCCCCCCTCCAGATGGGGCTGTAATTATAATTTAACTGTCTGGGTCCAACTTAAGGTGAGGAAAAGATATATTAAGTTTGCACACATGTTATTTCCCTACCCCCACCCACATCCCTTTGCTTTTTCACATTTCATATGTAACCACCTTTTGGAGGAGGTGCGTGTATGTGTGTGTGTGTGTGTGTGTGTGTGTGTGTGTGTGTGTGTGTGTGTGTGTGTACACATAGTCCCGTTACAATTCTCATTTTGCAAAGTTTATGCAAAAACCAAACACCTGGGTTCTGAGTTTCCTAAAGGAGTCATCTGAAGTAGGTGCTTTATGCCAAAATGTCACAAAGATTTATGTGCTTTCATTTGTGCATTAAATTGAGGACAGGTGGGAGAATGCTCAAGCCTGAGAAAAACTGATAGCTCCTTTCTCCCTTAGAAGAGAGATGACTGTTATGACTACTGCTGGTTTAGATAAAATAGATACAGGCCCCCCCTTTTTTTTTTAAGAAAAAAAGGGTTCAAGTTTGAAAGGCAATATTTCAGCAGTCAAATAATTACCTCTGAGATCATGTTTCTCACAAATGGGAACCCTGGGTTGGGATCCCTACGTGAGTCCTGCCCCCAATTCAGACAGAACTGGCAAGACCATGTTCCAACAGCCAAGGAAAAGGCCTGGCCCCCATTCATGCTCACAGGCAAATGGCGGCCTCAACACATTCCATTTTAATGGCTTGCAACAGAGTCAGTTACACATATGTAACCACTCATTTTTTAATTTGATTCTTGTTTCAAACACCTTTTCAGAACTCAATTCATCTAAAAAATGTCATCACTTGATAGGTGGCTACTCTCTGCCTGGCGTTGAAACAAGATTCGATGTGCTGACTATTCACCTGGATATAGAATAAGAGTGTGAACTTGCATTGCATAAAGGGAATACTACTTGGAAAATACAGTCAAGTCAGACTTTTCCACAAAGAGTAAGGTGCACATGTAGAAACCCTGGTGGGCATCCTCCCCAGGGAGCAATGCCTCCTATGCCAATGATGGCATATTAGACAAATCAAAATTTTTCTTATGCTCTACCCCTTGAGACATAAACTGAGCTTTAAAATCCAATATTTATGACCCCCCCAAAAAAAGCAAAAAAAGGGGGGGGGCTGGAGCAATAGCACGGCTGGTAGGGCGTTTGCCTTGAATGCAGCCAACCCGGGTTCAATTCCCAGCATCCCATATGGTCCCCTGAGCACCGCCAGGAGTAACTCCTGAGTGCAAAGCCAGGAGGTAACCCCTGTGCATTGCCAGGTGTGACTCCCCCCCCCCAAAAAAAAGCAAAAAATAAATAAATAAAATCCAATATTTATCAAACCATTGTCTCATTTTTAAAGTGAGACTTCTCTTTTTGGAAAATGAATTTATTTTCACAGTGAGGGGTAAAGGATATAAAATTAGTTTTCAATTTTGTAAGACTTCACTTGATAGCATTGATACAAATAAAATTTTAAACCAATTTCTTTTTAAATTTTTGTTACATAGGCACTTTATTTATGGAGATCTGTCATTTTTAAAACTCTAAATATAATAATCAGATAGCAAGAAATACTAAATAAGTAATGGACAAAGTTTCAGATAAAATACTAAACTCCTCCTGAACATTTTTGCATAAGTTTATTTAGCAGTTTGGCTTGTGGTATGTACGCGTTTTTGGGTGATAACTATGAGTGTAAGGGAGGTAGATGAAGAAAGACATTTTGTAAGCTAGAGATTAATGGTGTTAATAGTTCAAAAAGATAAATGTCTGATTTTAAAGCTGAATTCCAAAGGAAATTGCAACACAAGAATTATTACAACTTTTCTTTGATGCCAGAAAAACACACTCTTGCATCCTTACTGGAAAGTGGTGTTTATTTAGTCTAAACTCTATTAGGATGGATTTTTAGTGGGTTTTTAGAACATGTATATATATATATATATATATTTTTATATTACTTTTAACTAAATTTTTTAATTAAAATTTTCCAGTTGGGCAAGAATGGTCAAGGTATTTTAGAATTTAAAAACAAATTCTTTTCTCTAAGGCTAAAATATCATGCCCTGAAGGAAAGTCCTACCTTAAATTTGCACAGTTCTTCATATGAATGGTCCTTTGCCATTTGAGGTCACAATCCAATATCTAGGGAGCATGTCAGTGGGTCTCTAAAGCATGTGATGCCCGTTCCTAGAAGCTGTCTGCACAAGATGGAGGAGTTGGATTATCTCCCAACTCTGTATTTCACATTTTCATCTACAGTATCTCACCTGTTCCAAAAAACAGTCCTCTGAGGACATTACCCCTTAGGTCCAGGCGATGCTCACCTCAGATCAGAGGCATCTGATCACCGCCTGACAATCCAGGGGGCTTAGTTTCTCTGCACCCGTCCTGCTGGCACTGAGTCTAGCATCACCCACCCAGTTGAGGTGATAGGCCTTAAGATTCAAGGTAAGGCCACATTGTGTCTTCATTGGTTCTCTTAAAGACATAGAGTCAATATTTTTATTTCCAGAAGTTCCCATATTTGCCATCTTTATTGCCACAATGCCTACTAGGTCAGTCATAATAGTATTTTACCTCCCTACATCATAAGATCTCCATGAGAAAATTCACTGTTGTTCCTTTGGGACAATTATCTTTGGTCATAGTAACAACAGAAACACTTTGTCCCAAAGTTCTGGAAAATAACTCCCTTAATTCCCTGTCATTGTCAATGAACTCCATCATGACTTAAAAGAATAAAAATAAGAGCTGGTGATTAGCACTGGCTCGGTACCAGGCATTGTTTCAAGTACCTCACACAGAGTGGCCTGTTTAGTTCTCACCACAGTACTATTAGGTGATTTTATTTTTTTACCAGTAAGGAAATAGCCTGCTTGTGACCACACAGTCAGTAAAGGCTGGAAGAAGGACTCCAGTCCCTATTCTGTGTCCAACATCTTGCCACTTGTCTCCACTAAGCAAAGAGGAAATACAGCATATACAATGATAAATAAATGAAGAGTCACAGATTAGGGACCTTGGCCCACATCTTTTTACTCTTTTTTTTTTTTTTGCTCTTTGGGTCACACCCAGCAATGCACAGGGGTTATTCCTGGCTCTGCACCAAGGAATTACACCTGGTGGTGCTCAGGGGACCATATGGAATGCTGGGAATCAAACCCCAGGTTGGCCACGTGCAAGGCAAATGCCCTACCTGCTGTGCTATTGCTCCAGCCCTATATGGATGGATATCCATAATATATATATTATTCTACATTCAGCATGCCTGAATGTAGAATTGCACATGTGAATATGTAATCAAAAATATTGATAACACCCCAAGTTGATGAGAGATATAATTTGAGGAGGAATCTTTAAGGCACAGAGGTGAAGAGTCAGAGACTGCTGAGGACTCAGGCCTAAAGGACAAATGTAAGAATTCAACCTCTCTTTGCCCACTACCAGGATAATAATACTAGAGAAACACAAACAGGACATATATCACAATTAGGGCCTGGGTGTCAAGAGATGATTCCAAAGAACAAAGAGTTAGGAGACAGGGGGCCAGAGAGATAGTACAAGTGAGTAAGGTGCTTGCCTTGCATGCATCCAAGCCAGATTTGTTTCTTGGCATTCCGTATGGTCCCCTGAGCCTGCCAGGAGTGATCCCTGAGTGCAGAGTTATACATGAACACCACTAGATGTGGCCCCATATCAATCAAACAAAAGTAATTTTTAAAAAAGAGTGAGGAAGGCGACAAGCAGACTGCAGCTCTACCAAGAGAGCAACATGCTTAGAATGGATCACTAGAAATGGTTGTTATACAGTAGAGAATAGGAATAAGTTGGAGACTATTCCTGGATGGATATCCATAATATATATATTATTCTACATTCAGCATGCCTATATTATACTATATACTGCAAAAATTCTTTAAAGGGGTGTTAAATTGAAAGTGATCAGGGAAAAACACCTATGATTTGCCTTTTTTCTGTAAGTCCCTGAAACGTTCAATGAAGTAGAGTACAAAGACATACTTCCATCAGAAAAGGCAATATGCTCATTCCTCCCACCAATAAGGAAAGAGATTTCTGCTTTTTCAATGGAGTACTCAGGAAGTAGTTTGCCTGAATTTCAGAAGCAAAAATCTACTGTTTGAAAATGTTCAAAGACTATATAAATTTTTCTGGAGAAAATTTGTTTTCAACACAAGCAAATGCTTGCACTTGGAGGTACAAAAGCACAGAAAAAAGTAAATACTGAATTCCCATTTGCTTGATCTCCCAAAGCATAATGCAATTGAAGAGAATGACAATCAGATCGACTCAGACAGACAGGGTTCTAGTGGACTCCACTGGGCCGAGGGTCTCCACTAATATGCTTGTACGCAAGGCTGGCACTGAGTCATTACTCGTTTCTTGGACTGGCCAGTGAAAGTTCTAACTGGCCTGTGCCTAAAGTTTTGATTTTTCACATTCTCTGCGCACATAGATTCATACTTGTAAATCTGCATATGCACACAATCTACATACAATTATATCAATATGAGTGCAACATTGGCTTTATATATGGAGTTTGAGTTTATTAATGCATTTAATTATGCCCCAAAACCTAGGTCAATTGCTGCCTACTCTGTAGCCTTCCTTGCAGTTCTCCAACTCGGTGTAACTTTTCCCTGTTTAGCTTCTATCCTTTGCTTTTCTTAAACTCTGCCTGAAACCTGATGTCCTATTTTATAATAATAATATTATTAAAATTATAATAAAATAATATAAATATAAATAATAATATAGAAATAATAATAAACACCAATAATAAAAATAATAGGAGGTGAGCTTCTAGCAGGTGAGCTATGGGTACTTAGTGTCCTCTTTTCAAGATTATTAAAATATAACTTACTACCAACTCAGTAATAAATTAATATTTCAGAGAAAGCAAAACAATGAATAAATGAGTGGTTAATTTCATGTTTACCAAAGAAAGCCATAGAGGGGGAATAAGTATGAAAGTTTAAGTTTTATTGCCAGAAAAAAGCCTTAACTTTAAAGAGTTTAGTGTGAACAAACCATTCTTTGTTGTTCCCCCATCCTCTTTTTCTTTTCTCCTATATCCAGTTGCCATTATGTGAAAGAAAGACTAGAAAATCACTGGACAATAAAGGAATTATGAAATTTCAAGTTTGGAACTTATTCTGGTAAAGATTGAATCTGCTGACTCATAATATTTGTCAATGAGTTTTTACTTTAATATAAAAATATAAAAAGACCTCTTCTTTCTGCCTCACTGATCACCATCTATTTTATCCCTATTTCCAATTATCCTAATATTCCTACAGGAAGTAACTCCCCATTATTTCATTGCAGTGATTCTAGAGAGAGCATTCTTTCTATGCCATCTTACTTCATGGAAGTCACACAGAGTATCACAGCTAGAACGGTTTTTGATAGATCTTGCCTAGACAGAGACAGAACTATGTCCTATGACCTTGGATCTTGGTCTCAGGGGCTCAAGGATGAAAGGTAAAGACCTAGAATAATGGCAACTCTGATCAGACTGAACAGGTTGTGGACATTAATTACATTCTCGCTCTGATTTTCTTCTCTTTCCACTAGTCCTTTATACCTGCCCATCTCTCCAGCCTCATACTTTTTTCTTCTGCAAACTTCCTAATAGGTATTGCCTCCTAATAAATTTATCAAGTCATTAATTAGTCAAAACTAGTTTATGTTGCATGACCAAAAGTTCCTTCAAGAAAAATTATTCTTCAGATACCGTGATTCCATATGCACTGAGTTGATTTCAATCACAGCAGGCAAGAGTAATAATAGTAATAGCCAGTCTTGTCCTTGTTCATGACTAAAAAGCAAAAAGAATACTACTGTTTGTCAGAGATTGTGGCTTCTAGAGAAACACTTCCTGTTTCTAACTTGAATATTAATGGGTTCCTCTCTTTTCAAACATTTAAAAAATAATTGAAATATAATATCCTACAACACTCTCTCCTCTCTGTTTTCTCTATATTCTCTCTCCCTTACACACACACACAGACACACACACACACACACAAACACACACAGAGTCACATATAGCAATTACTTCTGCTGTTTTCTCAAAGATGAGAAGTTTTGTTTTTTTATGTTGTCAAGGACCAATCCATTCATTAAAGCTAATTAGTTTGTTTTTTTAATGAACCTGACTCTCTCACTCAACCCACCATTACTACTACTTAACTGCCATTTGGGGGATATTGAAAGTGACTCCATTCAATTGGATCTAACTAGTTCAAGTAGCCAAATCAAAGCTTCAGAGTTCCAACCCAAATATTTCTCTCTTTTTGGTTCTTATGCACATAATTACATATGATTTACAATGACGCACAAAATTTCCGGAAATAAAAGGAAAAATTTGTGTTCAAAATTTTATTCAATCCAGAAAAAATATATGCAGGCAACAGAAGGCAGATGTCATGAGCATGGGACATGTGAGGTTGGAAAATACTGGCTGAGTTCATCTTCATCATGTCCTGAAATCCCATTAGAGTAAAAAAGCAAGTTCCAGTTGTGTCCGGTGGAGAAATTAAGTTTTCAGAGACTTCAAAACTTTTTATGTTTCCCTGACAACCCCCTCCTGGTGACCAGTGATTAGAAATAGTTGCCCCAGTAGGAAACTACTTACAGGAGAGCAACCTCTGCAGGAGTACTCAAAGATGACTGAGGGAGGACCCATCTACATGGGGTCTTAGAAAACACTCATGGTATGAAATAGAGTGGAAAATAGACCACAGCTTCACCATGAAATTAGAATGTCCACACAGACATCCAGAGGCCAAAAATTCTCATCTCAGGACTTGGCTTCTGGGGACGATGGGTAGTAGGAGTATCAGGCTGGCTCATGAGGGAAGGTTAAGCAACCAAATATTAAACTGCTTATCTGAGCTGAACTTACGAACTGCTGAGGTTTCCTCTTTCTGGGTAATAATATGTGTAAATTATCAACTCTAAGTAACAGTTATCATTAAAAGGAAATAAGGCCAAAACAAGAATTGAGGGTTTGCAAAAATTTATGAGTGAAATCAGCTTTATGAAATTGAGTCGGGCATATTCTTCCTATCATCACCCTCAAAAGCAAATAAAGAGAATACAACACACTTTTCCAATTATGAATGGCCAGCACTACTTCCTTGAATCCAGCGGGACCAGGACCCTAAAAGTAGATATCTATATCCCATCTCTCAGCATAAGGAGATGGGGTCCTTGAGAGACCCCATCTTTACATAAATTTCTGCTCCCTATGCTAAAATTCCTGCTTATCCCAACAGGCCACGTCATCACTCACATCTCCAGAACCTGACCCTCAACCTTCAGCCACTTTCTAGACTTTGTTCTCTTTCTTACCTTCACTTTCTCTCATTCTACACCTTTTCTTTTAACGATGCAGTCTAATGTCAACCTCCACTGAAAGGAATTCCCTGCAAACTCTACTGGGTGGTTTCCACCTTGTTATTTTCTAGATCAGAGAGAAAAGATCACGACTAAAATGCATCTGGTGAGCCACTGGATGCTTTCAATAAAGTTTTATTGGAACATAACTATGAGTATTCATTTATACAGTCTGTAGCCACTTTTACACCATATGGTCAGAGCTCAGTTTGTGACGGAGACCAAATGATCTATAATTTCACATATATTTACTACCTGTTCTTGGATAGCAAAAAAGTGTGTTGGACCCTCTTAGCTATCCCCATTGAATATATTAGACACATTCTATAATTATTTTATCTTGACTCATTTATTATAAATTTCTTTAAATTTGTAAGTCACTTGTAATTGAGTTACACAAAGATTTCATCTACCTTATCCCCAGCATCCAACAAAAAAGATAGTGTATAAGACTAAAGGACTGGAGCGATAGCAGAGTGGGTAGGGCGTTTGCCTTGCACACAGCCAACTCGGGTTCGATTTCTCCATCCCTCTTAGAGAGCCCGGCAAGCTACTGAGAGTATCCCACCCACACAGCAGAGCCTGGCAAGCTACCTGTGGTGTATCCAATATGCCAAAAACAGTAACAAGTCTCACAATGGAGACATTACTGGTGCCCACTCAAGCAAACCTATGAGCAACAGGATGACAGTGCTACAGTGCTACAAGACTAAAGCCAAACAGATTACTGTCACTATTTACAAGAAATAAAATTTGAGGTGCAAAGGTGTGGGAATTTATTGGAGGTTAGATATTCCTTTTGCTGTCGTTTTCTTTGTGAACTACAAACCATTGGTTGGTTTAAAGTCTTTTTCCCGTTTTTTCTACCAAGGTGTCAGGAGGACCTTGAGCAGCACCTGGCACCTAGTAGAAAGCTCAGGAAATGTGTTTAGTGAGCTAATGAGTGAGCCATGGCATTCAAAATATGTGTTTCTGTTTCTTAAAACTAAATGGCCATTTTCTAATTATGTCAATGAAGAGATATCTTGGCTCTGGACAAGTGAGTGCAAATGTTCTGGCCACCATTCTGTTTGGATGAAAAAGGATGCCTTTTTGGATCTGTAATCAGTACAACTTTCCAATGGGATTTCACTTTTACAACATTCGTCGCTTTCCCCTTTCAGAGATGAAGAGACAAGATAGTCACAGCTATCTTCTCTACAAAATAAAAATGATAAAACCTAGGCATCTCAGATTTAGACCTAAAAATTCATTTATTGTTTGCATAACCTACGTATGAATATGTTTGGTAAGTCCACCTACCCTCAGTATATTCATCCATTAGAGACACAAACATCACCCCTCCCTGATTGCTTTGAGATGACCATAAAATAACCCATGCTAGAATTTATAGAGTGTGATGCATTGTAGATCCACAAAGAGCTGCTTGTACAGACATGAATTTGATCAATAATACTAAGCTTAGAATACAGTTAGTGATCAAAGAAATAAAATTTTACTGTAGTGCTTATGCAGAAATAAGCTAAACTACTGAAGCAGAAAAGAAAGGAAAAGAAAAGAAAAGAAAAGAAAAGAAAAGAAAAGAAAAGAAAAGAAACCACTTCTGTTCTACTAGTTATAGGACTTTAGGTAAGTGGTTTATTATTATTATCATTTTAATTTTGTTTGTTTGTTTTTGCTTGTTGGGTCACACTTGGCATTGCACAGGGGTTACTCCTGGCTTTGCACTCAGGAATTACTCCTGGAAACGCTTGGAGGACTATATGGGATGCTGGGAATTGAACCCAGGTCAGCAGCATGCAAAACAAATGCCCTACACGCTATGCTATCGATCCATACCCTATCATTTAAATTTTTGTTGTTTTATTGTTTTATTGCTCAGAATCTCCAAAGCCCATGAGAGCTTTCTATGCAAATTCCAGGCATAATATTATGCCTGTTAATATTAGTTAATGAGATACTACTAGGAATAAAGTAACTTTCAGCTCCTACTAAACATTTTTGGATATTCTTCTCCACCATGCTCAATCTGAAGTTGATGTACTATCCCCTTCTACAAAATGGAATCTTTCAATGACTGAGAATTATGATAAAATGCTAGCAAATAAGTGAAGTGAAAAGTGAGCTTGAAATATTAGGACTTGATTAATGAGAGGAACAGAGAAGGTGATCAAATGATCAAAATGTTTATAGACAGAGGTTCCTACAAGCTCCTGATATTAAATAGACCTTTGACCCTTGCTGAGCCTGACAGAGCAGGAACATGAGGAGCACACTAACAATGCTTTATTTATCATCATCATCATCATCATCATCATCATCATCATCATCATCATCCTCACCATCATCATCATCATCATCATCACCATCATCCCGTTGATCGTCGAATTTCTCGAGCGGTCTCAGTTGCGTCTCCATTCATCCTATCCCTGATATTTTAGAAGCCTCTCTCTTTACTCATCCTTCCCAACGGTGCCGCATTAGAGGCTCTTTCAGGGTCAGGGGAATGAGACCCAGCATTGTTACTGGTTTTGGCATATGAATACACCATGGGGAGTTTTCGAGGTTCTCCCAGGTGGGCAGGAAACTCTCGGTAGTTAGCCAGGTTCTCCCAGAGGGACCACTAGGCTATAAGATGTCCAAGCTTCCAGGAGCTTGCTTTTAAGTCTCTGGATGTTGGCCATTGGTGGGATTACAGGGCATCGGGGGCAGTCCCTGGGTGTGACTGCCTAACTACTGGAAAATGGGAAATCTGGACGGAAGAGGCCCAGTCCCGATCCGAGCAGTCTTGGAGGTCTCAGCCCCGGGTCCCACACACCTGGGTTCCTCTGGTGGTACCCTCATGTGTGAGGCTCATCCAAACGTGTGGAGAGGGGTCTTGAGCATGTCTGTGGCTAGGCTCCGGTGGTCTTCGGCCTCGGGAGCTATGCTCGGGGCGGGGAGGAAAGCTGGAGCCCATCCCCTGCAAGGGGCCCTGGGGAAGACAGCCAGGCGCTCAGGCCAGAGACTCTCTCGTTGCTCTCTTCCAGGAGTTTGCTTTAAGTTTTTCTCTAAATGACCTTTTTTAACTCACGTGTATAATCAAGGCTAGTGACAGAAACCAAACCCACTATTAATTTTCTCTTGTCCAAGTTTGGTGAGCCAGGATTTTCTAAGCCATTGGGTGTTCACCTATCCTTGTTACAACAACCTGAGACACACAGTTGACTTTAGGATTTTTCTTTATTCTCCTGGGATCCATTTAAATTCTGTCAGCTTGAGCATATTTGCATGAGTGGGATTGGGAGAAACTATCTGAATCACATGCCTAACCAGAGTCTAGGTGTCTAGGTGTTTGTTTGTTTTTTATTTAGGCTGTCATAAGCCTTTTTTATTAAGATATATAGTCAGCATGGGGATTTTCTTAGATATTCATGGTTCTAAAGCTTCATCCAAAGGATAAGGCAGGTAGGAATTTGCTTCCAAAGCAATTTACTGTTGCTACCTTTTAATAATTGAAGGTTTTAGTGAGGTGATTTATCCTTAAGCTTCTTTATAATCCCAGCTGACTCTAGGTATCAGAGAATGGAAGGTAGCCTCATACATTTTGCTATGTGTCCAAGACTTAGCATTAATAGAGTTGAACAAAATGATAAAGTATTTCAAAGCAAAAGAATAAGATGTAGGAAAACCAAGTATCCCACATAAATCCTTCTATAAAACTAGGAAATGAGCATCTGATTGGAAAAATGTGCCTGTTTTTCTTTCTCTCTGCACCCCCTTTTATCATCTGAATGTTACATTAGGATTTGGTCCTAAATAACTGAAACATCAGGTAGAGTCACAAAACGAAGGCAGAAAAATATCTTGACTGAAGTGCACCAATAAAGTTAATCCTGTTAATGCTGATGATGGCACCATTTTGTCACTAACTCCTCACTGCCTGAGAGAGATGAGGAGAGGGTGGATATTCCAAGAGCAAACGAAGACCCTTGTAGGTTTCAAAGCTAAACATCACAGTTCCTTCTGAAGTCTTAACCCTAAGCAAGCTGGAAGAAGCAGAACACATTTTTCAGATGGGGCACTTCTCTCAGACTATCAGAACATAGCTATTTGTTGCCAAAGACCATTCATCAGACTCTGCAAAATGCTGCCAGCTCAGACTACAGGCTGTCAGGTTCCAGGCTAACAGCCAGAGTGTCAGGGGCTCCGGCTGGTAGCCAACCAGAACTTTGATGTCCAAGGGTTGGCTAGCTTGTATGTGAGGGTGGTCGGTAAGCTCTGAAACCATAGATGCTGCTCAGAGGTCACACGTTCTGCAAGAAGCTAGCTGTTAGACTATCTCTAATAAAGAGGGAGGTAGACATTTTATTATGTAAAAAAAATTGTTCGAATTATTTCAGTATTTGTTTGATTTAAATTTCCATTACACGTGCTTTTCATTATGCGACTCAATTAGTATATAAAAGATTTTTCTGTTTAAAATGTTTAAATGAACATAATTGTTCAATTTGGAAAGACTACAATGCTTTTATTTAATTAACACTGCAATAAATACATCGCTCTGTAATGAACCCCATACTTTTAGGCCATTAACCATTCAATAAATTTGCAATATGGAAGGTTCTTTATGGAGAAGAAGATAAATAAAACTATTTAAATAAAAGTAGGATAGCTAGGATACTAAGCAGCAAATTATAGCTTTTTGCTTCTCATCCACTAGAGTTATACCTTGATTACAAACACATGCAAGCATAACAAACAGCAGGCATCTCAGTTGCTATTTTGAACAGGAGGTACACTGAACGTTAAAGAAACATTCTGCACCATCAGTGCCGGCTGTACTCCCTGGCATCTTGCCTGTGAGAAGCTCTTTTGGAATTTGTCCAAAGGTTCATCTGTCATTTGCCTTATCAGCCTAGCCTGGGTTTGCCGGAACAAGTATCATTTACACTTCACAGGCAGGCTCTCAGAATCTGCTGGTTATACCGGTAATCACAATATTAGAGCAACTGCCCTGCATGATGCATCCTGACTCACACGACCTTCTCTGTATCCTCCATCCTCCATAGGTTTGGAAGGGGGTTGCAGTAATGGAGGGCATGACTTCAATAGCGTAGTTATCTGACAAACTTTTCCATGTGTATTGTCCTCTATCCATAGTTGAGTAGCTTCTGTTCATTCTAGTACTAAGCTGTATATGATTGGCATATATAGAAGTTGCCGATAAATACAGACTTCAGGGAAAATTACCAAGGTTAGGTGAATTGTCTTAGAGTGTTATAAAAATAGAATGAACTTTGTAATTTATTCAATGCACCTTAAAGTACTGGTAGCTACAACATTAATAGCATCCAAATCTAAAATATTGTAAAAAATAAGGATGGAATATTGAATGATTTTTACTAGGAATTATTACATGGTATTTAATATGAAAGAATAGAAGCTCCAAGTTCATTATAGCCACTATTACTGATTGTTCATCCTAGGCAGTGACTATATGATGATCGTCATTCTGTTGTCACCATATCCAAGACCAAGACCATCCATGGTAACTTGCAGTTCCAGAAAGCCGAATCTAAATGTTGGACATGGGAGTCTTCTAGTGGACAGTTCCACAATGAAATTAACCACATCATATTCAATCACCAGTTTTGCCTGACCGATGTCGCTGTTGTCCCAAAATTCCAAATGGGATCAGACCACCGTCTCCTTCATGCAAAATTCTATTTCACGGAGTGGGGAGAAAGGACTGCAAACTTTAAGAAGAGAACTCCCAGAACGACCACCAACTGGGAGCTCTTTGGCACTATTGTAGCAATATGGGAAGATGCCGTTGTTGACAACATCGATGAGGAATATAATCGACTTGTTCAGCACCTCCATGATTGCATGAGGATACTGAGTGAGAGAAAGCCACAAAAAGACACCTGTCTTCGGAAACTCTTCAGCTCACTCGCCAACGTGGTTTGGCCTGAGCCTCAGACAATCACAAGCTAATGTCCAAGCTTGCAAAACTGTGCAGAGAAGCGATAAAGGAAGGCTTCAAAGAGAGATGAGAAGCAGTGTTGGCCAATGTGGCAAAATCCAGGAAAAGTATTCACAATATCTGCCTGTCCTTTGCCAACTACAAGACCAAGATGACTGCCTTCTGATGTCCTGATGGATCTATCACATCTTAGGGAATGACAATGGAGAAGGTTATCCACGACTTTTTCTCAGATCTCTTTGATTGCCACGTCCACCTGCCCTCATACCAAATTTCTCAAATGTCTCAAATGACATTTCTCAAAATGTCATTCCTAGCATTTTCCCTTTCGAAAACTGACATGCCATTTCGTCAGTAAAGAAGCATACAACACCCAGTCCAGACAAGTTCAGACCCGAACACCAATACTCATCAATACATTGACTTGGCTTTTCACACGCTGCCTGTCTAAATGCAAGGTTCCATCCCAGTGGAAAACCAGCAGGACTGTTCTGTTGCACAAAAAGGGGGACATTCACCACATCAGCAACTATCACCTGATCTGACTATTGTCCGTCTTCTACAAGTTGTTCACTTCAGTCATCCGAAGAGGATTGGCAGAACACTAGATGAAGGACAACCATGCAAGCAACCTGGGTTCTGAATAGGATTCAGCACAATTGACTATATCCACGTGGTGACCAAGCTCATTGAGGTTTCGCAGGAGTTCAAGATGCCACTCAGTCTAATGTTCATTGAAACGTTTATTGATGTAAAGAAGGCCTTTGATTCTGTTGAAACTAAAATGGTCATTGAAGCCCTAGATAAACAAGGCATTCAAACTCAGTACATCAGCATCCTCCAAGAGGATGTATTAGAATTCACACCAGGAGTAGTGTTTTATAGTTTCTTTGTAGAGATCCTTTACTTCTTTAGTTAAGCTGATTCCGAGGTATTTGATTTTCTGGGGCATGACTGTGAACGGGAGAAATGAGGAAATGGAAACATATTTCCTGCTCATGAATAGGGAGAATCAACATGGTCAAAATGGCAATACTCCCCAAAGCCCTATACAGATTTAATGCAATCCCTATAAGGATACCCATGACATTCTTCAAAGAAATGGATCAAGCAATCCTGAAATTCATATGGAACAATAAACGCCCACGGATAGCTAAAACAATTCTTGGGAAAAGGATGATGGGATGCATCATACTCCCCAACCTTAAACTTTACTACAAAGCAGTAACAATTAAAACAGCATGGTACTGGAACAAAGGCAGAGCCGCAGACCAATGGAACAGAGTGGAATATCCCTACACACAACCTCAAATGTATGATCACTTAATATTTGATAAGGGGGCAAGAAATGTGAAGTGGAGCAAGGAAAGCCTCTTCAACAAATGGTGCTGGCATAACTGGACAACCACATGCAAAAGAATGGGCTTAGACCTTGACTTGACACCATGCACAAAAATCAGATCAAAATGGATTAAAGACCTCAACATTAGACCACAATCCATAAGGTACATTGAAAACAAGGTCGGCAAAACCCTTCATGATATTGAAGCTAAAGCTATCTTCAAAGATGACACGGAACTAAGCAATCTTGTAAAAACAGAGATAAACAAATGGGACTATATTAAACTAAGAAGCTTCTGCACCGCAAAAGACACAGTGACCAGATTTCAAAGGCAATCTACAGAATGGGAAAGGATATTCACCCAATACCCATCCAATAAAGGGTTGATATCAAGGGTATATAAAGCACTGGTTGAACTCTACAAGAAGGAAACATCCAACTCCATCAGAAAATGGGCCGAAGAAATGAACAGAAATTTTTCCAAGGAAGAGATACGAATGGCTAAAAGGTACATGAAAAAATGCTCTGCATCACTAATAATCAGGGAGATGCAGATCAAAACAACCATGAGATACCACCTCACACCACAGAGAATGGCACACATTCAAAAGAACAAAAGTGACCACTGTTGGAGAGGATGTGGGGAGAAAGGGATCCTCCTGCACTGCTGGTGAAAATGCTGACAGGTCCAGCCCCTTTGGAAAACAATATGGACATTTCTCAAAAAATTAGAAATTGAGCTTCCATTTGATCCAGCAATACCACTTCTTAGAATATACCCTGGAGAAACAAAAAAGTATAGTCGAAATGACATCTGCACTTATATGTTTATCGCAGCACTGTTTACAATAGCCAGAACCTGGAAAAAACCCGAGTGCCCAAGAACAAATGACTGGTTAAAGAAACTCTGGTGCATCTATACAATGGAACACTATGCAGCTGTTAGAAAGGATGAAGTCATGATCTTTGCATACAAGTGGATCAACATGGAAAGTATCATGCTAATTGAAATGAGTCAGAATGAGAGGGACAGCCATAGAAAGATTGCACTCATCTGTGGAATATAAAATAACAGAGTAGGAAACTAATACCCAAGAATAGTAGTATACATACCAGGAGGTTGACTCCATAGCTTGGAACTTGGCCTCACATGCTGGGGGAAAGTCATACCAAATGGAGAAGGGAACACCAAGTAAATTGTGAGTGGAGATCCCACGTGGTAAGGGAAATGTGCGCTGAAAGTGGACTAGTGTCCAAACATGATGGCCACTCAATACTCCTATTGCAGACCACAACACCCAAAAGGAGAGGAAGAGAGAACAAATTGGAATGCCCTGCCACAGAGGCGGGGTGGGGTGGGGGGGATGGGATTGGGGGGTGGGAGGGATACTGGGTTCATTGGTGGTGGAGAATGGACACTTGTGGAGGGATGAGCTCCCTCCCGAACACTGTATGTGGGAAAAACAAGCACGAAATGTTTAAATCTGTAACTATACCCTCACTGTGACTCACTAATTAAAAAATTAAAAAAATAAATAAATTTAAAAAAGAGAGAGAGAAGCTCAAAAAAAAAAAAGAATTCACACCAGGATCTCACCATTCTACAAGGAAGTAATCATCGACATAAATAGAGGGGTTCGGCAGGGTGATACCATTTCACCAAAACTCTTCAGTGCCACCCTTGAGAACATCATGCAACAACTAGAATGGGAAGGAATGGGAATGAATATAGATAGTCGTCAACTATACCAACTCCACTTTGCTGATTACAGCATTCTAATAACACCAAACATTAGCCAAGTGGCATGAATGCAGGCTGACTTTGACCTTGAGTGTGGAATGCTGAATCTCACAAAGACAATGTTCATGAGAAACAGACTAGTTCCTGATGTTCCACTTGCTCTCAATGGAATGGATATCCCCGAATGCAGCAGCTATGTGTATCTAGGTTGAGAACTCAACATGACAAATGACCTGGCACCCGAACTGCACAAGAGGAAGAGAATGGCATGGAACATCTTCAAGAGCATTGAAGAAGTTGTTAAGAGGACAAAGAAACTCCGGCTCCGGGCACATCTTTCGACTCCACCATTCTTCCTACACTAACATATACCTCAGAGACCTGGGACCTACGAAAACAGGATGAGAACATACTTATTTGGGTCTCCCAAAGAGGAGTTGAAAGAGCTATGCTTGGAGTATCACGTTTCACTCAAGTGAAAGTAGGAATCTGGAATCCCGACCTCCGCCAATGATCAAGGATCAGGGACGCTGCCTCATGTGCAAAGGCATTGAAAATCAGATGGGCCGGACAGGTAATGTGATTTGGAGATGACCACTGGATTGGAGCCATTACCAGCTGGATTCCATGGACATCAAAATAACACCTGGCTGCCCACCTACAAGATGGTCAGACTTCTTCATCAAGACCCTGAATAAATGGTTGATACTCTTCGTGTTCCTGGAGCAAGCAGACGCCATTGGGCTAGACTAGCACGTGAGAGGGATGAATGCAGACGTTTTTGGTGCCTGCTCAAGTAAATTGATGAGCAACAGGATGACAAGTGACAAGTGACAATATATTTTGTATAAAATATATAGAATGGAAGAAACATTTGACAGATTTTTCATTATCTTATTTTTTCATATAATAATACTCAATCCTATATACATCAAACTGTTAAGAAACTGAGATAAAGATAGACCCATCTTGTCCTTGAGGAGTTGTCTCATATACATTTACACATTACCAGTATATGTCTCTTCACATTGTTTCTAGGGGGATGGAGAGATACTACAGTTGATGAGGCGCTTAACTTGTACTCAGCTAACCCATGTTCGATCCAGCATCACATATGGTCCTCTCAGCTCTGCCAGGAGGAACTCCTGACTGCAGAGCCAGGAATAACTCCCTGAACATCACTGGGTGTGGCAATATATATATATATATATATATATATATATATATATATATATATATTCCCCCTGGGCCTATTTTCACTCCTACTATTCTATCATTATCATCTTATATGTGTTGATGTACTAAGCCATAAGTAATAAAAAAAAATAATATAAACAAGATACAACTGTATAGATGAATGGTAGATTCATTTACAGTACAGATGGAGCAATGAACTGGTCATTGAAGGGAAAGCTAAGGTTCTGATCAGAAACCAAAGCTGCTGCTCAATTGAAAACACAGGACAGCTCAGCTTTCCAATGATTAACCTGAGCTGCTTTCTTGGAAGCTCCACCAATGACTGTCACTTCAGTCTCCCCAGAGCCTATACTTCTGGTAATAGAAACTACTTGCTTAGACACAGAAGTTGGATCATGACCCAGGATAAGCCAATCATATTGTATCACCACGCCCACCACGCTGATTGGTTTTTCCAAGGGCATCGGACCTAAATCAAGTTAGAGACACTGCCAAGATGGTTTTTTTTTTCCTTTTCCACAGAGCACTTAGGATGTTAATACTAGAAAATAAGTAACATATCTTTCAATTGTTCATTTCTCCAAACTGCCTGAAGGAAGAAGTTAGCATGCAAAGTAAGGAGGGAAAGATCAGATAGTTCTAGGTCAAATGAATCCTGGCTCCAGTAGTGTCAGAGGTCTGCTAGTTTAATTTCTATCTTAGCACAGTGTGGATACCTGAACCAATTGCCTTTGGGTTTAACAGTTTCATGCTAATTACATCACAAGCAACTGAAAAAGTCTAGGCAGAAATGCTCTTATTTCGCTCTGTCTACATGTATATTTCTCCCTCATCTTTTCTCAGTATAATTTTCCCTATGACTTTGACCAAGGAGCATCCAGAGGACCTGGACCATGTTGGAAAGGAGAATTTAAAAAGAATATCTTTTACAGCGACCAGAATACAAGGACAGTCTACAGGATGGGAAAGGATATTCACCCAATACCCAAAGGATAAGGGGTTGATGTCAAGGATTTACAAGGCACTGCTTAAACTTCACAAGAAGAAAACATCCAACCCCATCAGAAAATGGGCCGAAGAAAGGAACAGAAACTTTCTCAAGGAAGAAATCCAAATGGCTAAAAGACACGTGAAAAATTACTCCTCATCACTAATCATCAGGGATATGCAGATCAAAACAACTATGAGATACCATCTCACACCACAGAGACTGCCCCACATCCAAAAGAAAAAAAGTGACCAGTGTTGGTGTGGATGTGGGAAGAAAGGGACTCTTCTTTACTGCTGGTAGGAATGCCGACTGGTTCAGCCCTTTTGGAAAACAGTATAGACGCTTCTCAAAAAATTAGAAATTGAGCTCTCATTTGACCCAGTAATACCACTTCTGGGAATATATCCCGGAGATGAAAAAAAGTATAGCAAAAGTGACATCTGCACCTATATGTTCATTGCAGCACTGTTCACAATAGCCAGAATCTGGAAAAAACCCTAGTGACTGAGAACAGATGACTGGCTAAAGAAACTTTGGTACATCTACACAATAGAATACTATGCAGCTGTCAGAAAAGATGAAGTCATGAAATTTTCATATAGGTGGATCAACATGGAAAGTATCATGTTAACTGAAATGAGTCAGAAAGAGACGGACAGACAAAGAAATATTGCACTCATTGTGGAATATAAAGTAACAGAATAGGAGACTAACACCCAAGAATAGTAGAGATAAGTATCAAGAGGAGTACTCCACAGCTTGGAATCTACCTCACATGCTAGGTGAAGAAGCAGCTCTGATAGAGAAGGGATCACCAAGCAAAGGGTGCTAGGCAGGCCCACTTGGGATGGGAGATACAGGCTGAAAATAGACTATAGACCAAACAAGATGCCTACTTAATAATACCCTTGTAGCAAACCACAACACCCAAAAAAAGAGAGTGAGCAAATAGGAAGGCCCTCCCACAGAGGCAGGGTGGGGTGAAGGGGACAGGGTAGGGGTGGTGGGAGGGATGCTAGGACCATTGTGGTGGAAAATGGGCACCGGTGGAGGGATGAGCACTTGCTCATTGTATGATTGAAATGTAGGCATGAAAACCTGTAAGTCTGTAACTTTGTCTCACGGTGATTCACTAATAAAATAAAATATCAGGAATCATGGAATCCTCATTAATTGTCGATTTCTCGAGCAGGCTCAGTAACCTCTCCATTCGTCCTTTCCCTGAGACCTTAGAAGTCTCTCTCGACTTGGCACTCCCAAAGATGCCGATGTCGCACTGGAAACTCTTTCAGGGTCAGGGGAATGGGATCCAGCTTGTTACTGGATTTAGCATATGAATACACCATGGGAAGCTTGCAAGGCTGTCTCATATGGGCAGGAAACTCTCAGAAGCTTGCCAGTTTCTCCCAGAGGGAGAAGTAGGCTACAAGATATCGCGCTTCTGGGAGCTTGCTTTTAAGTCTCTGGATGTTGGCCGTTGATGGGGTTACACACACCTGGGTTCCTCTGCCTGTACCTTCATGCATGAGGCCTGTCCGAACATGTGGAGAGGGGCCTCAGGCATGGCTGTAGCTAGGTTTCAGTGGTCTTCGGCTGCCGGGAGCTCTGCTCGGGGTGGGGAGGGAAGCTGGAGCCCATCCCCTCCCAGGGGCCCCGGGGAAGATAGCCAGGCATGTGGGCAAGAAAGAAAGAAAACTGCCAAAAAATAAATAAATAAAATTAAAAGAATATCTTTAATTCTACTTTTGGTAATAATGTAAGGCACCAAGACAAGAACAATATAAAAATTAAATTGTTAAAATAGGTAGCAATTTCTTAAACTGATTACAAAACAAAATAATTGCATTGATAAGATTGACTGAAATAAGAATGTAGGTAATCAAAAGACACAAGGAAGAGAGTAAAAAAACTGAGAAAATAGGGTCCTGAGAGATAGTACAACAAGAAGGACATTTGCCTCGCACACAGCTGACCCAGATTTGATTTCTGAGATCCCGGATGGTCTTTCGACTCTACGAGGAGTGTTCCCTGAATGTAGAATCAGGAGTAAATCCTGAGCACTACCACGTTTGTCCCAAAACAAACAAACAAAAATGCTGACAAAATAAACAAAATATATAAATCTAATAGTGAACTTCAACTAGACAAAATATATATACACGTATATATTAAAAACCAACCTTAAAATGTCAAAAAAATAATAGATGCAAGTAGAACAATCCTTTCACCAAAGGACTAATAAACATAAGAAACAGAGGTCACATCAGTACTCTCCAGGAGATAAAAAAATAAAACTCCCACCAGATGCCATTGCAAACCTACCAGAGAGCTGAAAATCTGATGATACTAAGTGTGCGTGATAGAATGGAATGAGTAAAATCCACACAGTTCTGATGAAATGTTTTAGGAAAATAATATTTAGCAATGCAAATAAATCTAAACCCAATCTGTGACTCAACAATTTCATTCTGGGAATATATTCAAGAGAAATAAAAATATGAGTTCCTTAAAGAATATATAGGAGTATGTTCATAGTTGCTTTATTAATAATTATCACATAGAGAAAAAATTTGAGTCCATTATGAGGAGAATGAATAAATAAATTGTTGTAAATTCCTAATAATAATAATAAAAAGGAAAAATTGATAACATACACAATAACTTGGACACTTTATTTTAAGTTATATTAATTATAAGTTATATTCAAGGATACTCACCTTGCATATTATAATACTTTATTATACAGATTTTTTACACAATATATATTATGTTACTCCCTCTAATATAGACCAAGGTTAAACAAAATTGGTGAATGATGATAAAAGTCACCAGATTATTGACTGATATTCAGCCAATGGAACTATTCAGAGTATTGAAAGTGGTCTGTATCTTCAAGGTATCACACATGTGTAAAATGCATGTGTACACATACATAAAATCTCATGTTTCTAAACTTTGAAGTACATAATTGGAGTCCCACCTGCTACAAAGGTCATGGGAATTAGGAATATTCAAGTACAGTGTCTTCTTAGAGTCAATTCCTTTTGTATGTAGGGGAAAGGGTGGCCTGGGAGACTGTGTCTGTGAGGTCTTCTTTGGAAGTCTTTCTTTCACTAACACATCATGTGCTTCAGCGTGTGTGTAATGTTTATAAAAGGCACAGCTATCTCTTAGATCATTTTAAATGATGTGACAGTCTCCTCCCAAAGTCTGACTGTCAGAGAAATCAATCATTTCCATTTCTGGCATCTGCTATGTCTTTCTTGGGGTAGGAGGACAAACATTTTCATGCCTACGTTAGAAGTGAGAAAATGAACAGAAAGGCTAGCAATAGTCTGGTAACAGTATGATCTTGTTTATGAGAAAAAAATCAGATAAGACACACCAAAAATACCAGGAAAAAGCAATTCAAAACTACTGGGTCTCACTCATGCTCTCCTCATACCTCTTCTTCCTCTCATTTGCTTTATCTCTTTGCTTTTCCCCATTTTACCTCCATTCTTTCCTCTGATTTTTCTATTAATCTCCTTGTTCTATTCTTTCATTTTTCTCCTTTTTGCCTCCTCCCGCCTCCCCACCCACCTGACTCATTCATATGAATTTGCCATTCTCTACTGAAGACAAAAACTTCTTTCAGGCTTTCCAGGGTGCCTGCCTGTTCTCTATTCTGTGTTTCCTCACTTGCAGCATCTTGGCATTCAGCACACACATAATCTCCTCCCAAAGTCTGACTGTCAGAGAAATCTATGATTTCCATTTCTGGCATCTGCTACCCCTTTTCTGGGAAGAGCATGCCAGATCTCCTAAAGGAAACCAACATCTCTTTAGTCTCCATCTATCTCTTCTTTCTCAGGCTCCATGGATCTGTATACATTCAGTCAGAAAAAGCCTGTTAGTCCGAGTGATTGGTTCCTAAATGGACATGTGACCTAGTCCAGGCAAATGAAATTAATCCTAGAATTTTCTATCCTGAAGCTTCAAGCTGGTGAAGTGAATCTAGGAAGAACTGGAGTCCTCTTTGTTATTACTTGAGGACAATGATGACAGATAGCTTGAAAGAGAATTTAACAGGGTGGTCAGTAGACCTGACAGGTTCTGATAGAACATTAACCATTTTATATGTGCATTGAATTCAATTATGACTCATATGAATTTGACTAACCTTAATTAGATTTTGGCTAACCTTAATTTTTTAAAACTTTGTAACCCAATATGACCCAAAATTTAAGTCTGCATAGTTACATTATAATAATGCTTCACTATATCTAACTTTATTCTCCTTTCTATAAATATGTGTGCATCATGTGAATTTGCAGTTTTTCTAACTAAAGAAGCAAAGACTATTCTCCACATCTTGCTCCTAAGAAGCCCTTGTACCTTGTCTCAGCCATTTACCAATGTTATCTGTACTGATGGAGACTTGAAATGTGCTTATACCCCTTGCTCACCCTGCCTACTGTCAAATGATAGGCAAACATAGCCAAGCTCGCCTGCCGGATGATGAAAACACACATAGACCCATTGTCAGTATGGCCACAACCAATAGCAACCTGATCACAAGACATCTACGTGAGCCAGACAGGACTAGAAGAACCAACCTGCTAAGGTCAGTTTAGATTTCTAACCCATAGGCTTGTGAGATGCATAAATGCTTCTTGGTTTGTTACTTAACTTTTGAGTTATTTGTTACACTGCATTACTGTGTGAATAAGTAACTAATAGTTGGTTTAATATCATTTTCATTCAAGAAAGACTAAAAGTAATAATGGCCTCTTGTGGCAGAAATGGAGATATCAGAGGTAGAGTGGTAGAACTGGAGTGGCAGGAGAGAAGAAAGCTTCTAATGTGGGCCTCTCAGCTTCACAGATGCTCAAAACGCCATCTAACCAACCCGATCTCTTCTTTGTGCCTTGTAGGGGAAAAAAAAGGATTTTCTAAAGAGCAGTGATGTGACTCAAGTGGAAAAGCATGTGCATTGTATACGTGAGGCCCTGGTTTGATCCCTGCATAATACATTCCCAAGTTTCCCCTCATTCCCACGAATGACTTGAAACTTCCAAACTTTACTGAGTGTGACTCTACAATGATTTTTGTTTTTTTAAAGAAAAGAAACAAAAGTGGCTCTGAAGTGCTTTAACATATGTCACGCTGATTTTATTTTTCTGATATAAGATGCCATTAGTATTTTAAAAATATCTTTCATTCCTATTGATCCTAACAGTCCAAGGTGTGTTTTTTTTAAATTAAAATAACAAAAAATGCCCAACATGTTATAGTGCTCAATAAACGTTTAAATATTTTTAAAATGCTTATAACATATACTGTATGGAAATCAGTTAGGAGGACTGGAGAGATAGTACAGTGGGTAGGGCATTTTTGCCTTGCATATGGTTGACCCAGATTCAATCCCTGGTGTTTCCTATGATCCCCCAAGCACCGCCAGGAGTAGTTCCTGAGTGCAGAGCCAAGAGTAACCCCTGAGCATCGCTGGGTGTGACTCAAAAGCAAAAAAATAAATAAATAAAAACAAAAAGAGAGGAAAATAAGAAAAAAAAAGAAATCAGATACGAGGTTGACTTGACTTTTATAAGTGATTTCTTTGTGTCATCTGCATACCTCACATTAGAAAGGTAATACAAAAGTCTTTCTGACCCATGTAATAGAAATTTTAAGGGCATGATGTTTTCCTAACAAAATTTAGTTCTACCTGTAAATAATATAAAATATTAGTGCAAAAAATCTCTGAAAGTAATCAGAAATCTATAGAAAGGAAAAAATGATAATCCAGTCTATCAGGGTTAGAGCAGAATAGACAAGGTTCTAGATGAGGTAATCCTAAAAGAATAATAATCACTGTACTACTGTATCACTGTCATCCTGTTGTTTATCAATTTGCTTGAGCGGGTGCCAGTAATGTCTCCATTCATCCCTGTTGTGTTCTAGTGTATCACGATGGCGTATTGGGGGCTCTTTGAGGATCAGGGTAATGAAGACCATTTTTGCTACTGTTTTTGGCATAGCAAGTACACCACGGGTAGCTTGCCAGGCTCTGCTGTGTTTGTGGAATACTCTCGGTAGCTTGCCGGGCTCTCCCAGAGGGACAGAAGCTTTGGGGGTGGCCTCTAATCACCTTTACAGGTGTTCCCATGTAGGGAACATTAGGGCGTAAAGGCCTCTAATCGCCTTTACAGGTGTTCCCAGTCTACCGCATGTAAGCTTTTGGTCGACTGGCATGTTATAACGATCTGTGCACTGACAAAAACACACACCTGCCTGCATCTCTGGGCAGAACCTGGGACATCTGCAGCCTCAGGTTGATCTCCTTGAGGGTGATGGAGTGCACCTGGAGGTTGTTGAGCAGCTGGCAGAGCAGGACCCTATTTCGGAGGGTCTGTGCCAGGTCAAACACCTGCACCGAGTCCCAGGTCACCTGGTGGTTGGCTGACAGCACCCCACAGTGGATGAGCCACTTCATGCACTGCTACCACGGCTCTATGTCTGACGGCGCTGTGACTCAGCCTGGCCCAGACAGGCAACGATGCTGCAGCCGTCACAGTTGTTTCTCCATGCCCTTCTGATGCCATTCCGTCTGAATCTTGCAAAACAGCCAGCGATGTCCATCAGGAACCACGTGTAGAGTTCCAGCAGGGATCATGCATAGAGTTCCATGCCTGGTGTGCTGAACCGTACATTGTCTAAGGCGAGATGGTGAGCCCGGTTCAGGACAGGGCGAAGGATTTGGGTGGCATAGGCGCCATCTTGCCTCCAGTCAAATATGGTTTGGTAATTATGAAAAATGAGTAGGGAGTGTCTTATGATGTGTCACACAGCCGCTTTTGTGCGACCGACACATCATCATTAGGAATATGTTCACTCATATGTGAAGCTCGGCTGAGCATGTGGAAAGCCACCTGTAGTGTGACGGCAGTTGGGTTGTGGAGGTCGGCTGCCAAAGCAGGGTCCCTTGGGTCAGGGAGAGCTCTCACCCAACCTCCTCTGGGGTACCCCAAGTGAAAAGAGCCTGGTATGAAGTCCACTGTCATGGCTATGGGGGCCTCATTTCATGCTCCCTTCCGGGAGAAACAGCCGTGAGTTCTGGACAGTGGCCAATGAGGAGTTTAACTGGCACCAGAAGGAGGTGGCTTATGGGCATGACCCCGGGCCACTGAAGACTGGGAGAAGCAGGCAGAGAATCTCTGCTTTCATGTCCCGTTGAGACCAGAGTACAAGGTCACAAAGTTCCACATTACCTGGGTTCGTGAGACTTCACTCATGACCTCCCTGCCCCAAGGGTCCCAGCCCCAGCAGCCGACCTCCACAACCCAACCACCACCACACTCCAGGCCACTTTCCACACACTCAGGCTGTGCCTCAGGCAATAATAATAATAATAATAATAATAATAATAATAATAATAATAATAATAATACTCTTCATAAATCACTTATATAACTTTTAAGTCTTAATGAAAGGATCCATACCTTGTTGAAAATGCTCCCAAAATAGTTTTAGTGTCACTAATGTGAATACAGTTGTGAATAATAACAATAATTTATAATAATATGATTCTCAATATTTTAATAAGAATTCACAAGTACTCTTCCACTGGTTCCTCCAAACCACTCCAGCAATAGGTCCATAATTATGGTCACATTTCAAGTGCAGAAACTGGGGTCAGGCATTAAAAGAGCTCACCCAGAGTAACACTCCCAGAAAGAGTGAGAATGAGGATTGAAAGTAACTGCTCTGGCAATATGACCCATTTTCTCAACCACTGAGTCATAAGAGTAGCAGTTGGTTACTGTCATAAAATCCTGAAAAACCAAATACCACAGCAACTTGAATCCCTGAGAAGTTTCTCCAATGTTTTCTTAACAACCCTAACTGCACCTGAAAACAAGTAAACATTAAAAACTGAGGCTTTTCTCTTTTTTTCCCTTTTCTGTTTTTACACTCCAGGAAGTCTAGACACCTGCTTTTGTATATTTTCTAAAGGGGTAAAAATAGACTCATTGTATAAAATTTATTTCAACCATTTGGAGAAGGTTTAGTAAAGATAGTGTAAGTTTGCGATTGAGCAGTGAGACATAAATGTTTAACACTGGGTCTTCCTCATTGCTTACTAATCCCTTACAATGCCTTGAATAATGCAAAGTCTGTTTTAAGATCTACCAATTTATTCAAGAAAAAAGTCAGCATATTTTTAAAATATTGGTTATATTGTCTGGCACCATTAAAACACAGGGTGAAACTCAACAAGTTACTTCCTGTCAGCTGCTTCTCAAAACTCCATGGACTCATAACACTTAATAAAACAACATGAGCTGTAAATAGTACCTGATTTAAACTGCCTTTTTCTTCCAATGAATTAGACATTTGGTGTTTTATTCTTGATGCAGAGTTAAGAAGAGGACCATTTTCTGCCCCTTCACTGAGAACCTACTAACTGTTAACTGCTGGGGCCTGAGCCATACTACAGAGAGAAGAACAATTATCTTGCACATGGCCAACCTGAGTTTGGTCCCTGGCATCTTGTATGATCTCCTGAACTTCATCAAGAGTGACCCCTGAGCTGGGGCTGGAGCAATAGCACAGCGGGTAGGGCGTTTGCCTTGCACGCAGCTGACCCGGGTTCGATTCCTAGCATCCCATATGGTCCCCTGAGCACCACCAGGAGTGATTCCTGAGTGCAGAGCCAGGAGTAACCCCTGTGCATAGCCAGATGTGACCCAAAAAGAAAAAAAAGAGTGATCCCTGAGCACACAGCCAGAAATAAGCCCTGAGCACCACCAGACATGGCCCCCAAACAAACAAACAAGAAAAAAATGCTGACTACTTTACTGTGACCTAATTCATGTGAAATGACTGATACTAAAATAGTTTTAACCTACATAAAAGGCGATTTTATATTGCTCAACCTATTAGAGAGTATACATTTACACCTAAGGTAGTTTGTGTTTTTATTCCTAACTCACTGAGATGTTGGCATCATAAGGATAAAAACTTAGCAGCTCAATTACTTCCAAGTACTCAGTACCTAATACAGGGGATAATACATAGTAGGCACTCATTAATTCTTGGATAGACAGATAGATGGGATATAGATTGAGAGATGGGTGGGTAATGGAAGAATAAAAAATAGTAGGTGAATGGCTGATGGATGGATAGATGGATAAATGGATGCTTATCTGGATGTCTGAAAGAATTATAGGAAGTTATATATTAGGGAGGTTTCTGACATGGAAGTGATTGAGCCAGATTTTGAGCTTAGGTCTGTTTACTGCAGTATCTCCTCCCAGTCACCAAACTTAACCATTTCCAAAGGGAAAAGACACCATCAATCTTTATTTATTATCCCATAACTCAACACCAGTGCCAATTATCTAAAAGTCACACCTAGCCTATAAGTATTTGGGACTAGGAGACTTCACAGAGCCAGCTTACTAAAAAAAAATTTTCAAAAGGTGCTTGATACAGAAGAACAGGAAAGGAAGGATTAGACATAGGTTTGTGGAAGATCGGAGGTCACACCAGAGAAAGAGATTGAGATAAAGAGGAAGTCCAAGGTTTCACGGGGAGGTGTGTGGAACAGTGCCCTGGGATACGCATCAGGCTGTAATGCATCGTTAAGCAAGGCCCCCAAGGGTTAATCAGGGAGGTAGAAGGGGCATAGCAGGCTGGGGAAAATAAACCTCAAGGAGGAGGAAGACGGGAAGCAACTTGGGCTGGAATCGTTTTTGTTTTATGAATAGTTTATGAGGCATATCAGGAGCCACACTAATGGCAAGGGCTGGAATGTTTTCTGACTTTAAAGTGAAAGCTGCCCACCAGGCCAAGTGTGGCAGAAGCAATAATACGAAAAACTCAGAGGTCTTTTTCGGCACTGCCTGGTTATCTTGTAAAATATGGAATTCAGGGCTGCAAATACTAGCAAACGAGGCTCATTGAAAGATGGTAAATGCTTTGGGTTTTGCACAACCACTCTGCTCTGTTAAGTATTTTGGGGTGACTGATCCCAATGCCTGAAAACATATTACGGGCAGTGGAGACATTTGGAAAGGGCTGCCACAGAGCCCACAGGGCACCACCTCTAGAGTCAGTACTTTCTATATTCAGAACTATGTGTTAGTCACCTCAGGGGACAAAGCAGATTCACCCACTGGGTGGTGATCTTTCCAGAGAGGAAGAACACACACAGAGCTTCAGAAAGAAATATTTATTTGCCTGAATCAGCTCAGGGCCCATGACAGCGCTCTTTCTACCCACAGGGGAACCCACATGCACTCCCTGAACTGACCGCTGCATCTCCCAGAACACCTCCTTCAGGTCTCTCTCAAACCCTGGGCTCCATCTCTCAGAGCGAACCCTGAACCTCCAGGGCTGACGTTTTTAGGTCAAGGTTGTCCCTCTGCCCTGACCCTTCTCTGGAACACATCCCAGCCCCAACCCCAAGGTTCTCCAGGCCAATGTCCAAGGTTCCCTTCTGCCCCCTTTCCCACACTCAGAGCTGGTGCCCAAACTGACTGTTGGAGCCAAGCCAGAGACTGATGCTGTGCCTCCTGCTTGCCTGGAATGTGATTTCATACGTAAGTCAGCGAGCTAATGCGAGACATTTTCTATCACCTAGACTATCTATCAGGGGCTGGAGGACATCCTGCCACTGAGGGAATCTTGTTTACCTCTGCTTTGTAATCCACAGCTCTCTACTATTCATTAGCTAAAAAATCTCTCCAAGACATCCCTGCTCTTAATCTCATATATTTCAGGACTAGAGCGATAGTATAGGTGGTAGGGTGTTTGCCTTGTATGCAGCCGATCCGGGTTCAATTGCTCTGTCCCTCTCAGAGAGTCAGCAAGCTACCGAGAGTATCGTGCCCGCATGGCAGGGCCTGGTAAGCTACCCATGGCACATTCGATATGCCAAAAACAGGAACAAGTCTCACAATGGAGACGTTACTGGTGCCCACTCAAGCAAATCGATGAACAATCGGTTGACAGTGACAGCGAAATATTCAAGTAGATATTTCTCCTTGAAGGTGTTTGCTTTTGTTTGCTAGTAAGATCTAAAGGTCGCCATTGTTTCTTTACCCCCTTTGGAATGAAACAAAAGTCTTAGAGTTAGCTGTTTCTATTTCTTGGTGTTCCTTCCATCCCATGTTTTTTTTTCCCCCACAACAAACTCACTGCATTGTGCAGGTGCAGTTGGTCTTGCTACCTGGGAAAATTCTAGTAACCTCACAGTTTATTCTCAGGTGTCTGGCACAAAATCCCTGGGGCGGGGGAAATATATGTCTTGATGATGTGAAAAGTGGCATTTATCCAAGGAGTTTATAGATGTTCAGTCCTGCTTCCTTCCTTGCTTCACTCACTAATTCCTGTTATGTGTATCCAGATCACTATTATAAAACAGTAGCAAAAATAGCAATAGTAATAATAATAATGAGAAACATGAAGTAAAAATTCTAAGGAAGTTCACAGATCTACTAAGGGGGAAAAAGCTAAAAAGAAGTACAAAAGTAAATGAACACAATCAGTAACAAAGTAATGAAAACAATAGTGGAATTGAGTATAAAAAGACGAATGAATAGGTGAGAGGTTTTTTGTTTTTTGTTTTCTACTCAAAGAGCAAAATAAGGAAAATCAACCCTATTCTCTAGAATCTTTGCTCTTCCAACCCCATACAAAGACCTAAAGTGTTTGGCTCAGTTCTGGGGGAAAAAAAAATCCTTAATTAAATCTGGTGTCAATGGGAAAAATGTCGTTTTGCTGGAAAAGCTGAGCCTAGGTACTGATTATTGGCATCTCTGTGTAATCAAAATAAATAAATAAAAAGAGCAGAGGTGGCAAAGACAAGGACAGATGAACTTAATGTGAGAGGGTATGTGGATGAGAATGCACCAACTGGACTTCCACTGTGGTAGTTGCTGGAGGGTAAGAAAGCTCCAAGCAGCAGCAGCTAGTCACACACACACACACACACACACACACACACACACACACGCGCACACACACGCATGCACATACTCATGCACGCACGCACATGCACACGCAGGACTACCCACAGCTGGTTGGGCAGCTCCCTTAGGTAAAGAAACCAACAGGAGGGTTCCAACATGCAAGAATTTGGTATTTGGGGCTGTTATCAAGTGCCTTAAATTATTCTAGTGCGCATCCTGATTTAGATGCTTAGGGGGTAGGGGTGGAGCCATGCTGGTGCTAAGGAGGTGACTTCTGGCCAACGTATAAATAAACTTTTGGTTTAACACAGAGGGCTGGCCTCTAATGAAAGAGGCTGGAATTGTTCAGACCTTCTGTGCGTAGTACCCAAGTCTAGGACCCTAGTGAAAATTCACGGAGAAGCATGTTCTAGTATGGGTTCAATGATTATTAAACTATTAAACTTTCTAGAGGTGAACCAGGGAAGTTTATAAGGAAAGACACTGAATTGCTGTAAGGTTTTTTGAGGAAGAAGGAGACATTAAGAAACCTATAATCAGGAGAAATATAAGGAATACCAAGAACAGGAGAGTGGTTTACCATATGAGGGTGAGCTGGGGTATCACTGTATCACTGTCATCCCATTGTTCATTGATTTGCTTGAGCGGGCACCAGTAACGTCTCCATTGTGAGACATGTTGTTGCTGTTTTTGGCATATCGAATACACCATGGGTAGCTTACCAGTCTCTGCTGTGCGGACAAGATACTCTCAGTAGCTTGCTGGGCTCTCCAAGATGGATGGAAGAATAGAATTCAGGTCAGCTGCATGCAAGGCAAATGCCCTACCCACTGTGCTATTGATCCTGCCTGCAGAGCAGAGCCTGGCAAGCTACCCGTGGCATATTCGATATGCCAAAAACAGCAACAACAAGTCTCACAATGGAGACGTTACCGGTGCCCACTCAAGCAAATTGATGAACAACAGGACAACAGTGCGACAGTGCAGAGCTAGGGTAGAGAGAAAAAAATTAAAGGGCCTGTTGCAATTGCATCAGTGCTACATTTACAGTCATTTTGATAATGCTCATCTATGGATTGTATAGCAGTCGTTAGGTGCTGGACACTACATGCAGTGCAAAGCGTTTAATATAAATAAATCGTTTCATGCTCATGCCAATCCTTAAGGGGAAGTCGTAGGGCTCTCATGAAAAGTGACTTTCAGATAAGAAGTATCTATCCCAAGATCACACAGTTACTCAGAAGCAACAAATATATCCAACCAAGGTCCTTGGCTTCAGAGTAGCAGTATAGTAATGCTGCTATATTTCCAGTGACCAGGAATGCAGAGGAACATAATGTGTGAGAGATTCCCAGGCTCCGCCAAACATGCAGAATCAAAATCTGCATGTGTGTGAAGCTTGCAGATGGCATTTTAACAGCTCCTTTCAGTGATTTTTAAACGCACTTTGGTTGAAGAACCAACAGAAAGTAGATTGGGTTGGGTGAAAAGAAGGAAGTGAGCCGTTTGTAAAAGGACGTGAGAGGGAGATCAAGCAGGACCAAGTTTGCTTGTTTGTGTTTTTTTTTTTTTTACATACTTAGAACATTTAATTTTTTTTCCTTTTTTATAAAACAAAATGCTTCCATCCTAATTTTGAGAAACAATCAAGCTCTTGAAATCTGTTGAGTATTTTTTTGTGGCATAGTGTGTGGACCATTTTTTTTAAGTTTTTATATTTTATTGTTACAAATATTAATTTATAGGAGAACAATATTGTAAACTTATTTTTTTTCTTAATTTATTTATTTTTAATTAGTGAATCACCGTGAGGGTACAGTTACAGATTTATACACTTTTGTGCTTATGCTTCCCTCATACAAAGTTCGGGAACCCATCCCTTCACCAGTGCCCATTCTCCACCACCGGTAAACCCAGCATCCCTCCCACCCTCCCCAATCCCATCTCCTCCCACCCCACCCTGCCACTGTGGCAGGGCATCCCCTTCTGATCTCTTTCTCTAATTAGCTGTTGAGGTTTGCAATAAAGGTGTTGAGTGGCCACTGTGCTCAGTCTCTAGCCCTCATTCAGCCCGCAACTCCCTTCCCCCTCATGGCCTTCGACTACATTATAGTTGGTGATCCCTTCTCTGAGTTGCCCTTTCCCCAGAATGTAAGGTCAGTCTCCAAGCCATGGAGTCAACCTCCTGGTACTTATTTCTACAGTTCTTGGGTGTTAGTCTCCCACTCTGTTATTCTATATGCCATAGATGAGTGCAATCTTTCTATGTCTGTCTCTCTCTTTCTGACTCATTTCACTTAGCATGAAACTTTTCATGCCGATCCACTTAAATACAAAATTCATGACCTCCTTTTTTCTAACAGCTGCATAGTATTCCATTGTATAGATGTACCAAGGTTTCCTCAACCAGTCATCCGTTCTAGGGCATTTGGGTTTTTTCCAGATTCTGGCTATTGTAAACAGTGCTGCAATGAACATACATGTACAGATGTCGTTTCGATTATACTTTTTTGCATCTCTGGGATATATTCCCAGCAGTGGTATTGCTGGGTCAAATGGGAGCTCAACCTCTAGTTTTTTGAGAATCGTCCATATTGTTTTCCAGAAGGGCTGTACCAGTCGGCATTCCCACCAGCAGTGTAGAAGGGTCCCTTTCTCCCCACATCCTCTCCAACAGCGGTTGCTTTTGTTCTTTTGGATGTGTGCTAGTCTCTGTGGTGTGAGGTGGTATCTCGTGGTTGTTTTGATCTGCATCTCTCTGATGATTAGTGATGTAGAGCACTTTTTCATGTGCCTTTTGGCCATTCGTATTTCTTCCTTGGTAAAGTTTCTGTTCATTTCTTCGCCCCATTTTTTAATGGGGTTGGATGTTTGTTTGTATTTTAAACTACAAGACAGCAGTACTGACCCAGGTTCAATTCCCTGAGCCTGAGGTGGTCTCTGGAACCCAGCCAGAAGTGATCCCTGAGCAAAGAGCCAGAAGTATGCCCCCAGCACTGCCAGGTATGGCTCATAAACAAACAAAAGAACCACCAGCACTTTCAGACTGGACTGCTAAAAGGATTTATTTACATCACAATGCTAACACTAATGCGCAGGTTTACCTGGATGGTAAGGATGGAAGCAGGTGACTCCTGCCAAAGATCCTCCGCATCAGAGGGAAATTGGCAAGGACGTGCTGACCGAAGATTGCAACAAACAAATGCTGCTTCTCAGAACCAACGTTCTGAATTCCACAGTTTGGATTCAGGGAACAGGACATAGAGGAACTGAGAGGACAGTTGGACCCAGCGGAAGCTAACCCAGGTTAACCCAGGTTAACCCTGCTGCTGTTATATTCCTTTAACAAAGGGCTGAGGGCTAAATTTATCTGAGAGAGCAAGGCCTCAGACACAACAAAGATGGCCACAAGTTTGGGGGCTGGGGGTGTGCTGAGGACTGATTCTGAGATAAGTGAGCTGCTACTGAGAGCACCTCCCAGGTCCTTGCCTGTTCCTCTTCCCAGGCTCTCAGCCTAGCTGGGTCTCAGCCCTGATGGAGCGGCCTCTGTGAGCCCCACACAACGTCCTTTGTGCTAGTGGCTACATCAAAGAGCCCCGCATCTGTGTGGCATGGAGGGAGGAGTGGGACAGGGACTTTCTTTCATCTGCCTACGTGAGGCCGGTTTCGCTGTAGTCCCACTTTCTGAGGGCGTCGAGTGATACAGTGGGCCATTCTCAGGGACAGCCACCCCCTGAAGTTGCCTGAGGCCACAAGGACTACTAAGCTCCAACAACTGGAGACTTTTGGGAAAATGAGTACCCCCACCAAATCCCAGACCTTTGACAAACCCCACAATAGCTTGAAAGGCTGAAGGTGATACGGAAAGCTCCCTCTCTAGAGGAGGACAAAGCAGCCCCCCACAACGCCAAACCCCAGGCTTGCTCTTGAAGTACAGGGGTCACTTTTCCCAGTCTTGCCCAGCAGGGATTACTCTACTGTCCTGTTCTAGCTAATGCCCTTTTGTTCTACGCAGACATGTAGACACACACCCCTCCACACACCCTCCCATACCCCCTGTGCTCAAGAATATACCACATATGTGGCCCTGCCACACCCCACAAGTGATGCTTGAAGGAGGACAGCTCTTGGGGGAATGAAGTGTATCCAAGGGGCCTCCATGCACTGAGCCCCCCTATAAGCACGTGTTAGAGCAACTGGTCTAAGGAATAAGCCATATTGACCCAATCCTACACCTGATAGACACAGTTTTCAAGCACTCACTGGGGAGAATGCTGCTAAATCTCCAAGTTACTCTCCCAAAATATTTTAACCCATAATTAAGTTTAAATATTTGTCTACTGGGTCTCCAAATTCTCTAGCACAAGATGGATTGACTGGCAGAATTTTCAGACTTGCTGGAGCAATAGCACAGAGGGTAGGGCATTTGCCTTGAACACAGCTGACCCGGGTTCAATTCCTTCATCCCTCTCGGAGAGCCTGGCAAGCTACCGAGAGTATCCCACCTGCACGGCAGAGCCTGGAAAGCTACCCTTGGCATATTCGATATACCAAAAACAGTAACAAGGCTCACAATGGAGACGTTACTGGTGCCATCTTGAGCAAAATTGATGAACAAGGGAACGACAGTACTACAGTATATAGAGGCACAAAGAGAGACAAAGGACTGACCTTTCCAGAAGGGACCCATACTCTCACACATACCTCAGCAAACCAAATCATGTACCAGCATTCCCAGAAGTGAGGCCCAGGTGTCACCACAGAAACAAGGCTATCACAGAAGAGTTAATCTGCATTGCACAACACACCTGCAACTGTGGTCTGGTCTCGCCTACTCAATCCTTACAGGCATTTGGTGGAATATGAACACTTTTCAGCTGATCCTTATGGCCACAGCAACAATATGATGTGTGGGACCTACTCAAAGATTAGCATGATGCCTTTTTTTGGAAACATTGTTTCCAGGAAAGCAAGACCATCAAAGATGATTCTACTGGGGGGTGGGGCGGGGAGGGAGTGCATTGCTACTAGCTCTACTAGCACCATGGAAGCCTGAATGTGTGTAAGGTTGGGGCAGAGGATGTGTGTAAGGTTGGGTGACTCTGATGGTAACATACTTAAGACCAAAATGAAGTACATCCAAATAAAAGCAAGAAAGACTTCCAGGAATAGGAGGGCAGAGATGGAAGAGTGGGGGTTGCTGGGAAGACTTGTGGGAATAGAGATACTGGAAACTCAAGAAAAATGTTTCCTCAGCAAGAATGGTGAGGAAAACTCAGCATCAAAAACTCAGAAGTTTAGTGATAACCAGCATCTGAGATTTTTTCCCCCCGTGACTTTAAAGGGCAGAAATACTCCCTGCAGAGGAGAATTTCAGAGATAAACCCACCAAACTGAACTGTGCTCAAAAATGTTAGCTCTGTACTTGCATTCCTTCCTTGTGCACAGCAGTACCTATTGGTCCAAGATGCTAAGGGTACACAGTAAATAAGAAAGATATGTAACATGTAATATCAATCGTTTTGACAAGGATAAATAGTGTTGATGTACACTTACATTTCAGAGGATGAAGAAATAAGCAAATCAAAATGCATATTACAGCCCAAGATTCCAAGTTGGCCATTCTTGCATAATTATTCTGCACCAAGTAAATTTAATTTGAAATATCATTTCTTTCTATCCCTAAATGCAATAAAAAACCATGTAGTTTGCCCTCTATCTTTGGGGAATTTAAATTAAAGTCTTTTATTATTCAGTTGTGTTGAGGAAAGATTCCTCTTAGGTAGAAACTTTTTTTACAGATATATTTTATAGACACCTTTAAAGGAATAAAGATGTCAGGGAGCATCAAGAAAGGACAAATAGTCAGAGAGTGTGATCATTCTTGTAGCTATTTCAGTATAGAGTGCCAAGAGATTGGGAACATGGAGTGTTCCCAGGCCAGAGTATATAAGAGAGTGGAGCTGATCAAGGCTTTCCACTGAACATGACACATCTATGTCTAAAGCATCAATTTATATTACCCACTAAAGAGAAGTGTGTGATTTAAATGTCTCTTATAGTGATCCTAATAAGTTACAATATACTAAAGAAATGACTTATCTAACTTAAATGTATAGAGACTGAGCAACAGTGATTGTGCAGTCACAGACTGCATAAATCACTTTACAAAAAGTATCAAAACTGGAAAGAAAGTGGGATTTCCTAAAATAATAATATCTACTGTTTCTACACTGGTTCTTAAGAAATATAAACCCTAGGCCAAAAATAAATAGAGCAATTGTCATTAGGTTTCTAAGCATTTACTCCCATTTCATTTGGGGGAGCATTGCAAAAGAAGGAAGGGATTTATGTTCAAATTGAAGAATGGTTTCCTGGGCTTTCCATTTAGAAATTATATCGTGTAGCTATGTGGTATAACACAGGATTGGCTAATGGTGTGCTGAGTTAGTTCATCAATTTGAGTAGCCTCCCACTGACATCAAGGAGGCTCTTTTATAGTTTTGTTGGATCTCACTTTAGAATGTAGAAAAGAGGATTTTTTTTGTCTGCATTGATGGTAGGTTTCTCAGTCAAACTCTCTATTATGCCTTCCAATGACTCAGGTCCAGATCTATGGGCTTAGTGGGATATTTGGGGGAAGAGTAAGAGTTACACTTTTGGACTCATATTGGGACATACCTGGCCGTGGTCAGTGATTATTTCTGACTCTGCACTCAGGGATCACTCCCGGCAGACGAAGGGAACCATCGAGGTGCCAGCAACCAAACCTGGGCTGGCTGCGCACAGGCAATGTACCACTTGCTATACTGTCACTTGACCCCAGTAAGAATCACTTTAAGCCCTCATCAGTAACAAACTGTGGGCCAAGAATGAAATATTCTTGTTCAAATACTGGTATATAAGTTTTTTAAATGCAATGTCTAACTATGTGATCCTCACTTATTTACTGCATATATATTATTGAGAGCATCCTCATCAATGAAGTAAAGATTATACTCTTTCAAAGAGTGATACAAGGTGGGAGTTCAACTTATATTGCATATGAAGTGCTTAGCATTGAACCTACTAGAGTTTATATGCAATAAGTGGCAGATAATTACAGCTATTTTTATCAACAGTGGTAATCATTTTAGAATTGAAACTTTCAAGTCTTCCTAAGTCCAAGAAGATCCACATTTACTAGTAAAAATATGAGTGGCTACACCACAAATGGTGATGTGAACCATCATTTTGCCTAGAGGGCAAATGAAATCTAGAAATCTAGAAATGACTCACTGTAAAATCACAAATCAATCACACATAAAATCAACATTCTTTGGAAAGGCTGAAGGTGCCACTTTCTCACTGGTGGTGTCAATAGAGCATAGTGCAAAATAAAGGCAGGTGAGGTGTAAACTATGGAATATGTCTTCACAATTTTAGGCAATCATGCATTGTGACAAAAAGAGAAACAAGGATATATACAGGGAATTGATGGAGTTGCCTGCAATCATATCAACATAAAAATACTTTCCATACATCTTAGCACCATCTGAGATGTTTATGATTCTAGAAACTCCACATGTGACATGTATTACGGAGAGAAAGCAAAAATTAAATTTTTATAGGCTTTGGCTTTGGGTTCGTGTTGTACAAATGAGAGCTGATGTAAAACTGAAATCAGGAAGTAGAGAATGAACCAGGGAATGGAGGCTAGCACAAAGGCAAAGACTGTTCGAGACAACACAGGAGGGAATGGTGTACATTGGGCTGGAGTGATAGCACAGTGGGTAGGGCATTTGCCACAGTGGGTTTGATTCCTCTGCCCCTCTTGTAGAGCCCAGCAAACTACTGGGGGTATCTAGCCCGCTAGGCAGAACCTGGCAAGCTACCCGTGGCATATTCGATATGCCAAAAACAGTAACAAGTATCACAATGGAGATGTTACTGGTGCCTGCTCGAGCAAATCAATGAGCAACGGTATGACAGTGATACAATGATACTTGCACCAAATTCACATAATGTCATGAGAGCTATCTGCTTTCATGCCCTTTATATTTGAAATGTATTTTCAGAGCTTTACATACCAATAATTATGCAACAACTATATCTTTATTTTAGATTTGCATGGGATGATACTGTCAGAGTCAAATACCATTTGTTTATATGAATATAATTTTTTACTGTTTTCAGCTAGGAAGTGGCTAAATAATAATAAAGTAACAAATAACTGTAAAACCCTATGGTTTTATCATAGGCAATAGATACGCATTAGAGATTTTGGTATTTTACCTACTTGCTACCCAAGGGCTCATATAAATCTATAATCCTAATTAGGATGTAGGAAACTTTTCCACTCCCTTACCCACACAACATCTCCAAATATAAAAATTCCTTTGCTTTTGGAAAGAATAGCATAAAATTAGGTCAATAAAAGTCAGAGCCTTGGTAGAATCATTCAGTTGGTTCTCCTTCTTCCTTACTCTCTGCCCTGTGTCCAATCTTTTCCCACTTAAAGGATCCCAGATGTTCTTAAGGACAGTCTCTATATGGACAATGATGTTTAATAATTGTGTGGTGTCCTATTTGTTCTAAACCCTTGGATTCAAGAATTATTCCAGAAGGGCAATCATCCTGGCATAATGATGAGTTTTCAGTGCAATTCTCCTCCCTCCCAAGCAAATACAGATTCTAGCCAGTAAGATTTATTTCTATAGCTTTGTCATTACCTCTGTGCAAAACTAAGAGTGTTGAAGAAGAGATGGGTGGAAAGAATGATAGAAAGACCACTATTCAAAACTCACCTCCTTTTTATTCTGAAGTTTTTTATGAAGACTTTTATCTAACAAAAAGTTCTTATTTTCAAGAAGAGAGGCTCTCAGCTTTATCCAATCCGCATATTGCCATGAAATAATATCAAATTCAGACCCAAGGCTATGAAGAGTCATCTCTATCACTATCACTATCATCCTGTTGATCCTCGATTTGCTCAAGCAGGCCCAGTAACATCTCCATTTGTCCTAGCCCTGAAATTTTATCAGCCTCTCTTTACTCATTCTTCCCAATGGTGCCACAATCAAGGCTTTTTCAGGGTCAGGAGAATGATACCCATCATTGTTACTGTATTTGGCATATGAATATGCCACAGGGAGCTTGCCAGGCTCTCCCGTGCCGGCAGGAAAACTCGGTAGCTTGCCATGTTCTCTGGGAGGGAGAATGAGGCTATAAGATGCTGCAAGGCCACGAAGCAGCCTCAGGTTTCCGGGAGCTTGGTTTTATAGTCTCTGGATGTTGGCTGTTGATGGGATTACACAGCACTGGGGGCAGTTTCTGGGTGTGACCACCTAGCTACTGGAAAATAGGGGATCTGGGCTGAAGAGGCCCAATCCCGATCCGAGCAGGCTTGGAGATATCAGCCTCGGGTCCTGCACATCTGAGTTCCACTGCTAGTTCCTTCATGTGTGAGGCTTGTCTGAAGGTGTGGAGAGGTGCCTTGAGTATGACTGTGGCTGGGTTCTGGAGGTCTTTGGCTGCTGGGGGCTCTGCTCAGGGCGGAGAGGGAAATGCAACCCACCGCTTCCAAGAGGCCCCAGCAAAGACAAGTACGGAGGCAACAGATCCTATATACATATATTGTGTATATATTAATTAATTAATTAATCACTGTATCACTGTCATCCTGTTGCTCATTGATTTGCTTGAGCAGGCACCAGTAATGTCTCCATTGTGAGACTTGTTGTTACTGTTTTTGGCATATCAAATACGCTACAGATAGTTTCCCAGGCTCTGCTGTGTGGGTGAGATACTCTCGCTAGCTTGCTGTGCTCTCCAAGAGGGGCAGAGGAATCGAACCCAGGTTAGCCGTGTGCAAGGCAAACACCCTACTCGCTGTGCTATCACTCCAGCCCAATTAATTAATATATGAATTATATATTCACTGTCACTGTCATCTCATTGCTCATTCATTTGCTCAAGCAAGCACAAGTAATGTCTCCATTTTAAGACTTGTTACTGTTTTTGGCATATTGAATACGCCACAGGTAGCTTGCCAAGCTCTGCTGAGAGGGCAAGATACTCTGGGTAGCTTGCCGGGCTCTCTGAGAGGGGCGAAGGAATCGAACCTGGGTTGGCTGCACGCAAGGCAAATGCCCTACAGCTGTGCTATCGCTCCACCTAATTATATATTATATATATATTAATTATACAATTATATATCAATTAATTAATTGATTGATCACAGCCAGTTACAGATGAAGAGTCATAGGAAAATTATTTCATCAGATGATAGAATCTGTCCACACAGTTGCAAGGCACCTCAGCACAGTGATATTTTCCAGAAACCAGACAGACACAGGCTCCTGCTTTCCAGTGGTTGTGACAACAGGTGATTCTCCACTGTTTCCTCCAACCTTTGTTGAAGTCTCCCTCATTGGTTTGGAAAGAAGCCCATTGCCAGTGACATGTCTCCCTCTCTACTCCTCCTCATGATGGCTCTCACTCTCCTCTTGATTCATGTCACATATATTGCCATGACAGTGAGCTATTCTTTTTGATTACACTCTGTAAACCATTGGTATGTTTCTCCTGCTGAATTGTTATACAGATTCAATCCATTTATGACATAAAACTCATAATGCCTGATATATTAAAAAGCATTGAATAGTTGATCATTTCACATTGTTGTCCTACTCTCTCTATCTCTATACTAAGCTTGGTCTCAATATCTCCACCCTAAAATCTGTACAAATAATTAATATATTCTTTCTCTCTCAACTCTTCTTCCTCTCTCTACTCTTTCAGTGATGACTCAGGGGTGAGCTCTTTCATTTGTTTGGTTTTATTATTTTGGATTTAATCTAGTCCCTTGTATAAGCTTTTACATGTGGCAGACATCACTTGGTGTCCTGGACCTACCAGTTACCTAGTATGTAGTTTGGAAAAGTTACTGAAATGTGAATAACCCCAGTTTATTCACCTATGATATTAAAATTGGAAGATAAAACACATAGAAATTATCTTTAAAATTTAAATTTAGATTAAATTCATATGGGAAGATAATTTAAATGAATATTGGCAGTGATAGTGCCTGTCAAGGGCTTCATCCAGTTGTTAGCATATATCACGAATCACGAAATCCCATTAATCATCGAGTTGCTCGAGTGGTCTCAGTAACCTCTATATTCGTCCTATCCACAAGGTCAGGAGAATGAGATCAGCTGGTTACTGGCTTGGCATATGGATACACCATGAGAAGCTTGCGAGGCTGTCCCATGTGGGCAGGAAGCTCTCAGTAGCTTGGTAGTTTCTCCCAGAGGGAAAGGTATGTTATAATTGTGCGGCTGCTTTGCAGCTACATGCTTCTGGGAGCTTGCTTTTAAGTCTCTGGATGTTGGCTGTTGATGGGATTGCACACACCTGGGTTCCTCTGCCGGTACCTTCATGCGTGAGGCTTGTCGAACATGTGGAGAGGGGCCTTGAGCATGGCTGTGGCTAGGTTCTGGTGGTCTTCGGCCGCCAGGAGCTCTGCTCGGGGCGGGGAGGGAAGCTGGAGCCCATCCCCTCCGAGGGGCCCCAGGGAAGACATCCAGGTGTGTGGGCAAGAGACTCTCTTATATATATATGTACGTATGTATGTATGTATGTATACATATATATATATATGCACACACAGAGTATATACTGTCGTTTGGGGGTATAAGCTGCAAGAGAGCTTTAGATCAATCAAAAAATATTTTTCTGCATTTTGGGTCACACCCGTTGATGTACAGGGATGACTCCTGGCTCTGCACTCACGAATCACCCCTGGATGTGCTCAGGGGACAATATGGGATGCTGGGAATCAAACCCAGCAAATGCCCTACCTGCTGTGCTATTGCTCCAGCCCTCAAAAAATATTTGAACCCCTGTTGAATGTTAAATGTTAACATAGCACACAACAATTGTGGTAAGTATTTGAATACATCAATAGTACAGATAGACAAAATCTCACTATCCAGTCTACAAGGGCACACAGACAATAAATATTTTAATTTCTATAAGAAAAAGAAACATGGGTCATGGTAAGTTGTTGGTAAAATAGTTCAGACCTTACTTCCCGAAAATCCACTAATAGCTCTACTTCCTGACAGGCAACAGTGAACTGGGGTCAGTTCATACATCTATTAAAGCAATTCATCATGTTTTCAAAAGTTCTGTAAGTCAAGTTACTTCTCATTGATAGTTTAAAATTGCCTGTGTTAAGAGTACCATATCAGGGGCTAGAACAGTAGCACAGCGGGTAGGACGTTTGCCTTGCACATGGCCTACCCGGGTTCGAATCCCAGCATCCCATATGGTCCCCTGAGCACCGCCAGGGGTAATTTCTGAGTGCAGAGCCAGGAGTAACCCCTGAGCATCGCTGGGTGTGACCCAAAAGAAAAAAAAAAGAATACCATATCATAGACATCTACAAGCATCACAAATCAGCGCACTCCTCCCAACTCCCAGTCTCAGTTGTTAAATATTTACAAGTACACTAAGGCACACAGGTCATCCTTTCCCTCCTCCCCTGTTCCCTGCCTTCTTCCAACAAGACTGGTACTGGTTTAACCCTGACCTCCACCTCTGGAACCCACTGACTGTCTCAACCACCCAGATGAAATCTCATGCTATGTTTAGATTTCTTTTCTGGGGAAATGGTTGACTGGAAGGTCACCAGTCCCACTGGTGAGGACATGCATCTTCATAATGAATTCCACCTGCTAGGCACACCCTATGCTTCTTGGTGGATAAAAAAGGAAAATAAAATAAGCCTCAAGAAATGATGACATCGGATGGAATGTTTCTCATCATGTTCCTACAGCCACTCACTCCACCACTATGTTGCCATCTTAAATCATGATGGTAGAACAGGCTGTCTCCAACTGGGATGGGTGTGGGTAAGGTGAGTACATTCAGGTGATATCACCATCGAATTATGTCTCTGAACCATAGGAGGAAGGAGAGAGTGCCTGAACTAAGTTCCCCTAATCAGATCACTGGTTGGACTCACTATGGGAAATTCTTTTCTCTTATACAGAACATTGTCTCCTCCTTAGATTCTCTCTGATAGAAACTCAAAAAGAGAAATGCCAGGCCAGAGAATTTAAACAGAAGGGCCTTAGACAATTTATCTCACACTTCAGCAACTTTGCAGTTTATATTTGTAAACCTCACTTATTTACGTGTCCTGTTTTTGTTAAAGTAAACTCATTTAGAGCCACCACATAAAAGGGTTTTGTTTACATGGCCTCTGCTTTCAGTTTAGATTCCTGGTTTAGTCTATTAAAATGAGTCCTATTTTATCCTCCCAAAAAAGAAAACTTTAAATACAGTTTCTGAGTCTCTCAGACATGGATAACAGGACTCAGGGCCTTTTGCACAAAGGGCTCAAAGCATAGCAAGAGAAGGGTGGAGAGGCACAGAAGGAATTTGTGGAAGGCCCAGCCTGGAGTCTTCACAAATCAGTGTTGCTTGGGTACCAGAATATGGAATTTAGGGCTTTCCAGCATTTTCTGGAAACCATAATAGAGTTCCCTCAGGATTGAGCTGAGAGACATTAACTCATGATGGCTCCATGGGACTCACTGGAGATTCCCAAAACTATCTTGCCACCCTTTTACATTATACCCTAAGCTCCAGAGAGTTAGCATCACATCACATGTGAGTAATGACTGCCTCTGTCAAATAGAAGTTGGTCTTATCTACAAAGAGGGCAATGGAGGGGCTGGAGCAATAGCACAGCAGGTAGGGTTTTTGCCTTGCACATGGCTGACCTGGGTTCGATTCCCAGCACCCCATATGGTCCCCCGAGCACCTCCAGGAGCAATTCCTGAGTGCAGAGCCAGGAGTAATCCTGGTGCATGGCCAGGTGTGACCAAAAAGCAAACAGGACAATGGAAAGGTGCTCAGCACTCTGTCAGCTACTTCTGTATTCCTTCATGTATGCCTGTGGGGGATTGGAGAATGGGGAGTGGAGAAGGGGAGTGGGGAAGGGGCTAGGGAAGGGGAGGAGAGGATAGAGGGTGAAGAGTGATTTCTCTGGAATTCTGAAGGCAGAAATCATAGCCATGGTTTGATTAGGAAATAAGAGTTAGGAAACTAGAAAAAAATCATTTATCTTTCTCCTTCCTTTTACCCTTCATTCTGTTTTTTTCTTTTGACAGGAAGTGTGTGGAATAACAAGCTATATTCTAGAAAACAGTGAAGCAGAAGAGACTCAATAGCCATGAAAAATAGTTGATGGACTGTTATTTTTCTGGGTGTGTGTGTTGCAGGGAATTTCACACCTGGAGCTTCCAGGACTTAGACCTGATTCTGTGCTGAAGGATCAGTCCTGGCAGACTCAAGAACAATATGGTATATTGGGGGGTCAAACTACAGGTCAGCCATATGAAAGCCAAATGCCCTTCCCCTTCCCTGATGTACTATTACTTTGAGCCTCAATGGGCATTTCTCAAAGGTAAAAGTATACTCTTTGAGGAGACAATCCCTCCTCAAGACTATTCGTACCTTCAACTTTCAATACCATGGCTAACTACAACCCACAAAAGAGAGTTTCTATGCAAAGAAACTTGGGAAAGCTGTCAGTCAGCCTCTAGACATCCTACTGAGGGGAGGACCAAGAGCTCACAGAAAAGAAGCAATAGGGTAAGTAAGACAGTGTGATGAAGCTATTTCATGAAATACTAAGTGGCAGAATTAAACACTCAGATCTTATATTCAGACAGGGAAATTTCTGCAATACATGGTTAGTTGAATAACATACATGCTGTGTAACATTTTAAAATATTTATCTTTATATTTTGGCTTTCAAAACCAACCCAGTAGTGTTCAGGGTCTATTACTTGGTCTGTAATCTCTGGCAGTGCTCAGGAGAACATATATATTGACAGGAATTGAACCATGGTTGGACATATACAAGACAGGCTACCTTATCTCTTGTATTCTCACTCCAGTTCTATTTTTAAACTTCTATTCAAGGTCTTCATACAGAATGGAAAAGGGGAAAAAACAAACTTAATAGTCAAATATTGTATCACTTTATTTATATAATATTTGAAAAATATTATATATTATAAAATATTATAAATTTTATAGGTAGAGAAATGATGTGCTTGGCAGGGGCTAAAATATTTAAAGATGGAAGGCTTTCATTAAAGATGTATGTGTTAGAATAATTTGAATAATTTGTTGATGGGATAATTCTGTATCTTAGTTGTGGTGGTGGTTATACAACTCTATATGTGATAAAATGAGATAATTATCTACACAGCTTTTACCAACATAATTTTTTAGTTTTGATATTGTGGTATATAAATTGTAACCACTGAAGAAAGTTTGGTGAAGAGTGCAATCTTAAAAAAATACCACAGATACAATTTGTTACACCACAGTGATACTGGAGTCATTTTTTCCAGAAGGGGAGTATTAAGGATTAGGGGTTGGCCAGATGGTGCTTTGCTTATCTATAGTGTTAGAATATTTTCCCAACAGATATGCATTTTTCTATTTTCATGTATCTTTAACGCATTATTAATTTTTCAGATTTGGCCCAAATAAACATTTAAATTGAATGGATACATATTATGCCTTTACTATATGACAGGAACTATGGCTATAGAAGGGAAAAGCAAAATTTAGTTCTTTAGTTTGTGTCCTCATGGAGGAATGACCTAATCTGGTATCTAGTCATTAAGCATATGGTTGCAGATATGATCATTTACAGCACCTAGAGACACTATAAGAGGCAAAAATGTGAAGAAAGAAATGTAAGATTTAGTTCTGTAGCCTCCACCTCTACCCACCTTAGTATTGTATCCAATAGTGATTCATTTAGTCACTAACTCACTTTCCTACTCATCAAACATGACTTTCTGGACTACTCTTAGAATGTGAAGCTGAATATTTCTGCCTCCATTACAGAAGGCACATCCAAGAGACCAATAACAAGTGTGGGCAATAGATTTACTGTGGGCTGTGGCTTTTCAAAGGAGAGAGATCAGGTTGAATTCCCGGAACCTAGGAAAATGAAAAACAAGGAAGTCTTATGTGGAATTTGGGTCAAAAGAAGTCAGGAAGTCAAAACTTTTTTGGAATGATTTAAATTTCCAATTGTATTCAAAATTTAAAATTTAATCACATGTATTTAGACTTCTTTCATTTAAAACAAAAATAGAAAATACTCAAGATCTATCACTTTCTATTTTTTACAACATTTTGCTACTAACTTTGGGAATTATTTGCTATAACTTGGGGATTCGTTATATCTTTAAAATTTATACAATAAAATGTTTATGATGTGTGCATCTTTTTCCAACCCTTTGTTGGCACTTTTGAATCAGTTATAATGGAGGGAGTTTAGTACTATTTACATCACAGTACAATATCAATTCTATATTGGGTGACTTTGGGTTAACCTCATCTGACCTAACCTACCTTTCCTTACCTGTAAAATGTGATGTGAATGTTACTGAATTTATATGAAATAATTTAGAGAATGCATGTGAAATACATGATGTTATGAGAAAACCCGGAGTTATTAATTAGTATGAACATAACTATTGCTATCAGGTCCAAGCTTCATAATAATTCTTCACAGTAGTTCTGGGCACCATAGACACCATGCCCTACATTTATTGTGATTAAACTTAAATACCTGAGTACATACTTATTTATATTCTTTTCTTCTAATTGAACACTTCTAAAATGCCATAGATATAAGGAACCCAAACCCCATCTGAGCTTGAGAAATAACTACTTGATATGGACAAAGAAGAACGTCAGCAGAACTGAAGGAGATGAGATTCTAGATTGAATGACTTACGGGAATCAACTACAAACCAGTGTGGGGTTTGAATTTCTCTTCCTTTATATTTATCATTCACTCTTTTTTTTCCCTCTCTCTCTCTCTAAAACTATTTCACTGCAAAGAAGAGTCATTTTAAATAAATGAAAACCTTAAAAAGAAAATAAGACTCACACTAAAATTGGAGAAGATACTAAAAGCTTCCCAAGTAAAAGGAAAAATATTATTCATATTATAACAAGAGGCAAACAGAATGACAAATTTTAACATAACATAGCACTGTAGCACTGTCATAGCACTGTCGTCCTGTTGTTCATCGATTTGCTTGAGCACGCACCAGTAACATCTCCGTTGTGAGACTTGTTGTTATTGTTTTTGGCATATCAAATATGCCACGGGTAGCTTGCCAGGCTCTACTGTGCGGGCAGGATACTATCAGTTGCTTGCCGGGCTCTCCAAGAGGAACAGAGGAATTGAACCCTGGTCAGCCACGTGCACGGCAAACGCCCTACCTTCTGTGCTATGGCTCCAGTCTGAACATAATATAATTCTAAAGAATTCATTTTGACAGGGTTAATCCAGGAAAAATCAGAAACTCACTGGGTCACGTTTCCTCATCAGTAACATAGTGATAAAATGCCAATGTATGAATGAAAAGAAATTATACTTATGACATAGCAACAACGTAAGAAGTGTGTGAATGAAGTTGTTTTGAATGAAAAGCTTCTCTCATTATTGATCAAGACTATATTGGAGAGGACATACAATCCCCTAAAAACCTTGTACCTATTTGGGGGAGGCCCAGGACCCTAATTATAAACTGAAAGAGAACTAAGAAATTACCTCTTTCATATAATTGGAAGCTCGACCTTCAATAGTTTTATCATTGTCCTCCCACAAAAACTGAGAAACTGAGAGTGGGCCCAGGTGAAAAATTCCGATTGTGCAATCCTCTCTCATTCCTCAGATGTCTCAGCTGCCTGTGTCCTTCTGGGAGAAGCACTTCTCTGCTGGTGCACCCAATTCCTTCAGGAGCACTCCCTCACGAACATTGGACTGAAATGGACAAAGGCAGTTTTTCAGCTATGGTGTAGCATGAGAACCTCATTCCTCACCACTCCAAATGAAAACCCTTGCTGTAGCAATGAGGAATGTGTAACCCATATAATCCATTCTCACTTCATACCTGTTCCATACACCTTAATCTAAAATATTACAGGACTCCAAATGGCCAGTCCATAGAGACATGCTTTTCTTCATACTCAAGAATCTTCTAAAGTTCCTTATTTCAAAGTCAACAAAGTCCCAAACTAGACATGTTGTATCACTAAGTGCTACCAAAAATCCTTCATTTCAAACCACACTTTTGACTACAGGGCCTTTTTTTCTTCTATTATGTCTCCCTTTCTTCAGTGTTTGCTACATGTGTACCTACCATGCTCCATCAGACACCACGTGTTACTTAGCAAGGTAACCTGCCAAGAAGTCTCACAGAGAGGACTGGAGGATTGACTGTAGAGTACTAAAGTTTGGGTTCCTCAGAACATTCAGCATAGCAGTGGACATATAATTTAAAATCTGAAGAGGCATAATGTATCTGAGTTGTGATGATAAAATCCTGAGCACTTTGATATTCTCTTCATTGATCAGTATATTTAAGAGATCAGTATATCCCATATTATTCAAAACAAAGAGTTGGGGTGAAAACCTTCTCATATTTATTTCTTTCCAAAAGAAAAATAGAAGACAATGTGGGGGCTGGAGCAATAGCACAGCGGGTAGGGCGTTTGCCTTGCACGCGGCCGACCCAGGTTCAAATCCCAGCATCCCATATGGTCCCCTGAGCACGGCCAGGGGTAATTCCTGAGTGCAGAGCCAGGAGTAACCCCTGTGCATCGCCGGGTGTGACCCAAAAAGCAAAAAAAAAAAAAAAAAAAAAAAAAAAAAAAAAAAAAAAGAAGACAATGTGTTCCAATCAATAAAATTAAGGCTGCTAGACAGTAAAAGAAAGATTTTGAAGACCAGAAGGTCTTTGAAGGTAGTGCAGAAAACCACTTATTCTTTTAAATTTGCAATCACTCTTGATAAAAATGTTGTACCACCGTTGAAGTTTACCATCATTGTGCCATCACCATATGTAAAACACAGAGTGTCTGGCACTTAGAAGCATTGGAAGTAGCTACTGGGGCCAGGGAGATGGCACAAGGAGTTAGGTGTATGCCTTGCATAAGTCAATCCTGATGAGATCCCCTGGCATCACATGGTTTCCCAAGCATCACATCATTGGTTGTGGTCCCAGAGCACCCCCACCCCCAAACACCACCTAGGGTAACCTGGGTAATATATGGCACTTCAGTGCCAGAGCATCACAGCATTTTTGAGCCCTTGATTTGAACCCAGTTGACCAAGAATGGCTGAAAGAGTCCCCTGGGCCCCCTGAGTATCATTTAAAAGGACCTTCAAAGCAAGCAAAAAGTATAACCACTCCCTCTCACTCCCAAGTTTGAAATATAAAGTTTACATCACTTTGATCCAATTTATTTAATTTACATACCTCTCTTGACTTCCCACTCTTGCTTCCTATAATCTCCCAAGTGGAATGGGGACTGTGAGCGGATACATCATCATGGATCAGCACCTGCCTTGTGAGTTTTCTTTAAAAGATGACCATTGTTCTTGTCACTCCTCAGAAAGAAAGAAATCATCATAACAATAGTGGAAAAACAATCCCAACTGATTCTCAATGGAATCAGAGACATCTGGAAGACCCATTAGAAAGCCAGGTGGTACCAAAGTTTAAGAAATAATATGAGGAGAAATAAGCAATAATTCCTAATTTGCCATTTGTGGGTAATGTGTGTGTGCCTGCATGTATGCATCTCTATGTATGCACGTGTGTGTATGTGTGTGTGTATGTATTTGTGTATGTGTGTGTCTGTGCACGGTATCCTTCAGCCAATATGCTCTCTCTCTCTTCTGAGGGGAAATAAATCTATCCAAACTTTGACATCCAAACAGTCCACTTTCTTCTCTCCCTCTATTTTTTTTTTTTTTGGATCTTGAAGGAGGTCAGACAAAGGTCTTCGGAGAGTGTGTGTTTTCTTTTTCCAATGTGAAGTGTTCTTGGATGAAGCGGAAGATGACTCCAGTGGAAAGGCACTGCTCTTCACAATGTGTTTTGATCCTAGTGGAGAGTGGCGAGCTGGTGTTTACTGCAGACCAAGCTGGAAGCTGCCTCTAATCACAAACCAGCTGGACTCACAAATGCACCCAGGAAGGCTTTGATATTTCTCCTGTCAGCATCACCTGATCCCCTCAGACCTCCACACTTACAGTTTACCTGGAAGATGGTGGATTCTGAAGCCACCTGGGAGGTCAAGGGTCCAGCATCTTCAAAGCTGAGTGCTGTTAATTCTGAGCTCCTCTGCCCTCTTGGTGATGTGCCTCTGCTGGGGGTGACTTGAGGGGTCATCCTACTATTGGAGAAGGTTGTGGTCATGCAGAAAATATGCGTGTATAGCCCTGAGTGGTCCAGGAAGGCAGAGAAGGGAAACAATTCTCAGTGTGTTTGACACACATCAAGAATTGTGGCCAACTGGAGAATTCACCACATTAACATTCCCTTAGTGACACAACCCTGCCTAGCCATCGCTATACCAAGTTCAGAAGAAAAAAAAAAGAGAACAAAGAGAGCAGGCTGCTTCCCCCCAGATGTTGGCAAGATGAGCAGTGTGTGAGGGTCCTGAAGACTTCAGCCTAATTTACCCCATGGCCAGGTTTATTTTAAGACTTGAATGTGAATTTGAAAGTTTGCATTAATGTCCGCCTATGTCCCTCAAGGGGTTCTGTCTCTTTGGGCATCTTTTCAAAAACAATCTTTCTTCCTTAGAGTCCCATGAAAGAGATAATCCTTCAATCACTCATGCAGACACCAACATGCCAAAGACACCAGAAATAGATTAGTCACTCTCTGTGATCACCCTAGGTCATCCATACCTAACATGCAATGTGCATTTCACCTTGTCCTGGAGGACAGTTGTGACAAGAGTAGTACTTGCCCACTTCTCAAGTTTGGTAACAGCTGGACAGAGAACTGTATTGGGAAAGAGGTGGAGGGTTTGGCTGGTGGTAGAAGTGTGGCAATTGTATGTATCAAAGCCATAAGCACTGGGGCTGGAGAGATAGCACAGCGGGTAGGGCGTTTGCCTTGCACGCGGCCGACCCGGGTTCAAATCCCAGCATCCCATATGGTCCCCTGAGCACGGCCAGGGGTAATTCCTGAGTGCAGAGCCAGGAGTAACCCCTGTGCATCGCCAGGTGTGACCCAAAAAAGCAAAAAAAAAAATAAGCACTAATACTACTGTAACCATGTTACCTAACTGTAGCACTCTTGACCTGTTGCTCATCCATTTGCTGGAGTGGGCACCAGTAACATCTCCATTGTGAGACTTGTTGTTACAGTTTTTGGCATATCGAATACGCCATGGGGAGCTTGCCAGGCTCTGCCGTGCAGGCGAGATACTCTCGGTAGCTTGCTGAGCTTTCCGAGAGAGATGGAGGAATTGAACCCATGTCTGCTGTGTGTAAGACAAACATTCTACCCACTGTGCTATTGCTCCAGTCCATGTTACCTAAATTACAGTAAAAGTTCCAAATAAATCTTTTTTAAAATATGATGAACTTTGATCCTATCACAGCACAAAAAAGAGACTCTATTAGAACAGTGGCTCTGAAATTTTGCAGAATCAGAACCCCTGGGAGGACCATTCCACATGCTGACATACACTGCCAACATCTGAACTTTTGATTCAGAGCACTAGGGAATGGGAAGCTGAAAGTGTGTGTTAATTCTCCATTCATGTTAAAGTTGCTGGCCAAGTGATCACAGTGAGAACCACTGTATAAGCAAAATGCAGCCAATCAAAGGTCCAGTGTATCACCAGTGAATGAGATGGGGCAGTAGATCCATGTAAATATATCAGAGGCAGAAATGGAGCCCATCAAACGTTCAAGGCCTCCACTTACCAGTTCTACTGCTTTTTGCAGTAATGTTTTGCTTTAAACTTGTCTTAGATCTCTTATTTAATCCTCCTAATATTGCTACAAAATAAGTGTTGTTTCTTTTCTTTTGATAAATAATACACAATGTAAACCATACAGTTTTAACCATTCTTAAGCATACATTTCAGTGGTACCTTTACTCCATTGCTCAAGCATCATTTCCATCCATCCCTAGATTTTTTTATTTCATGTTCCCAAATTGACATTCTAAGCTTGTCAGGCAATAACTCCCCAGACTTCTCATATCTCTAACTCATAGCAGCCACCATTCTGCTTCCCTGTTCTCTTCCCAAACCCTAGCAATTTATAATCTTATCTAGAAGGAAAGAATATTTTAAAAAGAAAGACAGTTGTGGAAAATAAAGTTAATGTGATAATTTTTTAATTTGGTTGTTGTTATAAAGAGATACTTAGAAATATAATAAATCAGGCTACATAAAATTATATTAATAAAATATTATAATAATATAATAATAAAATATATTATATATATAAGACCCACCCTGCCAGCATCAGATAAATTCCTCAGTGGCCAACCTCCACTATCCAACTGCGGCCTCGCTCCAGGCCACTTTTCAGATGCTCAGGCCAAGCCTCACGCATGAGTGAAGTCCCACAGAATCAGGTAATATAGAACTTTTGACCTTGGACTCTAGGCTAAACGAGACCTGGAAACAGAGATCCTCTGCCTGCTTCCACCAATCTCTGGCAACCCAGGGGTCATACCCATAGGACCCACCCTGTCACTGCCAAATAAATTCCTCCACTACTCAACTGTTGCCATGCTCCAGGTCGTGTTCTGGACACATCATGAACACTTCCTACCCATTTTCTATCATTATTGCACCATATTTGATGGGGTTCCAATATAGTGTGAACCATTGGAACACCTATAATGGCGATTAGGGGCCTCCTCAAAAGCCTCCATCCCTCTCGGAGAGCCCGGCAAGCTACCAAGAGTAATCCGCCCTCATGGCAGAGCCTGTAAGCTACTCACGGCGTATTCGATATGCCAAAATCAGTAACAACAATGGGCCTCATTCCTCTGAGCTTGGAAGAGCCACAAATACAGCAGCGTTAAGGATGAACAAGGAGAGGCTAATAAAAGCTCAGGGCCAAACTAAGCTGCCAAAACGAGGAAGAACTAAAATGACTGTTTGCACTTTTAACTCACATACACTGGCATCGGAAGCATCCATTGAAGACCTGATGGTGCAAGCGTGGAAGATCAAGTATGTCATTGAATTGACCGAGATGAGAGGACATTGAACACATCACGCCATTTTCGACACTGGAGAAGAATTGTTCCTCGGAACATGCGACAGTAGAGGCGTCGGTGTTGTTGGTGTCCTTATCAACATAAACTTGGCCATGAGCATTGATTCATTCACATGACTAACAACCCGAATCAGATGCTTACTTTTGAATAGATGTGGCTCATTGCCAGCAGTTTCTATCTTCATCATCTACACACCAACATCGAACTATAACAAAAAAGAAATTGAGAAGTTCTACATGGAGCTGGAGAAGTTCTATAAAGAAGACCACACCTTCTACAAGGTCATTGTCGGTGATTTTAATGCCAAGATAGGACTGAAAAGGTCACCTGAAGAACTCCACATCAGGACCCATGGCCTAGAATGGAATGAACAGGGTGAGAGATTGTCTGAGTTCATCATGTTCACCAAGACCATCCATGGTAACTTGCAGTTCCAGAAGGAAAAATCGAAACATTGGACATGGGATTCTCCTGGTGGACAGTCCCACAATGAAATTGACCACATTATATTCAATTGACAGTTTTGCCTGACCGATGTCGCTGTTGTCCCAAAATTCCAAATGGGATCAGACCACCATCTCCTTTGTGCCAAATTCTACTTCACGGAGCGGGGAGAAAGGGCTGCAAAATTTACGAAGAGAATTCCCAGAACAACCACCAACTGGAAGCTTTTTGACATTATTGCAGCAATATGGGAAGATGCTGTTGTTGACAACATCGATGAGGAATACAATTGACTAGTTCAGCACCTCCATGATTGTGCAAGGAATGTAGAGAGAGAGAGCCACAAAAAGTCATTCGCCAACATGGTCTGGCACGAGCCTCAGGCAATCACAAGCTAATGTCCAACCTCGCAAAGCTGTGTAGAGAAGCGATAAAGGAAGATCTCAAAGAGAGAAGAGAAGAAGTATTGGCCGGCCGATGCGGCAGAAGCTGGGAAAAGTACTCACAATGCCCACCTGTCCTTCTCCAACTATAAAACCAAGATAACCTCCCTCCGACATCCTAATGAATCTATCACATCTTCCAGAAGGGCAATAAATAAGGTTATCCATGATTTCTACTTGAATTTCTTTGGTAGCCAGGTCCACCTGCCCACATACCAAATTCCACAGGATGGATATGTCATTCCCAGCGATCTCGCTTCCAAAATCCAACATACCATTTCGTCAGTAAAGAAGCCTACAGCACCCGGTCCAGACAAGGCCAGACCCAAACTCCTGAAGAATATGCCACCAGTACTAATTAATATGCTGGCTCAGCTCTTCACACGCTACCTGTTTAAATGCTAGGTTCTATCACAGTGAAAAAGCAGCAGGACCATCCTGTTGTACAAGAAGGGAGACATCAACAACATCAGCAACTATCTTGCAATCTGCCTGTTGTCCATTGTCTACGTGTTATTCACTCAAGTCATCCTGAATAGGATTGTCAAAACACTAGACGAAGGACAACCATGCGAGCAAACTGGGTTCCGAAAATGATTCAGCACCATCGATCACATCCACAAGGTGACCAAGCTCATTGAGGTTTCACAAGAGTTCAAGATGCCGCTCTGTTTAATGTTCATTGATTTAAAGAAGGCCTTTGATTCTGTTGAGGCTGAAGTGGTCATTGAAGCACTAGCCAAAAAGGGTGTTCAAAAGCACTACATCAGGATCCTCCATGAGCTGTATTACCGATTCACCACCAGGATCTCACCATTCTACAAAGAAATGATCATCAACGTAAAGTAAGGGGTTCGGCAGGGCAATATCATTTCACTGAAACTCTTCAGTGCCACCCTCGAGAACATCATGCGACAACTGGAATGGGAAGGAATGGGAGTAAAGATAGGTGGTCGGCAACTACATCACTTCTGCTTCACTGATGACATCATTCTAATAACACCAAACATTAGCCAAGAGGCACAAATGCTGGCCGACCTCGATTGTGAGTGTGTAAATGTTGGATTGCAGTTGAATCTCACGAAGACAATGTTCATGAGAAACAGAGTAGTTCTTGATGTTCCATTTGCCCTCAATGGAACTAACATATCCAAATACAGCAGCTATGTGTACCTGGGTTGAGAACTCAACATGCCAAATGACCTGGTACCTGAACTGCACAGGAGGAAGAGAGCGGCATGGAACACCTTCAACAGCATCGAAGAAGTGATTAAGAGGATGAAGAACCTCTGGCTCTGGGCACATCTTTTCGACTCCATCGTTTTTCCTGCACTAACATGATGAGAACACTATTCAGGTATCCCAAAGAGGAATCGAAAGAGCTATGCTTGGAATATCATGTTTCACTCAAGTGAGATAAGGAATCTGGAGTTCCTACCTCCATCAATGGTCAAGAGTCTGGGATGCTGTCTAGTTTGCCAAGGAGTCGAAAATCCGATGGGCCTGACACGCAATTCGATTTAGATATCACCGCTGGGCTAGAGCTGTTACCTCCTGGATTCCACGGGACATCAAAAGACCACGTAACTGCCCACCTATGAGATGGTCAGACTTCTTCATCAAAACCCTGAATGAACAATTTGAGGCTCTTCATGTTCCTGGAGCGAGCAGACACCATTGGGCTACACTAGCACGCGACAGGGATGAATGGAGATTTAACTGGCTCTGGCTCAAACAAATCCACGAACAATGGGATGAAAAGTGATACAAGTGATTATAATATCACTGTTTCACTGTCACTGTCACTGTCATCCCATTGCTCGGTCTGCCGTGTGCAAGGCAAATGTCCTACCTGCTGTGCTATCACTCCAGCCCATAATATAATGTCATGTTTATCAGTAATCTAGGTAGATTGTCAATTCAAAAAATAATATAATATAAATAATAATAAAAATAAAATTAAAATATCATAGATACATAATAAAAATATCATAGCTACTATCACTGTCACTGTCATCCCATTGCTCATCAGTTTGCTCAAGCGGGCACCAATAACCTCTCCACTGTGAGACTTGTTTGTTACTGTTTTTGGCATGTTGAATATGCCATGGGTTGCTTGCCAGGCTCTGCCGTGTGGGTGAGATAACTGTTAGTAGCTTGCCGGGCTCTCTGAGAGGATCATAGCTACACCAGTAATTATTATACAACATTTTCTTTCTACTTCTTAATTACTTTTGCTTCATATTATATGAAGTTCATTCATTTTGCCTCAAATAGTAGCTGAATAGTATTCCATTTTATGTGTATGTGTGTGTACACACACATTTCTTTGTCTAATAATGTGCCAGTGAGCATTTAGTCAGTTACTATATCCTAGTTATTATAAATAATACTGTGGAAACATTGTGGTGCAAATAACTCCTCAAGAAAATGATTTTATATTTTTTGAAGTAGTGGAATTGCTGGGTCATATGGTAGCATTATTTTTGTTGTTGTCGTTATTTGAGGAAACTCTATATTGATTTCTAAAATGGTGGCATCCATCTACATAGCCACTAATGACGTACAATTGTTCATTTTGTCAACATTTGTTGCTACTATTTTGAGTGGAGAGAGTCTCCCAAAACAGTGCTTGTGGGGTAGAGAGCTACTCACAAAACACTTGGTCAACTAAGATATATGGTTTAATTCTCAGCCTAGGAATGCATTGATGCATATACCAGGTCCTCAGAGATCTCCAGAACTCTACCTCATAATTCTGGAGTTGGGGGACATGGGGCACATATGCTGCTGAGATTCAAATTCAGATCCCAGCATATATCATGCATGCAGCCCTTACCACTTAGTTATCTACCTAAACTTGTTACTAGTTTTTTTTTAATATAAGCTATTCTCATATCATTATGATATCAGCTTGTGGATTATTTTGCTTTCAATTTCCTAGTTTATTTTTTTAATTTTATTTTTTATAGAATCACTATGAGATACAGCTACAAAGTTTTCGTATTTGATCCACCACGAAAGACCCCCTCATACCCCACCTCCCACTCCCCGTCTGCCTGTGTGACATATAATTTCCACTTTACTCTTTCCTTACTTGGATTTCATTCAATTTTCAACAGGAATCTCACTATCATTATTTGGAGGTTTTCCTCCAACAGTCAGACATGTTGGACGGCATCATTAGATTGTATGTTTTCATTTTTCAGGAAAGGTCGTGCAGTTTGGAGATGTCCCCGTCCCGCATTCCAGAGCCATGTTAGTCGAAGCTCAGTGTCGCCGGGGCTCCATCTGGAGAAGGCGTGCTGGCTGTACCTTCTCCGTCTGGCTCCCCGGTGTTGTTGGCCCGGTCTGGAGTCCGGAGCAATCTCTGGCTTGCAGTGCTTACCAGAACACTCGGATTCTTCTCTGTTGATTGTGGCAAGATGGCGCCGAGGGCGGGTCGAGGGCGTGACTTCCGGCAGCTGAGGCGAATTGGAGATTGGGCTGAAATTTCCTAATTTAAATAATAGAGAACATTTTTTTTCATGTACCTATTGGCCATCTGTATGTCCTCTTTGGAGCAGTGTTTATTCAGATCTTCTATCTATTCTTTGGGGAGGAGAGATTGTTAGTTTTTGTTGTTGTTCAGTGCATAAATTCTTTTTATACCTTGGATACTAACCACTTACCAGATGTGTGATGTAGAAATAACTCCTCCCGGTCCCAGTAGGCAGTCCTCATTCCACTGATAGTTTCTTTTGCTGTGCAGAAGGGTTTTTTAAACCTGAGAAGTCGCAATGGTTTATTTTTGTTCTCATTTCCCTTGTCATTGGTATCTAGTACCCAAAGGCATATTTAGTCTTGCTTCCATGAAACACATTACCTATGTTTTATTCTATGTAATTTATGGTTTTGGCCTTATTACTGAGTCTTTAATCAATTTTGAATTTATTTTCAAGTATGCAGTTTTAGGGTGACTTAACTTCATTCTTTTGCATGGGATGTTCATTTTTCCAAATACTATTTGCTAAAAAGTGTTTCCTTTCTTCATTCTTTGGTCATGGAGTTTTCACCATAGATTAAAAGTTGATAGATGTGTGGTTTTAATTCTGGGTTATTATCCTATTCCATTGATCCATACATGTCTATTTGTATTCCAGTTATACTTTTTTTTCTACTGTTTCATTACACTGAAATACAATGTGAAATGAGATTATATGATGTCTTTTTCTCAAGATTGATTTAATTAGTTTGGATCTTTTGTAATTTTATATAAATTTACTTTGTTCCATTTCTTAGAAAACATTGAAATTTTGATAATAATTATTTTGGGCAAGGTTATTTTGGCTACATTTAATCCCATTATACAGAAACATAGGATATCTCTATTTCTTATTGTCTTTTATGGTTTTTGAAAATGCCTTGACTTGTTTTGGAGCTGAAGAGATAGTACAGTTATTAAGGCAATTCCATGCAGCCTTATCCTATTTAATTCCCAGCACTCCCAGAAGTTATCCCTGATGTGTGGCCTAAACCCCCAATCCAAAATGTGTATTTTATTTACACTTTTTTTATTTCATTAAGCATTATCAGGATTGTTACTTTAAATTTCTTTATACCTAACTAAGTAACTAGACAAGTCACTTTTTTTTTCCGCTTTTTGGGTCCACCCAGCAATGCACAGGGGTTACTCCTGGCTTTCCACTCAGGAATTACTCCTGGCGGTGTTCAGGGGACCATATGGGATGTTGGGATTCGAACCCAGTTTGGCTGAATGCAAGGCAAACACCCCACCTGCTGTGCTATAGCTCCAGCTCCGGCAAGTTACTTTCTTGTGTGGCATTTATGCTTTTCCCTAGGGTTTATTTTGCTCCATCTTTTGTGGTATATTCCTCTGCCTCTTCCTTTGGCTTGAAGCGATCTGTTAATTTCTAGAGGTTGAGTTAAATCACTTTCTTTTCTTGACTTGATGTGTTGACCTTATGTTGACCTCACATTATAGGTTACCTGCTATAATTCTAAGTTCTTTGCCCAAGAGACTGGGTTATCTGTATCTTTCTAAATGGATTTTCTACACCTATTGGGCTAGTTGCAGCTCCAGTACTGGCACACAGTAGGAGCCAGAGTAGTGGGAGCAGTAAAGTTGCCTCTCAAGCCAACCATGAGTTCGAGACTCCCTAGAGACTGCTGGTGCCCTGCTGTGGTGATCTACAGCCATTTTCTTTTCTAGGCCAAATTCTCAGTCAGTTTTCGCAGTAGCCTCAGGCTAACTCTAAACCCTCACCTGTGGTCCAGTTCTGGCTTGAGGTTTTTGCAACCTGTATATTTTTCAGGGATATAGGCAGAAGCAGATCAGTCTGGAGATCGCAAATTCATACTGTGCACAAGGTACTGTCCTGATGACAGTCTCAGCAAGAGGCAAGTTTTCTCAGGATCTTCGGGTGCCATCCTTAAAAGATTGCCCTTCTTGCTGACCTCTCCCAGTCCTCTCTTGAGGCATTGCAGGTCCCAGAGAAAGCTACAGTCTAGAGGAAGATGTGACTGAGATCTTGCCCTCAGCAACTTCCAGCAACCAAGTGTTTCCTGAAGTGCAGCTTCCTGTTGCTGGTGTCTGAATGTTTCAAGCTCTCACAAGAGACAGAAGCACTGCTGGTGGCTGCCATCTCAGGGAGAGGGCCTAGATGAGGATTGGTCAGGAACTACAAATGGCACAGAAGCCACTCATAGAAAGGAGTCTCACTTGTGAAGCAGTCATAGTTGGACATTATTCAGCTCCAAGAAAATTCCACCAGTAGGGACGTCCCTAAACATTTGAACTCCAATTGCCTTCACTATCCAGCCATGACCATGCTCCAGGCCGCTTTCTGGACATTCAGGCTGAACCTCACACATGAGTGAAGCCCACAGAACCAGTTGAAGCAGACCTTTGTGACCTTGTACTCCAGGCTCAATGATACCCGGAAACTCCTACAATCTCCTGCGCCCACCCCAGGGATCAAACCCAGATGACCCACCCTACCAGAGCCAGATAAATACCTCACCGGCAGACCTCCACTACCTCACTACCCAGCCACTGCCACGCTCCAGGCCACTTTCCGGACCGCAACACAGCATCAGACACTTAATACCCATTTTCCATAATTTTCACACCATATTTGATGGGCTTCAAATATGGTTTGAACCATCACCTGTAAGGGTGATTGGAGCCTCCCTAAAAGCCTCCATCCTCTCCAAGAGCTACTGAGAGTATCCTGCCCGCACAGCAGAGCCTGGCAAGTTACCTGTGGTGTATTCAATATGCCCAAAACAGTAACAACAATGGGCCTCATTTGCCTGACACTGAAAGAGACCCCAATAAGAAGATGGATTTGTGTTTGGAACTGGAGGATAGAGCAAGGCGGGGGTACTGTAGAATCACATTGCCAGTTACTACTTTGGACAAGAACTACAATGAAAGTCATCACAACTATCCAATGACTTCAGACATCACTAACAGTCATGTGTGAGGATGTTTAATCCTCTGATCCTGGTTCCTTGGTTGATTTCCAGTCATGTGTCATCCATCTTCATCAGCATCTATCTGCTCTTTGTGCTTGATAATAGAACTCTGTTCTTCAGTGCATCATTGTTCTCTACAGGAAGACCCTTTTGTTTTCAACAGTAGGTTCTGTGTGTTCCCTCTCTAGAGAGTCACTCATAATAGAGCCCTCAATATTGGTGTGAACCCTTCAAACACACACACACAATACACACACACAGCTCCATATCACAGCCATTTCTCACTCTCTTGGGACATAATGATCTGGCTGATGGGACTCCAAGGAAAATGTTACCATGCTTCCTCCACTGTCTGATGCTTATCACTTTTCCTTTAGAAAACACGAGTCCTCCAGTCTTCTAGGCTTTTTCTGGAACTATCAGTGTGTGTGTTTGTGTGTGTGTGTGTGTGTTACTTTGCTCTGTGTAGAGAGAAGCTGAACTGAGTGTATTCACCATTTTTTCAGGAACTTTCTGATTCCATTAGCTGGACTTATCTAAGACTTTATTTAAGTAAAGTTATAAAATATGTGTCTGACTTATTTTACTTGTATAGAATCTTCAAGATTCATCTATACTGAAGCATATTGTCATCATTTCATTCCTTTTGAAAGCAGAATCATATTTATACCATAATTTTTGTACTTGTTGATGGACATGCTTTTCCCCCAAATTTTGATTACAGTGGATAATGTTGCTGTCAACATCAACATCCATGTAAAATTGCCTGTTTGAGGAGTCTAGACATAGAATAGCAGTTAGATATGTGAAAACCATGCACCCTTCACTGGATCAATCCTCAGTGCCACATGGTCCCCTGGACATCATCTGTAAAGCGAATGCCTTACCTGCTCTCCTATCTCTCAGGCTCCTACTCTTAAATATTTTATTCTTGTTGATGCTGTAGGAAATACATTTTAATATAATATTTAGATCTTATGATATACATTATTTATGAGATTAAAATGATTTTTATGTGTTGGTTTTATACTCTGCAACATTACAGATGTGATATTTTTCAGGTCCCCATTTTCCTTTGGGAAAACTCCAGCAAAGAGAAGTTAAGTAGTTTTCCTAAACACTGGGACTCTAACCCTGCCATACTACATTCAGAGTCCCTTCTCCTCATCACTAAAGTAGCTGGAGTACAATGGAAATAATTCCATGTCCCCTAGGTTCTTTAAAGCTTGAATTAATAATCAAGCACACATCAAACAGATTGTTACAAGAAAAAGTAGTTTATTAATGGCATATATACCACTAAAGAACATGGTATAACTATGACCAAAAATAGCTGGAAATGGTCACTCTGGGATAAGAACTGTGTGCTGACCATAGATACTAGCACATATCCCAAAGAGTAAAAACCATCAAAGCTGGTGCAGAGTGGGGACGAAGGGACTCTCCTTTATTTTTGGTGGGAACGTCAACTGCTCCAACCTTTTTGGAAAACAATATGAACATTCCTCAAACATTGGAAATAGAGCTCCCATTTGACCCTCCCATTTGACCACTTCTTAGAATTCACCCTGTGACCCCAAAACACACAGCAGTAACACCATCTGCACCTCTATGTTCATTTCAGCATTATTCACAATAGCCAGAATCTGAAAACAGTCCGAGTACCCGAGAACAGATGAATAGATAGAGAAACTATGGAACAACTACATAATGGAATACTACTCAACTATTAGGAAAAATGAAGTCATGAAATTTGTCTATAAATGGATGGACCTAGAGAATATCATGCTGAGTGAAATGAGTCAGAAAAAAAATGGGACAGATATAGAATGACTGCATTTGTTTGTGGTATATAATAAAGATATATGTAGAAGAAGACATGTTGACATCCAGGGAAAACAGGGTCTAGGAGGACTGGGAAATGGTTGGAATCAACCACAAGTGTGTGGGGGACAGATAGAGAAGGGACCAGTATGACAATAATAGCTGCAAAGTATCATGCTGGACACATACTGAGTGTTAAACGTATGTAAATGGATGTACCAGATAACTTTTCAGTATCTGTACTGTAAATAGCAATGCCTAAAAAGAAAAAGAGAAGAAAAAGTAAAGGAGATATAAGAATAGAGGCAGGCTGGGTTGGGGGGAGGTGATGGAAGGGAAGCTGGGAACACTGGTTCTGGGAAATGTACACTGATGGAGGGATGGTGTTGGAACACTGTGTGACTGAACAGCTTTGTAAACCTCTATCTCACAGTGATTCAATAATTTTTTTTTTAATTTTTTAAATTTTATTGAATCACCATAGATAGTTACAAGCTTTCATGTTTGGGTTACAATCTCACAATGATCAAACACCCATCCCTCCACCAGTGCACATTTCCCACCACTAATATCCCGGGTATACCCATCCTTTCCCACCCCCCGCCCCCCGCCTCTAAGGCAGACAATATTCCCCATACTCTCTCTCTACTTTGGGGCATTATAGCTTGCAACACAGACACTGAGAGGTCATCATGTTTGGTCCATTATCTACTTTTGGCATGCATCTCCCATCCCAACTGGTTCCTCCAGCCATCATTTTCTTAGTGATCCCTTCTCTATTCCATCTGCTTTCTCTCCTCTGCTCATGAAGCAGTCTTCCAGATATGGGGCAATCCCCCTGACCCTTGTATTTACTGTCCTTGGGTGTCAGCCTCATGTAATGTTATTTTATATTCCACAAATTAGTGCAGTCCCTCTATGTCTGTCTCTCTCTTTCTGACTCATTTCACTTAGCATTATACTCTCCATGTTTATCCATTTATAAGCAAATTTCATGACTTCGTCTCTCCTAATAGCTGCATAGTATTCCATTGTGTAGATGTACCAAAGTTTCTTTAACCAATCATCTGTTTTAGGGCACTCGGGCTGTTTCCATATTTTAGCTATTGTGGACAGTGCTGCAATGAATATACAGGTACAAATGTCATTTCTACTATGCTTTTTTGTATCTTCGTGATATATTCCCAGAAGTAGTATTGCGAGGTCATATGGAAGCTCAATTTCTAGTTTTTGAAGGACTGTCCATATTGTTCTCCAGAAAGGCTGGACCAGTCGGCATTCCCACCAACAGTGAAGGAGCGTCCCTTTTTCCCCACATCCACGCCAGCACTGGTTGCTTTTGTTCTTTTGAATGTGTGCCAGTCTCTGTGGTGTTAGCTTAACCAACAGAAACACATTAGCCAATAACTCATTAAGCCCACCTGAATCAATAATAAAATCTTTTAAAAAATAAAAAGAATTGGCTGCCGAGATGTGACCCCGGGGGCCGCATGTGTGTGCGGCTCCTCCGCAGCTGCATGAGCGTGAATCCAGACCCAACTGAACCAACTACAACATGGACTGCTCCTTGCAGATTGTCTCCAGCCAGAAAACTAAGCCGTGACCCCATGCCCGCCTGGGAGGGGAAAGGTATTTCTCTCGCGCGCCTGTCCCTTCCCGGGGATGAAGGGCGTGGGGACCGCCATATTATGACGACCACAGATGTGATTTTATGACAAAAACTGCAGCAAAAGGGCGCGAGGGTGTTCTTGGGAAGGTGGGAGGCACCGGCCCCTCCCACCGCTGCCGAGATGTGACCCTGGGGGCCGCACGCGTGTGAAGCTCCTCCGCAGCTGCACGAGCGTGAATCCAGACCCAGCTGAACCAACTACAACATGGACTGCTCCTTGCAGATTGTCTCCAGCCAGAGAACTAAGCCGCGACCCCATGCCCGCCCGGGAGGGGAAAGGTATTTCTCTCGTGCGCCTGTCCCTTCCAGGGGATGAAGGGCGTGGGACCGCCATATTATGACGACCACAGATGGGGTTTACAAGCTTGCAATGATCGAATATCCGGAAGAAATCTCCCTGGACTTAGTTGTTAAAGTACAGAAATACAAAACCACGAGGCTGCTACTGGGGCTGCACGACCTCATTTCTCTTCACAACAGGTCTGACTCTAGTGGGGTGCTCCTAATAATAATGGTGAGGTTTGTGTTGAAATATTGAATGTAACCAAAGTAAATAGAAAGAAAGTAAAGTGAAATTTATCAGTTACAAGGCGGGGGGGGGGTGGTGCGTGGGTAGGCGGGATGGGAGGTGTACTGTGGGTTTTTTTTTTTGTCTTCGGTGGTGGGATATGGGCACTGGTGAAGGGATGGTTGTTTCAGCATTGTATGACTAAGACTTAAGCCTGAAAGCATTGTAATTTTCCACATGGTGATTCAATAAAATAAAATCTAAAAAAATAAAAAGAATTGAGAAATTTAAAAAATTTTAAAGAATTATTAAAAACATGTATAAATAATTTTAATTACTTAATTAGAAAAATAACTGTGTGCTGAAAATAGGTAAAGGAACAAACATGTTAACCTTTCAGTATGTATATTGCAAACCATAATGACCAAAGGAGAGTGAGAGAGAGAGAATGAGAAAGAAGAAAAGAGCCCCCCATAGAGACAGGCATCGGGGAGGGTGGTGGGAGGGAAACTGGGGACCCTGGTCATGGGCAATGTACACTGGGGGAAGGACTGATGTTGGAACACTCTATGAATGAAACCCCAAACATGAACAGCTTTGTAACTCTGTATATCACCGTGACACAATTTTTTAAAAAAAGAAGTACATGGTCTAAATCCTGAAAAACTGAGAAACCCCTCCCATAAGGCCCCAAATGTAATATGCAACAGCTTGACCTAGACTGAAGCATCTCATAAGAAAATAGTAAGGGTTGGTAAAGTAGAGAAGATTGGCAGGGAAGGATGGAAGAACAAAGGTATTCAGGTTTCATTGCTGTCTTCCCCAGAATAGAGAAAAGAAGCTTAGGTCTTCCCGGAACAATAAGTGAGATGCTTTTACTGAGACAAGTTTACATGTAAATGTTTCTTACAAGACCCACTTCCACCCACTTGCAGAGCTCCTAGGAAGGAAAAAAAAAACCTAAAAAACAAACACATATTTTGGGTGGCAGATTTTTACCCCCTGCACTCTCAACTACTCTTTCTGAAAATGCAACTAATATCAGCCAAGTTCTCACAGCAAGTAGGGAATCTAGAATTCAGACTTATCTGACACAAATGTTTTCTTTATAACCATGTTCAGTGGCATTATGGCATTATGATATTTTCTAAGACATTCCAACAATTTAATCATTAAGTAACTTAGTGATTCAATTAAGAGAAAATTCAAATTATTTTGATTTTTAATAGTATGTGTGGAAGAGGTGAATAAATTCATCTCAAAGATGGTCTGAAAGGCACAATGGACTGAGGTGCCCTATCACCTGATTTTCCCTGAGGTAGTTCCGAAACAAGATAAATTTGGTTTAGATTCTATGTTTAATGCTAACTACAGACACTAGAGTTTCTCAGTTAGAATTCAAGTTGATTTTTAAAAGGTAAGAAAAGAAGGGAACAACTTGATCAAATTTCCCTTGAATTCTCCTGGTACATTTTACAGCCTCTTCTCTCAAAAGAGACATGTGGAGTTCATTGGCTGTTTAATAAGGATAATAACACTGAGCTACAAAATCCAAAATCCTGAAAGAAAACTAAGGGTAGCTTCCAGGCTTATGTGCCAAGTGAAATGAGACTAAGTGCTCATTTAAATCTGTGGGACTTCTCTGCTGCCCAAGAAGTGGTCATTGTACCTTACGAAGGAATGCCATGGACCCATCCCAAAGGCCTGAGACACCCATGCCAAAAGACGATGAACTTGAACTCAGCAAGACTCTTCATTGGATGTTGCTGTTGCTATTGTAAAAGATTCTGCCCAGAGGCTTCAGGCCTGAGTAAATGTTGGCTTAGCTAACCTGGTTCACTAAAATGGAATGGGCATGACTAAGGTGTAGGGATGCCAGTTCTTCCATTAACAGGGAAGGCATGCAAGGGCAGCAGAGAGGGTCAGCATACCAAGCATGTAAACAAAGATTCCTCTCTGAAGGGTGAATTACAGGAAGAGTGGAAGAAAGAAGTTAAACTCTAATATCATTGGGGGATAGGATGATGAACACATCCATCTTTTCTTGTTTGCTATTGGCTGGACAAAAGAGTGCTCTTGCTTCTAAGCACTCAAGTACCTCAGTCTTTTCCTTGGTGGAATGGAGCTCACATTTCTCATCACTCCTTATGCTATGAGGAATTGCCAAAAGGATCGAATGGTAGAAAGGAGATAGGATACATGAACATTTTACTTAGTTTAATACTCCAAAGTAATATAAAGGTACTCTTAGCACACTGATCAGTAAGAGGTAGGAAAGGTAACATGAGGATAGGAATCCAAAGGGACTTTATTGTTCAATATAATGCTTTAATAGGACAGGAGTGAATTCATATATGTAATATCTGTATTATAAATATATGTAATTTATATAATATCCATAATAATAGGTATTATTGTTAGTCTAGCAACTTCTATAACTTCTAAGTCTGCTCTTAGAAGTTTAGCAATAGTCCCATAAATTTTCTTTCCTGTGACCACAAACTGTCTTCTGGTTACATAGAGTCTCAAATAAGTTAATATGAAATGCAGACTTTTGTCAATATTCTACATGAAACCAAAGCTTCACTACTTTCCAGCTGAAGCCAGGTAGAAGCATGCAAATTTATCTTCACTTCCCTGCTCTATTCATATGTGTGTGTTCCCTAGTCCTTGGATTTCTGACTGCTCCAGTTCATGGGTGGAAGTAGGCAGATATAAAAGGGAGCAAAGGTCTTGCTGAATAAACACTAGAGTAACAAGAACAAGATTTTTCTCAGGCCATGATAAGTACTAAATCCCAGTTTCCTCATCAACAAATCCATGACTTCCCTTGGTCTCTGGTGGAGTTCACCCTATAAAGAACCTGTTAAAGTCCCAACATCCTGTGACTGTGGAGAATGTCTCTTCCTGTGTGATCTGCCTTCAGGCTCAATAAAAGGCATTCTAGGAGTGTGGACCATGATCAAGGAGACTTCCTTTGCCAGGCTAGCAGGATAGCAATCCACTACACTGAGAGTTCTCCATCCTTAAATCTCAAGTCCAAATTTTGAAGACCAATGCAAGTCCTGGGGATAGTGTATGTGCAACCTTACTCATTTACCTTGGGTTACCTTTGAGTGCTCAAAGTTTGCCCATCCCAATCTATGATAATAAACACAACTCTTAGGTTCCTTGTCTGCCGTGTCCCCCAAGACAAGATTCCTTATATATTTTTAGACTCTGCTAACAAGATAAAAAAGATTCTCTCAAAACATCCCATCAGGGCTAGAGAGATGGTACAGTGGGTAGGGCATTTGTCTTGCACGAGGCCAACCCGGGTTCAATTCCTTTGTCCCTCTCAGAGAGCCCGACATGGTGTATTCAATATGCCAAAAGCAGTAACAACAAGTCTCACAATGGAGACATTACTGGTGCCCGCTTGAGCAAATCAATGAACAACGGGTCGACAGTGCTACAGTGCTGCAGTCAATCCAAGTTCAATTTCTGGCATCTCATATGGACCCTGAGCCAGGAGTAATTTCTGAGTGCAGAGCAAGGAATAGCCCATGAGCACTGCCAAGTGTGGACCAAAATCAATTTTTCAAAATGGACAGAGCAGATATGCTACATGTAAATAGAAATTAATTCTAAGAGCATAACATTAGTGATTTCACATCATATCTTTTAATTAATTTTTTTAATTTCATAATAAATTTTCAAATTTTATTATGGCACAGGAGGTTAAGTAATATTAAAATTTATGATATCATTATGAAAATTTCAATAACCCACACCATCAAAGTGCCATTACCTTACACTACCATACCTATGTCTGTTCTATTCTGGTTTTCTTCTCTCCGTGCCCAGGCAGTTTATAATTGGTTCTGTATTCCAATGCCAAGGGTTTGTCATTGTTCAGAACTGTCTATTCTCTTAGTTTGACTCTCTATAGTCCACAGACAGGAGGGATCATCTGGTATTTATCCTTCTCCCTCTGATTTAATTTTTTTCAACATAATACTTTCCAATACCATCCACATTGCAGCAAACTTCATGATTTCATCTTTTTTTTTATAGCTTCAATGTGTTCAATGTCATTGAAGGAGGAAGTTGACACTGGAGGTAGAATTGGTGTTAAATATTATATGCCTAAAGTCCAACTATCAATAACTTTGTAAATCACAATTCTTGGTTACTTTTAAGCATTTGGGTTGTTTTAATATCTTGGCTATTGCACTAAGTGCTGCAATAAATGTGGGTATACATATAGCCTTTGAATTCATGTTTATGTGTTTGGGAAGCAGATGTAGAAACATGGATTCTCTAGGTCATATGGGAGTTTCTTACAAGAAATCTCCATACTAATATCCACAGAAGTTGAATCAGACTACTTTACCACCAAAAGTGAATGAGGAAAGAGAGGGAAGGAAAGAGTGAGCACATTCCCACTAGCACTGTTTGTTTCCAAACTTTTTTTATATATTCCTTTCTCATCCATGTATTTAAAATGAGATTTTATTTAATCAAAATGAGATCTTATCTCATTGATTTTATTTTTCTGTCTCTGGTACTTTAAAATTTATTTTAAAAGTAAAATAAGATACAATAATGTAATATTAGAAAAATTTTCATAAAAGTAGATTTGGCCTCAACTCTTCCTATAGATAGGAAAAGAAAGAAGACACAGATTTTCCTTTTTATTCTAACACATTAATTTTCTAACCATTTGAGATATTCCAATGTATCTGACCGAGGTGCAGTTGTGTGCCCTCAGATGGATGTTAAGTAGAGGAATTATCAGAGCCTCCAGATATACTTTCTACATTTATTTACACTGTCTGTACAGTAGGAGGATGACATCTACAAAGTTTATCCCTTGAGGCTTTCTGCTATCTATATGTGAGTTGGGTTCAATCAGTGATGGCATCAGAAGGCTATGGGAAAAAGGACAAAAGGCAAAGCTTGGGGTATTTAGTATTTATCCATCTTCTACTGAAAGCCATGACTCCAGGCAGATTGCCAATTCCTTGAGCCAGACATCTTGCCAGACTCTGGTTACGGCTCTCCCTGCTATGCATTGTCAAATTGTACTGACTGTAGATGAAAACAGCATCAAGAAGGAAAAAAATAAACTTTGGAAGCTTTGCTGAGAGCACTTCCATTTCTCCAGGTGATAGTTTGTCCTAGGATATTTGAAGGAGTAGAGATGGAAAGGAATATATAATTCTGAAAATTCTGAAGTGAGCTCTATTCAGTCTGTGATCACAGATTGGACATGCAGATGAAGAAGACTTCTAGGTTATAAGTCTAATAAATACAGTGGGTAACAGGCTATTTTCAGTGATAGGGAACACTTGGATTCAATTATGTCTCTCATGGAAACTCATTTTCTAATATCCTATTGAGTATGGAAGGCTGGTAAGATTTTAATAATGTTATTGCCATTCACCAGGAAGCAGCAGCAACTGGATCTGTGCAGAGGAGAGAACTTTTGGAGATGTAATAACACATGCTTGAAAGGGGTCTTTTCTCTTCTTTTTTTTTTAACTTTTTAAAAATTGAATCACCATAAGATATACAATTACAAAGCTGTTCATTATTGAGTTTTAGTCATATAATGTTCCAACACTTGTCCACCAGTACACTTTTCCTACCATGAATGTCCCCAGTTTTCCTCCTGCCCACCGCCCCTCTGTTCCCTCCACAGCCTGCCACTATGACAGACACTTTTCTTCTCTTTCTCTCTGTCTCTCTGTTTCTCTCTGTCTCTGTCCCCCTCTCTCTCTCCAGATAGATAGATAGATAGATAGATAGTTATAATTTCTCTTTTAGGCACTATGATTTGCAAGACTGTTACTGAAAGGGTACATTGCATATCCCTCTATCTCCTTTCATCGACTCACTTTTGTCCAGAGTGATCATTTCCAACTATCCTTTTCATAATGGTGACTTCTCTATCCTAACTGTACTCTCCTTCACCTTTGTGTCAAGATTCCTACCATGGACCAGTTCTCCTGGCATTTGTATCTACTGTCTTTGGGTATTATTCATGTTTGTTTTATATTGCGCAAGTGAGTGCAACAATTCTGTTTCCCGTCTCCTTCTGATTCATTTTACTCTGCATGATACTCTTCATGATCATCCATGGATAAGCAAATTTTTTTACTTCCTAACAACTGCATAGAGTTCCATTATGTAGATTGACCATAGTTTCTTTATCCACTCATGTGTTCTTGGGCACTTGGGTTGTTTCCAGATTCTGGCTATTGTGAATAGTGCTACAATAACACAGAGTGCAGATGGCTTTTCTGCACTGTGTTTTTGGGTCACTAAGGTACCAGGAGTGGGGTAGTTTAGAAGTTCAGTTTCTAGTTTTCTGAGGAATGTCCATATTGCTTTCCAGAAAGGCTATACCAATTGGCATTCCCACCTGAAGGGCTATTTTCATATCTTGCATTGTAAGTTTTTTTCTAAAATTCTCATTTACATCTGTAGCAAATTTATATACTGTTATTCCTACAACACCTAATGAAGACAGATTAGGCAAAGCAACTTAAAACTTTGCTACTTCTAGCTCTTAAAGTAAAGAGAAAATGAATGGTAGATTTATAATTGCTATGCATTTTGTTTGAGAAAGAAAAAACTCATACACAAGTACATTTTCATAAATCATGTCCATGATTTAAAAAATATGGTTCCAACAGACATAACTGTGCTTCACCCTGCATCTGTTTCACATACACAAATGTGTCAGGTTTACATAAACCCCACTGATAGAGATGAAAAATAAGAGAAGAACAAGATAAAAATAGCTCTTTCAGTATCAGTAACACATCTTTTATTATTATAATACATGATATCATTGCAATCAATCATGCTCTTATATCGCATTGGCTGGTGACCTCCACCTCACAAAAGCAGAGCTAATCAACATCCAGGAATCAATTCTTTCAGCTTGAAGAAAAAAATTTCCAGTATCTTATGTTTGAATTTCTTGTGAAATGATGATGAAATGAAAGAAGCTCATTGCCAGGTGTTGTCCAGTCCCGATTTCAGATGTGTTCCTTTTACAGGATACTCCCACAGGGCAAGAGTGGTGAAGGGACTGACAATCTACCCCTTTTCTGATGCTACCATAGATAGATCATCTATAAATGTAAACACCCAACCCTTCACTAGTGGCTTCCCAGACCTGAAAGATAACATTGATGATTTGTACTTTTATCAATCCTTGCTCCTACTGTCCCTGACTAGTTGAACAGACATGGAGCTGGAAAACTTAACTCATTTTCCCCTTAACATGGAGCTCTTATACCACAATTATAAAAATTGCTTAAGTCTCAAAAGAGGATTTTTTTAAATGTGTGCAAACTTGACCTTTGTAAGTAAAATATTATCCCCTAGAAGTTTGGATTATTTAAATTTCTCTTAATATTTTGGCTTTAGTTTTGTATTTTCATGAACTCTACCCTTAAAGTCTACTGATCTATATGAGCACACAATTACTCATTTTGCCTGAGGCAGACAGCTCAAGATTCTGCTTTTGTTTTATTATTTCCATATTAAAGCAGAAGCATTTTGTACAAGATACCGAGTGATTTTTTTTTTCTTCCTCAATCAGGATCTACTGTACATGAGAGAATATAATCTTCCTGTTTCAGGTTTCATTTTATAAGTTTTGTGTTTATCACTTTTATGACAGTCATGTGAAGTCTCCTGAACAAAACAAGATGACTATTTGAACTCTTTTATTCCTTATTGGTCCCATTATCCCTGACCCTAGCAAATTTACCAAGTATAGTACAATTAGAAATAGGAACAATCTCATGGATAAATTTGTGGGAAAAAAAACTAAGAAATCTTCTGGAGAACATTCATCATTATTTCTGTTATTCCACGGCCTCATGGGAAAGCCTTTATCCCCTCTAAGAATTGACTCACTGGACAGTTGCTGCAAAGGAAAAATCCCTCCTGGCAGAGCAGTCCTTAGCCTCCTCTCACTGCTCAAGTGCTCCTTCCCCCAATATTGCTTGGTGAATCACACAGTCTGTCCAGAAGGTCACTTGACAGGAGACAGGGCCACTATGCTTGTTTTTCTTTTTCACTAAGGTTTCTCCTTCTTAATTAAATAAACATTCGGTGATTAGCTGGTAGGATTCTTATTTTGGTTTCCCCCATTTTCATGTACATTTATTCACAGACAACATTAATTAATGAATGCAAATAAAAATGTGAAAATAAGATTCTGGATCCCATCATCAACTGATAGTTGCATTTTGTTCCAATTTTTAATACTTGGTTCTACTATTTGAACATATGAATGATGATATACCACATGAAATCTCAAATTCTTTCTTGTCTTATCAGAACATTTTCACAAAATGTCATACAGCTAAACGTGTTGTGTTCCTCCTGATCTGACCATAAGATATCTACAGTTATTTAATTGAGGTGCCTAATTTGAGTGCAGAGCTACACTAACTGGTTCCATAACACCAAGGATAATTCTCAGTCCACAATAAAACAAAGCAGTTCAATGAATAAGGAGTTAAACTGATTTTTTCGGTCTTTCTCCTTATATCACCCACCATTGAATGCTTCCCTAGAAGGACAGAGAAGCCATCAGTCTCAGAATGTATTGAGTTTCTTTCAGGAGTCCAAACATGCAATACTATTTTATAGCTCCCAGAATGTTTTACATGGTTTCTTCTATTACAAATGTTCTCATTCTTCTGATCAATGTCTCCTCATCCTCCAAAAGAACCTTAAGATTTCCTGCATAACTTTTAAATCTCAGACAAACTACATTTTTCTCCATCATAGAGAAAAGTTTCTTCCCCAGTGCTCATTTATTAGCACCATGTATTTCCAGTATAACAACTAACCAATTATAACAATTAAATTCTAGTCTTTCCCTCCAGGTTGGACAATACAAAAAGACAAAGACCATGCTTTCATGCCCACCATTGCAATTAATAGCATGGTGTTTCTACACAGTAGGCACTCAAACCTCATAACTAAATCAAGTGTAAAATTGAAAGATTTTCAAAGTGCAATTTCTCTTTAATGTCAAAATTCTTTCTCAAACATTTTCAAAGTCAGCTTCTCCAACATGGTAAGAGCCAATATATAGAATACTTTTACCACTGATTTGACTTGAATGTCATCCGTCTTCTTCCAGTCACACTGATTTTTTACTTTATACTTTTAAAATAAGTGCGGGCAGAGAGTCTCTTGCCCGCATGCCTGGCTGTCTTCCCCGGGACCCCTCGGAGGGGATGGGCTCCAGCTTCCCTCCCCACCCCAAGCAGAGCTCCTGGCGGCCGAAGACCACCGGAACCTCGCTGCAGCCATGCTGGAGGCTCCTCTCTACACATTCGGACAGGCCTCATGCATGAAGGTACCAGCAGAGGAACCCAGGTGTGTGTAATCCCATCAACGGTCAACATCTAGAGGCTTAAAAGCAAGCTCTCAGAAGCTTTAGCCTACCTTTCTTTAGCCTACCTGTCCCTCTAGGAGAAACTGGCAATCTTCTGAGACTTTCCTGCCCCCATGGGACAGCCTTGCAAGCTCCCCATGGTGTATTAATGTGCAAAATCCAGTAACAAGCTGGATCTCATTCCCCTGACCCTGAAGAGCCCCCAGTGCAACATCTTTAGGAGGACCAAGTCGAAATAGACTTCTAAGATCTCAGGGAAAGGATGAAATGAGATGTTACTGAGCCCGCCCGAGAAATCGGTGATAAATGGGATATTGTGATTGTGATTGATTGTGTCTTTAAAAAAATATTCTATTTTAGGCACCATGGCTTACAATATATTTTTTTAATTTTTTAAAATTTTGTTGACTCACTGCATGATAGTTACAAGCTTTCATGTTTGGGTTACAATCTCACAATGATCAAACACCCATTCCTCCACCAGTGCACATTCCCACCACCAATATCCCCAGTATACCCCCCTTTTTCACCCTCCCCCTGCCTCCATGGCAGACAATATTCCCCATACTCTCACTTTGGGGCATTATAGCGTTCAACACAGACACTGAGAGGTCATCATGTTTGGTCCATTATCTACTTTCGGCATGCATCTCCCATCCCGAATGATTCTTCCACCCATTATTTTCTTAGTGATCCCTTCTCTATTCCATCTGCCTTCTCCCCTCCGTTCATGAAGCAGTCTTCCAGCTATGGGTAAATCCCCCTGGCCCTTGTATCTACTGTCCTTGGGTGTCAGCCTCATGTGATGTTATTCTATATTCCACAAATGAGGACAGTCCTTCTATGTCTGTCCCTCTCTTTCTGATTCATTTCACTTAGCATGATACAATACTGTTAATGACAGTGTTTCGTGCATGACACATCCCCACATCCCACCCTCCACCAGTGTGTCCACTTCCCCTCCTCCAATTCTACTTCCTTCCCACTTCCCTCTCCTATGGTAAGCGTCGTACTAAAGACTGAGAAGTTTCTATAGCTTTTAGGTATTCTAAATACCCCTCAATTTTTTATATTCCATTGATAAGAGAGATCATTCAATGTTTATTCCTCTCCTAACTTCACTCAACATGATACTCTCCAGATACAGTGAATGGCATGCTTTTATCTTTTCTTAAAGCCAAGTAGTATTCCATAGTATGTATGTACCATCGTTTCTTTATCGTTTCTTTATCCAGTCACTTGTTCGTGGGATGTTGTATTGTTTCCTGATTTTGGCTACACTGTATAGCAGCACTATATAATGCTACATGAACATAGGAGTGTAAATGTCTTTTCTGAATAGAGGTCTGGGGCCATTGGGCAGATTCCAAGAAGTTTAATGGTGATTCATATGGAAGATTAGTTGTTATTTGGGGAATAATTGTCCATATTATTTTCCAAAATGACTGAACCAGTCAGAATTCCTGCCAGTACTGAATGAAGGTCCCCTTTTCCCCACATCCACACCAGCACTGGTTGTTTTTATTCTTGTGGTGTGTGTCAGTTCCACCAATATGAAATTACATCTCATTTTGATTTGCATTTTCCTGATGATAAGTGATGCAGACTATATTTCATAAGGCTTCAGACCTTTTGTGCCTTCTTTTATGAAGCCTCTATTCATTTCTTCACCTCATTTTTTGATATGATTGAATTTTTTGTAATAGTTTACTGATGCTTTATGTATCTTAATGATGTTTTATGTATTTTATGCATGGTGGGCAAATACTTTCTCACAATCTGTGGGGAGTCTTTTTATTCTTCCTATTATTTCCTTTGAGGTACAGAAGCTCTAAATTTGATGTATTCCCATGTGTTTATCTTTGCTTCTGTTTGCCTTGCCAATAAAGTTAAATCCTTGAAGATGCCTCTAATTTTAATGTCATGGAGTATGCCTCTAGTTTGAATGCAATGGAGTGTTCTGTCTGTGTTTTCCTCAATATAACTTATGGATTCAAATCTGATATTGAGGCTTTTAATCCATTTTGATTTTTTGTGCATGTTGTTAGAAAGTGGTCTAAATCCCCCCTTTTTTTGCACATAACTGATAAGTTTCCACAACACTATTTGTTAAAGGAATCAGTTTAACATAAGAAGTGAAAGAAAACTATAAAACATTACTAAAATAAAAACAGAAGAAAATGGAAGTATCCTATTTATAGATTGGGAGGATTAAAATTGTCAAAATTACAATATGACCCAAAGCATTATACAGTTTCAGTGCAATCCAGTTACACTGATTTTCCATTTATAAAATTAATCTTCCCCCAAGAGTCATAGCAGTTTATTAAATAAGACTGAGTTCATCCAATACTTCCATGAAGTGGATATAAGACTAAAGTCAAGTTAATGATGGTATCAGGTCAATAGTACAGTGGGTAGGGCATTTGCCTTGCACACAGCCGACCAGGGTTTGATTTCTGGCATGCTATATGGCCCCCTGAGCACCACCAGGGGTAATTTCTGAGTACAGTGCCAAAAATAACCCCTGAACATTGCCAGTGTGACCCAAAAAGCAAATAATAATAATAATAATAATAATAATAATAGTAATAATAATAATGTCAAGTTAATGAGAGTGAACCCTTAGAATTGGGCTAGGACTTCTCTTGGGATTTGGAAGGGAGTATTGACTTATTTGAATGAAACAAAGAAAGGTTGATAGCCATCTTGTTCCCATGTGGTAAGAACCCAACTGAGAAAGAAAACAACACAAAGAAAGACAGAGTCCTGAAACTGAGGACATACAGATTCATAATTACTTTGAGATTGTAGATACAGATTTATTCAAGCAAAATACTACTCAAACTTGAACATTTCAGTGACTTTATGAGCTTTTACATATAAAAACTTCGATCTGTTTAGCACACAATTTTTATACACTGAAATTGAATCTCACATCCCTTTATTCTGTATAATGCAGATTGCACAAAGGGATCAAAAATGGGCACCAATCAAGAGATTTTTTCCAGACTGCACTATAATCATTGCTCCTTTCCTGGAAAACCAAATGGGAATGGATCACGATGCCCCACTTCCTAATAAGTTTCACTATCAGATGATTTTTCCCCTGAGGACACTGCACTACAAAGATATGATAAAAACTGATACCTTCAAAAGGGTTATCCTCATTCATACTCATGACCATGTATCAGGATATATCACTCAGCCTCATCTCCGCAGTGAAGGACTGTATCTGGAGGCCCCCTTCAAAACTCACAAAATCTACTTTGCCAGACATTCCTGATTAGGGAGTGAACTGGAGAATCTTTTTCCTACAGACTGTTACATTCTTTCAATTCTAAAATATAAAGCTTACAAAATTTGAATTTCACCACAATTCCTAAATCTCTGTGACGCAGACCTGCAGGACTGATTGCTCAGGAGCTGTGCTGGCCCATCCTGAAGAGCCAAGACACGTCAAGTAAGGTTGCCGCCTCCATTAAAACCATGGATGTTATACTTGGATGAGAAACTCTGAGCGGAGATTATAAAACTAAGTCAGAAAATAACCACACCTCTAATTCCATCCACCTACAATGAACTACTTGGCAAGAGGACACCTACATGAGAAATAAAAGAAACTGTTCTAATGGTCTGAAAAAACTATGAACATCTAGTTCAAAACAAAATGGTCTGATAAGTGTAGCAACATACTGTTGTGTACACATACACACCCACACACATATGCACACACACACACAACACACACATGATTTCTCAATTAAAGAGTATAAAATGATCAACTGAGTTTTCATATTCAGATATTTTACATGAGTTCTCACAAAGACAAAAAAATTAAACCCCATTTAATTAACTTAATTAGGACTTATCTTTAAAAAATGGAAGAAATTATATGAAATTTGTACTGTTCCAGAAGACCCTGGGAAACACAGATGCTCATTAATCCCTGGGTATGTATCAACAATGAAAAATGGTAAAGGAATTTAAATAGAGCCAAGATTTAGGTTCTACATACTTGAAACATGAAAATCACATTAGATTCTTTTAATTAATTAATGCTTGAGCAATTATTTATGCCATGAAATATCTGACCTTCTGTACAATTATTGACAAAGTAAATGCCCTGTCACTGGAGACAAGCAATGTGCTTAATGGTTTTCTCTTAATAACCTTTAATCCAGGGAAGAGGAGTGTCAAAGACTGAATATATGTGTTGCCCAAAAATTCATTTGTAGAAGTCAAATCCCCAGTAGCTATATTTGGATATTATGCCTTTAAAGAAATAATGATGTTTTCCTCCCACCGCCGAGATGTGATCTCCGAAGCTGCACGAGCGTGAATCCAGACCCAGCAAAACCTCTTTCGGCATGGGCAACTCCTCGCAGAATGTCTCCAGCCTGAGAACTAAACCTCGACCCCGTGCTGCCCAGGAGGGGAAAGGTATTTCTCTCTCTCGCCTCTTTCTCTCCGGGGATGAAGGGCGCAGTGTCCGCCATATTAAGACGACCACAGATTGGTTTTTCAAGCCTGCAATGATCCAATATCTGGAAGAAATCTCCCTGGACTTAGTGTTAAAGTACAGAAATTCAAAACCGCGCGGCCGCTACTGCAGCCGCGCAACCTTATTTGTCTTCACTGTAGGTCTGAATCTAGTGGGGTACTCCTAACAACAATAGTCAGGTTTGTGTTGAAATATTGAATGTAACCAAAGTAAACAGAATGTAAAATGAAACTTATCAGTTACAAGGTAGGGGGTGGGGGGGGCGGGATGGGAGGTGTACTGTGTGGGGTTTTTTTTTTTTTGGTGGTGGTATATGGGCACTGGTGAAGGGATGGTTGTTTCAGCATAAGACCTAAGCCTGAAAGCATTGTAATCTTCAACACGGTGATTTAATAAAATAAAATTTTTATTTAAAAAAAAGAAAAAATAAAGAAATAATTATGTTTAAATGAAGTCATGAGGGCAGGGCCTTGATCTGATGGGATTAGTGTCGTTATAGAAGAGACACTAGAGCTTATTTCTCCCCTCTCCTTCCACCCCCGCCACCAAGGCACACCTGGAGAGAAAAAGGTGAGATTTTCAGTGAGAAGACACAAACTACAAACCAGAGAGAATCCTCGCCATAAGCTGAACTTGCCAAGCCTTGATCATGGACTCTGATTCCCTAAAACTCTGAGGAAGTACATTTTGGTTGTTAAACTATCCAATATGGTTGCTTTATTGTTTTGGGTTAAAAAAATATCAGATAGTGATTTATATTTTGTTTTGGTTTTTTTTTAAAAATTGCTGCCCAAGAAGATATTACAAAGAGGGAACATATAAATGAGATGATGATTATCTTCACTCTTAGATTTTCCTCCTTCTCCTTCCATAAGAACTTTTGGGGGTCATACATATTAGTCAAACCAGCCATCTCTGTCTGTAAGAATCTAGAGGCTATGAGCCTAAACCCTGAATTAAATGAACCCAGATTTCAATATTACATTTATAACTTATTTTCTGTGAAATATTTAGGAAATCACTTATCTTTCCTAACCCTTTACTTATTTGTTTTTTGGTGTGGAGGGGATAGGAAGGGAGGACGGGGAGGAGCCTTCTATCCTTAACAATGGAAGGAATCTTAACAAAGAGTCATATAAATAACAATATAATAGCCTTGACTTTCTTACTGCCAAGATTGTGATATTATTATCAATTGTGCTCTTTGTTAGGATTCCTTCCATTGTTAAAAAAAATAGTGTTATGAAACACCACTGTCTCTCAATATGTCAGTTTCCAGCTGGTGGCTTTATTGAGAAACACCTTGTAGCTCATGTCCCTGTGGCATTGGTGAGAACTGGTTTGTTTGGTCAATTTATGTTCTTTCCCAAGTTTAGGAGTGATGATATTTTCAAATGAAAGGTCTAGGTGTAGTTCTACAGGACCAGATAATAGTCAAATATAACTTCTTCGAAAGTGATAACCAGGACTAAAAGGAGACGTCATAAAGAGTCACCTGCAGAAAGGCTACTCTTGGTGGGCCATGAATTCCACAGATTGGGGGCAGATCTGTTTTGCTCACCCTTTATATGTGGCAACTACCAAAGTGTCTCTCACAAATAGAACTTTTATTAATATTTGTTGAGCAAGTGAAAAAAAAAGACTAAGCAAGTAATTGCTGATACGATACCAGTTTGTCGTGCCCTAGTAAGGCCACACCATTCATAATCTTGACAGTGCCACCAATAAACATAGTGAATACTAAGTGTCACCTTTTGTCACCATCACTGGTTGACTTTGATGGCAGTGAGTGATCATGTCCCTTAGATCCAGGCTTTGTTCTGACAGGATGGGTGAATAATAAAGCAACAAGCTTTACTAAGTAAACTCACTGCAGATCTTGAGTGACCACAACCCAGCATATTTGTCATTTTTATGTTTTCATTTATAATTGTTTCCACTGAATAATGTCTAAATTTAGGAGAACAAAGTGGCACCCAAGTGTTTTCTGAGGACATTGCAGATATATCTAATCGGTCTTGACGTTATGTTTTTCCAGGGCTCTGACTCAGACCGTTTCTCAATATGGCATTCCAGAGAGCCATTAAAGGTCTGCTAGAGTTGGCCTACAAGGTGGAATATTTCTCACACCTCTGCTCTACAGAGCACTTCTTTTATAGCAGTATAATTACCATTTGTTATTTTTCCTCACATCACCTACTCTCTTTTCCCCTGGAAACATACTAATTATCATTTGATGATCACTTATCTTCTATTGCTAATTTATTTGTCAGTCAGTGACACGAATGCCAACCTTGGTAGAAAAAATGGCTAATTCTATTTCCCTGCCCACAGAGTCCGGTTTAGGGGTGGTATGTAGAGGCCAAGTCAATCAGAGCCAATGTCTTTAATTTTAGTTAAGCTGATGGGACAGTCAACTAATTCCGGACTTGCTTAATCACAAAAGCTTAGCATTATTGGGTAAAAAATTGAAAAGAACCTTCAGGCCCACTATTTTGCCAATTTTATGATGGTCTGATTGAGGAAACATGCAGATAATGCCATCTATTTTTTTTGGAATTAGAGAATATATTAGCTAATGTCACCATGATTGTAACATCACAGAGAAGATGAGTCCTTAGAGGCTCAAACACAAACTATATCTAGAACACTCCCTCCTTGGCATGTGAATGCTCTCAGTGGTTGCTATCTTCCAAAACTAATATCATTTTCAAATCTGAAAGTTCTATTATTTTTTAAATTTTTTATTAGAGAATCACTGTGATGTACAGTTACAAACTTATAAACTTTTTGTTTGCATTTCACTTATACAGTGATCATTTACTGGTAGACAGATAAGTTCTATTATTTTATAACCTTCAGCTGCTAAAACTTTTGATGAGAAGGTAGGGAGTTAAGCCTAAACCTTCTAAATATTCCCTCCAGCAAGCACTGTTTGCCCACTTGTTCATTTACTTATTCATCTCGTCACACACTCAGTAAATACTTTTCAGTACCTCCTAAGTGTCTGGCACTGACCCACATATTTGAGAGACATGAACAAACAAAATAGATAAAGCTCCTGTCTCAGAGAGCTCGAGAGAGAGAAGACAGGCAACAATAAACAGGAGTACTCTAACATGTGTGGAGCCTTCCTAAGCGCAAGTATCATGGGGAAAACAGAGCAGATTCAGATTTTCACCATTGCCAACAGGGTGGTCAAGGTCAGTCTGCCTGATGGGGGATACTAAACTCCACCTTGAAGAAGGGGAGGCATGAATGGCTCTCAGCATGTGAAGGGTCCTGAGAGTGATAATTAAAACTGTTTTCCGAGCTTTTGAACTTCTGAACTTCTTACTTTGTTTCCAACTTACTCGGTTTGTTGGTTGCTCAGAACTGCATCTACCTATACACAAACAAGTTGAACTGAATTTCTTTGTTTTGCTTTGTTTTGGTTTTGTGTTTTGTTGTTTTACGCATTGAGGGTGGAGAGCAGCTTAGATTTTGGCAAGGAGTAGCTGAGGAGTGATGCTGGTGGGAAGTGTGCCGACCTCACAGTTTGCCTAAACACAGCCCTGCTGGGGCATGGATCCCATAAATGTCTAGGAACCTGAGTCAGTACTGAAGGACGCCGATAAGCCAGTGAGCCATGGCAACACCTGACAGAGAGTTTGGTGTGGGTTTGTTTTCTTGCAACAGCAACTGGAACTGAAGTGTCTGCCAGGGCCTAAGAGGACCAAATCCATGCCTGGGCTTGGAACAGGCCTTTGGAAGGGGCCTCCCGGGGCCTGGGGCAGCAGGAATACATGAATCAGCCGCCCCACCCTTGTGTGCTTGGGCTTTCTCATTCTTGACCTGTCCTCCCTCCAGCCCTCCTACCTGACTAAGATTTATGCACCAGCATCATGTTCGCCCTGGAAACTTGCAGGAAAACTTGAAAGAAATCCTGAGGATTTGGGAGGGAGGGACAGGTCATTAGTGACCGCACCCGCCAAGTAGTCAAAGACAGCTGCCCACGAACTCCTCTGCTTCAAGTTTCCTCAGGAGGCAGGAGCACAGATTCTTTCCCCATCAAAGCTGACTGGGTTGCCAACCTGATGGTCACAGAGGTGCCTTTCAAGGGATTCCCACAAGGGACTGAGGCACCACCGAATGTATCCCAGATGAGAATCACAGGTGAGAGGCCGGTGAGAGCCGAGACTATTCCTGGGCAAAGCTGAGGGACCAGGAGCTCCAGAGATGGGGTTTGGACTTCTGAGAGAGCCCTCTTGTTAGAGTCAGAACCTTCTTAGATCTAACCTTGGGCAAGTTATTAACTTCTTTGTCCCCTATTCTACAAACTGGGGAATGACAGCATTCCCCAGAATGGAGATAGGAACTCAGTGATCTCAAGTATTTAAAGTTTGTTGAGGGGCTGGAGTGATAGCACAGCGGGTAGGGCATTTGCCTTGCACGCGGCCGACCCGGGTTCTAATCCCAGCATCCCATATGGTCCCCTGAGCACCTCCAGGGGTAATTCCTGAGTGCATGAGCCAGGAGTAACCCCTGTGCATCACCAGGTGTGACCCAAAAACAAAAACAAAAACAAAACAAATAAAATTTGTTGAAAGGTTCTTGATGTTTAAATTGAACTCAAAATTTCAGCAGTCAAGGTTATTGATATCACTGCTATAGTAACACATGCATCCATGCAAACACACATGCACACACACGCACACACATACACACACACACACACGCACACACTGCCTGGAACCTGAAAATTCTCTCCAACTCTGAGAGCTTTTCTCAATAGCAGTCCCCCTGGAAATATGGTGAATAAAATTGCCTATGATTTGATTTTCCTCTTGCGGTATCACCTAGTGTGATGTGACTGTACCACTAGGGCCACTGCAATTAGGCAGCTAACATGTCTCCTTAAGAAAAATGTAAGGCCATTATGCCAGAAAGAAATAAGGCTGTAGAAATTGTCTTGATTCTGCTTATAATCTGGTCCTCCTATCAGCCTTAAGGACACATAGATTCTTTAACCAAAACCAGTGGAAGGCATCTCATCTGTTCCATAAGAGACATCATCTAAAGACATTATTGGTACCAAAGATTTCAACACACACACACAGAGCACACCACATACACATGTAAATGCATACAGCTGCATGCACTCATAGATGTACACAGAAGCACAAACATATACATAGCCACATACACACAAAAATGTGCATGTGTACAAGAAGATCAGTAAAGATTTTTATGCTTACAGAGTCTCACAATTATAGGAGAGGTAAGCACTGTAGCACTGTCATCCCATTGTTCAATGATTTGCTTGAGCAGGCACCAGTAACGTCTCCATTGTGAGAATTCTTGTTACTGATTTTGGCATATCAAATACACCTGGTAGCTTGCCAGGCTCTGCCATGCGGGCGGGATACTCTCAGTACCTTGCCGGGCTCTATGAGAGGGATAGGGGAATCGAACCCGAGTCAGCTGCATACAAGGCAAACGCCCTACCTGCTGTGCTATCGCTCCAGTACATAGGAGAAGTAAATAAGACAAAATAAATAAATGTCTAGATTTCTTATGGGGTAATTCTAGCTTCTTAAAATAAATTAGTGTTTTCTCCTTCTTTTGTTTTCAAAAATAATATAAAATAGAACTAATTTAGTCTTCAAATGTTTGGTACAATTTTTAGGTGCTACTATCAGGGTGACTGTATTTCTTTGAGGGAAATTTATTAAGAATAAACTAATTCCCTTTGATGTTTTAGAACTAATCTGGTTTGTAGTTTATCTTGGTTGAGTTTTGGTAGATTATGGCTTTTGAGAGCTTGATCCAGAAAATTGATCAGCAACTGATAAGAACATTAAAGGGCTCTCTACATCATAGTTTGATTGAGTAATAAAATGGGAAAGAGCAGAAGAGTGATGGCAAGAGTGAAGAAAATTTAAAGGGGGAAACCTGAATAGATCTATAAAAGTATAAAGTGTTTATCCTAAGAAAGAGAATATTGAAAAGGCTGATAAGGGATCATATATTGAAAAGAACACTCAATATAAATTGACATTAATTTATTATTGAAAATGTATAAACTCCTTTAGCAAGCTAGGAGTAAACATACCTTCCTTAATCTAGTAGAGGGCAAACATAAGCACCATGTGTAAGAGCCATACTCCATGCCACATGCTGAGAAACTTGTCCTGTTCTTTAAGTAAGTTCCTTTAATGTTTCTTGTAAAACTGGTTTCAAGGCTATGGATTTCCTAAACTGTTACCAGTCTCAGAAGCCTTGCATCATTCCTTCTTAATCTGAATAATAATCTAGCTGGACAGAGTACTTTTGGTGAGGTGTTCATTTTGTTGAGTTTTTGTACTATATCCCTTCATTCCCTTCTGTTTATAGTAAAGTCTCATTTGATAGATCTGCTGTCAATACTATGGGTTTTCCTTTGTATGTAAATTATGTAAATCAATCTTGTTGCTTTCAATATTACATCTATCTCTGAAAGTTTTTGTTTTGAGTACACTGTGCCTTGTCGTGCTGAAGTGAAAAATCTACAAGCAGAAATCAAGAGTTTGGTAGGTAATATGTTTTAAAAACTCAACAGAATCTCTGAACACAGATTAAAAGCAGCTGAGCAAAAGAATCAAGAAGCTACAAGATGGAGATTGAGAAAGCAGCTAGAAAAACAATAGAGGTGTAAAATTATTTGAAAAGAAAAAGACATACCAAAGAACTATGAGATGAGTTCAGGAGGATAAATACAAGAATTATCAGAGTTCCTGAAGAACAGGAAGGCAAATTTGATGAAGAAATAACATTTAGAGAAACTGTAGAGAGGGATTTCCTACACTTGAGTATTACAAGAACCAAAATCCAAGAGTTCCAAAGGGTCCGGTGAAATTAGAGCCAAATGGGAACACTTCTTTGTTGGTTCTTGTCCAGTAGGAAAAATAATTTTCTTCTTTGCTGATTTTCCCAATAAAATATTCAGAATGTTTCTTATTAAATCATATGCCCATTGCTCAGTCAATCACTTGAGGCTACAGTGATACAGAAATTCTCTTGGTTAGAGCTTCATCAGTGTTACTAGAGGGGATGATAGGGAAAGGAAGGTAGATGGATTATGCTAGCCAAAACCACAGTAATCATCTAAGAGTAAAATCAGTCCACCATTAAATGAAGCCTGACGTCTGAAACATTTAGTATATAAGTCTCTTGAAGTAATACACCTGATTCTAACTTACTAATAAGAACACTTGTTTTTCATATGGTCTTATAAAATTCTATTCAATTCAAATAATATTCTACTATGGATACCATCAACATAATGTTAGTCCAAGCAAGCTATGCAGATAGATGCTCCACCCTACACCGCAAAAAAATGGAAAATGGGGTAAGAGTCGTCAGACTTTCCTACTGCTTTATGTCTTTTATGGCAGTTTAAAAATGAACCAGAAAATCTCAGGGTAATCTACTTGGTTTACAAATTTCATGGTAGTATAAACCACTCATTTGAGTAGATTCTGATTGATACCCTTTAACACCAAAAGAATACCATGCCAAGGCGAACAGCCCAAATAAGTCCCCAGCCATTTTACAAAGATGAACAGTAAGAAAGAATAGGGGGTAAGATGACTGTAGGGTCAGAGAGTCTTGTCTTGATCCCATGAAGGAAGTTCTTTTTTGGTGATCAAACTGGGTGAAGTATGGAATTGTTATCAATATTGTGATAAAAATTACTGCAAGCATGAAGCCTGTAATTGTTGATTTCATCCTCTGATGGGGCCAATTATAGATACATATATTGGTAGTAACTTAGTTGGATTCTTGGCATCACCTACTAAAGCATTGGCTAGAAGTACTCGGATGTCTTAGGAAAGTAGGATAAGCATGAAGTGGTGTGGCACGTGATCCATCAAGACTGTAATTTATTACCAAGCTCATCTATATTTCTCTTGGTATATCTACTGTCTCCAGATTTAAAGGTGGATTTTCATACTTAGAAGAAAACATAGTAATTTAGATGGGAAGACCTAATATTTCTTTCAGTGGAGGTACATTACTCAACAGTTAAAGATAGTAACACTAGAGGAAGAACCTAAAAAGTGTTGAGAAGAAAATTAATGGGAAGACAAGAAAGTGTTTTGAATATTATCATTGTTTAAAAATATGGGAAATAAGCAGAAAAGTCTAAGTCATCCAGAACATAGAATAAGGTTTAAGACAAAGCTAATCAAATTCTAGAAGTGACAAAAGACGAAATCGGGAAAAAGGACAGATTGTGTACCAATTTTTAGATTTTGGAATCACCATCGATGCCTCATGCAGCATAGAAAACTACTGAAAAACAGAGAAAATACAACAACCTTAAAGGAAGGCAATAAAAAACATAGCTTGCCTACAAAGAATAAGCCTTCACAGTGCTTGCTGACTTCTCACCCACAAGTGCACCAGAGGGGCGGAATTATCACGGGGGGCCTGAGAACTGTCAACTCAGTCAATAACAATGTTCATATAAAGACACAAAAAAATGAGATGATTCATTCTTAAAATAGTAGCTTAAAAATATTCTTAAAATTGGGGCTGGAGAGATAGCACAGCGGGTAGGGCGTTTGCCTTGCACGCGGCCGACCCGGGTTCAAATCCCAGCATCCCATATGGTCCCCTGAGCGCCGCCAGGGGTAATTCCTGAGTGCAGAGCCAGGAGTAACCCCTGTGCATCGCCAGGTGTGACCCAAAAAGCAAAAATAAATAAATAAAATAAAATAAAATTCTAAGGTATTTTAAAAAAAATATTCTTAAAATTTAAATTCTAAAGAATGTCTGTTAGATGATAATTATTCCAGATGAAAATCTGATGTTAAGTAGGAAATATGAGGCTGGGTAAAAATGTGGGATAGTCTAATGATTGTATAAAGTTATGATAAAAGTAACAATATTTTGGGGCTGGAGTGATAGCACAGTGGGTAGGGCATTTGCCTTGCACGCGGCCGACCCGGGTTCGATTCCCAGCATCCCATATGGTCCTCTGAGCACCGCCAGAAGTAATTCCTGAGTGCAGAGCCAGGAGTGACCCCTGTGCATCACCGGGTATAACCCAAAAAGCAAAAAAAAAAAAAAAAAAGTAACAATACTCAATACTTCGTAGGACGGGACAAAGCAAAAATAAGAGCTAAAATAAAAAATAGTGGTCTAAAATAGTAACAGACTCCAGCTGAAACAAAAAGAATGGATAATAATAGCCACACGGTAGATGATCTGGGAATAAAATTATCTAAAGCTTTGTGTATTGCTAAAGAAGATGGGAAATATGTTGACTAAATTTGGACTTTATTAAGCTAAGTATTTTTATTAAAACTGCTAATATAATTACTAAAAGAATAAATGTGAAACACATAGTTGCTCAAAAAAAGTAGAAAAGTAAAATAAAAATTATATACTAAAAAAAGACCCTAAAGAATTGGAAATAATTAGAAGTTTGACTAACCTAAAGCATATAGGCAGATAAAATAAATAAAAGTAAGTGTATCACTTGTTCAGTCAGTCATACTGACCCCGAGCAGAGCTCCCGGCAACCAAAGACCACCGGAACCTAGCCACAGTCATGCTCAAGGCCCCTCTCCACAATTTCAGACAGGACTCATGAATGAAGGTACCGGCAGAGGAACCCAGGTGTGTGTAATTCCATCAACGGCCAATATCCAGAGACTTAAAAGCAAGCTCCCAGAAGCGCGTGGCCGCAAGCTTATAAGATATAAGGATATCTTGTAGCCTACTTCTCCCTCTGGGAGAAACTGGCAATCTTCTGAGAGTTTCCTGCCCACATTGGACAGCCTTGCAAGCTTCCCATGGTGTATTTATATGCTAAATCCAGTAGCAAGCTGGATCACATTCCCCTGACCCTGAAAGAGCCCCCAGTGTGACATCCTTGGGAGGGCCGAGTGGAGATAGACTTCTAAGATCTCAGGGAAAGGATGGAATGAGAGGTTACTGAGCCCACCCGGGAAATCAGTGAATAATGGGATTTCGTGATCGTGATCGTATCACTTGTATCACTTGTCATCCTGTTGCTCATCGAGTTGCTCAAGCAGGCGCCAGTAACGTCTCCATTCGTCCCTGTTTCATGCTAATGTAGCCCAATGGCGCCTGCTCACTCTAGGAACACAAAGAGCATTAGCCATTATTGTTATTGTTTTTGGCATGTCGAATATGCCATGGGTAGTTTGCCAGGTTCTGCCGTGCAGGCGGGATACCCTTGGTAGTTTGCCAGGCTCTGCAAGAGGGATGGAGGCTTTTAGGGTGGCCTCTAATCTCCCTTACAGGTGCTCCCAGTCTACCAAATGCAAGCTTTTGGTCGAATAGCATGTCTGCATGCATCTCTGGGCAGCACCTCTTGGTTCACTCTTCACCAGTTGACACCTTTGCCACCCCTGGCCACAATGAGGCAGTGAACCATCCATGCCTTGATAATAAATATAAATGAATTAATAAATAAAAATGTAGATAAAACATAAAAATTACCAGTGAGATATGGAATAAGCTCACATTTATATGACATATAAAAGTGAAAATTAGCAATGATGCAAGAACTGGGTAAATCCACCAATATGATAGGAACTGTTTTGTTTTATATACTTCTCTCTAATTTTGACAGACCTAGAAAAACACAAATCACTAAAATTTGCAAAGGACAAATAACAATCCTAATTTAAAGCTTACATGGAGCTCTGAGTACAACTGGAAAATACATACTATTTCCAAGTGCAATGATTGACATGTGCTATGCCATAAAGCTAGCTTTAGGAAGTTCAGAAACGGTGTCGTTGACATTCTTTGACAATTTGTGCTTAAATAAGAAAACAAGTGGACATAAAAGATAAATAGAAAAACTTCACATATTTTGAAATTCAGAGAAATAAGCTAATGCATCAAAGAAAAATAAATTATGAAAATTTAAAAACGCATAATTAAACACGTGGGAAGCAGCTGAAGCATTCATGATTAGAAGTGAATTGTACTTTCAATGCTTCATTAGAAAATAAGAAAGACTCCAAACTAATGAATAAGCATCCAATAGACAGATTTAAGAGGAATAATATGAGAACAAAAGCAAGGAAAATATAAAGTAATAAAAAATTAGGGCACAAATTAGTACAAAACAAATACACAGGATCAAATAAACAAACTCAGAAGATTGACTCGCTAGAGTAGCTAATGAATGAAAAGCATAATGAATGAAAAGCACCGTCAATATTAATCTATAAAATAGATAATGTTCAAATAATCAATATTCAGAGTAAAAGAAGAGATTACTGATAGATGCTACAGATGCTATAAATTACTACAGATGCAGCATAAATTAATAATTGATAAAAGCTATTATGAACAACTTCATGAGAGTGAGCTTAAAAATTAAGAGATACACCATAGATATACATGGGTAGGAAGACATAATAGTCTAACTTTCTTCAATATTAACCTATAAAATCAACGTTGTTTAGTTCTAGGGGGCTTGAAAATTTTGTTTCAATATTAATCTGAATAATTGTGCTGAACATTCACAGGAAAACATTTTCATATTAAGAAAAATGCTATAGCATAGAATTATTAAATGCCCAGATATTAAAATGCTTCATAAATTCTTTAAAATTTTTTTGTAGCATAAATTCTTGATGACTATATTATCACATTTTTTCAGTACAAGCATAGCATCCAGGATGTCCACTGGAATACATTTAATGTCATAAAATAGGAGCAATCTAAACATGATTGCACATAAACCTAATAAATTATGATAGCATAGTGTAATAAACTAATCCATATCTTGGCAGTTCACTTTAAATTGACCAGATGCCAAAGACAGTACAACAGATTTTATTTGGAGAGTATTATGAAGGGATAGGAGGGAAAGAAAGTGAGTGGCAGAGAGAGAGAGAGAGAGAGAGAAAGAGAGAGAGAGAGAGAGAGAGAGAGAGAGAGAGAGTAATGCGCTCAAGAGGAAACGCGGGCTTCTCTAAAGGTGGAGAGAACAGACAGTAAGAAAATTTTAGAACAAAGTAAATAGAAGACTGTAATATAAACCAAAAGATGGTATTTTCATAGGAAATAAACTCAGAATCAACAGGAGTTAGAAATAAAAAAAAAGATAATGTACCAAAAATAGGCAGCCAAGGACCAAGGACAAATAAAGGTCTCAAAATTCTCTCCTTATCTAACTTATAATTCAAGGATAATAGCAAAGGATAAGATTAATATAGTTTCACATAGAGTTTGAAAAAATTTACTACTAAAATTCCGTTGCTGAAAGAACTCTCAAAGAGTGCATAACAGAGAGAAGGAAACTGAACCTGAGAAAAACAATGATGATCAAATTGGGAAAACCTCTAGCAATAACTGGGTGCACAAATAATAATTACTAATTTGGTTAGATATAAAGGGAAACAAAAACACAAGATCGCAATAACATATAATTTTTAAGGGGATAATGATAGCTACACGTTACATGTTGAGAGTCAAACTTTCATTTTATATTGAGTAACATTATTAGAAGTATTTTTGTGAATATTGGAAAAATATGAAGGAAACATATGACTTTCAAACCAACAAAAGGGATAAAATTATAAATTAAATAAGCCAAACAAGGAGATAGAAAGAGACAGTACAGTTGTTAAGTTACCACCCAATTCACATCAGGGTGGCCCTGGTGCTTAATCTCCAGCATTGGATTCTCAAACCTTCATAATGAACTGCTGACCAGATGGGGGGAGAATAACCAGGAGGAGCTTCCTCATATTCCTGAATGTCTTTGAGAGGCCCTCTTCACCCCAGAAAGCATCATAAACTAAGAAGGTAAAGAAAATTACAAAGCATATGTAACTTCTGCTTCTGCTTAAGATTTATGAGACAAAATAGACCATGTCTTTTATATTAACAAGAAAAAAATACAAAATTAAAAAAAAAAAGACTACCATGATTTGTTACTATAAAGAGCAGTCAGGATCTTAACAAAGTGTGCTTCCGGGAGAAAAGAAGCATTTATAGGTAAATAGAATCTTAGTTCTGGGGTGGGTATACTTGGACAGAAAAATGGGCTTCAACAACAGAGACAGCTTTTCACATATTTTGGAAAACTTTATGGGCATTCCTCAAAAAAAATAGAAATTAAGTTTTCATATGACCCAGCAATACCACCTCTTTGATTATACCCTGTGGGTACAAAAAACACAGTTGAAATGACATCTGCAGTTATATGTTCATTGCAGCACTGTTCACAAAGCCCAAATCTGAAAACAACCTTGAGTGTCCAAGAACAAATGACTGATTAAAGAAATTATGGTACATCTACACAATGGAACACTATGCAGTTGTTTAAAAAAACAAAGTCATGAAATTCATTTATAAGTGGATCGACATGGAGAGTATCATGCTGAATGTTACTCTGAAGTCAGAAGGAGGGAGGCAGACATAGAATGACTCATTTGTGGGATATGAAAAAACATAATATGAAACTAACACCCAAGGACAGCAGAAACAAAGGTCAGGAGGATTGGTCCATGGTTGAAAGCCTGCCTTGAGGGCTGGGGAAGAGGGAAGTCTCAAGGTCTGGGGACAGGGCAGTTGGGATAGAGAAGGCACCATTATGACAATGATGATTGGAAGTGTTCACTCTGGATGGGAGATGTGGTATAAAAGTGGGTAAAGAATCAAAAACGACAGCCCTCAGTATCTGATTTGAAACCATAATGCCCAAAATGAGAGAGAGAAGGAGAGAGAGAGAATTAGAGAAAGAATGAGAGAGAAGAGAAGTGCCTGTCAGAGGCAGGCTGTCGGAGTGGGGATGGCAGGAGGGATATGGGGGATATTGGTGATAGAAAACGTACACTGGTGAAGGAATGGGTGTTGTATGACAAATATCTGATCATGAAAGCTTTGTAACTGTATCTCACAGTGATTCAATAAGAATAAATTAATAAATTAATTAAATAAAAATGGGGAAAAAACAACTCAGCTAAACTTTAGAGGAAGGCATGAACTTACTAAACTGATTCCAAGTGCTAAAATAAACAGTTCATTCCAGCAATTCTCATCCCTGTCCCCTACTCTTAAATTTTACCCCAAAAGCATCACAATACGAGGATCGAGAAAATAAGGATTCAGAGTTCTGCTGAACTTGAATTTCAAGATAAAGTAGCCATATTTGAAGCTATAGCCTGATATCCCCAGTTCAGAAAGTTGCAAAATTAAAAGGAAAAACTTGACATTTTTATAAAATCAAACTTTAATAGTAATATGTATATAATATGTCACGGTTGTTTTCCAAGTTGTGAATGAGTGCAATACTAAAGTAAAATAGAAGGAGAAACTGGGTGCAGGATAAAAAGGAGATCTCTGTATTATTTTTCAAACTTGTATGTAACTCTGAAACTATCCTAAAACAAAAGATTGTTTTTCTTTATTTACTTTTGCAGTGTCAGTAATTAAGTCTTGACCTCACATATGCAAGGAAGTGCTCTACCACTAAACTACCTCATTCGCTCTTAAAAGATTATTTTCTAAAAAGGAAAAGAACCCATTTTCAAAATACTAAACATTTGTGAATAAATTTAATAAAAGTTGAGAAAAACTAGCATTCTAAAAATTAAATCTCACAGCTCAAATTTTTAATACATAATTCAGTTGAAAATACAGTATATCCATGGATTATGACCAACATTTTTAATAAGTCATTGGAGGGGAATATGCTTAATTTAGTTAAACAATAAACTGATTAGACCCAAACTGCTTAATAAATAAGCAACTTAGATCTGACTGAGGAAAAGTATTTGCACCGCTCGCCTGTCCTTTGCCAACTACAAGACCAAGATGACTACCCTCCGACATCCTGATGGATCTATCACATCTTCCAGAAAGGCAATGAAGAGGATTATTCACAACTTCTACTCGATCTTTCCGATAGCCATATCCACCTGCCCATATACCAAATTCCGCAGGATGGATATCTCGTTCCCAATGTCCTCCCTTCTGAAATTAGACATGCCATTTTATCAGTAAAGATGCATACAGCACATGGTCCAGACAAGGTCAGACCCGAACACCTGAAGAATCTGCCGCCAGTACTCCTCAAAAAACTGGCTGAGCTCTTCACATGCTACCTGTCTGAATTCAAGGTTTCATCCCAATGGAAAACCAGCAGGACCATCCTGTTGTACAAGAAGGGAGACATCCAAGACATCGGCAACTATTGCCCAATCTGCCTGTTGTTCATCGTCTGCAAGTTGTTCACTCGAGTCATCCTGAATAGAATAGGCAGAACACTAGATCACTAGATGAAGGACAACCATGCAAGCAAGCTGGGTTCCAAAAAGGATTCAGCACCATAAGCCATATCCACGTGGTGACCAAGCTCATTGAAGTTTCACGAGAGTTCAAGATGCTGCTCTGTCTAACGTTCATTGATTTAAAAAAGGCCTTTGATTCTGCTGAGACTGAAATGGTCATCAAAGCACTAGCCAAACACGGTGTTCAAACTCAGTACATCAGGATCCTCTGAGAGCTACATTACTGATTCACCACCAGGATCTCACCATTCTGCGAGGAAGTAATCATCGACATAAAGAGAAGGGTTCGGCAGGGTGATACCATTTCACCGAAACTCTTCAGTGCCACCCTCAAGAACTTCATGTGACAACTGGAATGGGAAGGAATGGGAGTGAAGATAGACGGTTGGCAACTACACCACCTCTGCTTTGCTGATGATATCATTCTCATAACACCAAACATTAGCCAAGTGGCACAAATGCTTGCCGACTTTGAGCACAAGTGTGGAAAGGTCTGACTGCAGCTAAATCTCACCAAGACAATGTTCATGAAAAACAAACTAGTCCCTGAAGTTCCATTTGTCCTCAACAGAACAAACATCTCCAAATGCAGCAGCTATGTGTACCTGTGTCACTCAACATGAGGAATGACTTGGCACCAAAACTGTGCATGAGGAAGAGAGCAACGTGGAACTCCTTCAAGAGTGTCGAAGAAGTTGTTAAGAGGATGAAGTTGTTAACCTCTGGCTCTGGGCACATCTTTTCAACTCCACCATTCTTCCTGCACTAACATATGCCTCAGAGAGCTGGGCCCTACGAAAACAGGATAAGAACACTATTCTGGTATCCCAAAGAGGAATCGAAAGAGCTATGCTTGGAATGTCACATTTCACTGAAGTCAAAGAAGGAATGCGGAGTTCTGACCTCCATCAACAATCAAGAATCAGGGACGCTTTTATGTTTGGGTTACAATCACACAATGATCAAACACCCATCCCTCCACCAGTGCATATTCCCCCCTACCAATATCCCCAGTATACACCCCCTTTCCCACCCTCCCCCTGCCTCCAATAAAATTTAAAAAAAATCAGGGACGCTGTCTTGTTTGCCAAGGCGTCAAAAATCAGATGGGCCGGACATGTAATGTCCTATGATTTAGAGGCGACTGCTGGACTAGAGCTGTTACCAGCTCAATTCCACAGGATGTCAAAAGGCAGTGTAGCCACCCACCTATGAGATGGTCAGACTTCTTTGTCAAAACCCTGAATGAATGGTTTGAGGCTCTTCGTGTCCCTGGAGTGAGCAGATACCACTGGGCTACACTAGCACGGGAAAGGGACAAATGGAGATTGTTACTAGCGCCCACTCAAGCAAATCTAAGATCAATGGGATGACAAGTGATACAAGTGACAAGAGAGGACTGATAGTGTCTTATTCCTAGTAAGTGAAAATAATTAAGATAATTAAGATAATATGATAGTGACAAGCATAGATGCAAGTTAATAGAACGTAAATAGGAACATTCATATATATAGTCAGTTGATTTGCAAAAAAAAAAAATAATCACCTCCTCCCCCTCCACCCACTGCCTCCGTCCCTATAGGACCCTGGAGGTCATGATCCAAAGACACACACAGAACCAAGCAGCTTATTGCATAGATTTCTCCAGACCCTAATTATCTAAAATTTTAGAATTCCAAGAGAGCACCACATCTTACGCTATGTGTAACAAGCAATACAAAATAAGTAATCTAGCATCTGCCTTTTCAGCAAGATTAAGTGGTGGTGGGGGGGGGGGGAAATTCAAAGCAACGGTGGTGGGAAGGTGCAATGGTGGTGGGACTTGTCCTACTGGTGAATTACATACAAAATATTGAATGTAACCCATTATTGTGAACAACTTATGAAAATAAACTTTTAAAATTAAAAAAAAAATCAAAGTGAACAGGTAAAGGATCCTCTTTTCAACAAATGGTGCCAGAATAGCTGAGTATATATATAGTTTAAAATGATAGTCAAAACCATAAATAATCACTAGAGGCCAGATGATAGAACAGTAGATAGGACATGTGCCTAGCATGCTTCTGACCTGGGTTTCATATGGTTCCTGAAGCATTGAGGAACAGTCTTGAAGGCCTCAGCACCATCAAGAGTGACTCTGGAGATTCCCAGTACTGCTGTGGTGACCTGGTAGTAGCATCACAGCCTCACGCTCTTGCACTGAACCTCCACAGTCTGTTTGGCCAAAAGTTGCCAGTGGTGCCTCTTCCTCTTCATGGGAGTTGTCCTCCACCTCAATAAAATACTAACACTAGTGTAAATATGTGATTAAACTATAATAATACATTTTTTAGAGAAAATACGTTTGTGTTTTTTTTAAGCTTTTTGGGTCACACCCGGCAATGCTCAGGGGTTACTCCTGGCTCTGCACTCAGGAATTACTCCTAGCGGTGCTCGGGGGATCATATGGGATGCTGGGAATCGAACCCGGGTTGTCCTCGTGCAAGGTAAATGCCCTACCCACTGTGCTATCACTCCGGCCCCCAAGAAAATATGTTTTTAAAAGAATAAGCATTCCCATGAATGGAATAAAAACCGAATGCTATTGAAGCAACCAAAAGAACAAAGCTTTGAGACTTAAACCTGAAAGCTTTGTAACTTTCCACATGGTGATTCAATAAAATAATAAATTAATTTAAAAAAAAGAACAAAGCTTTGGAAAAGAAAAAAATCAACCTCTGTATCATCTTATAAACAGATACTAATTTTAAAATGGCTCTGAGATCTACAAAGAAGAATTAAAATGATTTATGAAACAATTTTTGCAATTTAGACTAGGTAAATATTTGTTGATTGAACAAAAACTACTATGAATCATGAATATTTAAATCTTCTCTTTTCAGTTTGCCAGGAAGAAAATTAAAATACATGCTACATAATGGAGAAAATAATAAAGAAAATATTTATGATATTTAAATACTTATAAGAATAAAGGTAGGTAGGTCACTTGCCTTGCACGCATCCAACCAGGCTTGATTTTCAACACCACATATGGTCCCTTGAGACAGGCAAGCCTGATTAGATGAAGAGAGTTTTATTTGAAATTTTATTATCATTATTGCTTAATAAAAGGTGGCAAAGTTCTAGTTGAGATTTATTATTATTATTATTATATTATTATTATTATTACTTTTGCTTTGGGCCACACCCACTGGTGATCAGAGGGTTATATACATTGCCAAGGATTGAATTCAGGTCAGTCATTTACAAGACAAGTATCCTATCTGCTGTTCTATCAGCAGACCCTCAGTTTAGATTTTACAAAGCAAAAATCTCAGCAATACATGTCTTAAAGGAGACATTCATAATATATGTGGACAAAGATATTTGAAAAGAAAATAGTATTAAGTGAAAAACCAGGAGCCAAAGAGATTGTACAGTGGGTAAGACACTTACCTTGGATGTAGATTACCTAGATTTAATTTCATGTTGCCCTCCAACCACTGAGCCAAACACAGAAGTAACTTTGAGCAGCACTGGTGTGGCAACTCCAATATTGAGTTATATGTGGGGCATCTGTGCAACATATTTTCAAGCACTGTCATCCCATTGTTCATCGATTTGCTTGAGCAGGCACCAGTAACATCTCCATTGTGAGACTTGTTGTTACTGTTTTTGGCATATCAAATATGCCAAGAGTAGCTTTCCAGGTTCTGCCACGCAGGCAGGATACTCTCGGTAGCTTGCTGGGCTCTCCCAGAAGGATAGAGGAATCGAACCCAAGTTGGCCGTGTGCAAGGCAAACGCTCTACCCACTGTACTATCACTCCAGCCCATTTTCAAGAATCCTTATAATATTAATACAGATAGAGCAATAAATAAAAAACAAAGCTAGTATCAACAAAAACCAAAAGGCTATATTCCTCTAACTAGAATATAATTGAGACATCACTCAAAAAATAAACTTATGATTTGTTTTTGATTTTTAAAAAATAAAACCTTCAAATAATTCATGTTGTATATAGGAAGCATTTTTAAAACACAAGAAATAATTGTAGGAATAATGTAAGTTAAACTAACATCTAGCATTCTCCATTCAAATTCCTAGTATCTATGGTAAGGAGAGAGGCACTGAAGAATACCACTGAATTTCCTGGTGAGACTGTTGGTTCACTTACCCTGACTTTCTGATTAATGAATTAGCTGCCTGAAGATGTTCCAGCTAACCACACACTAATAATATCCCATTACCTAATATGCATTGTAAAATATAGACATGTACTCTATGAAAACCTCACCTAACTAGACTTGCCTGTCTCATTTATTCAGTCAGCCTTATTAAACATTTTTCTATGCATACTGTGATAAAGATCAGAAAATTCATCTTGCCCTAAAGAGTACAAAAGTCTAGCTCTCCCAAAGGCAAATAAATAACATTTCCTATTGGTAGTAGTTATTTATAGTGCTACCTCAAGAAAATTTCAAGCTCAGTTAAAAAGAAAATTAGGATCAACAAATAATATCAAGTATCTATTATTACCTATGGTGAGAACTAGTCCTATATATGTACTAGTTTCACATTAGGTGTTTGATAATGAAAGAAGAATGTCTTGTCAACAGGACTCAGATATTTAAAGTAATAAGGTAATTAACTGAAAAAAACATGTTGAAAAATATTGTTAAGAACTGTCAATTTGGTGTTGGGTAGAGAGTTCAGAGAAGAGTGGATCTCCACTCCCACAGCTGTCCTCCTCCGGGCCTAAAAGCAATAGTGAAGCTCCATCCCAATTGTCACCTCCTTGGCTGATGGAACTGACCTCTTCCAAATCTGATCCCCACTGGCCTTCCAGCAGGCCCAACTCTGTACGGGTCCGAGGTTAAGTGCTGGCCGACTGCCTGCAGGCAGCAGCAGGTGTGGCAGGTGGTCCAAAAGTGGCTGCCCAAATGCCACTGAGGTTGTACTGGCCTACCAAGGTCCACCAAGGCCCAAGAAGGCCTTGGAACCGTGAAGCCCACAGATCTGGGATCTGGATTGACTGCCCCATCCGTGTGGATAGAACAAACTCCTTGTCCTGACAACGAAAGACAAAGGTCCTAAGGGCTCATAAGATGAGTTGAACACAATTGAGACTGATGAAATGGTTATTGGGCCATTGGGCAGTTGATCTTCGTTCTACAAATATGTGCTCGCCAGAGAGAGTAATGGTTTCTCAACCTAAATGCCTACTATCCTTTGAGAAAAATTTCCTGGCCTGTGTACGTAGTGTGATAGAGCTGCTTTCAACTTCACCCTCAACTGCTTTAAAAAGAAAAGCCTGTGCTATTTAGATCTAGGTGAAAAGAATATGATAAAGTAGAAGTGGAAAGTGACCCCTATTGTAAATGCTCATTTGCTTAAACTCATAAAAATGTGTTCTTGAAATGACTTTTTGAAATGGGATTGTTACCATCTCTGGAAGAGAGAGTCAGGAGCGACTCTTGATCATGTTTACTTACAAGATAGAGGACACAAGGCAGAAGACCTTGAAGAGAAGAAGGGTCCATTAAGGACTGGTCAAATTTAAAGACATTTTTATATTATAACCACTGTCTTATGTCTGTGTTTTATTCCTCACTGTTGTGTAGACGCTTGGCAATGTTAAGTACTTTTTTGAAATACTGAATCTTTCTAGATGTTCTGAAGTGCCTGACGTATGTAGAGGGGGTGGGGGAGATGGCAAAGTGCCTCTTTGAGTCATGCACTATATACAGTGGGTTACACAGGAGCAGAGAGAGGGAAGTGCAAAGAGCTCCTTGCCAGTATTGTTATAGTGAGTCTAGGTAATTGTCCCTTGTGTTCACTTATTTTTTTTCACACTGCTGTATATAGCACTATAGCACTGTGGTCCCATTGCTCATTGATTTGCTCGAGCGAGCACCAGTAACGTCTCCATTGTAAGACTTGTTGTTACTGTTTTTGGCATATCGAATAAGCCACAGGTAGCTTGTCAGGCTCTGCTGTGCAGGTGGGATACTCTTGGTAGCTTACCAGGCTCTCCAAGAGGGACGAAGGAATCAAACCCAGGTTGGCCATGTGCAAGGAAAATGCCCTACCCACTGTGCTATCACTCCAGTGAATCCTAAGTTAACCACTTCTAACCTTTTAAGATGTAACAAAGGTTGATAGTGAATAACAAAAACGAGTATATGTGCATTTTGTGCTTAAAAAAAGCATGGTCAATTTGAGCATCACTTACTGTCATACAGAATTATCAATTCAGGTAGAAGGATGGTAATAGCATATTCATTTTTAGGAATTCAAGCACATGAGAGATAAAAGGAAGGAAATAGAAGAGCTGGCAAATTTTAGTTATTGTAATTTCCTGAAAAATAGCATCAGTATATACTAGACCTTGCCAACCATTTAGTTACTTTGAGAAACCAAGGAAGTATCCAGTGGCAAGAGTCCTGACATTCTCAGAATAGCACCCTACTCTGAAGTTAAACCTACGGTCAAGATGCCAATAATCTGAATTAAATCCTAGTGGCACTCGACCCTCCCTCCTTGCCACCCCACTTTAAACACACACTAAAGGCAAACCCTATAGAAAATGGGCACTGGTGAAGGGATGGGTTCTTGAACTTTGTATGGGGAAAACGTGAGCACAAAAATGTATAAATCTGTAACTGTGCCCTTAAAAAAATAAAAAATAATAAAATAAAAAAATAAAGGCAAACCCTACCTCTTGAGAACATGAGCAAAGTATTACAGGTGAGTGGTAAATACCACCATTTCTGCTGTTCCACAGCACAAATATTCCTAAAAATCACTACACCAGACTTAAGCAGTAAAAGAGAAGAAGTCAAAATTTTATCAGTAACACATTTTTTAAAAATATTACAATCTTGGGGCTGGAGCGATAGCACAGCGGGTAGGGTGTTTGCCTTGCACGCGGCTGACCCGGGTTCGATTCCCAGCATCCCATATAGTACCCTGAGCACCGCCAGGGATGGTTCCTGAGTGCAGAGCCAGGAGTAACCCCTGTGCAGAGCCAGGTGTGACCCAAAAAGCAAAAAAAAAAAAAAATTACAATCTTGATAGCTGCTGCCATGTCAACTCACTTGCCAGCTCTGCTCTTCAGATTCACAGGCTAAGTCTCCAAGGAGATGCAAGCCAAGCTCCTAAAATTCATTAACACCTGGTTTCCTAGCTGAAAACGCTGGGACACCTTTAGGAGTGGGTGGGCAAGTGTCCACCCTGCTGAAGTCCCAGCAGCTGCACACACATCCCACTGCTACCACCATGCCAAAGGCCCAACTCCACTGTTTCACTAATAATCTCTGTAGAGACACCAAACCCTAAAAATTACTCCAGAGTTCAGGCTGAGAACACTGAAGTCTTCTTGGACTCAGAGTGGACAAACTCCCCCCACCCCTCTCTCAGGTTTCTGAAGTCCACTCACCTCCCACAGCAGCGACCATGTCAACGCATCTGCCCAGTTATACAGACCCTTCCACAATACTGAAGTTCCAATAGGTGCACATCATGTAAGGTGGGAAGGTGACATAGAAGCCAACTAAATCCAACAAATAAAAACAAGAACACAGACAACTCAACTAGAAACAACCAGGTTAGTAAATCTTCACACAAGGACTTAACAACCCTGTGGCAATATATAACAATTTTCACAAATTTTGTTTGAATGAAATATTTTTGACAATTCTTTTAGCCATTTGGTTGTAACAGGCAATAGAAAACTCATTATTGTGTGCCTGTTAGGGGCAGGCTTGGGGAGTGGTTGGGAAAATGGTAGAAGGAAGGAAACTCTGGTGGTGGGATTGTTGCTGGAACATCAAAAGCTCGTGACAATTGTATTAAGAGCAACTTTGCAAACCATGGTGTTTAAATAAAGTAGCACTGTAACATTATAGCATTGTCATCCCATTGTTCATCGATTTGCTCGAGTGGGCACCAGTAATGTCTCCATTGTAAGACTTTTCATTACTGTTTTTAATATCACAACCACATTAAACTTTCAGCACATTTTTTTCTGTACTAACCAGTTGAAAATCAAATAAGCTCTACCATAAATATGGCAACTTACCCTGAAAAATGCCTGGTCAAGGATGTGGGCATGCGAAAAATTGTCGCTTATGAGCCTTCATTGTGTAGTGGTGTAAAGTTACTTGATAGTCGTAGGTGTGGTTCACAATATTCAAGAAAACCTGAGTTGGCAGGTAAGTATTTTCAGTGAGTGCATTTTATATATTCTTACATGCTTTCTTTTCTAACTGGGTGCAAGTTTGGAAGTTCAGGTGTTCTACAAAAAATCTAGAACACTAAAATGTAATATTTGTGAAATTCTCAAATTATACATTAATATATGTGTCTCACTGACCTAAGTATGAATTTATAAAATAGGCATCTCAGAATTACTGACTATATAAAATTCTAGCCTCAAGAGAAAATCAACTGAATAATATCATTTATTGAGAACTTAGTAAACCATTAGGCAATTTTTTAGCCAAGTAGCACAACTAACTAATAAAAAGGTAAATACTGACAAATAAAGATACATGAGACTTAATTTAATTTCCCAAATTATTATAAATGGTAAAGTTAATATTTCGGATTGTTTTTATTTTGGGTGATGGGTCCATTCACACTTGTGCACAATGGCTACTCCCATCTTGCTTCTCATCAGTTACTCCTGGCAGTGTGAGGGGATTTTACCTGATCCTTCTCCATACTGAGCACACACTCCAGCCTGTTGAGCTATGAGGAAAGCCCCTGAAGATAAGATTTAAAACAAGTAGCAGGGATTTAACGTCTATGCTCTTCAACCTCTGCCTACCACCTCCCAAGAGCTTATTGCATGTGAAAATAATTTATGTACCCACCAATTCATTCAGTTACTCCTTTTTATATCTTTATATACTAGCATAAAATTGTAACTATTCATCCCAAATGGCAGATGGACAAATCAAAAACTACCTGACTAGAAACTAGAAATTATGGTTAAGAATTATACAATGTCCATCTGAGGGTGTAAATATGAAGTTGTGCAATTTGATGTTACTTGGAAGAATTTGAGAAGGGCTACTCTATTCAGAATTTGACTGAATGCCAGTATACACACCAAGGACATCATATCATGTGAAAATGGACCAGGAGTGGGAACAGTGATTGGTCCAGCCTTTTTGTAAAACAATATGGACATTTCTCAAAACACTAGGCATTGAACCTAAATGAAACCACACAATTCTACTCCTTGTAATATACCCAAGAGCCCAAAAGCAGAATGCAGAAAAGGTATCTGTTCTTTTTGTTCATTTCAAAACTATTCACAATGGCCAAAATCTGGAAACTACCCAAGTGCCTAAGAACAGATGACTACAGAAAGAAACTATGGTACACACACAACGGAATATTACTCAGTCATAAGAAATGATGAAGTCATTCAATTTGATACTATGTGGATAATTTGGTCATGCTAAGTGTTATTAGATGGAGAGGGAACAGACACAGAATGATCTCTCTCATACATGGTATATAAATTTTTAAAAAACCTCATAAGGGAACAACAAATGCCCAATGCAATAGTAATGAAGAGCAGAAGAAGTGGCCTTCAGTAGGACGCGTGCCACTGGAATGGGGGTAGCCCCTTTAGGGAAAGGAACACTGGGAGAATGGTGGTTGGAAAAAGTGTCTGCCATTGAGGCAGGCAGAGGCAGAGGGAAACTGATAACATTGTTGGAGGGAAGTGGACACAGGTGAAGGGACTAGTGTTGGAACATTGTGTGCCTAAAACTTAATCATGAATAACTTTGCAATTCTGCAATTTACAGTGATTCCATTCTAAAAATTAGAAAAAATAATTAAGTTCCCTAATAAAAAAAGGAAAGGGAACGAAGGAAGGAAGGAAGGAAGGAAGGAAGGAAGGAAGGAAGGAAGGAAGGAAGGAAGGAAGGAAGGAAGGAAGGAAGGAAGGAAGGAAGGAAGGAGGGAAGGAAGGAAGGAAGGAAGGAGAGAGGGAAGGAAGGAAGGAAGGAAGGAAGGAAGGAAGGAAGGAAGGAAGGAAGGAAGGAAGGAAGGAAGGAAGGAAGGAAGGAAGGAAGGAAGGAAGGAAGGAAGGAAGGAAGGAAGGAAGGAAGATTTTCTTAGCACAACCAGGAGACACAGAGACAGAAAAAGGAAAAAGTGGAGGGAAGGAAGGAGGGAAGGAAGGAAGGAGGGAAGGAGGGAAGGAAGGAGGGAGGGAAGGAGGGAAAGAGGGAAGGACGGAAGGAAGGGAGGGAGGGAGGAAGGGAGGGAGGGAAGGAAGGAGTGAGAGAGAGAGAGAAAGACAGAGATAGAGAGATAGAGACAGAGATGGAAGGGGAGGTAAATGGACAAGGTAAATGGACCAGGGAGAACATTACACAGCCACAGAAAGGTGGTAAAACTACACAGGACTCATCTCCAACAGTGGCACCATATGGTAACAAAAATCATTATTGCAGAATAGGTGGTCTCAATTGGACAAATATTTACTTAGTAGTCTGTTCCAGGTTGGCCTGTTTGATGCTCCCTCCCAGCAGAAGCCTGTGTATCAGGACCTTTAACTTAATGAATCATGAGATGAATAGTGATGATGTGGCTTTGGTAAATAAAATTTTGCTAGTCAAATATGTCATCAAATAGAGTTATAAAGGAGCAACAAAGGCCAGACTCATATTGATAGCTGTATTTGTAAAGTATACTTGTGTATCTTGGCTACATCTTCTTATGAATGTGTAACCTTGGCAAAATTATGTATCCTCTTCAATTTTCATTGTCCCATATGTAAAACTGAGATAACAAGATCAGCATACTAGGTTGTGGTGAGGATTGAATTAAATAATAAATGTAAAACTTGTGATATATCAAGTTCTTAATATACAGTATATTTTGCTTCAGCCATATCCTTTACTGTGATCATTATCACATTTTTAGCCAAAAGTCCTATATCAAGAAATAAATTCCCAACCTCATTTTTCATAAGTTTGTCATAATTTTTGTTGATAAGAAATGGGTAAAGGCTTTTCCAAGCAGGAAGAAACAGAAACAGGTAAACTTTCCAAGGAGGAAGAAATAAGGAGAGGTTTATTGATATGAAGATACTGATTTTTTTAAATACAGTCTAATTCTTTTAGCGGTATTTGCCCCACTTTTATGTTTTCAACTTTGAGGAATTCAAATGCCAACAAATCACAGAAAACCAATTCCAAAATGACTCAAAACACCAAGGGAATTTTTTTAAAAAAGTAATAGGTAGCTGCAGTCTTAAATAAAAAAGCAAAAACCTTTAAAGCCAGAATTATGGTCTGTTCAGTCATATCCTGTCCCCTGAATTATAAAATATGAAGTACTCTTAGGGGGCTAAGGGACCATGATTTTCTATGAAGTAAATCCAGTATTACTCATTTCGTCCAAGACAACTATTCCCAATTGTGCATTTCTAAATGTAAAAAAGTCACAGAGAATTAAACTCAGTATCTCCAAGGTATGTAATAGATTGCCCCATTTCAGGTAGTTGTAAATCAGTTATCAAACTCAAGATAATAAACCTAAACCTAAAAACAAAACAAAAGAAAAAACTCCTCTGGTGAGGAGTCAGCAGTGCTCGCGAAAGAACACCTGCACTACTCTGCTACTGTCAGCCGTTTTGCATTTTATTTTGCATTTGAGAACCTGCTCTCCCCAAATCTGTGAAGGGAGAGCTACCTGAAGTCTGGTTGGAGCTCAAAATCTAGTCAAAACCAGTGAGTCCCTATGAGATCTTTTGAAATGGGGACTGCAAATATTTCTCTGCAAATATTGCCCAATTTCTTCTCTGGGAGCAGAAAAGAAAAAAACTATAATTTTTAGTGATTTTTCCCTGAAGCAGGGACTATCCTTTCAGAAAAATTCTTATCAAAAACCTTCATTATTCTGCTTCAATTGTCTAAAATTTTAACATTGTTCAAAATCACGATTCCTCTGTCAGCTGTCAATCTTGACCATCCCCGGCCACTGTTACTTACTTGGGGCTATTGTGTGTTGGTTACTGGAATTATTGTCCAATAACATGACACCTAGCAAATGTGCTTCATAAACGGTTCTCCAACTGTGTGAAAGCAGAAGACATTGATGAAATTTTCAAATGCCCAAATAACTTAAAACAATGTGATTGCCATCAGTTTGTACAGAGACAATTTTTGTGTCTTCCAATATATAAAATATGACCAACAAAGTAACACTGAAACTCTAGATAAGACTAGCATAGAGGGAAAGTAGGAATCCTATGATAAATATACAGCTCAGAGTGATTGAACATCAGGTAGGGTGTTTTTTGCTTTGTATATGTTCAACCTGTGTTCAATCCCCGGCATCCCATATGAACCTTAAAAAACCACCATGAGTGATTCCTGAGTGAAGAGCCAGAAGTAAACCCTGAGCACAGCTATCTGTGGCCCCCAAATCCAAAACAAAACAATATACAAAAATATATACAAGTCATGTGGTGTAAATCTCAGGGAATTTCTGGGCAGTGCTGGTCTTGTTGCTTGGAGTGTTGCTGCTCTGTTGTGATTGCTGCAAACAAACACTGAATGCTGCTTTTACTTTTCACCTTGTTCTTGCAAAGAAAAAACAATCTCCCCAAATTTTTTTGTTTTGTGGAAAATATATTCATTGCTTTTAGAAAATAAAAGTCATAGGGGTATGGTGCCGCCAACAAGTCAACCTGTACCTGTGAGGAGAGTGCATCAGCAGCCTGATGGTGCCTTCAGGCTTCCTGACACCCCAAAATTGCCACTGTGCCTTTGACCAGACCCCAACAACTTGGGACCACATTTACTAAGAAATTAAATGGCCAAAGCTTAGATATGTGGAAGTCATGCCCACAAACCACCTCCAGCTCAGCTATACAAGCTCATTTATTGGCCTTATTTTAGAGAACCATAGATAAATCTCGAAAGAGATCAAAAGCTACAGTTTATCTCGGACCCACACATGGCTGAACAGATTGGGGTAATCGGAGGGGGGCAGGTTGGCCTGTGCCTGCCCAAACAGAGCCCCCAGCAGCCACTTGCTTCCACAATCCAAAATTGCCACCATAGCCCCGGTCTGACTCCACCACTCAGGACGCACCTCACCAAGACATAATCTGCTGAAAATTTGGGTATGCATGTTTTGTAACTGAAATATCCAGGTTTTCACGAGTTGGGGTGGGCTACCTGCCCCCACTTCCCAATACACATGGAAGCACTAGCAGTCACCCCCATGAACCAACTCCAGTGCCATACTATAAGCTCTATTACTGGCCTTGTTTCAGAGACCCATACTAAATTTCAAAAGAGATCAAGATCCAGAAACTCAGCAGTGAGTACTGGAAAACAGCACAGAGCCAGACATCACTCTGGGCCCTATACTGACCCAATTTCACCAGGGCACCCCAGATGAAGAAAGTTCAGTATCTATGCCTACTCAAGATGGAATCCCAGCAACAAGAGCTTCCACAAGTAAGGCCCAGGTATGTGGGTTTCAGGATTAAATCTCCATGACACATAACAACAGAGGCACTTGGCTGTCCCTCCCCGGCTCCCCACCTGCTCATCAGCCTGGCTGTCACTCCCAAAATGTGTCTCCGGGTGCCTTCTTAGTGCACCAATAGCCCTGGTTCAGAGACACCCAAATTGAATTCCAAAATGGATTAGTGCCCTAGAGAAATGCCTCTAGAACTCAATCATTTACAGCCTAGGATTTTAGAAGCTCACGACTATAGCCCCCATGATATACAAAACGAGCAACAGACAATAAATGATCTAGCATCTGCCCCTTGCAGACAGGTTTGAATGGTGGTGGGAAAATTGGAGCAAAATACATTGTCCAAAGGTAGAGAGAGAGTATTGGGGAAGTCACCTGCCATGGAGGCAGGGTGAAGTCAGGGGTGTATAAGAGGCAGAACCTATCTTCACTTCTTTCTTAGAAGTGCCCTCACAATGTATTTAATTAACTTCTAAAGTCATTTCTATAAATGAGTTTCCAGGCTGAATATATAGTTAAGGGATCGAGATGCTTGACCTGTATGTAGCTGATTGAATTTGAATCCCTGGCACCACACAACCACTATCAAGAGTGAGCCCTCAGCACAGAGTCAGAAACAAGCCCTGGGGACTCCTGGATACATCATAAAACTGAAAATTAAAAAGTTTCCAGAAGCCAAATAATTATGTTTCATGAAAGGAATCTTTTTCTTATCACATAAAGTGGAAATATCAGAACAAATAGCTTCTATTATAAATTCTACACCTTTTATAATTTTATTTATTAATTTTTTCATTTTTCCTCTCTGGGGATCCCAAGTTTGGGGTAAGGGCTGACTCATGAATTGTGGCATCTGTGATTAAACTTAGGGTCCCCAGTTATACTGGACCCTTTCTGAGTCAGTAAGTCCTCTTCTGGGCTTTTCCTTTCTCATGATCCCTAATCATGGGGATATGAAGAACTATCAGTACACGTGAGTGAGATTGAGGTTTGAGCTCAGCTCACAGCTTTGCCTTTGCTGGATAAGTACTTTAAAGCAGAGAGCCACCTTGCAGATGCTCCCTTTATACTTTTGGATAAGAACCACCACTACAGCAATGCCAACTGTAATAAACAGGTAATATTTCTGAGTGTTAATTGCATGTCAGTCCTTTGCAAAATGTTTAATTCATCTTTATCACAATCTCATGAATTCCTTGCATTGTTAACTCCATCATATAAATGAAAAGCCTAAGGTTGAGAGACATTAAATGACAGGTGAGGTCACAAGGTGGCAAGAAAAGGAGCAAATATCTGAGCCCTAGCAGTTCAGCCCCTGGCACTTGCAATCACTGAGATGCACTAGCTTGCAAAACCACAGCCTCTCCACTAGATGTATGTTGTGATTGCATCCCTAGAAGTTATGGTCAATGTATCTTGCTGAATGCTTCTTATGTAAATAGCTGATAATTGCTTAGAATGATGCCACACTAATCTTTATCAGTTAGACAAAATTAGCTTTTAAAACGTTTCAGAAGTTTGGAGATTCAGGTCAATTAAAAATTCTATTAAAACTCCGTATAAATAAGTATAAATATAGTTTTAATTCAAATGCCACTTACTAATATAATAATATTCATCACTTTAACAAGTGCTTCCTACAAAGTATAGAACAAGTGATAAAGATAACAAGTCTTCTTGATTGCACACTTTCTTATGTTTTCCACTCCTGCCCACACATTTATCTTTTTAAATACAACCAAATAGGTGTCTGATAAACCTGAATTTAATACTCTCTGTAAATATGTATAATGAGATTATAAGACTGTGCACAGAACTAAAGAAGTCCTCTAAGGGAAGGATGAAATGAAAATCAGAAGTGGCTGAGGAATAGCCTTCCATGAGATCAGTTCTGCAAACTGATACCTCCCTGCTGATACAGATCACTCAGGCACATTTGCCTTCATGAAGTAACAGCCTCTGAGGCTAATGCTTCTGAATCTTACTGTGGATTCAGACTTCCATATCTCCCAGCATATCCCAGGGGATCTGCACACATATACACACACAGCTTCATAGACTCCACCTATAATTGCTCAGCAGAGCATTTTTGTTTGTTTCATATTTGCCATTCCCTATAAAAAAACCCACCCTTCAAAATAGTTACTTGATAGTTACTGCCCTTCTAGTATGTCAGTATACTTGTGCTCTGAAGTGAGCACTTTACACTTAAGAGAATATAAAGGAGAGAAGGTAGGAATATGACCATGAAGGAATCATTGCAGAGAGAATGATTCTTAAATTTGGGTAAATGGTATATATTATACAAACACTCTTCTCTAGAGACAAGTCAAATACCTTGTTTAGTTCCCAAAAACCATAAAAGTAGTTGACACTTTCACTTATAATTAAAGCCCTCAACTAACTTGGAATAAAAAGAACATTCTTCAGTCTAGTAAAGGCCATGGACTAGGGCGATAGCACAGTAGGTAGGGTGTTTGCCTTGCAAGTAGTCGACCCGGGTTTGATTCCTCCGCCCCTCTCAGAGAGCCTGGCAAGCTACCCTTGGCATATTCAATATGCCAAAAACAGTAACAGCAAGTCTCACAATGGAGACATTACTGGTGCCCACTCAAGTAAATCGATAAACAATGGGAGGACAGTGCTACAGCAAAGGCCATAGATAATAACCAGGTAACATCATACTCAACTCTGAAAAACTGAAAACTTTTCTCCTAAGATCAGGACCAAAGCAAGAATATTGACTACCACTGCTGCTCCTTAACAAAGTTTTTGAAAACCTACTCAGAGAAATTAGGCAATAAAATAATATATCAAAGGAATCCAAATGGGAAAATAAGAAAAAAATCTATCTGTATTTTCCATGACACGATAATATAAAAATTCTAAGTCTCAAACAAAAGACTGTTAGTAATTATCAAAAAATGCACTAAAATGACAGGATAAAAAAATAAACTGTAAAAACTGCTATTATTTATGCAAACAATGAATTAAAAGAAAAACAAATTGAGAATACAATCCCATTTAAAAGTCTAAAAAAAAAACAAGTCACACCCACAAAACACCTCCTCCACGTGTAAGCTTATCTACCAGCCTTTCTCAGAGACTCATAAATAAGTATCAAAAGAGATCAACTAACAAAAATTTCTCGGACACCCACTCCATGCTGAGACATCTAGAGCACTGTCAAGGGAGGTGGGTCAGTGCCTGCCAAGACAAAGCCCCAGCAGCCACTTCCTCCTACACTCCAAAAGCACCTCCATGTTTCCAGCTAGACTCCGTCATATCAGGATTGAGCTTCACAAAGAAATTAACCTGCCCAAACCTCAGGTACTTAGGTTCTTGTGACTGAAATCTCCAGGTTTCCTCAGATTTGGGATGGGCTACTTTCCCCCACCTCCCTGTACTTCCAAAAACCCTGGCCATCATGACCACGCCCAGTTAAAGCCAACAGCCAGTTAAAAAATTGACGATAGCTGTACCTCCCAGTTAAAAATTCTAGATTTCTCGGACATCTCCAAACTCTACATCAGTGATAATGCAGTACTAGCACCCCAGATTGTATGGGATGTGATGCAGAAGCCAAACATTCTCAACTAATAAAAACATTAACACAGAATGTTTAACCCGTGACATCACATAGTAGTCCTTCATACAGGGATCTAGTGTCTTCTCTATGGTGAGATGCAACAATTTACATTAACATTCTTCTAAGAAAATATTTTTCATCATTCCATTAGAAATTTATTGTTAGAATAAATATAAAATAAATTATTGTGGGCCTGCTACAGGAACAGGCTTGAGGGGTAGTTGGGAAAATTGAAGACAATGGTGGAGGAAAGGTGATAGTAGTGGTGGGGTTGGTGTTAAAATATTAAATGCCTGTAACAAATCATCATGAACAACTCTGTAAACCACAGTGTTTACATAAAGTGTAGGCAAAAAAAAATAAACCCTTTAAATATGGAGGCTATACCTATCTCACATAAACTCCAAAATATATGAGCACAGATTTTTTAAAATTTTTATTAATGACAGGAAAGAGATAATATTATGTTATGAAACTCAAGTACAAAATAAAATTTAATGCAACAAATTTTACATCCCAGAGTTGAAAACTAACTTATGTAAATGAGAATAGGCATTTTACTTTATTGTATTAAATTAGTTTAATTTCCATATTTACATAGATTAAAATCACATAGCAATAATAAATTGGCTTTTACTGATTTATTTTCTGATCATTCTATTTGCCATTTCTTTAAGTTTCATTAGAGCAAGCAATAGAAAATAAATTTGTTTTGTATCTAAGGAGGCAGGCTGGGGTTGGGAGGGAGACTGGGAACATTGGTGGAGGGAGGTCACACTGAAAATGTTAGAACACTAAATGCCTAACAGAACTGCATCATGAGCAAATTTGTAAATCCTAGTATTTTAATAAAAAATAATTTTTAAATAAGAAAATACCTGGGACTACACGTACCAAATGAAACTAAAGATTATTACACTGAAAATTATGGGACATTATTCAAGGGAAAAGAAATGTACAAAAATATGGAAACATGGCTTCTGTTCATAGGTAAGAGGAATTAAAATATTAAAATGTCTTCAGTACAGTGAGGAATTTAGAGATTTAATGCAATCCTTATGAAGATTCCAATGGCATTTTACAATGAAAGAGAATAATCCTAAAGTTTGCACAAAAAGACAGAAGACCATGAATACCCACAATCCACCACCACCACCACCCCTGCCACACACACACCCCTGATGCTGCAACAACGATCTGCAGATAAAAGGAAAAGAAATTACAGGCATAATATTCCCTGACTTCACACAACACTACAAAGAAGCATGGTAGTCATTCAAAACAGTATGGTATTATAACCCAACAGACACACACAATACTGAAACAGAATAGTCTAGGCCAAGAAATAAATTCACACATACAAGTACATTTAATTTATGGTAAAGGATCTAAGACCCTATAATGGAGAAAGAACATTCAATAAACAGTGCTGAGAAAACTGTACAGAAAATCAAGGGAAGGAGGGAGTGATCAAGGGGGAAGGAAGGAAGGAAGGAAGGAAGGAAGGAAGGAAGGAAGGAAGGAAGAAAGGAAGGAAGGAAGGAAGGAAGGAAGGAAGGAAGGAAGGAAGGAAGGAAGGAAGGAAGGAGGGAGGGAGGGAGGGAAGGAGGGAAGAAACAAAGTACAATAAGTAGAATTACAATAAAAATGGTTAAAAATTTAGTTATAAGATTTAGGAAATATACTCCTGGATGAAGACTTTGAAGACATACATCCACTCGAATGGCAAAATAAAAATGTCAAAACAAACAAAAATTTTAATGAAACTGTATCAAGTTTAGAAACTTAGACACTTTATATAAAGGAAATGAACTTTGAAGCACAGAAGTAAAAGCAAAAATCAACCATTATAAAAATGCTCAAACTTATTCAGTACCTGTTAGATCTATACAAAGAGCTAAATACATGATATAGATGATTCCATTTAATAACATTAAGCAAAGTAATATTTTCTCATTTTACAGCTGAGGGAGCTGAGATTGACAAAGATCACATAACTACGTATACAGCACAGGTGAGCCAAAGGGCTGGGCTATCCAAATCCACTGTCTACACATTCTCAGTCACTATAGTTACAATCCACCAAAACTTACCCATTATTACCCTTTTATTGATGTTAGATGTGCATACTTTAGGTTGGAAGATAATGACAATGGGCATAGTCAAGTTAAATACCACCAACTCATCATGATATTTTAAATGACTACCCATGAAGGCAGTAACTCCAACATTCAACATAGTAAGAGTAAAACACATCACATTCAGAGAAGCATATTGGAAAGGCACAGACAAATAGACTCAGGAATCAGACTAGATTTTATCTTTATTCTGCCATTAGAAATAGAACCAAGGCCAAGATCTGTGAGTACTAGAGTTCATGGAAACCCTAAACACATTTCTCTGAGTATTTCCTCTGGGTCTGACCTGGGTTTATTTCATGGGAAGACAATCTGTCTCTTTCTAATCCACTTACTTTCTAATCCACTTACATTTAATTTATTAAAAGGTTTTTGGCCAAAGTTATTGAGTCCCCAAAAGCATTATGGGTCTATTTTATAAGACTTTTAAAATTCTATTTCCTGTGAATGAAGAATCTATTTTGCTTCAAGTGGTTTGACCAAAACCTCAAAAAAAGTAACACTGCTTCTAAATTCAGAACAAAAGAGGCTCAAGTCTGTCCTAAACGCTATAAACACTCTTCTTACAGGCAACTTAAACACGCCCTGGCTCTCTGACCGTAAGACAGGTCATCTGGCCCTCTCAAATGTTGACCATTAAACAGGAAAGATAAAGTAATCTTTCTTTAAGATGAAATTTAAAGCTAGCAAACATGGAAACAGGTCACTCACTAACTGTGTGGCCTCCACTGATCAGTTTTCCTCTTTGGGTCTAAACATTCCCTACTTTTAAATAAAAACGGTATTTATGTTCTTTGTCCACAAGGTGTCCAAAGGATCATGAGAGATTATATGTGTATAGCCTCTGCCAAGTATAAGGGATAATTTCATTATTAACATTACCAACTCTACAATAGGAAGGTAGAAATAATAAAATTGGCATTCCCAAAAGATTACCCAAATTAAAATGTGCTGTTCAGTTCATAGCAAAGATTGCCATGCTGAAGTATTTGCTTCAAGAACTCAGTTTACAGATGTCATCAAAACTTATCTCTCAGGGGAAAGTCAATGAGCCCATCACTATGGCAACAGTTGACATGAGAGCATACAGTTATGTGAATGTCCAAGTGTCTAAAATAGTCACAGCATCAATTATGAATAAATTATCCAACTAAACTTGCCCCTTTAGCCCAGTAATAAATAGCTATGTTAAGCATGGCTTACACAAAACTTTTCCTTGAATTTGATCATGATGTAATTTTTATTGCAGACTCAAATAGGGAAGGTTAATGATAGAGCAAATGTAAAGGGAAAGAAGCTAATTTGGGTGAAACATTAACTTCTTCAACTTTCAGACCACAGCAGAAAATATGACGGTTAATTTTACATCTTGTACAGAGTAATACACAGGACTGTAATGGCTTCAAAATGAGCTAGCAAATGAAGAATTAAGTCTTCCAAAAACTCAGAAACAATTTGTTCATTTTTATTAAAAGTGTATAGCAACATATATTATTCATTGACTCAAGTGACATATTTTCCTGTCAGGAGAACTGAATTGTGAGAATTACATTTGTTTCCCAATGTATTCTATGGGACAATGCCAAAATGCAAGCTCACAAGCAGGAAACTTCATATCCCTAGTAGATTTTCCACATGTCGCTGCTAGTTGAAAGTTTCTCCCCTAAGAGGCAATGTCTGCTCCCGAGGATCACCAAGGGCAACAGTAGTGGGTGGGTTGTGGTGCGGGGGAGGGTGTTATTAGGAAGATCCTCCATCAATGTTTCTGAAGCTTTATCATTTTCAATTGACCTGGAACTGAGACCACTAAATGAAGGCAGAGTAGTAAATGAAACTTCATTCTAAAGAATTGGTATTCACAAGGGAAAGCCATGGATGTCTCCCAGTAGCTTCAGATAGCTAACCCCTTTCAAGCCAGTTCAGTGGGGCTTCTCTTAGAAGAATGGAGAATCAGTTTTAGAATTTATGGGCTGAAAAGCAGATAGAGCATAATATAGCATTACTTCACAGCAAGTTAAAAAAAAAACCACTTTATTTAGAAAAAGTGGAAGAAAGAAAAAAGAAAGCATGGATATTCCCAGATTAGTGGAGGGGATCCGCTAAAGAAGGATTCCCCATAACCATTTTTAATGTAACCATTTGAAATACAAAAGGTACCCTTAGTTTGCAAGCAATACCAAAACAAACAGCAGACCAGATTTGACCCATAGACTGTTAGCCAACTTGAAAATGAACTTCAAGAAGAAAGTTTGGAAATATAAACCTCAGTGGCAATCAGATAAGACAAGATAATATTTTCCAAATAACGTCCTCATCCATATTATCTTGTCCTTTTCTCTCCATTCAAGAAAAGTAATTTCACTGTTCCAGCACAAGACAAATCAATAGAGAAAAAGAAGTATCTCTTCCTGGCTTTTCAAAAGAAATCCTACATCCTTGACCTTCCCTAGAAGAGGTGGGAAATGAGAAAGAAAAGGAACTGCTATATAAAAGCAGATATGATGAGAGAAAAGATGGTGAATCTGAATTGCAAAGCAACCTTCCTGAGTAAACATTAAGGGCCTCAATAGGCAGATGGGAGAAGTTGGGTGCATTATTATGCAGTTCAGATATCTTGATTGAGAAACTGAGTGTGAGTGGTGGTTATTTTTGCTTCTTAGGGCTTATCCCCTTGAGATTGAGGAGTGAGCTTCCTAACTGCTAAAATGCTAAGTACAAAAAGCAATGATCTGATCTGACATCCAGATCTGATATTTGTCTTTTACTTTTTATGACCCACTTGAGTTCTAACTTTATGAAGGATCAAAATCAAATTATCCAGAAAGAGTGGGGCCAGAAAGGAGCAAATATTTCATGCATATGAAGTCCTGGATTCAATTCCCAGTCTCCTTTATACTTGCCTCCACAAAAAAGGAAAAAATTGTCCAGATAATAGATAGCAATTAGGTTTCTACTTGTGAGTCACATAACTAAATCAGTAGGCAGTGGTTTTCAGTCACAGGTCTATGAACTAGTGCAAGTCCTCAAGAGTAAAAAAGTTGATGACCACTAACATTGTTCATTGAGCTGATGAGGTTCTTGGGTTGTATTTTTATGTTCTTCAAGAAAGAATGACATTGTCAATCACTGATGCATTGCATACTTCATCTCTATAGAGGGAAATGGTATGCATGGTGGTAGACATGATATTTTTCCCTACTCATAGGCAGCTAATATGACTACTAGAGTTCCTTTTGATTCAGAATGTTGGCAATTGTTCAAGAGGACTAAGATTCAGGAGTTGTTCCAGAAACTTTTCTTAAGGTAATTTTTTTTTCACTGAGAGTCTAGCTTATCTTGACAAGAAATGAAGTGAAAGAGGTGAATTCTAACCCCAGCACAGAGAAACGTCATTAGGCTGTCCTCACTTTCTAAGTGTGCTAAAAACTTCAGGTAAAGAAGAGAGAGAGTTGAACATGGACTCTACTCTGATGAAGCAGTGAGTCACCTGGCCTCTCTAAACTTTACCATAAGAACCTGGTCCTTAGCTAGAGAGTATCAGGAGGATCAAATAGGAAAGCAAATAGCAAATGAACCCAGAACCCAGCAGGGATTCAATAGTTGCCAGTTTTCCTCTTTGCACAGAAAACTACTTCACACACACACACACACACACACACACATACACACACACACACATACACACACACACACCAAGAAAAAGCAATCCACAAAAAATTTATTTCTCTCTAGATTTTAGAAATCACTTGTTCCTTGGAATAGTAATTATTTTTTTCAAAGGACATAAAATTTAAAATAGTACTATGGTTTTTAGACTGAAGCAGTAGCACAACAAGTAGGGTGTTTGCCTTGCATGCAGCTAGGGTTGTTTCCTCCATCCCTCTCGGAGAGCCCGACAAGCTACGGAGAATATCCCGCCTACACAGCAGAGCCTGGCAAGCTACCCATGGCATATTTGATATGCCAAAAACAGTGACAACAAGTCTCACAATGAAGACATTTCTGGTGCCCGCTCAAGCAAATTGATGAGCAACAGGATGACAGAGACAGTGACAGTGACTATGGTTTTGACCTGCATATCTGCATCATATAGAGAGTTTTCTAGAGAAGCAGGTTGCCAAATCCTTCCTTTGACTTAATATTAACCAGGATCTCATATTTGGGCTTGGCAGAATGCTTGTTTCCACAATTTTAGCACCCAGTATGATTCAAGACAACCAGCTTCACACCCCAAATCATAAAGTGCATTCCCTCACTTTAAGTAAGGGGATATAACCTTACTCTATTTAAAAAGCAGCAGCCCTAAGGTTTTAATCTCTGGCATTCCATATGGTCACCCAAACCCCATCAGAAGTGATCCTGAGTGCAGAGCCAGGAGTATACCCTGAGCACTGCTGGTGTGACTCAAAAACCAAAACAACTTACACATTCCCCCAAATATCATCATTTAGCCCATCTTATCTCCCCCTCTCATTTTTTTCTCCAAAATGTTTTTCATTCAGGGCATACGGAGATAGTAAAGTGGTAAAAACACTTGTCTTACATATGGTTAACTCAGATTCAATCCCCTATAGCTCCATATGGTCCCCCAGGAACCACCAGGACTGATACCTGACCACAAAGACATGTGGTCCAAGAACAAAATATTTAAAAAAAATCTTTCTATTAATGATGTCATATGTATACTTCTCTTATTTGTCTTATTGCACCACCCGTGTCCTGAAAGCAGCTCTATAGAAGTGGCCTCGTGCTTTTATCCTGGCCACATCCCCAGAGCAGAGCCCAGAGTCTGGCTCAGTGAATATTCCTGAAGTGGTCTTATGGTAATACATGTTTTCATCTGACTCCAGAGGCTTAAAGAGGAAAGTCAAGATGGGGCGAAAGTGCTAGTTGAGAAATTACTTGATTCTACGCAGTCCCAGTGAACTTCTAAGAAAATAACAAAATAGATCATCCTTTCGTAGGCCTCCGCCATTGGTAATTTTCTCAACTCAGTAACTAACCTATAGCTTTGGCTTTCAACTGCTTGGCTGCGCAAAAGGTGAGGTGTAATATAAATCCAGAAACAGAGTGAAGGCAGCTAACTCCAACTCTCCAGTCCCCATAGTGTCCTCCATCCGCTTGTTCCTAGATACCAAGTTCCAGGTCCTCCTTCCATGACTTGCCCACTCGCTGGCATCTGGAGATGGTAGGGAGTGGAGAAGAGGGAGGCTGTTAACTTAGCAAAAGAGACACAGGATTATTTTCTTGTCCCAGGATCATATTTCATTTCGCTGACTTGGCTCCACATTTAAACAGCATCCCCCAGGCAAATAATACAATTAAGCAAATGGAGAGGAGATTTAGTAACAATAAATTCCACAGAACTGCTCATTCTTTAACATGCAGTTTTATAAGGAGACTTGCATTTTAAAGGATCAATCACTCTGAACCTCATGGGCTCAAACATTATATAGAAATTGCTAGCATAAACTCTTGGGGATTTGAAACACACACACACACACACACACACACACACAAACACAAGTTAAGAATTAGAAGGCCAGAACATACCCTCTTGTTTTACAATGGAAGAACTAAAAATCATGAAAGAAAAATAGGCTGAGTTTATACTTAAAAGAGTACAAGCCAAAATGGAAAGAAATGAGTAGAAAACAAAACAACTCTACTGAGAACCATTTAGTGAGGAAGAAGAGACCCTAGGAATCAAGCTCTTGATTGGAGCAAAGGATTGAACTGCTAACCAAAAAACATGAATCATCTTAGCAATACAAAAAGGATGTTCTGTGTAATTTTATACAAGGCAAGCTTTTGCATAATTCTATTTCTCTATGTATAACACAAGTTATAAAACCCAACCACCTCCATTTTTATCATCTCTGGTCACCATCTGTGTATGTACTATTCTCTTATTAACCACTTTCATTTAAGTCAACTCTTCTTGCTTGAACATGGCTACACACTGGGTGTCTGCAACAAGTATTTATTATGCCACGTGTTGCCTTTTGCAGCAATCTGAATGTTTCTCATAAAAGATACATTTTTTTTAGAAAACAAATGTTCCACTAATATAGAAAGAAAACTAGAATCACAGTCAAAATAGAAAGTAATGACAAAAATAAGTACAGTGTACTCTGGCTTTTTAGTTTGGATAGACTGCTTCCCTTCAGACCAACTTCTTTGTCAAGAGTAACAAAATGTGGATAAAAATATATGAAGTGTGAAAATAAAGTCAAAGAACTTCTGTTTGAAAACATTGGGAAGATACTGAGGCAGTTAAGACTTTGAAATGCTATGAGCCATGAGAAAAGAAAAGCACAAGAGAGTCCAGTACTTAAAGCAGTTTCCCTAGTTTCCCTCGGGCATCGACTGATTTGGAAACTTCATACTACTCAGAGGCTCGAAAGTCATGATAACAAAAATTGAGGCTCAAAGTCTACCAAGAAAATAAAATTTCCAACTGGGAACATAAAAGAACTACACAGTAGAAGTGAGAGTGCAGCAGAAACAGCTCAGCCCTCATAAATAATAAAATCCAATTTCAAGTTAAGCTCAATCCAGATGAAACAAGATGACAGACCAATACTCAAAACCACTTCATAGGAGCAAAAGCAAATGCAATTTTCTCTGGCAGAAGATAACATAATACAGACCTTCAAATTGACTCTACAATGTCATGTATTTTGTTCAGAATTTATCAAAAAAAATACCGAGACTGACCAACAGACATAATCAAAAACCAAGAAAAAATTAAATTTGTTCTGTATGTGATCAAGATGTTGGTGTTATCAGAGGGAAACTTCAAAATGTTCAAGTTTAACAATTCAAGAAAGTATTTGACAAGATGGCTAATTTTAAAAGAGCTATCACATTTACAAAATAAAAAATTCAAAAATATATAATTGAAATATACAATTGCCAAAAATAAGAATTTAATAGTGAAGATAATAGCAGCTTATACCATACAGAAAAATACACGGTAACCTGGAATATGGATCAACAGCAAATATTCATAGACTAATATTCATATAGAGTTAGATATAAGTACATAAATATACATAGAAAATGTTCCCCAAACATATAATAAATCATTAGAAGTATGCAAAGTTTTAATATGCCTGTATTTATAGATACTAAAGTATAAATAAGCCAAGTTGAGAAGATGAATACAAGCTGAAAAAAGCTTCCCCAACTCAAAAAAGAAATTAAGATATAAAAACCAAAAATAGATTTTACTCATTATAGACTAAGCAAATAAATTGTGATGTATTAAAAATGTATTACAGAGAAATAAAAATAATAAATTCATATTACATAAACAATACAGAGGAAGCTACAGCATGACCCCAAAGAAGCCAAATATATAAAAAAAATATCGAAGAGGGCCAGAGTGGTAGTACAGTAGGTATGGTGCTTGCCACGCAAGAAGATTTGAGGAAGAGGAAGAAGAGGAAGAAGGAGAGGAAGAAGGAGAGGAAGAAGGAGAGGAAGAAGAAGAAGAAGAAGAAGAAGAAGAAGAAGAAGAAGAAGAAGAAGAAGAAGAAGAAGAAGAAGAAGAAGAAGAAGAAGAAGAAGAAGAAGAAGAAGAAGAAGAAGAAGAAGAAGAAGAAGAAGAAGAAGAAGAAGAAGAAGAAGAAGAAGAAGAAGAAGAAGAAGAAGAAGAAGAAGAAAAGTGTTATACTAAATAAATTCCATTTGAATAAAGTTCCAAATTAAGCAAGCTTATCTAAAGAGTTTGAGGTCAAGAAACTGGGTTTTTTTTCTCCTCAGAGGTGTGAGAAATATTAGTTACAAAGTAAATGGACTTCTGAGTTATTTATAAAGCTTTGTGTGTTTTTCTGAGCTGTAGTTGTACACATGTTCATTCTGTGAGAAAAATAAGCAAGCTGTATACTTGTGCATACTTTTCTGTATCACTGAGTGTCAATAAAACATTTATAAAATAACCACATCAAAGAACATCTACAAACATCCCAATGTTTTTTGGAATTATTTAAATAAAATGTCAGAGCTGTTTTGAGTGCTACACTAATTTTTAGTCCAAAAAGTAAATAAATGTAAATCCACAAATAAATATACTTTGGGGAAAAAATAATGGGACCAAGGATAAAGCTCAATAGTAGAACATTTCCTTGAGTGTGTGAGATTGTGAGTTCAATTCCAAGTACCACCAGGAAAATAGTAAATATTCTCTATAAACTCAAAACTATATTGATAAATTCTACTAAGATCCAATTACCTGCTTACAACTCTGAATTCAAAACCTGACCTCTGTTGATTAAAAGATTCAAATAAAAGGCCAAAGAGATACAGCCCCTAAGGCACCCTCCTTCTGCATGTCTGAGGTGGATTTTTATCCTTGGCACCACCATATATGGTTCTCCAAACGCCTTCTGGAGTGAGCTCCGAGCACAACTGGGCTAGCCAAAAAACAAAATAATAATAACAATAGATTTTTAAAACAAATAAGAAAATTTTCAAGAAGCACTTAAAAGGTAGCACTGGGCTTAGATTCTCTTTTAGTGTATAATAAAAATAGTATTGCCAAGGAAATTGCTTTCTCAAAATGTGATATGGTAACATTTCTTGTGTTAAAATTAAAAATCCCTTGGTTAAACACCATGAATTTCACACACATTCTCTATGTGCACACTGACTTATTTGGTCTCAAAGTTTCCGCCCAACTAACCACTGGTAACTAACTGTCATTTTTCACACTCGGTGAAAGCTACAAACAGAACTAAACTCAGAAAGTTGGTTTCAAAGAGTAAAGTGGTGTTGATTCTATTTGTTGCCACTTTCACCATGTAGGCGTGCTCTCCCTACAGTGATATCACCATCACTCTCTTCCACATACCACAGTCCTGATGAACAAGCTCTATTCTGTTCTCCACCTCACGAATCAAAGTATCCACAAAGCAGTCAGCTCTACTTTCAAATGAAATACAAAATCTAACTGTTTCTCACTGTTTTCCAAATCCCCGTCATCCCTTTCAGAAACGGTCTCTCCCCTTTCACTGTGTCCTCCTTCAGTCTATGGTCAACAGAACAGAGTGATTCTCTCCAGTCCACGTCAGATTTATATCCCAGTATCTACTTACCTTACAACTAAAGTGTGTAGTTTTTAAACACTAATCCCCCCACCCTCTTACCTCAGCTAACCATGCTCTTTCCCATGATTTTAAGATGGTACTTTATGAATCAACTTAGAAGCAAGATGATGGAATATTTGTTTTTTGCTACCTGGCTTATCTTTTCATAGTGCCTGAATATTCATCTATGGTATAGTGAATAGCAATATTTGCTCCTTTACTTTCATTTAAATACTATTCTGAGACATAGGTATTATTGAACATCACTTTTCAGATGCAGAAACTGACATTGGAATTTTAAAAAATATATTATCCAAGGTTATGTGCATGTTAAAAGGTGAAATTTCAACTTTCCAGAAACTTGAAAATTTTCTGAAATTTCATCTCTGATTTGTCTTCTAAAATCTTTAACAAGGGGCTGGAGTGACAGCAAGGCGGGTAAAGTGTTTGCCTTGCACCTGGCCAACCCGGGTTCAAATCCCAGCATCCCATATGGTCCCCTGAGCACCGCCAGGAGTAATTCCTGAGTGCAGAGCCAGGAGTAACCCCTGTGCATTGCCAGGTGTGACCCAAAAAGAAAGAAAAATAAAAATAAAATAAAAAGTAAAATAAAATCTTTAACAAAATCCTTTGGGCATGAAACAAATAAAGTTGAAACTCTTAGGAATCAAATTTTTCTTTGAAAAACTATTTGATGCTACCACAATCTAATTAAGTAAAATAAGGTGAGTAATGTTGGTAGTCCAGGATCAAATTCAGATGAAGAGATAGATATGAAATAACTCATAATCACCATTTCTTTTCCTTCCTTCCACCCTTCCTTCCTGCTTAAATCAAGTACCATTCATTCTTGCTTATCTGTCTTCAACTTGTATGGACAATTCTGTTAAATTAAGCCAGATTCTGTTGACTTCAACTCACTAAACTTATCCTATAATCTACAATGACTACACTTGAAACTGAGTCAGCAGATAAATTTACTGGGATCTGGCTGATCCAGTAACATCTCTAGAGTTTGACTGAGTGTTAAGCAGGACGACAATTATCAGGCTACCCCAGGATTATTTACTTGGAGGCCAAAGTGTTACAAGGGAGTGGAAACCTTCTGAAGCCCTGGCTCAGAGATGACACTTCATCTGTTTCCTTCTAGTTTGAGTCATAAGGTCAACCCAGATTCAACAGCAAGAAAACACATCTCTTACTAGATAGGGCAAGAAAACCATCTCTCCAAGGATGTGTCCCATTTCCTCTGACTGCCTCAGTTGTCCCAGTAGGTGAACAGACCCTCTCAGACAAAGCACTTCCTGCACTAAACAGGTTCTCTTATGCATGTTCAGTCTAACTACCTGTAGTTCCACTGTCACTATCATCCCGTTGCTTATTGATTTGCTCAAGCGGGCACCAGTAACATCTCCATTGTGAGACTTGTTGTTGCTGTTTTTTTTTTATTTTTACACTTAAAAAAGTTTATCCTTTCCCATTCAATACTTGTAACAGAACATTTTTTTTCTTGGATTCTGGTAGCAAGAGCAATAGTTACATTTCAGTCGATATGAGCTATAATTGTATTGCATATTTAAGAAGAAAATGACTCAAAATTAAGAAAAAAATTAAAAACTATATCTAAAGGATGATCTACTGAACACTGAAGTTAGTACAGTGAGCAAGGCACTTGCCTTGGACACACTAACCTGGGTTTGATTCTGGCATACTATTTGATCTGCTGAGCACTGCCAGAAGTAATGTCCAAACAAGGAGCCAGTAGTATGGCTCGAATCCCTAAAATAAATTAATTTAATTTAAATGAGCCACCTATATTAACAATACACTTCTAAAGAAAATACAGAGATTGCAAATTACACATACTGGATGTTGCTCCATATAATGTCATCAGGGAAATGCAAACAACATTAAGATATCATGCCACGTCAACTAGAAGAACAAAATACAGAACACCAATATACTAGACACTTTGTGAAGGATGAATTCCCATTTACTGTTGGTGGGATGAAAACTGGTTCAATTTCTTTGAAAGACAGTGCCAAAGTTTCTTAATTGTGCCAATTTTTCACTAATCATATTATTTGATGTTTACCCAAAGGGGTTGCAATCATGTTGACAAAAGCCAAACATGGATGTACATAATCATTTTATTCATAGTGACAAACCTTAGAAAGAACCAGGATGTCATCAAGTTGGTAAAAGAATAAATAAACTATATTGCATCCAGTTAATAAATTGTAACAGCACTAAGTTATAGAAAATGTCCTGATAAGGCATGAAGAACTCATCAATGCTTATCATTAGGTTAATAAAGTTAGTTTGAAAAGATAAGATACTTTATATTTACCCTAATTTATGACATGGAAAAGAGCAATATATGGAAAAGTTTTGACAGTGTTTTTTGGTGTATGGAATATGCCACGGGTAGCTTGCAAGGCTCTGCCCCATGGGCGGGATACTCTCCATAACTTGCCGGGCTCTCCAAGAGGGAGGGAGGAATTGAACTGGGATCAGCCACGTGCAAGGCAAACACCCTACCTGCTGTGCTATCGCTCCAGCCCTGTACTAAACCTGTAGTTTAGTGTCAATAAACATCTTCTAGTTTGGATTGATAATTCTTTTTCTTTAAAATAGGGGCCTATCCACAGTGTTTCATCTAATAAATTTTCTGTTGTTATCTCTCTCTCTCTTTTTTTTTTGCTTTTTGGGTCACACCCGGGAATGCACAGGGGTTATTTCTGGCTCATGCACTCAGGAATTACTCCTGGCGGTGCTTGGGGGACCATATGTGATGCTGAGAATCGAATCCAGGTAGGCTTCGTGCAAGGCAAAACGCCCTACCTGCTGTGCTATTGCTCCAGCCCCTGTTGTTATCTCTTGTCTGTGAAGAAGTCATAATAAATAATTCTGGAAGTCATCCAGAGCTCACATAAATAATTTAATAGACCCATTAAACATCCTTGCAGATGTTAACTGAATCCCCATGACTTTGGGAACCAACCACCTCTAACAACAACAAAAAATCTATGTCTTGTAACCTTATCTTCTTCACTTGGCTCAAATGCATCCTCCTTCTGGACTCAAGTTTGCAATAACTTCATCAACTCACCAAAAATTACATGTTATTTTACTTTGCCACATGCAGTTTCTGCTGCTTGGAATAAATGCCCTACCCAGACTACATCTCATTCTTATGCATGCCATCATTCAACAAATATTTACTGATCTGCCAGGCCTACGATACAATGGAGATTGAAAATAAATCCAGTCCTTTCTCTGGCCTTTCTATCACTTTCCTGTGAGGCTACTGTCTTCTGAGTCCCAGACTGCTCTGTTCCCACATATGTGTATGTGTATAGGAATATGTACATATGACTATGTATACATGGATGCATATACAGATTGTGTACACACATGCATTTTACAACTCAAACAACATTAGATGATGATTTTCATAAATTGTTTCTCTTCCATTTGATTGTGATTCCTTTATAAATATCCCTGTATATCTTTATAAAGATCCCCTCAACTCATTACTCCAATATTATCAGCTACTTTTATTATAGTGGAAATTCAAATATTTGCTGAATTGAGAGGAATGAACATCACAGGAATAAGTTGCTCTTGATGATATTTACCTTCATTCTTTCAATTTGCAAATAAAAAAGAAAAATTAGATGCCCAAATGACTTATTGTGCTGGCTACATCCCATTTTAGCATCAATTTTAGCATTGAAAGGATGACTCATTTATGTTTTTGTTTTCATTTTTAAAATATGTTTTTTTTACTTAAAAAATTAGGAGGGCAAAATACAATTTATAAAAAGTGATTAAGAAATAGGGGTTTCAACTCTTATGGATCTGGAATAAAATTTGACCACTGCTTGACCTTGAGCAGGCTATGGTCACCGCAAGATTTTATTGTTCTCACCTGAAAAATGGAGCTGTCCAACAGGGCCTGTTCTGCTCGTCTTTGCATGATTTTAAAAGTATGAGATTTGTAATTCTTAAAAAGTGTGAGAATGCATGCTATTATCTTTGTCATTATTATTTTATTATTAATTTAAGTGAACTTAGGGGAAAATATCAACAAGTGTTTAGAGACTCAAGACTAGTTATGATGATATTCATGGGTTCTTCTCACTGGTTCGATGTTAAATCGATTTACAGCAAACCTCTCTAAACTTATAGAAAATTGGGATACCTTTTTTGTTTTTATTTCCTCCCTAGAAATTCCAGATGCAGCTTTTCTTTTTTCACCATAGCATTTGCCTACAGGAATTAAAGCATTAGCAGGGTCTTGAACACAAGGAAATGAATGCATTCCAAAGTACGATGGCATGCCCAGTATTTCAAAGAGGGTGATTCAGATGCCTTTATTGAACTAGTAGAACCTGCTTTTAATAGCCAGAAGATGTTCATTTCCTGAGGCTTGGTGCATATACTGAACTGTCCTTTTTCGGATACATAAAAATGGAAATGTGAAGGGTAGAAAACTATGGCTAAGAATGGTTTTAAACACTATTTTATGGTATATGAAAGGAGCCCTTTTATCTTTTACATCTTCACTTTTTATCGTCTGGGCTTTTATGAGCTGTGTGCTTGAACTAGACCCAAATCCTGGGTGCCACACTCAAAATCATATGGTACATCTGTTTCTCGGACTGAGGACATGTGGGATTCTGTGTATCAAAATCATTCTCTTACTCTGAAATCAGCACACTAATATTCAGTAGAAGAAAAGGAATATAGTGCATTGATATATGCACTATACATGGTGCATAAATATATGCAAAAAAGGTCAGGGCAGAGGACAGAAAAGCATCTGAAGAATCTATAACATCATAGCTACTGTCTAGAGATTTCTGGGTGGGGTATTTATCAACCAAAGGATTCATGAGTACTGTGAGTACCAGAACCTTAGCAAAGTTATATCTATACTATTTGCAAAAGACATACTCTATTATCCTTTCAAAATATAATCAAATGCATTTTAGACATTTTTCTAATACGGGATGGATTTTTAAAATAAAAACAATAGCAATCATTTAAAGTGAGTAGAAAGAGACTTTGTTTCGAAGCAAGACCTTCAGCAATAGGATCCCCTACTGTTGTTCGAAGAATCAGGTGAACTCTAGCAAAAGCAGTATTTTCTTTCTAAGGGAATTTTTTATTTTATAAAAAATGTGTGCCAAAAGTTAACTGAGGGCTATCAACTGTGCCTTGAGTCTGCATGTCAGTGATGTTGTCCAGAATTGACCCAAACTATACCGTAATAGCCGGGTGAAATTTGAGTATCAAGAAGTTGGAGGATGCAAAAGGAACCATTGAGAACAGTGCAGTTGGCATATAAGACAAACTGAAAGATGTGGTTGGAAATTATACTAGAAAGGTATGTTAGAGTGAAAGTATGAGAGGTTTTGAATGTCAAGCAAAAAAAAAAATGTCTAGAATTAGTGCTCTAAACAACAGAGAGCCATTGAAGTTTTTGAACAGATCGGTTTCTAGAGTTCATAAGGGCTTAGACTGCTCCTGTCCCTTCTAACTTTACTGGACGTTCTCATGCTCACCTGCAATTAGCAAGAGCAAGTGCCTCCCTCAGTTTCAACTACTCTTCCAAACTGATCAACATGATGCCTAGTGAACACATGCTGAATATTCATGAGCTCTCCTCTTCTCCAGCACAACGGATGCTCTATTTCTAGCCTCTGCTTTCTTCCACACAAACTCTATATCCTGTTGCTCTGGGCGACGTATCTTTACACCTTCTTCTTCGGGAGGGAATTTTGCTTTGAGCAAAGGTGCAGGTAAATGTTAACTATATACTTACGGTTCTGCTATTGAAGTTCCTTTTGCATGTAAGAATTTGGAGAAATTGACAAATTAGATTGACGATGGTATCATCTACCATTTTTCAAGAACTAAGAGTTAAGTTTTGTTTTGATATGCATATATATGCATATATGTGTACATATATATGTACATATATATTATGAGAAATAAAGCATTTGAAATAAAATTAGAAAATAGGGATCTCTCACTCATATCACTGGAAAAAGCAGAGGTGAGTAAGGGCTTTCCCCAAAAGAGCATTTGGAAGCTGTCATCTGAATGAGTCCCATCAGGACTTCTAGGAGCAGTGGAAGGGTTGGGGGATGAGTAGCAAGGTTTTCTTTTCTATTCAAAAGCTCTGCTTGGGATGTTCCATAATCTCCAAGTTCAGCATCGATAACCACTTTGGACAAGAGTCCAAACTATAAGCCCAGTGATATGTGACTACACATGAATAAATTAGAGTTGGGATGGATCAGCCTTACTACTTGTGAAATCAAATTCACAAGATGAAAATAGCTTCCTTGATAGGAATAAGTTGAGATGCTGTCCTCATATGTAAGGAGGTGCTCACTTACCAGCAATGAGGAGATATGTGTGCCATATCAGGAAATCATATCTCCTAATTGTCAGGATCTATGCTAAATATCCTCCTTGCATACTACAGTCCTACAGTCCCTGCCCTGAAATGAAGTATGATACTTTCAAGCCTCCCTGAATGTCTGTGACCAAATTTTTTCTGGGACATGAAACAAGTCCTTTGTTTTTTCTTCTTCAAGAAGCAATATCCAGGAAAAATTCCAAAACCCACCACGTGAGAGAAATCCTAAACCACCACCATGCAAGCTGTAAGACTCCCTCTCATTCATAACCTTGACCAAAGGGCAATTGCATGGAGGTAGAACAACCAATCTCACCACAGCTCAGCACCAGGGGGAAGCACTTCCCTCAAGCCAGTGTCCTGAGGAATATTGGAAAGAAACAGTAATAGACTGGGGCACTTCCCCAGACCCCCTTTTAAGCTTTGCCCAGACTGGGGGAAGAGATAACAAACTTGCTCTCAGATAATCTTCTGGCAAAGATCACCATTTCTCCTAGTTTCATCATGAATGTTTTCGCAGTCTAACAAATTGGCTGCAGAGTAATTTCACCTTGAGAGGTTATGAATGGGAGGGAACATTACAGCTTGCGTGGTAGTTTAGGCATTCTCTCGCCTCGTGAGTTTTGAATTTTTTCCTGGATAATACTCATCACTCTTCCAATAAAGCATCAATAGCGAAGATACATAAATCCCTTGTAAAACTGGAGCTTTACAAGAAACCAGAAAAATCAATAAACCCCATCCAAAAATGGGAAGAAGAGACAAACAGAACTTTTCTCAAATACAAAAGACATACAAATGACCAACAGTTATATGAATAATGTTCTGTACTACTTATCAGGAAAATGCAAATTAGAACAACAATGAGATATGCACATATCATAACAAGAACAGTGTTGGTGAGGATGAGGGAAATAATGGTTTCAGTATTTTTTGGAAAACAATATGGACATTTCCCTAAAAACTAAGAGTTGAGCTTATATATGAGCCGGCAATCTCACTTATTGGTATCTACTTCAAAGGCCCCAAAACTCTATTCAGAAAAAATCCATATGCATACCTATGTTAATTTCAGCACTATTTACAATAGACAAAATATGGAAATAACATAAGTGTCCAAGAAAGACAACTTGATTTAAAAAATAATCTATATTACACATACACAGTGGAATACTACTCAGCTATAAAAAGAAAACAGAATTATGCAACAGGCTTTCCGGCCCTGCGTGAGATCGACCACGGAGGCAACTGAACCACTTTGGACATGAGCGGCGCCCCCAAAATGCCTCCACACTGTGTGCTCGGAGCTACTGGCCCAGACGCTGCCAGCGGGGTATGGTCTTTTCTCTCTCAACTCTTTCTCTTTGAACGCAGCGAGGCAATAGCCGGTTTTTAGACTATGCAGGAAGCCCAGGAAAGCTGATGGGGCGGGACTTCCGGATCCGCCCTGTGCCGGCCGACATTTAAGCACAGAGCCATGTGGGGACGCTCCTTTCCGGCCCCGCGCGAGATCGACCCCGGAGGCGACTGAACCACTTTGGACACGAGCGGCGCCCCCAAAATGCCTCCAAACTGTGTGCTCGGAGCTACTGGCCCAGGCGCTGCCAGCGAGTGATGCAACTACCAAAAGAATTTTCCCTGGACTTCATATAGAAATCCAAAATGCAACCTAATATCTCTTGATTGTCAGCAACATGTAAATGTTCCTTTTTGGCAGGGCTTACCATTGGGGGAAACTCCAAACAATAGTACTGAGTTTTTTGTTGAAGGGTAAAAGATTGTAGCGATAGAATTTTAGGCAGAATTTTCCCTGGACTTTATATAGAAACCCAAAACCACGCGGCCGCAGCAGCCTAATGTCATCTAATCATCGGCAATATGAAATGGTTCCTTTGTAATGGGTTGGACTTTGGGGGGACCATAATAGGGTTAAAGTTTGTAGCTACATGTAATTTCTGGCTGTACTTTCCCTGGACTTTATACAGAAATTCAAAGCCGCGAGGCCGCTGCCATGGCCGCGCAACCTATTGTCATTTAACCATCACCAATATGAAATGGTTCCTTTTTAATGGGTCGGACTTTGGTGGGAAATCCTAACAAGAATAGTAAGCCTTTTGCTGAAATATTGAAGGCTACCAAAGTGGTAGCCATCTCTATAGACTGAACTAAGCCATATCCCCACGCCGGCTGAGAAGAAATATCCTTCTTTCTCGGGAAGAAATATGGCGTGGCGTTAACCATAGTATGATGTCCATTAAGCTGCCACGGACCTGGTGGCGTGGGAATGGGATACAAGGGAATAAATTATTATGTACTTGGAACAGCGGGACGCTGGTGGAATCTCAAGCCGGGGCCGATACCAGCGTATTACTTTTGGTTCCAGAAACTGCTTGCAGACATTCTACCAGACTATCAACTAAGCCAGAGCCCCATGCCGGCTGATGACGAGAAATAACCATCTTTTTTGGTTTGTTTTCCCTTTGTCAGGCAGCGTGGTGATTACTAAACAGGCGTGATCTCGGTGGCGCGGGACAAGGGGGGAAAAAAATAGAAAAGTTATGTAACAAACAGCGGGACTTAACATCTCTACATTCTCAGCAATGGAGAGTCATCAAATGCTTCCTTGACAGTGGGACTGTCTTTTCTTTTTTGGGGGGAAACCCTAGCAACAATAGTGAGTTATGTGTTGAAACATGGACTGTAACCAAGATAAAGCGTAAACGAAGTGAAACTTATCACTTACAAGGGAGGGGACTGGGGGGACGGGAGGGGGCGGGAGGTATAATGGGGTGGTTGGTGATGGAATATGGGCACGGGTGAAGGGAAGGGTGTTTGAGTATTGTATAACTGACATAATCCTGAGAACTATGTAACCCTCCACATGGTGATTCAATAAAATTTAAATTTAAAAAAAAAAGAATTATGCAATAGGCTGTTCCATGGATGGATCCGGAGAATATCATGCTGAGTGAAATTAGCCAGAAAGAGAGGAACAGATATCAATAATATGTAAGATATAACAAGACATAGTAAGGGAGTAAACCAGGACAATGGTAGTGGACATTCTGGTGGAGGGTATGGTATTGGGACATTGAATGTGTGAAGCCCTACACTAACAACATTGTAAAACACAGTGCCTAAAATGAAAAAGTAATAATAACTTTAATCAAAGTAGATGCTGTTTCCAATAAGTGCATTATAAAATTTGTGCACATGATAGAAATTAATTCGACCACTTGTATTTTGAGTTTAAATATATATATTCCTTTCTATAATCTGCAAGTTTTTTTATGTAATAATTCTTTGCCGAATGGTCACAACTGTCAGAAACTGCTATAGGTTCTGATGGTATGAGATGTAATATAGACAAAGATCTCTCTTCACTTTAAAAACATTTCTCTAGGCGGGGCTGGAGTGATAGCACAGCAGGTAGGGCGTTTGCCTTGTGCGCGGCCGACCCACGTTTGATTCCCAGCATCCCATATGGTCCCCTGAGCACTGCCAGGAGTAGTTCCTGAGTGCAGAGCCAGGAGTAACCCCTGTGCATTGCCGGGTGTGACCCCAAAAGCAAAAATAAATAAATAAAAACATTTCTCTATATACACCTTACATTCCCCAATATGCATTTCTAGAAGTAAAAACATTGAACAAAAGGGCATATCGATTTAATTCATACTCCCCCAAGTGCATGTAGTAGTGTCTTTTCCTCTCCTAAATAATGACCTTCTAGCATACTGAGTTGGAGGGAGCAGTAATTGGTAGAGGCTCGAAGGCTTGTGTTACCAAAAACTCACCAAGGATAAAGAAAAACACCTTCTTAGTTATAAAATAATAAAGAAAAGATGAGGCTCAGTACTCAATTTCAGAGTGAGAGTAAACTCGTTCTTATCTGGCTCTATCACCTGCTAGGGAATGACTTTGGGGAGTTTGTTACCCTTCCTGTGTCTCAGCGTTCTTATTAGAGAAATGGGTATAAAAATAATATGCACGGGGCTAGAAATAAAGTACATCGCGTAGGGTTCTTGACTTGCAGCTGATTGCCCAGGTTTGATCCCAGCACCCCATAGGGTCCCCTGAACTCCACTGGAATGATCCCTGAGCACAGAGCCAGGAGTAGGCCTTTAGCGCCACTAAGTGTGCCCCCTCCCACAAAAAAAAATGTTCCATAGGAATAGTGAAAGCATTCAGAACTTATATGGTAAGTTTATCATTTGTGACATTTAAATACATAATTGGCTGTATCCATATTGGCTGCATGCCAGGAAAACACTCTCTGCACTGTCTTATCTCTGGCCCCCAAAGAAGATTTTAACATCAAAAAATTCTTTTCAACCAATAAAATATTGGGGAGATAGTGGTTTGGGTGCTACATCAGTAGTGTTGAGGCTGCTCTCAGTTCTGTGTTCATTGCCAGCTCCTAGAGTACTTAGGGGACCATGCAGTATCTGGGGATCTAATTGAAGTTGTCTAAATGCAAGGTAGGTAATTTAACTGCTGTATAACTCCAGCGCAACCCAGACAAATTTTGAAGAAACATTTGTTTTAATTATTCTTTTTCATCACATTCTATATAGCCTTATGCTTCATCTAGATTCCTAGGCAGCATCAAACTTCTTTGTCCAAACATGATGGCCTCTAGTTATCTGCATTACAAACCGTAATGCTCAAAAGGAGAGAGAGAGCAAGAAGAATAGTGCCTGCCACAGAGGCAGGGGGTGGGGTGGGGTGGGGGTGGTAGGAAGGATACTGGGTACATTGTTGGTGGAAAATGTACACTGGTGGAAGGATAGGTGTTCAATTATTGTATGATTGAAACTCAAAAATGAAAGTTTTGTAACTATTTCACAGTGAGTCAATAAAAAATAAATAAAATTTATTTATTTTATTTATTTGTGCACATAATAGAAATGTCATGCTGAATGAATAAAAACTTCTTTGTCCTATAAATATGAAACTTGGTCTACCTAGGTCTTACTTCAACTGCCTTTTCATTGTCACTAAGAAACAGAATTCCCTGGGACAAAATACCCTACCAAGGGCTCTTATTCTGAAGAAAAACTCCAAATGTTATTATCTAAAGTTTCTAAAGTTCTCTATGCCATTGTCTTTCAGAAAAGTGCCAAAATTTAGAAAAGACTGCATTTTGAGGGGTGTGACAAAATATCCACAGATTTCTACAGGAGCTGTGAATTCTGACATAAGTTCATTGGTGATTAATGACATCAGGGAAAATATGCCAGCAGGCATTGATGTTAAGAGAGAAAACTATTTTAAACATTCCCAATTCTAATTAAATATTTTTTCTTATAACACTTGCAACCTAAAAATAGGTTTGATCTATCCATTGGGGGGCACTTCAAGTTGACAGGAGAGGTTTAATTAGATTGATTCCGGCAAGAATGTTATTCTTCTAAGTTTCTGATACTCATGTTAACTCCAGCACGGGAGTCTAACTTGCATGTGTATGTGGTGTCTGCTAAAGTGGAAGAGTATTTCTACAAACCCCTAGCTCTGCAGGAGGCTTGAAGAAAGGCATTTTCATACTCGGTATATTAGACCCTTGAAAAAGAAATCCAGCAATTTGTTGATCATAAGTTTATTTAACCCTTTACACACGAAGTATTTTATAGGCTTAGAGTCAGCACAACACAGAAGTAGCAATAATATACCTCTCATGAGTATCTTATGCAATAAAAATGCTACCTAATTCACTCTCTCAAGGTCTAATGGAGGTCGAATTAATGCTAATTTAGGCAAGTAACTGGTAGTTAAAAAAACAGATAGTTGGAAACCGATGAACATGGAGGATGTGACCAATGTTTCACTGCTAAAAACACTCAGACATCCACTAATGTATCACTTTGCATTTATTTGCTCACCCATTTATTCAACTAGCTTTTTTGTGTTATCCTACTATCCAGCCCACCCACAATCTGATCTGCTATGGTCAAACACACAAAAAGTATAAGGTCTTCTTCTCTCTTTTCTTTTTGGCATTTTTAGTGGAAACTTTCACAGAATAAAGTCCTCCAAGTTCTTATTAGGAGCACACAAATGGCAGGAAAATCAAACTAGGTTCTTCTAGCAGCAAGGAGAATGTTGGAGACAGTGAATACTGTGAAAGCCTCAGTTTCTCAAAGCGTTGAGTTTGGAGTTGGGATGCAGGCTATCTCCCAACACCGTGCCCTCATGCTGTTTACCTTGACAGTTAGCCAGACAGAACATGGTATCTCGGGCTTGTTTTGCAGTTTTTTATTATAAATAAGATTGAAACTTGTTTTCAAATATTTATTGGTTAATTGAATTTACTCTATAAATCACGCACTTAGGTCCTTCACTCATTTTCCCTTTTTCTTCCTTATAATTTATTATTATTGAGATAATATGGTTTACAAGAGTGTTAACATTTATGCCTCAGGCTACAATACAGGCACCATACCCAACACCAAAGTGCCACAAACCCTCCACTGTTGCCCCTAGGTCTCTTCATTCATTTTTTGGACTGGTATCCTCCTATGGATAGATTTCTAAATATTCTTTACATGTTTTTAATGCTCCCCCCCCCATGATTATATTATTTTACACATTTAAAAACTCATTCCTGCTTCCATGGCTACTCATTTGGGAAAATGCAAATCAAAAGCACAATAAGATAGCACCTTCTGTGGATATGATGAGTCCTATACATGGTGAGAAGGGTAGAGCTGAATCCTGAATTTTTAAAGAATTGTAACTAAATGGCAAATCAAAAAAAGTGATTAAAAGCAATATTGCCCCATATCTCTTGGAATGGCTATTATCTGCGAGACATCAGATCACGAATGCTGGCATGGATGTGGAGAAAATGGTGGATGCACTATTGGCAAGTTGCAAGCATATTTTACTAGTATAGCCTTGGACTGGAGTGATAGCACAGCCAGTAGGGTGTTTGCCTTGCATGCGGCCAACCCAGGTTTGATTCCTCTGACCCTCTCTCAGACAGTCCAGCAAGCTATCCATGGCGTATTCAATATGCCAAACACAGTAACAACAAGTCTCACAATGGAGATGTTACAGGTGCCCACTCAAGCAAATTGATGAACAACAGGACAACAGTTCTACAGTGCTACAGTATAGCCACTATGGAAAAAGTATGATTAAAACACAAGAAATTATAATAGAATAACCATATAGTCTATAAATTCCATTTCTGGGGACCTAGCCCAAGGAAACAAATCACGGAAGAGATGGTTGGCTTCCTGTGTTCACTGACACATCACTCACAGTATTGGAAACAACCAATGAACATTAAGAATAAATGTATCACAAAAAAGATAACATATAGATATAAATGTAGAGATATACAGAAATATATGTAGAGAGACATAAATATGTAATATTACTAAGACCCTATTTTCCTATAAATGGATGAACCTTGAGGGCATTATACCAAGTAAAGTTAACCAGAGAACAATAAATGCTCTTTGGTATTACTTATATGCAGCATCTATTAGAAAAAGTCAAATTTATAGAATCAGAGAATGGGAAAAATGGTTGATAGTAACTGGGTGGAGAGAGGGTAATGAGAAGTTGGTATAAGGTACAAACTGTAGTTACTAGATGAGAAACTAAGGGCAAAATGCATAACATGGTAACTATAGTTGATGGCACATTATTGTATAATTAAAATATGCTAAGAGTGGAGAATGCAAGTGTTCTCACAAAAAAAAATAGCACTGTGTTCATCAATTTGCTGGCACAGGCACCAGTAACGTCTCCATTTTGAGACTTGTTGTTACTGCTTTTGGCATATCGAATATGCCACGGATAGCTTGCCAGGCTCTGCCGTGTGGGTGGGATATTCTCCATAGCTTGCTGGGCTCTCTGAGAGGGATGGAGGAATTGAACCCCAGTCAGCCATGTGCAAGACAAACGCCCTAACCACTGTGCTCCCCCCAAAAATCAAATCGATTTTTAAAAATAAATTAGTCCTTCATCAGCAAATAATTCCCATGTTTTTAAAGAATATACTTTGGGTCATGGTTTGCTGAAAATTGTTTAGTTCTTATGTAACTGTCTTTATATATATGTATGTATGTATATACATATATGTATGCATATATATATATGTATGTATACATATGTGTGTGTTGCCTGGCAAGCTACTCATGGTGTACTCTCTATGCCAAAAACAGTAACAATGATGGCCCTCATTCTCCTGATCCTGAAAGAGCCCCCAATACACCATTGAGCTACACTAGTACATGACAGGGAAAACAAATGGAGACATTACTGGTGCCCAATTGAGCAAATTGATGAACAATGGGATGACAGTGATACAGTGATGTGTGTGTGTGTGTGTGTGTGTATGTGTGTATAGTCTTAGGAAACATGTTTGAAGACATTGGCATTTACAATATGTTTTAGTTCATTCATCTTTTCTACCTTTCGGGATTTTGGGTATGAAGTAAGAGGTAGAATCTAGGGCTGTTTTTCCCTCAATTCAGTTTCCTGAGTTTTCTTTAAGTCTTCCACATGACTCTACTGATATTCAAAGACACAAACCAAATGGCTTCATTCTGCTGACCAAAGCATCAAATGACCGCCAGTAAAATGACCACAAGGCAATTAACAGGTTCCATCAAAAATTACAGAGGAGAGAGCCAAATATTTTCCCTCTGAGAGTATTATTAAGAAAAGTATTTTGTCTTTAGCTATAGCAAGAGGGGACAAATGCTACTGGAAAAAAAAATCAGAGAAATGTTTATTTTGAGCTAGTGATCATGATGCAGATTAAGAGACACAAATTATACAAATGTCAGGTGGGACTCAAGGGTTGATTCCCATTTTTAAAGACCAAGAATAACTTTCCTCTTAAAAGCACATAAATATCAGCTAATTCACATGCTAACTTCCTTTGCCAGGATGAAAAGTCCATGACCTTTCTGTGGATTAGATTTCTGACAACCACACTCAGTTGCTACTTAAGAAGGTTGTACAGGGGAGCTAGGGCATCTTGCTTGACTCAGAAGTGTCTCTGGGCCTTGAAAAATACAGGCCAGCCATACCCCAATGTTGTCCTTGCTACAGGCAGAATGAACAAGTCAACACTCAGATATTCTTGCTGGCAGGTCTCCACATACATCTCAGACAGCTCTTCCATTCTTTCTTGGTTGATCAGTCCTTGTTTTCAGAAACTTGGATGGGTCTAGGTTTGAGACCTGTCTATTTATCTCTAGCTAACATCTCCTTTCCCTTATTTCAATCCTCCAATAATCTGGGCACATACACATGAGAACAGTTGTGGCATTGTCCTACTGTGATGGACGAGACAAATCGGTCCCCTGATCCTGGAGGGCCTACATTCACAACTGAGGCCAGATACTACTGTCTGTACAGCCTCTCAGAGTGCCCCACTCCCCGTGAATTTGGAAGTTCCCAGGATTAGAAAGGGATTTCTTTTTTATTCATCTTTAAAGATTTTTTTAATCAAAAGAATATTTTGTAAAAATGTGAAAATTATATCCATTTCAAATTTCCGTGCCCACAAATAAACTATTGGAACAGAGCTGCCTCCATTCACTCACGTATTACCCAATTGTGCTCTTCACATGGAGACAGCAGAATTGAATCATTGTGACAGAGACCTTATGGGCACAGAGCTTAAAATATTTTCTATCTGGAAGGGTTTGCTGTTCTAGAAGACAGACTAAACAGGAAAATAAAATGATTACAGCCTGGGGAGACACTCTGGAGGACGCCATGGGGTGGGAGGCAGGGAGGTGCTCATTGCTGGGCTCAGGGAAGGTGTCATTGGAGAGACGTGATTTGAACTAAGACCCCCAGGCAGCAAAAACTTAGCTTGTCCAGGGGAGAAAAGTCCAGGCAATGGAAATAGCAAGGATAAGAGCCTGAGGCATGAATATTCAGAGGCAGGAAGCTACAGAGATGAGACTCAGACAAGACTTAGTTACTTAAAGAAAGGATAGCTGAATGAGGAATATAAAACAACAGAATGGGAGACTAACACCCAAGAATAGTAGCAATATGTACCAGGAGATTTGCTCCATGGCTTTGAAGCCAGCCTCACGTGCTGGGGGAAAAGACAGCTCAGATAAAGAAAGGAACACCAACTAAAATGTGGTGGAGGATCCACTCGGATGTGAGAGACGGGTTGAAAGCAGACTATAGATTGAACACGATAGCCACCCTGTACCTCCATTGCAAACCACAACACCCAAAAGGAGAAAGAGAACAAAAAGGAATTCCTTATCACAGGGGTTGGGGGGGGACAGGATGGGGGAATTCGAGGGACTCTGGGGCCATCGGTGGAGGAGAATGGGTACTGGTGGAGGGATGGGTACTCGAATAATGTATGACTGTAACACAAGCATGAAACTCTGTAACTGTGCCCTCACGGTGACTCATTAATAAAAAAAAAAAAAATTTAAAAAAAAAGAAAGGATAGCTGAATACTCCAGCAGGTCAGAAGGAAAGAAGCATGCAGGGCTTGGGTGGTATGGAAATGTAGACCATAGTGAAACCACAGCATATTTTAAAGGTGGAGCTCATAATATAGTGCTAAGCTAGGTTAAGAGCTAGAAGCCACTTAAACTCGGCAATCAGTGATAACTTCAACTGAGGAGAGAACAGGGGAATCTCAGTCTGCATGGGGGTAAGGGAAGAAACTGCAAAGTTGACTTTGAGATACTTATAGAAAGATGTCAGATGGAGTGGAACTGAAGGGTCTGCCACTCAGGGGAGAGGGTGAGGATGAAGCGAAGAAATCTGCCCCTCTGAAGTGGTGGATTTAAAGAAATTCATCCCAAAGATGCTGGTCAGAATCTGGTATCTTCCCTGCCAGCAGTCCAGTGTGAGGTCTCCATGGCCAGTGCCGCCCGCCCAACTCGCTAACCCTCGCCTTTCCAATCAGAGGAATGCTCTCTGCACATCCATCTGGCCATCTGACAAACATTTATGAGCATTTTTTTAAAGCCCCATTATCTCTTCAAGTCCTATACGTCACTCACTGCCTTCTGTCCGCAGGCATGAAGCAGGGCTCCTGGAGGGAGGACGAGTTTTTATTACAAGAGGTCGCCACACCTCATTATACAGGGCTCATGAAAAATGCTTCCTGCTCGACTGAAGCAGCTCTGGGCCTGTGAAAACCCACCTCCTGATTTCAGCAGGAGAGCTTGACTTGGAAATGCCAAGGTAGTTAGGTAGACCAGAGGGCTCTTTAGACTTCTGCAAGCATTTTGAGTCACTGGGTCACTGAAAAACCATTAGCAAGGTCGCCTCTCAGGCATCACTGGCACCAGTTCCCCATCTTTTTGGCAAGTTCCATCTTGTAAGTATGCAAGCATAAAATTACCTAATTTGTACCCCCAGAGATCCCCTCTGCATTCTTTCTGTCTGGAAGGACCTCCCAAGCGCTCCCTTAGAGAAGTGCTGACCGGCAACCAAGGTCCAGGGTAAATCCCGAAGGCACAAACCTACCACCCCCCAAGTCTTGGACACTCAGTGAAGACTCCCAACAACCAAGAGAACCTTCAAGTGACTGTCCTAACAAAAATGGGAGATTTCATGGGCTGTCTGAAAAAACACAAACTTGATCAAGATTAGCTGCTATTTCCATCCTCCTTCCCCCACCAACTCCTCTCCCTCACAGCGCCTCTCCCTCCCGCTGATCTCAGGCTCCTTATCTATCCCAGGAAGGAGTTTGTTTCCTCTTTCCGAGGTACCTGATGAACGTGGTGCTCTGCCAGCCTTGGGAACGTAGGTATGAGTGGAGCTCAGTATTAGGCACATCACAGGGTTTCATACTTCAGTCCCAAGGAGGCACCTTCACCACTCCAAATTTACATGGGGAAACTAAGGTGCAGTGAGATTAAGCAACACATCCTAGGAGGTCCCATAAGCATACCTATGCCATTACGTCCTTCCCCGAACTGGCAGACACAGCAAGTAGAGGCAATGCCAAGGTTCAATCCCAGAATTCATCCAGTTGCCTCATTTGAAGGGCTACTCAGTCAGGCATATCTCCCCAGAGAGGATTCCTCCTGCAACTCTAGCACCAATTTTATTTATTCAGGCCCTTATGTATGTACTGAGTACTTTCCCTTTCCTCCTTCCCATCCCTTCAGCAGCCCTGCTGTTGAGATGAGGGGCATTGCACGTGGAGTGCTTGCACACAAGTTGTCCAGGGCTCAAACTCATTTGGTTGTGTTTTTTGTACACATACTTGATTGCAGAGCTCACTGGGGGCCATCAGGGTGCACTTATGCTGGAGAGTCCCTGGTGTTTCTTGAGATCTGATACTTAAGCGTTCTGCAACTTTCTTATCACCCCTGGAGCCTGGGAATAACATGGTTAGACTCTACAGGGAGCAGGTGAGTGATGGCCAGAATCTTTGTGGAAGTTCCACACGGTCTCATTCTAGCTCGCAGGCTTTGCAACAGATCGTTTATTTTATTTTATTTTATTTGTTTAAATGTATTTATTTTTTAATTAGTGAGTCACTGTGAGAGTATAGTTACAGATTTACATATTTTCGTGCTTGTGTTTCCTTCATACAATGTTCAAGAGCCCATCCCTCCACCAGTGCCCATTCTCCACCACCAATGAACCCCGTATCCCTCCCACCCCCCAATCCCATCCCCCCACCCCACCCTGCCTCTGTGGCAGGGCATTACAATTTGTCTCTCTCCTTTTGAGTGTTGTGGTTTGCGATAGGGGTATTGAGTGGCCATCATGTTCAGTCTCTAGTCTACTTTCAGTATCCCTTCCTTCGAGGGATCTCCAATCACATTTTACTTGGAGTTCCCTTCTCTATCTGGAATGACTTTCCCCCAGCATGTGAGGCCAGCTTCCAAGCCCACCTCCTGGTATTATATACTACTATTCTTGGGTGTTAGTCTCCTACTCTGTTATTTTATATTCCACAGATGAGTGCAATCTTTCTATGTCTGTCCCTCTCTTTCTGGCTCATTTCACTTAGCATGATACTATTAATCTGGCACCTGTCCTTAGGCAAAAGTAGTGCAGCACCTCACTGGACTATTGTGAGGATAAGAGAGGCACCCCAAGGGTTGGGTATTTTATTTGTTGTGGTTATAAAGGTAAAATAGCTTACATTCATATTGAAAGTTGCTTTATAATGCTTTAAGTTGCTTTATAATGCTTTAAGACTTATAATGTTTCTGTGCCATAGCCACGTCCAAGTGCCCCAAACCCTCTGTAACTGGTCCCTAGGTCAAGTTATCTTTTTAAAAACACTTATGAGGAGCTGGAGCAATAGCACAGCAGGTAGGGCATTTGCCTTGCATGCGGCCAAACCGGGTTCGATTCCCAGCACCCCATCCCAGACCGTCGATGCTCAGGCGGTCCCCTGAGCACCGCCAGGGGTAATTTCTGAGTGCATGAGCCAGGAATAACCCCTGTGCATCGCAGGGTGTGACCCAAAAAGAGGGGAAAAAAGTTAAAAACACTTATGAGAACTTTCATTTTTTATTAAATTTTTTTAATCTGGGCTGGGTGAAGCACAGGTGCTGAATGCATGCATGGATGGGATCCCGAGTTTAATGCCCAGAATTGCCTGTCCTTCCATTCAGCTCTACTAGGATAGCCCTGGTGATTCCACAACACTAAAGGGTCTGAACATCACAGAATCACACATCTGAGTACATAGCCATCTGGCTCACAGCACCAGGCTACATATTGTTGGGAGTTTACTCCAAGGCCATAAAAAAAATCCACTATTTTTGCCAATTCTTTTATTATGTATTTACTTGCTTTACTTTGCTTCCCATCCACTTCTCCTCAAGTAACATTAATTCTAGTTTCTATCTACGCTAGCTTCTCCCTCCTTTTTATTTTTAATTTAGTCACTATGAAATTGCAAAATCATTCATGATTGAGTTTCAGCACCCAATGTTTCAACAACAATCCTTTTGCCAGTGTCCATGTCCCTCCACCAATGTCCCTTCATCGCATTTACCTCCTATATGTATATATGTACATATATACACGGTATATGTATATATGTATATATACATATATATGTATAATGTTTTCACTATGGTTTACAGACATAATACTACACCATCTTTTAACATCACCTTCTCCTCCCACTTGAATGCTTCTCTCTACCCTAAACATTGTCCCCTCCTTGTTCTATCCCCCACCCCTTCAAATGGCATATTTTCTACTAAATACCAATTCTCAAGTTATTTATTTCCATTGCCTCTGGGTATTCCTTATTCTGCTGTTGTGTTTCTTTATGTTCCATATATATGAGAGATCATTCTGTGTTAATCTCTCTCCCTCTGACTAATTGCACTTAGCATGATATTTTTCAGGTCCCTCCATGTAGCAGCAAATATCTTTTCTTATGATGAAGTAATATTCCATTGTGCATATGTATGATAGCTCTTTTATCCTATCATCATTTTTGAACACCTGGGTTGTTTCCAGATTTGGGCTATTGTGACTAGTGTTACAAAGAACATAGGGATGCAAATGTCTTTTCTCCATTTAGTTTTTGGCCCCTTCAGCTATATTCCAAGAAGTGGGGTTTCCGGATCAAATGACAATTTGGTTCCTAAGGACTGAACTCATTTGTGGAGTATAGAATAGTATCACATGAGGCTGACACCTAAGGACAATAGATACAAGGGCCGGGAGGATTGCCCCATAGCTGGAAGACTGCTTCACGAGCGGAGGGGAGAAGGCAGATGGAATAGAGAAGGGATCACTAAGAAAATGATGGCTGAAGGAACCAGTTGGAATGGGAGAAACAGGCCAAAAGTAGATAATGGAACAAACATGATGACCTCTCAGTGTCTGTGTTGTAAGCCATAATGCCCAAAAGTAGAGAGAGAGTATGGGGAATATTGTCTGCCATGGAGGCAGGGGGAGAGTGGGAAAGGGGACGTATACCGGGGATATTGGTGGTGGGGAATGTGCACTGGTGGAGGGATGGGTGTTTGATCATTGTGACATTGTAACCCAAACATGAAAGCTTGTAACTATCTCATGGTAATTCAATAAAATTTTAAAAAGGAAGAAAAAAGAAAGCTTGATTCCTAGATTTTTTTAGGAATGTCCATTTTATTTTCCAGAAAGGCTTGGCCAGTTGACATTCCCATCATCAGTGAATAAGAGTCCCTTAATCGATGCACCCACACCAGCACTAGCTGTTTGTTTTTTTAGATGTGTGCCAATCTGTGTAGAGTGAGTTGGTATCTCATTGTTTTGACTTGCATCTCCCTGATGAATAGGGATGCAGCTTATTTTTTTTCATTTGCCTTTTGGCCATTTGTATTTCCTCTTTGAGGAAGTTTTTTGTTCATCTTTACTCATTATTTTTGCTGGAGTCTGATTTTCTTCTTGTAACATTCTACCAGTGCCTTATAGATCTTTGATATTAACCTCTTAGTAGATGAGTGTTGTGTAAATAATTTCTCCCATTCCATTGGCGATCTTTGTATCCTGGTCATCCTTTCCTTTGAGTTGCAGACTCTTTTTAATTTAATGTAGTCTTGTTTGCTTATCTTTGCTTCCACTTGCTTGGTCAGTGGTATTTCATCCTTGAAGATGCCTTAAGTTTTGATGTCATGGAGCAATCTGCCTATGTTTTTCTCTATATACCTTATAAGTTCAGGTCTGATATCAAGGTCTTAAATTCATTTTAATTTGTCTTTTGTTCATGGCATTAGAGATATGTGGGTTTTTTTTTTGCATGTAGCTGAACAGTTTTCTCAGCACCACATATTGAAGAGGGTTTTCTTGCTTCATTTCATATTTTTTGCTCCTTCATCAAAGATCAATTGATTGTGTACCAAGTGTCTGTCTCAGGATATTGAACTCTATTCCATTGATCTGGGTGTTTGTCTTGATTCCAAAAACATGTTTCCATTATTACCACTCTGTAGTACAGTTTGAAGTTGGGTACAGTGATGCTTTTCATCTTTTTTCCCAAAGATTGTTTTAGCTATTTAGTGGCAGCATGGGGGTGGGGGTGAAAAGTGAGGAGATGGTATTGTTCCATATGAATTTCAGGAGTTTTTAGCTTCTTTCTTTGAAAATTGTCATGGGTATCCTTATGGGGACTGCATTGTATCTGCACAATGCTTTGGGAGTATCTTCACTTTGATGATATTAATAAAAGGAATGTGTTTTAATTTTTGTGTCCTCTTTTACTCCTTGAAGTAGTATTTTTGTAATTTCCTTTATAGAGGTCTTTTACATCTTTGGTTAAGCTAATTCCGAGATAATTGATTTTCTGAAACACAATTGTAAACAGCCTTGTTTATTTTAATCTCTCTTTTCTTTTATTATTTACATATAGAAGAGTAAAATCTTTTGCAGTTTAATTTTGGCCTGTTACTTTGCTATACAAATCTACTGATTCTAAAAGGTTTTTTGTACTCTTTGGGATTTTCTAAATATAATATCATGTCATCATAAATAGTGAGAGCTTGACTTCTTCCTTTCCTATCTGGATGCCCTTACTATCTTTTTTCTTTTCTAAATTCTATGGCAAGTACTTCCTATACTATATTGAACAGAAGTGGTAAGAGTGGACAGCCTTGTCTTGTGCCTGATCTTAGAGGGAAGGCTTTTAATTTTTCCCCATTAAGTATATGTTTGCTATCAGTTTGTAGTCAAGTGGCTTTGACTATGTTCAGAAAAGTTCCTTAAATTCATGTTTTGTTGAGAAATTTTATAGCGAATGGGTGCTGGATCTTGTGAAATGCTTTCTCTGCATCTATTGATATTATTATGTGCTTTTAATTTTTATTTTATTGATATGATGCATTATACTGATTGACTTTTATATATTAAACCATCCTTGCATGTCTGGGATGAATCACACTTGGTTATATGATATATGATATATGGTATATGATTATATATGGTATATGGTTATATGATACATGGTATATCATATTTTTTGATGAGTTGCTGTATTCTATATGTGAGTATTTGTTGAGGATCTTTGCATTTGTGTTCATCAGAAATATTGGCCTGTGATACTGTCTTTTTTGTGTAATGACTCTCTCTGGCTTTGGTATCAGAAGGAGGAAGAGGTATAGGATAAGGAGGAGGAGAAGGAAGAGGAGGAAGAGGAGGGGAAGAGGAGGAGGAGGAAGAGGTAGAGGATGAAAAGGAGGAGGAGGAGGAGGAGGAGGAGAAGGAGGGCAAAGAGGAGGAGGAAGAGAAGAAGGAAGAAGAGGAGGAGGAGGAGGGCTAGGAGGAGGAGAAAGAGGAGGAGAAGAGGCAGCCTTCCTTCCCTTAGAACAGTCCTCCATTAGAGTAAACCTTTAGACCCAACATGGTGCTATAAACACACAGCTTTCGCCTTGATCCTGTGCTTTTCTGAAGTCTTGCAAATGCATCTGAAACACATTAAAAAGGGGTCTGATTGGTTTGCAAAATGCATGAGTAGCACTGGCCATGGAAGAGAGACCTGGAAGCTTGTAGGGAAGAGTATGATCCCTGAGAGAGCTCAAGGCTCTGGCCAGTAAACTACTACCTACCACCCATCCAAGTCCAGGACCTGGGGCTCTGGTTCTATCTTCAGTCCTCAGAGACCCCTTCAAAACTCAATTTCATGCAAAGACATCACATCCTACTTTCTCCCCATTAACCTTCTTCTGTTGCCTTTCTTGACCCAAACCACAAATTCAGACCGGGCCCTGCTCCCTAAAAATTAAGAGTCATGACAGGAATAATAACTATAAATTGTTTTCCATCTATTGGCCCCCCATGTTTTAGGTAAAGTGCTTTACACATATCCTCTAATTTTATCATTTGAATAAGCACACAGGTAATACATAGTCCATGTTTCCACTTTACAGGTAGGGAAACTGAGAGGGAGATGGGTATTTTAACTCCCCATGCGTATAAAGCTGAACCACAAACCTGAAATTTTGTTTGCCAAACAAAACCTTGTTTGTTCATAACTTCTATCACTATCACTGTCATCCCATTGCTCATTGATTTACTCGAGTGAGCATCAGTAACGTCTCTATTCCTCCCAGCCCTGAGATTTTAGCAGCCTCTCCTTATTCATCTTTCCCAATGATTGGAGGCTCTTTCAGGGTCAGGGGAATGAGACCTATTGTTACTGTTTTGGCATATGGAATAAGCCACAGGTAGCTTGCCAGGTTTTGCCCGTGCAGGCGGGATACTCTAGGTAGCTTGCCGGGCTCTCCAAGAGGTATGTACACACACACACACACACACACACACACACACACACACACACACAGATATGTGTGTGTATATTACTCTCTATGATTTGTTGACTACTGTCTGAACTCCATCAAATATGGTGTGCTAATTATGGAAAATGGGTAGGAAGTGTTTATAATATGTCGCGCAGCCCCGAGTGAAAACAGCCTGGCGCAGAGTAACTTCCATACCATGCCAATAACTCAGAAATGAAGAAGCCTTGTCTCAAAGTATATTCCAGTTCCCCCAAATCAGAGGGATTCATGAGCAGCTGCGAGGAGGGGCCTGAAAGCAAAGGAAATTTCCTGCCCTTGATACTGGGTTACTGTAACAGAGTAATACCCTGACAATTAGCACAACCATAGTCTCTCAAACGCCCACTTCCTCTCCTGGCCCAATCTCCCAGAAGCCTGGAGTCCTTCAGAACTGAATGGAGTTCACTTTCAAAAACAATTCCCCTCACGTGGGTTCACCCTAGAAATGCAGGATTAATGTTTAACTCTGGGCATGCAGTGGGCACAGCCCAGCCCCACAGGCTCAGCAGAGCAGAGAGGAGAGGGCGGTGTGCCCCTGCCAGGGATCCTGACTGAGGGGGAGCACAATCCTCCAGGCCCTCACTTCTGAAACTGTGGTCCTAATCCCAATAGGGATCACCTAATAAGTGAGGTGAGGTCATGAAAAATCTTGACCACTTGTTTTATTTTTGGGGGAGGCGGTCACACCCGGCAATGCACAGGGGTTACTCCTGGCTTTGCAATCAGGAATTACTCCTGGCAGTGCTCAGGGGACCATATGGGATGCTGGGAATCGAATCCTGGTCAGCTGTGTGCAAGGTAAATGCCCTACCAGCTGTGCTATCACTCCGGCCCCTTGGCCACTTATTTTAAACCAAATTTCTTTATATTTTATCTTCAGTAAATGTTTGATTTATATACCTATTTGCCTATCCAGCCAGATCAGAGTAAAAATATTCTCATGTAAAAGATGGTTGAGAGTGATAAAAAGTTTAAAGGCTGTTCAGGGCCACATAGTACAGGGTGATAGTGCTTATAGTGCACACTGTCTATCTTAATTCATCCCTGGCTCCACATATGGTTCCCCAAGCACTTCCAGGGGTCACTCCTAAACTCAGAGCCCAGAATAGACCCTGAGCATCATCAGAAGTTGTCTCCTCCAAAAGTAAATTTTAAAATGGAGCGCACTTTAAAAAGAAGGCTTATTCTCACTAACCCTCTGGTGGTATGAAAAACTTGGGGGAAAGTCACAGCTTCAGACAACTACAAAGACACTGATCGCTGGTCTCTATCTGAGTTCTGATGTCCCAAGCAGAGCAGATGCCTTGTGTGAAAGATACTCTGGACCACGAAGACTTCACACAAGAAAGGTATGAAGTGCAATAAATACATTCATGTTGAAGAAATGTTAAAAATCAAGATTCTTTTCTTACATATATTGGGGTAAATAAAATACATGAGGAGATTTTCACTTTGTTTTGGGGCATGGTGTTTTTGTTTCTTTTTTGAGGGGGTGGAATCACCACTTTTGATGGACCACTGCATGGTGGTCCTGCTTCCACTGGACTGGAGAGCGGGCTCTGCCACTCCCAGGGACTAGATGCCACTGGAGACAGACATACCTGGTGTTTCTTCCTCCCTACTTAGCCCCACCTGCTGTCACCAGACACACCTTCTCCCCTATGAAGCCTGCCCCTCCCTGGTTCCATTGTTCACCAGGGCTCTCCATTACGGGTCACATCAACCTTAAGCCACCCTGCTCGCCTGTCAGGCCGTGAGGGTGACTCCTGACCCTGCCCTGGCCATAGTGACCTGGGAAGTCTCACTCTTTTCCATCCCATCTGCTTTCCTGTAATGTCAGCTGGGGCCCAGGCTGAGAGAAATTTCTCTGTAGCCCCCACTCTTCCTAGCCTTTTCCTTCATAACTTTACATGAAATTGCTCTTTCCCCTCCTCTCTAATGAGCTCCTGGCTCCCGGGTTGCAGGTACACTGACTCAGACATGTCTGGGTGTGCAACAGTGGTGACCCAGGCATACCCACCTCACCTGGAGCAAATGCCCAGCAGCTGTGAGCCCTCTCCCCCTCACACCTGCGAGCCACTGACAATTGCACCAGCTACAGAACCAGCCTGTGTTCCCCACTCCCATTTCTTCTCACTCGGATTTCCTATGTTCTCACGCATCCTCCTGCCTACCGGCTTTCCAAGATTCTGGCTCTGCCTCCTGCCACTTCAAGATTCAGTTCCATCAGATCTACTGAGACCATATTGTATCTGGGACCACCAAAAACACTGACCACAGCAGCAGGAGTAAGTCCCTGCTGTATTCACCATGCACTTTCACCTGTAGTATTCAACCCTTGCAACAAATCTATGTAGGAAAAAACCATGCCCATTTTACAAGTGAAAAAACAAGGCTGAGAGTGAAGGGATGTTACTCTGGGTCAGGCGGAGCCATGTTCTGAGCCAAGCTGTCAGTGTCTACATTGTCATACCATTTGGTGTGGCTAGAGAGAGCAGATAGAATCCCAGATTATCTTTTCAAGGTTCATGACTTTGTCTTAGCTGCTTTAATCCCTCTGTGCTTCACTTTTCTCCTCTGTATAAGTCAATAATTATCTTTGGGTTGTGAGAATTCAGTGTGGTAGGACTTTGAGAATGGTGCCTACCAGTGCCAATACCCCATGTTCACCAACAGTAGCTGTAGGTGGGAATGAGTGCCAGGTACATTCCCAACTTGGCTATAATTTCAGTGTGGTCCAAAATAAAAGATAAATAGATAAATAATTTATTTGCAAAACAAATTTTAATGGGAGAGTAATAGTTCATGTTCTGGTTATATCATACTTCACCCATTTCCCTATTGATTGCCATTCAGTCATTTCTAATAACACATTGTCACCAATAATAATGCAGGGGGCATTATACCTCTTAGTATACCTTTGTCCACCAACCCCTACCCTTAAGAATATCCTTATGGTTGTTTTCTAGAAGTAAAATTACTAAGATTGACTACATAAGCCATTCTGTGGCTCAAGATCCATCCTGAGTGGCCTACACAGGAGAGTACCTATCTCATCACAGACACTCAACAGTGACTGGGCAGCCAGGACTAAGTTTTCTCTAGAGCCCATTTTCCTTCCACTCCCCAGGCTACCGTGTTGCCAATGAGTGGACAGAAAGATGCCTTGATTTGCAAGTCCCTTAGCAATAAAAACTATCATGTTCTTATTTCACAAGACTCTTCAATAAATGTGTTCCCATAAAATAGAAGGAAAGACCTTCCCTTGGAGTTACCTAAATTATCTTTTAAAAACAACAATGAATTGCAAGTAACCTTTCATAGTTGTATGTTTTAAAATTCTTAAAATGTATATGAAGGCTAGATGCCAAATTTAAAAGTCCAACATAGGATAAAGATGTAATAACAAGGAATTCCATTCACAGAAAATGAAACAGAAAAGAAAACGTATTTCAGAATTGTAACTGCTTTTTGAAATCTGTTTGCTCTATGATAAAAGCATGACTATTTATATTATATCTAAAACTATATCTATATCTATCTATCTCTATATATACATACTTTAAAGGCTCAGAGGGACTGGGAAGATAGTTCAAGTGGTACAGAAGGTAGCAGGCAGGTGTGTGGCCCTAAGTTCAATGCCACATGGTTAACCAGGGACCCTCAGGGATAGCACCACTGCAGCTCAGCCTTCAGCAGAAACACCAATACATCAGGTTCACATTGCTAAGTAAATAGCCAGGAGGAGTCCTGTACACTCTTTTCTCAGGACCACTGAGAGTGACCTCTATGAAAACAGTCACAGGCTCATAGAAAATAAAAATGACTTTTCTCTGAAATAATTTGGAACCACAAATGTGAGTCCACTTAGATTATTTGCAGATACATCCCAGAACCTCGAAAACATTGATTCCAGAGAATGGGAAGAGGAACACGTTGGTAGTTACTCTGAAGAAATGAAACAGGCACCTGAGAGAACAGAACAGCGAACGGCTGGCACTAAATTCAACACTTTTTGTTCAAGCACTGTGAAAACTAACTCAAGAAACACATCTGATCATCCATCTTTCTCTTGGTAAAGTAAACCTCAGCAAGTTATCTTCCTTTCAAGAATGTTCCAGATAGGGAGCACAATTATAGTTCTGTCTACAAGAAAAAATTAGCCTGAGAGCATTGGAACCAGATGCTTTGTTCATATTCTCTTTACCTTAGGAATCAAGTTGGTCTGATTATCTACCTGCCTTTCCTTTTTTCCCCTTCTTTCAATGATTCTACGATGAATCACAAATAAAAATAAATAATTTTTGTCTCAAACCTAAAATTTTATACATAAGTTGCAAGTTCTTCATCAATGTCAGCTGACCCCCTTGGCTCAACTTGGTCTTTGGCCACATGTAGCATTTCTCAGGCTCTCAGGGTGCTGCTTCCCTTTTAGGTCTTCACCTGCACTGTTTCCTAGGGGTGGAATAATCTTCCCTGACCCTACACTCTTCCTAGTTTGCCTTCTCCAAATACCTCCAGCTTACTTACTAATCTCATAGTGAGTATAAATCTGAGCTCAGTTTTCATCTCTTGGAAGAAAACATTCTCTGGTTCCTCACATTGGATCATACTCCCACTTTCAAATACTCAGAGTGTCAAGAGTCCATCCTGTCTGTCTCCAGCTCACCTTGACATTTATCTGTATGATAGTTTGATTGTTTTTCCAGCTCTCTGGTTAATCCCATGAGAACAAAGTCTACACTGGCTTATCCTAATTCTTCAGTATCTAGCACTAAGCGTGGCTATCATAATATTTGGTCAGTAAAGGGAATGGATGAATAATTGTCATTTGATACCCAGGAAAACTTCACTAGAGATTGATGGTCAAATGAAGATAAAGTCAATGAAACAGAACCTGAGATAAATCCTACCGACTCACTAAAAGAACTCTGAAAACCTGCTCTTCAGGCAGGAAGAAAAATGAATTCAAATCACAGGAACATCTAGGAGACTAGAGGTTGGAAAATGTGTTGAAAATAAAAATCAACATTTATTATATAAAATAATAATCGCAATGTCTATTTTAGGGTGTCAAGTAACTAATATATTGGAAAAATAAGAGTAAATATATTTAAGGTCAGAAAGATAGTACAAGATGTGTTTGGCTTGCACACAGCTGACCCTGGTCCAATCCTGACACTTCATATGGTCCTTGAGCACCCAAGGAATTGTCTCTGAGCAAAAAATCTTTAATAGCCTCTGAATACTGCCAGATGTGACCCCAAACAACAACAAAGAAAGAAGTATATTTGAAGAACAGTGGGAATTTAAAGAATCATAGAACCTTACATTTTTTAATTTTTTTCATTAGCTTTTTTGATTTTGATTTTATTTTTATAAAGTAATTCACAATATTTGATTACATTTAATGTTCAAACACCAATCCCACCCACCACCATTACACCTTCCCACCACCATATTTTGGATGTTTTCATCCTGAACCCCAACCCCTGCCCCAAAGCAGAATTGAAATAATTTATTTTGTACTCTTTGTTATGAATAAAGCAATATAAATGATTCAAAAAAAAAACTTTCTTTAGAGGAAAGTGTGTGAAGATTGTTGCATTTCACCCAGGGGCATTAAGCCCTTCTATAAGAGATTAGTAACATATTGTTAAACATTGAGCTTTGTGTACTTTTATATATATATATGTATACATATACATATATATATATTCCTCAAAGATTGGTTGCCTTCTACTTTAAACCCCATCAAATGTGGTGTGCTACTCTTGAAATATTACTGGTGTGATGTATGAAATGTCACACAGTCTCATTTGTGGCGGTGCGGTCCAGGAATACATTCACTCGTGGATGAGGCTCAGCCCCAGTGTGTAGAGAGCAGCGGTGAACATGGTGATGGTTGAGTTCTGGGGGTTTGGGGCGGCTAGGGCTGGGTCTTTACATTGTTTTAGATCAAGGTATTAATATTAGACTTCTATTAAATATAAATTCTTAAGCACCTAGAGTACACATTTTTCTAAAGATACAAAATATTGCTTTCACTCTAAAAAAAAAAAAAAGCAAAGAAACTTTAACAGAAGAAAATCATGTAAAAGGATAAGAGAATGTGATAAACAAAAGTAACTAAAGGGGCCAGACAGATAGCACAGCAGGTAAGACATTGGCCTTGCACTTAGCTGGCACAGTTCAATCCCGTGCACATCCTATGGACCCCTGAGTTCATCAGGATTGATGCCTGAGTGTAGAGCCAAAGTAAGCCCTAGCAGAGTCTGGAGAAACCCAAAGTAAAAAAGCAATAATAATTCATTAATTAAAAGGTAGGACAGTAGGAAAAGTATCTCAAGCAAAGGTCCTAATCAATAAAATGAAGTATATTTTCTAGCTATAAACAAAAATTGCCAGACTAAAACAAAAAAATCCAAATCTTGAAATTTCAAAGAAATAACCAAAACCTAAAAGTATAGAACAGTGGAATGAAAGAGCAGGAATAGATTAATGTTAACATAAAGGAGATGACAGTAACCACATTCATGACAAACTCAAAAAAACTGCAGATGAAAAACATGATTAAATAGAACAGAGACACCATACAATCATATAAACTTTAATATTAAAAAAAAATCTTCTGAGACAACCTGAACAAAGAGCTAGCAATTCATTTCACATCTTAACGTCACCAGAAAAAAACTCTGTATTGCATGGGACAGCTAGAGGGAAGCCTAGAGAAGACCTATACCCCCAACTAAGAACAGACCCCCAGGCCAGGAGCACCATATCCCTCTTTACCATGTGCCTCCACGGAAAAACCCACCATGCTCACCCCGGTTCACTAAGTAATCCAACTTTTGCTACTGTTTGGCTTAGTTCCTTCAGTATCCTCTCTTAATGCCACAGCAGTTGACCTACATGTCAACGTCCTTTGTTCTTTGAGTTGAAAGAAACCTAAATAAATGCTCTGTATTAAACATCCAGCCTCTGATTGGCTTTCTTCCCCAGGCTTCACTGTGTGAGTCTGACAATAGTTCTTCTTCCATTCATTCAACGCTTTTGCATACTTACTAGCTGCTGGGCACTGTCCAAGATATACAGGAAAAGCTTCTTGAGAGTCCCAGTCTGACCCTCAGAACTACCTAGAAGATCCTGTTCCTATCACTCCTGGGGCTGGAAATGTGTGATCCCAATTGCCAAATTGTTGACAGTCCTCCACCCTTGGAAACTAAAACTTGTCCAGGTTTCAAGTATGTCAGTTAACAGAGATCTTTTTCCATAGTTTTCATCAACAGTCATTATAAATATGTCAATCATTATTTCACTTTTCTATTTTTTATTTAAAAATGACTTTTATTGCCAAAAATTTCATGTTCTTCATTTAAAAAAATAAAACTAAATAACATTAAAAACTTATTCCGCCTCTTCAGGAGAATTGCATAAATGCTTTTATAGAATGCTGCTCTAATCTTTTATTTATACACACACACACACACACACACACACACACACACACATGCAAGAGATAGTTTTACCCATCCCTTTCTATTATGAAAGCAAGCAATTAGTTTCAGAAAAGAAAAGAGACAATGACTCTCGTATATCACCAAGTCAGGAACTTGAAATACCTTTAAAAATAAGGACACATCCAGGATCAGAAAAATAGTACAGTTTGATCCCTGCATCACATATGATATGCCTAGAAGTGAACTCCTGAGCACAGAGCTAGATTAGTTCCTGAGCACTGTAGGCATGGCCCAAAACCCCACTCCAAATAACATATTCCCAGAATTAAGTGTTGTTTGCAGACTCCTGACCCTGTGCCTGGCTGTCTTCACCAGGGCCCCTTGGATCTGGGGAGGTTGAGTTTCCCTCCCCACCCCAAGCAGAGACCCGGCAGCCAATGACCTCCGGAACCCAGCCACAGCCATGCTCAAGGTCACTCTCCACATGCTCAGACGAGCCTCATGCATGAAGGAACCAGCAGAGGAACCCAGGTGTTTGGGAGCCAGGGCTGAGATCTCCAAGCCTGCTTGGATTGGACTGGGCCTCCTCCACCCAGATCACCCATTTTCCAGTAGCTTGGCAGCCACACCCACAAACTGCCCCTGGTGTGATGTAATCCCATCAAGGGCCAAGATCCAGAGACTATAAAACAATGCTCCCGGAAGATCAAGGCCACGACTTCTTATTGTCTAGAACCCAGCAAGCTACTGAGAGTATCCTGCCCATATGGCAGAACCTGGCAAGCTCCTCATGGCGTATTCGATATGCCAAAAACAGTAATAATGATAGGTCTCATTCCCCTTACCCTGAAAGACCCTCCAATGTGGCATTGCTGGGAAAAACAAGTAAAGAGAGGCTGTTAAAATCTCAGGGCTAGGACGAATGGAGACATTACTGGAACCCACTCGAGCAAATCGATGAACAACGGGATGACAGTGATACAGTGAAGTGTTGCTCACTGAAAAATTACCCAAAACATAAATTAAATAGTAAGAGAAATACTTTTATGTGTCTCCAAAAGAGAAAGAAAGCTTTTTGTATGGGTTAGATATTGCTGCATAACAATTGCCTCACCACTTCCTATAAGTCTCAGAATAAAGCAATGAAAATGGCATTGCCTCTGCAGTCCTATGTTCTCTGAACACCTCAGCAAAATTATCTTACCTCTTCCTTTCCTTGATTTAGCACACTATCCCCTCCCCTCCCTACTCTCTTTTCCTTCCCCTTCCCTCCCCTCCATACCCTCTTTCCTCTCCTCTCTTCCCCTCTCCTTCCCTTCCTTCTCTTCCCTTTCTTTCTTTAGCAGTGCACAAGGGATCACATACTCTGTTAAGGTACCAAGAGTCACCGTGGCAGAGTGGAATTTGCTGTGATATTAGGAATGTGCCAAGACTGGAACTTAGAGATATGGCTGGAACATATTATGGATATGCCAAGGCTAGAAATCAGGGATATGCCAAGCCTCAAACCTATAAGGTAAAGGCTGTACTACTTAGTCACATTCCTAGGCTGTCTCATCTTTCTGTGTCTTTCTCACTCTCTTCCTCTCTCTCAACAGAGGAAATAATTACTAACACGAGTGACCCCGTTAACAAAAATTATTAGTGTGTTATTATTAAAAATAATAAATTATTGAAAGGCATTGTTATTAACTCTGGGTAAAAATTGTACAGAAGATCTCTAGAATATACTCCTCTTTTTTGACTGAAACTACATCTATTGAACAGAGAACTTCTGCTTGTTCCGCTCTCCTCACATCACCTGGAAACCACCATTCTGGTTTTTCTGTCTGAATTTGAGACCATGAGGAGTAGTCATGCCTTATACATCCTTCCACAGGGGGCTTATTTCACTCTGAAGCAAATTTACAAGGTTCATACATTTGTAGCATAGGGAAGGACTTCATTTCCTTTTTGAGGCTGAATAACATTCTGTTGTGTGTTTCTACCACACAATGTGCTAAATGTCCTTTCTCCATTCATATGTTTTTTTTCTTTCTGCTATGGTTGAACATGCTTCAGTGAACATGGATGTTCAGAGAGGTCTCAGAAATCATGAATTCAGTCTTTTGGATAGTCTTCTGGAACTGTGAGTACTGAATTTGGATTCCACTCCCCCAAGCCCAAACTCGGGCTTGAGCCTTGAGATTCCACTCTCACCCCCGCCCCCATACTGATTGGAAAATGAGGAGACAGATGAACCAATCAGATCCTCTGGTGCTAAACACGCCATTCTATCTAATAGACACTACAAAGAACACAGGCCTAGAGATCAGGGAACTCAGGTTTCCAGATGGCTGTTCAGTCTCACCCAAGGGACCTAGAAAAATATACATTCCCAGGACTCACTCCAAGCATAAGGAATCTGAAAATTCAAAGGGGAGATATATGCTCTGTACTGTATAAATATCCCAGTTGATTATGCAGTTGTGTCAAATTTGGAAAGCACAGCAAAATGTAGGTTCATGAATTCCCCCAGAGCCACCTCCAGGACTCAGTTTGTTCGTGGATTTCAGGGGTTCTCAGCATCTTCTAGTGAGCTCTATTTGGGATGAGTTTGGTCCCAGCTGGAGTTGGATTTTTCTGATTTTACTTAAAGCAACCTTAACGAATACCATCTAGAACTCTTGGCACTCTGAACACCTATTGATGATAGCACTATATTTTGTGTATATATATATGTACATATATATACACATATATACATATATATAGGGAGAGAGATATGTATATGATATATATATGTATATATATATGTGTGTGTGTATATAGAGCTACCTTACTGTAGTGTGTTCCCCACCTTCGGATATTTTACTTACAGGAAGATGTATCCTTAAGAACCAAGACAACAGAACTGTAAATTTCTAATTCTAAATTCTGGATGAATGATTTTCCATAAGAAGTACTTCTCAATTCAGCTCCCTAGTAACTGTAAACCCTTGGTCTAGTTAAAGGTGTTGGTCACAGTTTCTTTTTTAGAAGCCTACAGAGCATTTTACAGATATAGGTATGGCTCTGGGCCAAGGCTTGCAAGAGAATATTCCTTGATAGGTGACCAAACACTCTCTAGCTAGCCCCATGGTTATTTCAGATATATAGCTGTTGAGCTCTGGGAATGTAGTGTGAACAAATAAAGAACTCAATATTTTACTTTATTTTAATCCACTTAAATGTCAGTAACCAGGTTCATCTAATGGACTTTAGCCAGGTATATAGCTAAAGTCCCTGTGTATAGCAAGTGCAGTGTCTAGGTATTTCACGCAGCTCTTTACTCCAGGCAAGAAACTCCAGCTGTGTTTCACTGATGAGAAAACTGATACTCCGAAAGAGAAGATGACACACCTCCAAGGGTGAGACGAGGCAAAGATTCAGACCCAAATTCCAACCTCAAGTACAATAACAGCCTCCCCACCCGCACACATACACACACACTCATGCATGTACACACACTTATATTCGCAATGTATGTGACGGTAGATAGTGTATGAAATAGAACTGAACCTCCCATCTCTGAAGCATCAGCTCTGTTTTAGTTACAAAGCCAAAACAAAGAGAAAAGCCACAGAGCAGGAGGCACACTATCAATTCCACTAACCATGGAGACGTCCGGCCAGCAGGCTTGGCTGTCTCCTCCCGCCGTCCTGGCTCGCCTCTGCCTTGTGGTGGAGCATGTTTTATTGCATGCCGAAAACTCCAAGATAGCTCGGCCTCTAAGAACAAAAGTGATTGTGGGGTAAAGAGGGAAGGGGGCCAAGAGGTTGTCCCTGCCTTCTCCCAGGGTGGACACCCTCGTCTGACAAGCCCCATTCAAGCCTTTAAAATACTGCAGGACGTGGGGCGCCCGCTGTGCTGGAAGCCCCCAGCCGCCTCCACTGATCCCACGCCCAGGGAAAACTCATGTCTAACAGTTACGGTCAGCCCTTTAAATCACATTACACTGTAAGTGGATATACAAATTGTCAGCCCTAATGAAATTTAGGAGGAAGCAGTGGGAGAGGTGAAAACACTTAGAACTGGTTTCTTGGTTTTCGAGACCCGGATTCAAGTGGTTGAAACTGTTCCTTGCAAACAGCCTTGGAGTGTGGTTTTCCCGCCAGGCAAGGAGGCTCTCATGGGAATCCACAGTGGCGTCCTCTCCCTCTGCTTAGCTCGGAACTGCCCCACGAGGCAGAGGTGGACACCGAGCCACTAGAGAAAGGAGAGGGTCTTGCTGACTTCTGCTCCTCCTCGGCAAAGGCCAGCCCGGAGAGGCATGTGGAAAAGGGGGGATGACAGACTGAAAGCAGACAGCCTCCCAGCCTCTGCAGAACCCAAAGCACAAAAGAAGCATGCAAGTTAGAAGAGCCCCCAGGGACAGAAGTAACCTCCATGCCAAAAATCCTTCCTTAAAGACTGCTGGGGATGGGGCAGGTAGAAAACACTTAACTTGGAGAAAAAACAGGGCTGAAAGCCTACTGAATTAATGAATGAATTAGCAGTCATTGAATTAATGAATAATTATCAGACTTTCCTCGGTAGGGGAGGATTTGTGGGGTGGAGGAGGGCATGGGGTTGAGGATTAAGACAATAATATAACGTCCATGTTCAGAGTGGTTATCTTCTACCTGTCCTGCACAAATTATATCCTCATCCCCATCACAGAGTCCCTGCAGTGGACTATGATGTGCCCCTTTAGAGGTGAGGAATAAAATGCTCAGAATGGTCAAGAAATGTGCTCAAATGTACCAGAACATTGTACTGGTGTTCCTGATGCCAAAGGTTCTCCTTGTCCACACTCAGCTCATTTTGCTTTGCAAGAAGGGGCATCTGCTGAGCTAGCTAAAGAGGGGTCTTGTGGAGTACTCAGGAAAGCATACCAGGCAGAAGTTGCCTCTGTGTTTGGTATCCCCTACTCAAAGCAGCTTTGTCCAGATTTTCTTTGCGTTTTTTTTTTTCATGCCCAATAGCATGAAAAAAAATGACACCTTCTCCTCCTCCAAATGGAACTTGATACTTCTAGATAGCAGAACACCAACTTCCAGTAATGTGGACTTGCTGAATAGGCGACTACACTCACTCACTCCAAGGACTCCCATCCCAACCCTTGTGCATGTGTCAGGGCATGAGGTCCAGAGAAAGCAAAAAGTTTGTTCAAAGTCACACAGCAAAGTGGTAGCCAGAGTGGAAGTAGATTCCAGTCAATGATAATCCTAGGGACTGATCAGAGTGCCCATGTCCAGGGTTCTCCTGGCCTTGGTTCAAGTGCAAGGGAGACTCCTCATAGTTGTACATGCACAAGTGAGCGATAATGAGCCAGAATAATAGTAAAGAGGTCTGGCACTTACCCTGCATATGGCTGACCTGTTTCATTTCCCAGCACCCCATAACCATAGAGCACCAGCAGGAGTGACCACTGAGCAAAGAACCATCCTGGTGAGCCCCAAGCACCACCAGGTGTGGCCCCCAAACAAAAATAACCAAGAGTGAGATCTTAAAGAAGCCCTACAGTGGCCTCACCCTGAACACCAAGAGAGTAACTAAACTGGAAATGGAATGTGGGTTTGCTAGCATCCAAATAGTTTCTTTCCTCTTCCTAGAGGTGCGGAGCTAGGATTCCTGAGCTTTATAGCACCCCTTTCTCATGCTCACCTTCCCAGACTAAGAGGAAGGATGGCAGAAATCAGAGAGACCTGGCCTTGCTTCTCATTGGCTCTGCAGTACAGGGTGGGAGAATTTCCTGGGGCTTCCCTTCAGTAAAACTGGCCGAGTCTTCCCTGTTAGCATCAGATGCATGGGATGAAGGGCATTTAAGACACATCTAAACCACGCAGCACTTTTCCATGCTTCCGAACAGAGAGCATTTCAGATAAATCTGTTTGGGAATTTTGGAACTGTGTTATGACATTCACAGGGCCTATTTCTTCCACTTTAAAGATGAGGCCTCTTAAACTAGTGGAAACTCCCTGGCTCACCCAGGGGTGGGGGCCACAGGGAAGCAGAATAGAGTGGCCATGATGAGGATGGGTGGGTAAATACTCAGTAGCAGAATCTGCTCTGCAAATAGTGAGTAGTCCCCACTATCCCTGCTCCCACTTTGAGGCCAGAGAAATAGTATAGTGGGCAGGGAGCTTGCTTTGCACTGCTAACTCATATTTAATCTCTATGGTCCTCTGAGAATGGCCAGGAGGGATCCCCAAGTGCAGAGCCAGGAGTAAGCCCTGAGTGCCACTGGATGTACCAAAAACAAACAAATAGGAGGTCCCTGTCATGTCTGTGACTGTCTAAGACATGGGAAAGTTTGTCACAGTGTTTCCCAAGAACAGGGGAGTAATTGGAGTGTCTGAGCTGAGACTAATTCCACCCTCTGCTTCCCCAGACTCCACCCAACCAGGAAACTTCAGCAGCTTTCTCCAAGGAAGCACCCTGCAGTTTGCTGAATTAGGGAAGGTCCTAAGTCCTTGAAAGCAATAATGGACGCGTGGCTGGCCTGTCCCTATGCCAGTGAATGCCGCCACAACTATCATCATCCTGACTATTGCTGTTCCATGCCAGGCCCTTTCATTTATTTTTTGATTGATTTTTCTGTCATTCTATAATGTCATAGTCTCAGGTTACACAAAACAATCCATGTAGCTCAGAGAGGGGAAGTAACTGCCCCAGGAACACACAGCCAATAAAAGTAAAGCTTGGATCTAGGTTTTCTTGAAATTTTTTTCATCCTACCTCTGCACCATCTCATGGTGGATTGCTAGAGATGAGAGTGAATACCCTACATGAAAGATGAAGTCTGTTTTGTTTTTGTTTTTGTTTTGCTTTTTGGGTCACACCCTGCAATGCTCAGGGGTTACACCTGGCTTTGCACTCAGGAATTACTCCTGGCGGCGCTTGGGGGACCATATGGGATGCCGGGGATCGAACCCGGGTTGGCCGCGTGCAAGGCAAACGCCCTACCCGCTGTGCTATCGCTCCGGCCCCCAAGATGAAGTCTGTTAATCCACCTCTTTGCTTCTGAGCTGTGCTGAAGCTCACTTTAACACACAGAACACAGGCAGAGTCATAGAACATGATTCTGCATTCAGGCCTCAAGAGACCTTGAAGCCCCCATTTCCACCTTCATGGGATGTGGAGCCATAATGTGAAAGATCCCAGGCTAGTCCCTCTAAGAGACCACATCGAGAGCAAGGCTGGCCCACAGCCAAATGCAGCCACTGAGGTATGAGTGAGGCATCTCGGGCTCTTCCACCCCTACGACTGTCTGCCACGTCACAAAGACAGTCTCCCATGAACCCTGCCCAAATGCTGAGTTCACAGAATCCAGCCCCCAGGAGAGATGTAGGAAACCCTCCTTCTTCCTCATGTCTAAGTGGCAAAGCTATAAATAAGTTGGAAGGGTCCCTCCAGAAAAAAACGTAATGAAAAGGAAACCAGTGTCTCAGACTTGCCCAAGTTCCACACTAATGAAGTCAGAAAAGCAGGAAAAGGCTCCACCTTTACTCATGAGGCCTCTTTTTCCTAGATGGTTGGGGGCGACCCAAGCTGACGGGTGGAAGAGGCCTCTGATAATAAATGCGGAAGAGTCAGTGCTGGTCAATGCCTCACAGATGGTGGAGTTCCAAGGGGAAGTGTATGCTTCTTAGGAGCCAGTGGCCCTTGGCAGTGGGGTACAAAGACACCCCTTCTTGGCCCAGGAATCTGCCTATGGAATTCCCATTGTGTGCAGGGTCTCCACGACAGGACTGGATCCTGACTGGGGGCCTAGGAGAAGAGAGGCAGAGTGCTATGTAAAAGTGTTTCTCCACCAAGGGCCACAGAGCCTCTGTGAGTCCCCAGGATGTGACAATGTGGGACCATGTGAAAATTGTGTATATGAGGGATCACAGCACAGAGGTAGAGGGCCAACTGGAAAGATGGGGTGCCAGAGGAAGGAAGGTCAGAAAGGGACCAGGGTCAGACAGAAATGGACTGACATCGAATGATCAAAGTGCTGAACCAAACTCCTCTGCTTAATCCCCTCGGAAAGAGATCATTTAATCACACGAACACTGAGGGAGCATCTTTGGCAGGTGAAAACCAACCGGGGATTCTTCCACATCATGTCTCCCCCAGGCACGAGCACTTCAGATCCCTCTGCTTCTGACTGAGGAGGGAGGAAGGAAATGGAGAATTCACACCAACTTGTCTGAAACCTCAGCTTCCAGAGGAACGTCCACCACTTCTGTCTGCTTTCCGTGCGTAGAAAGTAGTCCTTTGGCCACATCTGGTGCAAGCAAGCCTGGGAAATGGGGCTTGACCTGGGTCACCTCCTACCACATCCAATCTCGGTAAATAAAGAGCATGAATTTTGGGTGGACCTGTGGCCACTTGGGTCTGATTTAATCTCTGCAAACTTCCATTTCTTCCTTTATAATGTGAAAACATCACCTCAGAAGATTCTAAAAGTCTAGCATAAATTGGTTGCAAAAATTCTTTTAAATCCCTCTATCAAATACCAGATATAAACAAATGTCAAATATTATGTTTCTATTCCACTTTTTATTATTTTCTGTTTGTGGAGGGGGTCACACCTGACTGCTCAAGGATTTACTCCTGGCTCTTCACTCAGGGATCCCTCCTGGAATACTCTGAGCTGAGCCTATAATCTGGATTGGCTGTATGCAAAGCAATCCCCCTACCCACTCTACCAACTCTCTATCCTATTCCCCACTATTATATTAAAAAAAGAAAAAAAGACTAGAAATGCAATTTTTTTCTAAAGTGATCGAACACATCTGTTTTTTCAGAAGTTCCCATTTCCTCCTTTTGCTTTTTGCATCTCTCTCTTGGCTTCTTTCTACCCTTCTCTGTCTACCCTCACTCTCTCTTTTCCAATTTGTGATCTCAGGATGCCTCAGAACTTTGTTTGTTTGTTTGTTTGTTTTGCTTTTTGGGTCATGCCTGGCTATGCTCATGGGTTACTCCTGGCTCATGCACTCAGGAATTACTCCTGGCGGTGCTTGGGGGACCATATGGGATGCTGGGAATCGAACCCGGGTCGGCCGCGTGCAAGGCAAATGCCCTACCCACTGTGCTATCTCTCCAGCCCCACCTCAGAACTTCTTTGAACACATTCTTACCCACCCTGCAACCCAGGCTATTATTTGTATACCTGTTTTATTTACCTATATACTTAATGTTACATAAAAATTTCTTGGGTCAAATGGGGTTATTACTTGAAAAAGTTTAAGAAGCAGAGTTAGGTGACACAGTTACTGCCCCCAAAACAGCTTTCTGGACTCCACTGCTTGTTACTGCAGGAGACTCTGTATACCACGTATCCAGGGGACCGGCTGGTCCCAATTTTTAAACCAGAAATCCAAACCTGAGAGAGGAAATAATAGTCTAAAGGTTAGCAGCTCATTTTGTGTCCTTTTTGAATGCTTTGTCCATCAAGCAAAACATATCTGGAATGCAGTGGAGACAGTCAAGAGCAGGTGGGCAAGTGTTCCCCAAAAGTTTGGGGTGCCTCTTGAGAATGGAGCTACCTGCTCTCGGCTATGCTCAGCATCACTGCCCATACTTCTTGGGCTGAGTCTTCAAGGACAGGACATCCTGCCTCACTAACATTTGTGAGCTCTTACAGTGTACTAGATCAGTGATTTGCAATTGCTGATTTAAGGAAAAGGGCTAGTCTGTATGGAGAAATTCCCTCCCAGTCAGTAAAACAAAAAACCTATTGCTCCTTAACCTATTGCATTTTAATACTTTTCTGGCTCATGTAGCAGCAGTATTATAGTGAATAAATATACAATCATAGCAAGCATATCATATCATCTCATTTTATCAAATGGTATTTATCGTGTCATGATAGATATAGGTGAATATTTTTATACATAGTTTTTTTGCCTTCATGGTCCAAAACCACATTTCTATTTCCACTGGTCAACTGGTGGAAATGTTTGAAAACAGATAGAATATGCTCTAAATACTCTGTACACATCAACTCAATTTGAACTTTACAACAACCCTAAAAGATAAGTATAATATAAAATACTCTCCTGTTTTAAAGACGTAGAGCTCAGGGGTGTTGTACAGTTTTTCCGAGGTGACACAGAAAATGACAGTACCCAGACTCGAACCTCAGTAGTCAGGATTGAGGGTCAATGTTCTAAGCCAGGTTCCCCTGTGGAAAATGTCACATCTCCATCCTCTGCACAAGGAATCCTAAAGGGACCTATCCATCTCTTTAGTAACCCAGGGAAGTAACTGTCTATCATCATCATTTAGCCTGTATTCCCCAAATGCTCCAAGCCTAGGTCCCTTTACCTAGTCCCATTATTCCCAATTGAGGGTGGTTTGCAATCTAGGATACATTCTGCAAAATATGGAGACATGTTTGGTTATCATGAATGGGGATGGGGTACTCTTGGCATCCACTGGATAGAAGGCAGGTATTCTGCTAAACATTGCACAAGATAAACTTCCATAATAAATTAACCATTCTCAAATGCCAGTGGGGCTAAGACTGAAACACCCTGACCCAAATATCTGACTGGTAATCATTACAACATGCAAGTTGCAGAATATTCCAAGGGATTTATTTTATCTAGACTGTTATTTTATTTCTCTCCTCAAAGAAATCCATCTATTTCCTCTTTCCCTGGAACATCCTATATCATTTGCTATGTTTCGACATGGAGTAATTTGCTCCATACCTCACCAAAGCAGAACACAGAGGAATGAAAAGATTAGTAATAGCAAAAGAGGAGTATTAAAATGTAAAATAAACCCTTGAGATTTGACCACATTGCCACCTAGGTGCCTGATAAAGTTATTTTTTGTCACTCTGGATGCCTTAAGCCATCACATATGCTCTAAATACCCTGTACACATTAACTCAATTTGAACTTTACAACAACCCATGCTCCATACCCATATCAAATTTCTATTGTCATAAATACCATCTCTGCTAAACACACACATGACTGCACCAATTTCATAAAATTATTTTAATAAAAAATTACAAGATATGAACAAAATAAATAATTTTATCTCATTTCTAGCCTGGCAAATTGTACACTGCATATAAAACTGGTCTAAGATGCAATTTTTCTTGTTCCCTTTGAGATACTTAGATAGCATTTTAATCACCTAGTTCCAAACTGATATCATTTAGCTCTTAAAAATCACTCCAAACATTAACTGTTCTACACCCATTTATTTTGAAAGCTGACTAGTGATGTTTCACTGAAATACTTTCCAATCATCAGATTTAAGTATGAAGATTGTGCAAACAGGTAAACCAGAAGATTCCTTTACTAAATTTCAATTATTTTGCTGCTGAGTGCTTCCTGTATTAAAAGCTCATTTCATCATTCTACTTTCAAAATACAGCATCTGGTTTTTGCCATTCCAGAGAAAGTGGGGACTAAAACATATTTTAACAAAATAAATATTTAAAAGTATACTTTACAGTGACAGTGCAGTTTTTTCAGATCTATGTTTTGGTGCATATCTGCATCATATATGCTTCAAGTTATAAGCACCCTTTCTACCTATGTCTTTTATTTTATAGGCCACTCAGTTTGGGAGGACTGCAATAGTTAGTGCCAAGGATCTCTTGAAGTCAATGAGTACCAGTCACTAACTGAGCCTGCTAGAGTGTCCTATTTCATAAGCAAGTGGCTTGAATAATGTTTTGCAAAAGCAAGTTGAAAATTAGCATTGGCAAAATTTCTCCAATGATACAGGCTTTGGGTAGACTAGTAAAATATGTGCAAGGCTAGTCTCAGGAGGTCAAAAAACTGAGAAGATATACTGGACAAAAAGTTTAAACAGTCTCCCTTTTACTTGAGCCCATAATTACTGTTTTGAACATGGCTCTGTTTACCACTGCCTATATATAAATTTTTTTGTTAATTTTCCATTATTGGGAAGATTTTGAATGCACTCCAGGATGAAAAGAAAAAATATGCTGACACTCCTAAATCAAGTATATGTTTTTGCAATAAAGAACACTGGTCAATATACAACTGAGGAAAAACTGAAACAGATGTGAGTCCTAGAACCACAAGCGTTTGAATTTGCCCAGAAATGCTATTTTAAACACTCTATATGTTGGTCTACTGTTTTTTTGTGGAATAATGCATTCTTGGCATCCTTAAAAGGTTTCAATATGTTACAAGGTTATCCGGAAAGAAAAAAAAATGCAGAAGGCTAACATATCAATCTGCACAGGGTTGGCTAGATTTGGGTGTACATTTTCGAAAAGCTCAAGAACTCATATTAATTGCACTAAATATAAAAAAAACCTTTAGTTTCCAATGAGTTTTCACTCTGCAGATCGAGACTAGGTTTTCATAAAACTAACAGGATATATAGACAGTCCGGAGTAATCTCTGCTAGATAAGTGCAATTGTTGCAGTGGTAAATACAAATATACTTTTTCAAATTAAAATTCTAGTCATGGATAAGAGCACAAGCCTTTCTCAGTTCTTCCCTGAGCTGCTACAATAGCAACACGCTCTAAAACAATTAAGTTACATGCATAATGCTAAAAGAATGTGAACAATCCTATAACCAGCTTTAAGCCATCTGCTTGATTTCTGTTTTGGAGGAACATATATAGGAAAAGAAAATTCCCTTTTGTTCCGTTACATATAGAAATCTTTTGAAGTTTCCGAATAGTTGGGTTTTGTTAAAAATCCTCCACTATCCTATTATTCTGACATGTAGTCACCCTAAACTATCCCTCATGGTTTCTCAAAAAATCTCCACATGAAATATCTGAAGGACAACTGAAACCACTTACCAATATACAAGTAACATTTTATTTTATATTCTATCTTCCATTTGGCAGAAGCCTTTCAATGTTTGCTTTTTAAACCAGTGAAATATACAAATCACGCAAGACAGAAATATGTACAATTAAAAGTACAGAATAAAGGCCATAGAAGATATACATAATATCTGAATGACAAGTAGAATATTTTACATTAAATAGTTTCTTTAAAAACTAGGATTGTTAAACTCAACTCTCTTCATAAACATGAATCACTAAAAAGGAACAAAATCTGGTTTAGCAAATAAAAAAATTACTTCATGGTTTTTGTATAATAAAAACCAAAAAAGTGACATTTTAAGCTAATTAGTGCTTTTCAATTTCAAGATCTTTGCTCGCAATTCACTGCAACCGAGAGAAAGTGAATATCCTTGTGCAATAAATTAAGAGCCACAGATGACTGAGGTGATATGAAGGCCCCCTAGCCTAGAGGGTTGCAGGAGATGTGTACATTTCCAGACTTTCAAAGCAACCTATGTCTGAGATAAATATATATATATATATACATATATATATATATATAGCTGGATTTTCCTTAGGGACTTGAATAAATACTCCCAGATCTACTACTATGCACTGGTCTCCAACTCTGCACAGTGAACTAGCAAAACCATGACAAATGACAATGGTTCTGAGTCTGGAACATCTGTTCATTTCCAAGTCTAAGACAAACAAGTAATGCCCTCTCTGGAAAGTGTACAGAACAGAGATTAAAGAGAATGGGGTCGGGCAAGATTGAAAAAAAAAAAAAACAACTTCAAATCAACACGCCTGTCAGAAAGACCTTCCAGACTCCTCAGAAACAAGGCTGCATCAAGGTGTGACCCCGCATCAGGGCTGCAGTACCAGCTCAGCTCAGAAGCCCTTTGGAAAAATACCAATTGGATTGCAGTGAAGGACAACGATTCTCTAGACTGAGAAATAAACCCACAGTAAACTGTCAGTCTAAATCACTGGCTGCTCTGAGATATAACTATATTTATAATAATATATATGTATGTATATATTTATATATGTTATGTACAAAAGACTGAGATATCAGGCACCATTAAACCACATTTCCCCCCTTATAAATGCAACTGTTCAAGTACACTGGGAACAGTTTTCAGGTACACCTGCAGTATAATAGGAAAAGCTTGAGCAGATAGTCTAAACACAGGATCCTAACGGCAGGGCTGCAACACCTCCGTGGACAACGTTTGAACTAAGTCAATGTCATTAACACACATAAAACTACTGTTCCTCAAAATAAAAGGTTTAAGGGGGAAAGGTCCCTAAGTAGTGAATTCTTTTCCAAGTGGAGCTCCTAATGTTTCATTTCCTGTCCTAAGGTCAAAGGGGACCGAGTGGAGCTGCTGTTTGGACACGAGGCCAGCCCTGTGCTGCAGGCTGCAGAAGGACAGGCAGGAGCAATGGAGAAACGGGGGGCGGTGGACAGGGGGAAAAGAGGGTCAATTGAGAGGGCAGTTTCATTTTTTTTCCCCTAAATAACCTAACCAGCTTTCTGCTCTGGTGCGGTGCAGAACAGCACAGGATTACCTTGTTCCCTGGACTGAAGATCTGAGAGTGGAATTCACATTTCATTTTCAGTCTTTGTTTTTTCATTACCCAATACCCAGATGAATCTCTACCTAGTTTCCTTTCACATCTAGTATATTAGTCCAGGCCCCTTTCAAAATATAAAATCTAGTACCCTGAATGATTCAGGGATCCTTTTCCTCTCTGGAAACCTAATTTCAATAACAACTCCAAATCACTGTCTTCATGACATTTTAATTTTGTCTCAATTTTAGGGACTTTCCTTCTCTGCTCCCCAAGTTTCAGTAGCCACGACAAAAGAACCATCTGCAGAGGAATGTTTGAGACGAATGAATCACGGTTTTTATCTTTTTTGCTTTGCGAATGAAAAGATTTGTATTGTCCGATTTTAAATAACCATTCTGATAGTTTCGGGCTGGCAACCTTTGGGGGGGGTGGGAGGGGGTCTCTTTTTTTTTTCTTTTCATTTGTTCCTCAAGACCTTTCAGCTTTTACCAGAGCGCTCACAATTCATTTTGATCACAAAAGCTGAATTGTGCGTAAATTTGCACCACCCTCTTGCACCTAGATGCCACCAGTCCCATAGGACCCCACAGCTGAGAAAAGAAAGCATATTTCCTTTACCTTCTAGATTTACACACAACTAAGTTAGGGTGTTTTGGCCCCCTCATTCTGTACTATGAAAAGAAGTCTTGCCTTACCTTTTAAAAGATCCACAAAATAAATATTTGTCATGGTTCCCACCTCCCCCTCCCCCCGTCCCATTACTGCCAAATAATAATTATAATATTAATAATAAACCACAGAGTCCTTAGATGGGAACAGAAAAAAATATGGTTCCGGTTGCAATTCTTGGGGAAAAATAAAACAATATTTTAAAAAAACCAGAATCACTGTACTTTCTATAAATAAGTGGGTCCTGGGAGTGGGATGGGGTGATGGGTAGGCCACGGGTGCCCACTATTTGCACACGAACTGGTCCACAATCTCCGTACACTTCTTACACTTGACGTAGCAGCACCAGTGGAACTTGCAGTGGCAGCGTTCCGTCTGCACCGTCTTGAACTGGTCATAGCCGCGGCCACAACACATGAGCTCGCAGCCATCCATGCCCTCTGAGGTCTTGTTGCACAGGCGGCCCTGTGTGCCCAGCGAGCCTGTGCTCTCATTGCGCACGCAGTAGTCGGGACTGGGGTCAATGTAGACCAGGTCCTGCGTGGTAGGCGAGTTGAAGCGGCTGTTGACCTGCACCAGCTTGCCCCGGCTGTTGAGCCTCATGGCTGCAGCGCTGTCATATTTCTCCTTTAGAGCATCGCCCACCTTTCGGAAGTCAGCCAGCTGAAGCCAGCAAGTCTTGAGGCTACAGGAGCCCGACACCCCGTGACACTTGCAGGCCACGTCAGCCAGGTTGTACACCGTCTGCAAAGAAACAAGGAGAGTTGCTAGGATATATACTCCTCCAGGTGCTCAGAGGCAGTCAAACCCACCTGGTTTTAGAAAGCCATGGCCCCCAGCTAAACCAGGTGGAATTGCTTTCTCCTCCAACTGCCATCTTGTTTGTTTTATTCTGTTTTTTTTCTGGTGGGGGGAGGGAGGGGGAGAGCGGTCACAACTGCATGTGCTCAGCACTTAGGTGACTATGTTCAGGTGACCATATATATATGATGTTGGAGACTGAACACAGGTGGGCTGCATGCACGGGAAGTGCCTTAAGTGCAGCACGATCTCTCTGGCCCCTTGCATTACCATCTTTAAAAAAAAACTTCCAAGCACGAGCTCATGCCTCGTTGAAACATCATCATCATTATTGCAGCAATAAGCAATTGCGGTTTTGAATGGGGAATGGAAACAACATAGTTCCAGTTGCTTCTTTTTCTACAGGGAAACATGAACAAACGATAAGATACCCTGAGTGCTCCTCCCAGACACTGCTTCTGATTCCTGGTGTGTGTCCCTCCTGAATTCATCCCCACAACTAATCCCTAAGGTGACTTGCCACGATCCTTCCTACTTCATACAGAAGAAAAGTGAAGCCCGAGAAAGGGAGTGACTTACAACAGCTGAAAAGTAGGGGGTGGGTGTCACAATGTGAGCTGAGATCCACACTTGGGCTCAGAGGCTGCCCTTGGACACCCAGCAGGTAAGTGGTCAAGTGAGGGGGTTCAGAGCCTCACACACTGGTAAGATTATGATGTTCACTTTCACCACGCACCATCATGTGAATGCAAACTTGATCCCACTGAATCCTCCCAGCAATGCTACCACATGAGCTAGAACAGCTGATGGCGGAGTGATATGGGAGGATGGGGTAAAGGGACCACATCACTCACACAGCTACTACAGAAGCAAAGGGCTAGCAAGCTGGGCAGGAATCCCAGCTATTCTCACTTTTGTCCTCACATCGCCCTTCCCTATTGCCTAGGTTAAGATTCAACCCACCATGGACCCTGGCAGATGTGCGTTCTGTCCCATGAATTCAGATCAGGACCATCCCTTCCCAATGTCTCTTTTCTATCTGTGCCAGGAGCTGAGAAATCACAGAGAACTGTTACAGAATAAAATTAGTGGACACAGGGAAAGAGCTGCCCAAGCAGGATGCAATCAGGAAATCTGTGCACTCTCGGGGGCTGAGGAGGCCCTGCTTATGGGCCCTTTTACTTTGGCCTCCCAGTAGCAGTGCTCACAGTGCTGTCCCCCCAGGACTGGACACTCAACAGCCCGGGAGCTGGGGGTTCTGTATTTGGAGTCCTAACTACCCACAGTTCCCATGCCAGTGACCCTCCAGTGTAGGCTGGGTGCTGGCATGCTGCAGAAGGCCTGTCAGGAGCCTGAAGGCTGGAGTGAATGAGAAATCTTCCTCCCTCCAGCCAGCCTCGCTGACTTCTTCCTCCAGGGATTCCTCCTTGGCTTTCTTTGAAAGGAGGCCAGGAGGCCATAGTGTATTATTCCCTTCCTCAGCATTAGGCACTCAGTCTGAGGGAGGGCTCTGCAAATGTTTTTAACCTTTGCTTGCCTTTTTTTTTATTTTTATTTTTTTTTTTGCTTTTTGGGTCACACCCAGCGATGCTCAGGGGTTACTCCTGGCTTTGCACTCAGGAACTACTCCTGGCGGTGCTTGGGGGACCATATGGGATGCCGGGGATCGAACCCGGGTCGGCCGCGTGCAAGGCAAACGCCCTACCCGCTGTGCTATCGCTCCAGCCCCAACCTTTGCTTGCCTTTGAGGGAAAAAAAAAAATCTAATGCCCCTAGGAGATTCTAATACCATTTCCTGGGGAAAGGTCCAACTTCCCTCCCCCACTCCATTACCCTGGAGAAAAACTGTCCTCTACCCGCATCTGTCAGGATCCATGCTTACTGCTCAAATAATGGTCACCACCATCAACTGCCCCCCTCCAAAGAAAAACCTCATTATTAAAATATGTAGATGTTAAATAAAACTTCATAATACTAAAATTTCTTTTCCCACACTCTAAAATTTGTCTAGATTTGGAAAATAAATCCCTTGCCCCTCTGGCATTGGTGTCTCGAGCCTGACAATTTCTCTACATAAGGAATTTCGAGAAAATCCTCAGAGACGGATACAAACACCAAACACAGCCCCCACAGGGCCTGGGAGAGTCTGCCAGGCCCTCTTGCCTTGCAGATATTTCTGGTAGGAGGCATGAAGCCCGCTGTATGCAGAGTGAGAAGATGCTGGCGGGTGAAGGAGCAAGCATTTGAGGTGCTGGCACACTGTGGGCACGACCTTGGGCATCCCCGCCATGGTGGGGAGACCTACAGAGCAGTAGCCCAGCAACAGAGGACCCAGAAGGGAGATGTCTAGATCCTTCTGGGGCAGTGATCTAACTTCTCAGCAGCTCAAACAGAATTCTGCAGTTTCATCCTCCTGCACGCCCACTATTTAACATCATATTTGAGGAGAAAATAGGTTAACAGGAGGTGTCTAGATCATCCTTGGCTTCTGTATAAGCCTGGCTTCCTAATGCTTAGTAATTAAATTACCATTTATAAAGCACTATTAAGCTGACAGCATTCAAATAACACTTGTGTTTGAGTCATACAAAACTTATTTTGGTTGGCCGGCAGCAGTCAACTAGTGGTCATTTCACATGGTTCAGTCTACTATATGATTTCAGGCATCTCAATGACCCCATGAACAGATGTGGAAACTGAGGCTCAGAAACAGAAAAGGGAAAGACAGAACTGAACTTCTCATTCCAAATCATTCTTCCTTCCACTGTCTTTTTTTTTTTTTTTTTTTGAGACCCGGCTTCATGATCCTGCTTCATCAATCTTCTACTATATCTTGCAGTGGTTGTCTAAGCGTCAGGTTCCCAATCTTTGAAATGAGGGTGTGCCACAGGGGGTTCTAAGGCTCCTTCCAGTCTTCGGTATTTTACTCTGTGATTATCTTCCCTTTTCCTCACCCCAAAATACAGAAGAGTAAAATCTCTGACCAGAATGTTCCTGGCATCCATCTACCTTGGGTTCTGTGAAAAAATAATGGCCCTGGTTTTCAAAGCTGCCAAAGTTAAGCAACATTTTCACCCCTTCATTTTAAAGCAGCCATAAAGTGCCATGTGTTTAACCACAGAGGGGAAAAGGGGTATGCGTGTGTGTGTGTGGGGGGGGGGGGTCTTTGTAACTATTGTGGAGAAGTTTTTCATACCCCACCAGGGGAAGGAAAAGAGAAGAGAGGAACTCATGAGGGCTCCTAAATCTCTTCCTCTCTGGGCAGCTGAGTGGCCCCTTGCTTCTCTCCTAGCCCCATAAGATAGGCCTGTTCCATGCTTCTAAAAAATGCTTTCCTAGAAAAACTCTAATTTTACTTCCTTGAGAATCCAACCGGTTTGCTATTTAATAGCAAGCAGAGAGAAAGGAAGAAGGAAGATCTCTCACCTGGGGTGAAAGGAAGCTTTTCTCTGGGTGCTTTTTAAGGGGCCTTGGGGGCCACACCCAAAGATAGAGGTTTCTTTCAGGGATCATTCCTGGCAGGGGTTAGGGGCTGGGGATCAGGTGGAGCATCCTAGGAACTCACTATGCGATGCTCGGGCCCTCCCAGGAGGTTCTGAGAGGGCAGCGGGGGAATGTTTCTCAGGCACACCTTGGCTGTCTCACTCAGACACCCCCTCTCCCCCGCAGAGGCCTCTCGGGGAAAGGGGGAGGGAAAGGGGGTATCCTAGCCACAGAGAGCTTCCCTGCATGAAGAGAGACTCTCTGTCTCCAGGTACAGGGCCAAGACACAGAGATGAGAGAAAGGAGAGCAGCCAGAGGGGTGGCACCGGGAGAAAGCCAGGGGGCGCAAAAGAGTGGGGACGGGACATGGGGGGTGGCAGGAGGGGGCACTCACCCTGCGGCCAGCCTCATTGTTGTGCAAGTTCATGAGGATGCGCGCGCTCTCGTAGGAGCCCTTGGCGTGGATGCGCTCCCGCTCGCGGGCGTCCACGAACTCCTTGGCGAAGCGGTAGCCGTAGTCGATGTTGTCGCCGCAGCCGCCCCACAGCCAGTCCCGCGGCAGGTCCTTGGGGCGCGCGGCGCGGCTGCAGCCGCAGGTGGACAGCTCGCCCTCGCGGCACGCGCGGCTCATGGCGTTCACCACCCCGGCGGCGCTCACTGCATAGGTGAAGGCCGTCTCGCGGCTGCCTGCGGGCGAGGACGGGGTCACGCACCAGCCCAGCGACCTGCACACCCCCACTCCAGCAGCCAGCACACCCCCCCACCCCGGCCCCAGCAGAGGCCTGCAGGCCCCTAACTCCCCACCTGGCCCCAGCACTGCCCTGGAGTAACCAGAGGGTCCTTCCACCCCAGCCCCTACTTGGTAGCAAACACAAAGGAAGCCACAGATGACAAAGCAAGCGGAAGCGGGTCCCTGATCTCCTGCCCTCATGCTGCCACTTCCAGTTCAGAGGGAGCCCAAGGCGGACCTCTAAGAGGTGGCTGGATTGATTTTGTCTCTTGGAGGCTTTTTGAAAATATCCAAAACTTACTTCCAAGACAGGACATGAAAGAAATCTTTGAGAGCACAGTCAGGATTTGGGGAGAGTTTCTTACATTCACTTTACCAGTGGGCATGATTTTCACGTTGAGTTACTAACAGGGCAGGAGCCTAGAAGTGGCTAGGCCTAAGGGGAGAGTCTCTGAAAGTCTGAGGGCCCCAGTGGCACCCACACATGGCAGCAGCTGCGGTTGTGGCCACACTCATGGCCGGCTTCCCCCTCCTCCCTTGGCAGTTATGGCCTGGCTCAGCTTCCACCTCGCCCTCATGCCCAGGCGGCCGGTCTCCTGTCTCAGACAAGCCTTTACTTTCCAGGGGACAGCTCTAAAAGGGTTCCTCGAGAGTTAAAGAAGAAACTGGCCTCTTGCTAAATCCTCAGCTGACTGGCCTGATGCTTATCATTTAAGATGACTGCTCATTTTGAACATAGCCGGCTGTGTTAACGTCACTTCAATTCCCTGACCGCCTTTGCCTCCAAGTACCAGAATAGTAGTAAGAAAGGGAAAGACACATTCTAAGGGGAAAGGAAAAAATAATTTTCTCTTTCTCTGTACTTACAAAGATTATGCCCAAGAGAACGAAGTTTTCGTCTTCTCTAAAATATGTAAAAAAAAAAAAAAAAATCCCTTCCTGTGAAGCCCTGATACAGGAGTCCTATTTGCGAGCAGGAAAAAAAAAATGGAGGCAATCATAGATTGATTACCTTAGTCTCCACTTGTAGAGAGACATTTCTACACGTAACAAGAAGCCACTTAATAAAAAAGCGGTACAACCAACGGGAAAGGGCTAAGACCTGGCCAGCTAAAGTGGGTCTGAGAGAGGGCTGAGAGGGCTTTACTTTCCTCTACTTTAAAATAAGGGTATTAATCAAATTCCTAGAGAGGGGAGGGTCTCTTCTGGCTCTGAAATCCCTAGACCAGGATGGTTTTCTCGTACACTTAAAAGGTCTTTCTAATCATCTTTCTTTGGGGTGGGTGAGAACAGAGAACAAGTGACCACAGGACCCGATTCCAGTCCAAAGGGTCACTTTGCAAGGGCTGGCTATGCCTAGCCCGTACTCTGCAGGCCTGCTTGGCCCCTGCCTTTTCCTCAGACTTCTCCACACTTGACTCCTTAGCCATTTGACTGCCCTGCCAGGAATGGCGCTGGTTTTCATTTACCACAGACTTTTCTTCTCACATTTTAAAAATGAATAACTAGAGAAGTGTGCTGGTGTTTGGCAATGAGGACCCAGAAAGTTCCTGGGGGTGGGGGTGCTATCTCTAGCTAGCTCAAATTAGAGTGTCAGAGAGCATCATCGGGGGAGTGGAGAAAAATGAGGAGAGAAGACAGATTCTGAGGGAGTTATCTGAGGATTAACACTGATAATACTGAAAATGCTGTGGCCTGCACGGGAGATGTGTAGAATGAAGAGGTTATAGCCGGAGGAAGAAGAGATCAACAATCCTCTGGAGAGAAAAAAGAAGGTCAGACAGGTTCCTTTGAGTTACAGAGCATAAAAGGTAATATATATATATAAAATATAGTAATGCTGCTTCCCACACCCAAGTTTGTCTTGAGCATTTCCTTTTTTTGCTCCAGAATGCAAAGCTGGTTAAAAAAAAAAATAGAAAACTCTAACCTAACTGGTCGCTACAGGGGAAAAAAGTCAATTTGAAAAGTGCTCTAGAGCCAGTGACCTGTGGATACAGTCATCCTGGATGAAATCCTGCTGATTCAGGGAGGTTTCCCCTCTCTGTGAGATCTGCATCTCCTCAGCTCCTCACAGTCCTTAAAAATGGTGCCTTTCTGACTTATCTTTTCACAGCATGGAAACAAAGAGGAGACAGAGACAAAAGCTGGGAGGAAAGGGTAGCACAGTGAAAAATGAGAACGTTTCCAAAAAGAAGAGCAGGCAATTGTGTACTGTGCCTATAAGGAAAACTGGAGCCCTAAAAAAAATGAGTGAAGGGGTTGGAGGTGGCGGCCTGAGCTTCTCAGACCCTGGTCCCATGCCAGGGTCAGATTCTCACAGACAAGAATTTCTCCCCAGGTCCCTGGTACACTAAGCACTTTGGACCAGGCATACACACACCTTCCGCACCAGGGAGGTTTTATATGTTTCCTTAGCTCAGACTCTCTAAACAAACCCTTAAATAGAAGACTCAAAGCTAAGTAACTTTTCCAGTATTCAGGCTGTGTCTGTGCTGAAGCTTCAATAAAATCTGACACTGATTCTGTCCTTCTCTATTTCTGTTTAATCAATTAAGAGAAAGCCCCATTAGGACCTTCTCCAGTAGGACACCCGGTAGGAGCCTGCTTTCTAGAGGCCCCAGGGACTGGACATGGGGCAACTGTTGGCAAAGGAAAAGGAGGACATGTTATCATCTTCTCAAGCCCGCAGAGAGCTAGGTGACAGTATTAGGGGGCTCCTATGTATTTCTGGAGGTCTTATATGGAACTTCCATCCGTCTCTGTTCTCACCACCCTAGGCGGTGGTACCCCTCAACTGAGGACCGGAGTTGCATTTGCCAATGACAATTAAATATAGGTTTAGCACCAAGGGTTCTGTTTGTTCCCAGAGGAAGCAGGCTCATTGAATCTTGGATCTCATTTTAAATAAATCTCCAGCAGTACTCAAATCCACTTAGCAAATGATAACTTATTGCGAACATTTTGGCCTCCAGACACATGACTACATACAAAGAGAAGATCTTAAATCAAAGCTGTGTTCAAGTGACTACACAGCAAAATAGTTCCAATTGCAGTTTTCCTTCAGAGAGGCATGGAGTTTTGCTAGTTCATATATAGGGGGAAACAGTGATCCCATGATCTGAGAGAAAGACAGTTTAGGAGCAACATATGAGGCAAAGGTGAAGGGCAAAAGCTGGCAACTTACTGATTCTGATATAGCTAAAAGAAAACTTTTTAGCTCACTCACAAGACCAGGAGAATTAAATTTCCATCAGAGGCCAAGTTAACTGCACAAGGCAGCCCATAGTCAGGGAAAACTTGTGTTCCTGAAGCTTAACTCCTCAGTTCAGATCCCAGTATATACATTAGCACATTTTAATCATTAACAGGAAGGACAAAGCCCTATGAAACTTTGCAGGCTGAAGCTGCAGAACATTTTCCCATTCAATTAGAGGAATGGCTTCCAGTCCCTGTATTATTTTAGTTTATGAAGCTGCTTGGCTCAAACATCCACTGACAACTCTTTTTTGTTCTCAATGAATGCACTTTTCAGGGGTTTTAAAAAAGCATTTTATCCATCCATGATGGATATTAAGCCAACTTTTAAAAAAAACTTCAGTAAGTATAAACAGTTAATTGCTTTGAAAAATTGCCCCTTATTTTAGGAGACACTGAAGTCAGATTAATTATACGGGCTTGTTTGCATAAAAGTAGGGAGACCTAAAATATTCACACTAGAAAACAGACACAGGGGCCATGTCTGTGAGAGTGTATCCTGTGCTCTTAAACCAAAATAGAGGCAAACTAATTTTTTCAAGTTCTTTGCTTTAGCCCAGTTGTCATGGCATCTCTTCTCTGCACAGAATATACAGCTCAACATTATATTTTTTTAAAAAATGGAAATTGTGAGTGATACATTTAATTTTTCGAAGTTTCTACTTTGAGATCTAAAGCATGTTCTTTTATATCAATTGCCCAAATCAGAAATGTAAATTGGATCACTTCTAATTAAAATTCTTTCTGGGACTAAAAGTAAAGCTTTTAACATATATATCTCCATTGCCTCAGGAAATATCGACATTGAGAAAATTAAAACCTTATTTGCTTCCAACATACCCAGCATTCTGGAAGATGACAATTTCTAGTTTGATGCGTAGGCCATTTGAAATGAGGTTTAAAACTTAGAAAAACAATTACCAATTCAAAGTTATCAAGTTTGAAAGGATATAAAGGACTCAAATTTCCTCATTAAGTTTGAAAAACCAAAGTGAGTGCTCTGCTTCTATTTTAAACAACCCACCCCCCTTTTTTAGAAAATTTGCCTGTGCAAAAAAAAAGAAAAAAAGCCAAGGTGTGCCCTCTTGTTTTGATGAAAGAAAATCCAAATCACAAAATCAGGTGTGTGGAGGGGGTGGGGGGACTGAGACAGGAATTAGCACCCACAGATAATCATTCTTTTGGAAGATGATTCTTTTGGAAGATGATTCTTCCCTCCTTTTCCAGCTTGGAATCAACATGAAAGTCAATGTTTCTTCCCAGAGAACTTCCCAGAGAAGTTTAGGTGTGTTTTTAAATATGTGAAATGGTTTCCTACCTATCTGCATCACCCTTCCAAACACCGAGGTGTTATCCACTGTGCTGCAGTTCCAGCGCCGATGTCGGAATTGGTACTGGCACTCTTTGATGCCTGTCTTCGCACCTTCCCCGATATACTGCATGTGGTCCTGATACAAGTGGCAGAGTTTCTTCTGTCCTTGAGAAAGTCCTGCCAGTTGGCTGCAGAGAGGCTGCGCTCCTATGATATATACTTCTGACATCTGAACAGGGTTATTCATACCTAGCGACCTAAAAAGGGCGGGGGGAGATGTGCATTCAAGATTTACGTGAACTCTTGAGGTAGGCCCCAGGAAAACATGTCAGCAATACATGGTTTTAAGCACACAGATGCTTTTTCTCTCCTGCTTGTCCTCATGACAAAGTATGAGAAGGGCTTCATAAAACTTCTCTGTTTAAACTCCACTCAGAAAACGGAGGTATTGTGCAGTCCTCATCCCGCCAGCTGGCTCCTTCCTCAGAGACTTCACTCCCTGCCCTGCCCTTTGCCATAGACTTGAACCAGCATTTCCGAAGGCGCTTGGAGAAGGGGGAAATGGTGGTTTGGGGAACAGGCCTCTGACATGAGAGAAAGTGACTTACTCTGCTCCACTAAATTGGACGGGTCTGCCTTGGTAAAAGTATGAATACTAATGCTGAAAGCAGACACAATTCGACACGGGTAGGGTAGGAGGGAGCAGGTCTCCGTGATGATGGCAGAACAGGGGGACAAGTATACAGATGGAAGAAAAATCCGCCATGTTCTGGACATTTTAAAAGGGCTCCTTATATGATTGTGGAGGACCCAAGACAAGGTATTCAGTGAACAGAAGTCATGTTTGACAGTCAGAAAAACGCTGTTCATTCACAGGGAAAGAATATCCAGAACCCCGTCAGAAATAATCTTCTGGATATACTGCAGTCTATCTGCAAAGGCCCCTACCAGAAAGCAAGTCTCATGAACAGACTTTGGACTACTTCAAGTCAACCTTCCTTCAATCAAATTTCAAGCCACAGACTTTCCTTCTTGGAGTCTAGCAACCTCATTAGAACTTTGCCTGCTCCAAACCCTGAAGGTTCATATACTCAAGTGACAGAAAATAGAAAAGCTGGAACTCTCATTTACTACCTAGAGGTGGCAAAAAGTCCATTGGCTACATTCGCTCAGAATTATTCAAGAACTGGATCTTAGTCGCCTTTCATGAAGAAATGAACTAGCAGCTACAAGCATACATCTCAAACAGGGCCACAGATAAAGAGGTCTAGAATTACAGGTTTGGGTTCCCTGGGAGCCAAATAAAGATACGTTTTGTAATATTAGCAAATCAAAAAAAAGGGGTCTGTTTAAGATTGATTTTTTTAAATACTACATACGTAGTAGACAAAAGCACCCAAACTCACTGTTCGGTTTTAGTTATTGCCTCCTACGAACAAGTCTCTAAAAAAGCAAATTTAAAATAAAGACCAAGCACGGAAAACGAACTTACCACCAAGAATTGGCTTCTATTACAACCTGGGCGAAGGAGAAAAATATGGCCAAAGCCATTAGGAAGAACTTGGAAGACATTGCCCTTCCAGCCGTCCCCAAAGCAACTCCTGGGCTTAATATTCCACTCGACTTCTGGAGAGGGAAGAAAGGAGCAGATGTTTATTGCCTCTCAGATAATTTTCAAGCATACAAGTTTAAACAACGGAAGCATCCGGGGTCTCTTAAGTTTACTGTTGATTGACTGCGCTTCTCCTCGGTGAGATTTTTGATGGCAAGATATAGGCAGTTTCTTTTTCCAAATTAATCCACCCACGCAACCTCACCAGGAAATCTGATTTCGCTGGGATCCTGCGCGCGGGGCACGCCAGCGATTACAAACATGTCTCAATGCTGTCCAGTCAAAGCGCCGGGGCCAGGAGCTGCCTCCTTCCTGCTGGCGCGTCCCGCACCCCCTCGCTCCCCTCTAGTTTGCGCCGCGTTCAGTCCCTCCTCGGGGATTCACTCGGGCACCCGCCTCGCCACCCTCGTCCTCTCCCCGACCTGGGCCGAGCAACAAGTGGAGCCGGAATTAATTCCATGGGCGAGAGGATCGCGAAGGCGAGTGAAGCGCGCCGCCGGAGGCTGCGGAGGAGGCGGGGTGGCCCGCGCGCAGGGGTGGGGGGTGGGAGCAGGACGCGGGAGGGAAGGGCAAGGGGTGGGGGGTGGGGGGCGAGGCCCCGGGGAGCGGCGCGCGCGCGCGCGTGTGCCCAGCTGGGAAATGCAGCTCCGAATTAACATCGTATGCTTCCTAATCAGTTCACGGGCCGCTCTGGGGGAAGCCACTTCCAGAGGGGGAAGGGCAGCCTGGCTTTCCCCACCGCCAGACTGGAGATGGAGAGTGCTGGGGGGAGGGGATACTGGGGAGAGACATGTGCTCCCCCAACCTAGGAAACAGCGACTACTGGGTCTCTGCCCCTGGTCGCCGTCGCCTTCTCCTCCTCCTTGTCCTCTTCCTGGGACTCTGTTCCTACGGGAAGAGGTGGCATGTCGGGGCAACGGAGGAGGTCTGAGTTCCGCTGTCCCGGGAGAGGACCCTGCCCCCCTTTCAATCACGCTCTCCCCAGATTCTGAGTGTTCACTCTCCGGATCTCCATTCCGGGAAGCTGCCAGGAGAGAGGGAGACAGGAGGTCAAGGGAACCCCCGTTTCTTTTGGCCTTGACCAAGACTTGTAGGTCCCTTCTCCAAGGCAGCCCCCCGGGGGTCGCCTGGCTCCTGCACCCGGCCACCCCACCCACCTCCAGCCCATTCTGGACTCCGTTGGGCCGGCCCGGACTAGAGAGCGCGCCGAGGACCGTCCGGCGGCTCGAGTGGCTCCCCGCGGGACCACAGATGCGCGAGCTCCTGCAGCCCGGCTGGCCCCTGACTCAGAGCGCTCCGCTTCGTGTCGGGAAGAATTTCGGGGGCAGGGGGGAAGCTTTGGAAGCTTCCGGCTGCCGTTCGCCTCCCCCCACCCCCAACTAGTGACTTCTCCACCTGTAGGCGGCTGCGCGGCGAGGCCGTGGCGGGTGCGGGTGGGAGGAGCGGGTTTCCAACTCCTTTCTTACATCTCCGATAACCGTAACCCGGCTGCGCTGCGCCGCCCGCAGTCCCCGAGGGAGCCCCTTTCTCGAGAAAGGAAAAGAGCGAACCTCCTCCAGGCAGCCAAAGGGCCTGCCTGCAACCTGCGGGGGGTGTGGGGGGAGTGGTGGGAAACGGGAAGGGGTGCTGGGAGCGTGTCACGGTTCGCCCCCCCCCCGACCCCCCGCCGCCAGCAGCCCTTTGGCCCGGACACCTCGAAGAGAGGAAATGCTTAAGTGGTCCCCAGTGTCGGCAAAGCAGGGCTCTGCGCCCGGGGCCCGGTCGTCTCCCCAACGCCGCAAAGCTGGAGACGAAACTTGGAGAGCAAAAACTTAGGGTTTCCCCAGTTTGGGAGCAAGGAGACTCGGTCTTCCTCCCCACCCCCGCCCCAAGTGTCAAGTTTCCTCCAGGGGAGGGGGTGGGCTTCGCCGACTGCCTTCGCGCGCGGCCCAGGTTGCAAAGTCTTCGCTCCCCGCCGACGGCCAAGGCCGAGAGCGCACACACACCCGGGCACACACTCAGCTCAAGTCGCACACTCACGCGCATCCACACGCGCGCGCTCCGACGGGCTTGCGGGAAGGCGTCCGCGTTCGCTGCGGGCCGCGCGCACTTTCCGAGTTTCCCGACGGGCGGGGCGCGCAGGGCGGGGCGCGGGCGGCGGAGAAATTGATAACAGATTCGCCGGATTACGGCAGATCTCTTTGTTAGAGGCGAAGCCACACAAACCCAGCACACCACCCGCCCGACGACCCTGGGAAGAGCCCACCCATTCCCAGAGGTGGGAGTGGGCCATTGAGTCTCCTGGATTCGGGGGTTCCACAGCTCCAGGCTGGGGTGGGGGCCGGGGAGGGGGGTGGCCGGAGGTTTCCCAAGGGGATTAGGCAGGCGAGGCCAACGAGTCCAGTTTCCACTTAACCCTGAGCACTTGCCCGGAAACACCTTGGCCCTCTTCCCGCTTCAATCCCGGCGCAAACCTCAAAGCCCCCCCCCCCCCGCCCCCCAAGTCTGAGATGGAGGGCACGAGCTGTGAATGCACTCAAATGCATGGACTCTGTGGGGCAAATGCACGGATCGATTGACGAGGAGATGACACTTACAGTAAAAACAATTTAAGTTAAAAAATAAAACTTTAAAAGCCATTCCAAAAAGAGACTTTTCCCGAAAATAATCAAACCGGAGAAAACAAAGTTCTGAATTTACCAAAAATCGGACTGAATTTTTTCGAACACTGTCAAGGCCGGGGAAGTCAACTTTGTTAAGGGTCCCCGTAAGTCTCTACAGACGGTGGGGCCGAGGACAAGGCTGCGGGCATTTGAGAGGTTTGAGCGCTCCGAAGGGGTGAGGTGGGGGTAGGGCATCAGCGCACCCTTGTTTCCAATCCAGAGCTGTTCAACCTAGAGGTTGCCTGTTCTCGCCTCTCCTAAACCTTCGCAATGAATTGCAAAGGTTTCTAACCCTTTCTACTAGGGTTCGGGCCTGGGATTTGAGAGGGCAAAACGTCATGCTGGTGTAAAGATTTTCGGGGATGACAAAAAGCATCTGAAAGCCCGCGCAAACACGCATGGCACCCAAATTTGGGGGCCCTGGAGTCTGGAGAGAAATTCCTCAAAGGCATTCTCTGGCACTGATGCTCCCTCCTAAGACCTGGGTCTCCCCCTCTCTTGGTTCTTTTTCTTCATTCAATCCCCCACTTTCTCTCTCTCCCTCTCCTTCTCCTTCTCTCTCTCTCTCTCTCTCTCTCTCTCTCTCTCTCTCTCTCTCTCTCTCTCTCTCTCTCTCTCTCTCCCTCTCTCTCCGCCCCCTCCCACCGGAAAGACTGAAGGACACTAACTAGGAAAGACTGGGAGACACGAACTATGAAAAAGGGAGATAAGAAACGTCAAGATTCTCCGTTCTTGGTAGGAAATATACTTCATACCCAGATACCCCACACCCCTTAACGCATACCTCTAAATGTACTAGAAAGTGGGGAAACTTGTGATAGAAAAACTAAGGTGTAATCATAAATGTGGGGCATCATAAAGGGTGCAAGGAGGGGAGAAGCCGAAGAGCAGGCCGATGCATGCCATGCGATAGGGCTAGGAGGGCCGTTTTAGCTGGGAGTAGACAAGGAGTCTCCACAGCCACATGCCTCTTGTTTGGACAGCCGCAAAAGATCCTGATGAACCCACAAAGCGGGGATGTGTCCACAGCACTGTGGGTAGAAGGGAAGACAGCTTAGAGGCAGCTTCTGGAGGCAGTTTCTGGAGCCCAGTGCAGAGTACAACGACTGAGCAGATCAAGCTGTCTCAGACCCCCTAGGACTCCGAAAGGACAGTAGTTCTAGAAATAGGCAGGTTCCAAAAGGAAGAATGGCCATGCCTCATTCTGTTCCATCTCCCCTGATTCATCTGAGAGACAAGGCTCTCCAGGCCGAAAGAGGACAACACACACACACACACACACACACACACACACACACACACACACACACCCCTTCTCATACAAGGCTCTCAACTCTGTTCAGAGGAGGAGGGGGTCACAGATTAAAAATCACTTCAACCTCCAACCCTCTTTAGAGACAGCTTGTTTGAAGAAAGAGGCCAGAAGTAAGCAACACTGGCCCGGGACCTCCGGGAGGGTCTGTGAGTCAAGGCCGGATGGAGGCCCCTAGAGAGACTTGTTCTTGCGCCTCAGAGAAGAGGTACGAACCTTTCCTTCACTTCTCCAAGTCCCATTTGTGGGGCCCCGACCTGAGGCCCCTTCCTCGTTACAGTGGCCACGCAACACAGCTCGTCGTCGGGGGAGGGGGTGGTGGTCCTCGGAGGGGCCGAGGGGTAGAGCGGGGTGGTTGGGAAGGATGAGCGCGGGGCCAGCGGGTAGGTGGAAAAAGCGTGCAGCCCGCCCGCCCCCAAGTCAGACTCTGAAGTGTCCTACCTCAAGACAGCCAACAGGGGGCAGCCGGCACCGCGCGGCGGGAAAGAAAAGACAGCGGGTAGTGCCGAGCTCCGAGCGCGGGGTGCTAACCCCTTGTGCACCAGAGCGGTGCGAAGAGGTGAGCGGAAGGCTAGAGACGCTGGGGCAGGGCCTCCCGGGGTGGGTCCTCCTTTGTGGTGTCGGGCGGGACTAAGGCGAGGATGCCCAGGACCAACAATTTAGCCTTTACTACATCGCCACCCCACCCACACGCACGCTTGCATACACGTACTCAGGGCACGGAGCCACACACTCCAACACACATTTCTCCTGCCGCTCCATCGCTTTCGAGCTCTCACTCGGGTCCCCTGGAACTCCCCGGGCAGACGCGGCCTCGAAAGGAAATCTCGGCATCTGGCCAGCTGCAATAGAGAACGCTGGCGGGCGGGCAGGGGCTACGGAGGTGCGATCTCACCGCTGGCTCCAGGGGACTTCCAAACAGCGAACTGTGCATTGAAAGAAAGACTAGAGAGAAAGGACCCCATGCCAGACCGGGACTGGAAAGTAAAACAAGGCCCAGGGGGCTCCAAAGTTGGTTGGCTTCCCCCCACCTCGCCCACGTTTGTTTTAATCACGGGGGGCAGTGGGGGGAAAGTGGAGAAAGAGGGGTTTTGTTTGCCTTTAAGAAATACCGTAATTCTAATTGCAACCTATTCTTTAAAAAACTAAAAACGGAAGAGACCAAGAAAAAGGGAACTAAGTATTGAAGTTTTGGAGGACAGAGACAGGAAAAGTTGTTGGGGGAAAACCAGGCGAGTTAAACTGCAGGGAAGAAATGTTAACTTTTCCTAAAAGTGAACTCTCAGTGACCCTCGGAGTGTGTGACTCGGCTTTAACATACAACTGACAATTAAAACAAACAAGAGTTCACAAACTGCCCCCCGCCCGCTTTCCCAACGCCGAGGCCCAAATGTTTCCAAAGGACGAGGCAGATTCCGTGCAGGGGGCCGGGCGCGCAGTCCCAGCGGACAGAATTAGAGCCACCGCGGCCAGCACTCCCCGCCCCCATCGCCGCTGCAAAGTGCCGGAGCTCACCCAGTGGCGGCTAATAATGCTAATAGCGCGACCCAGCTCCGCGAGCCGGGGTGCGCGCTGGCCCCCCGCCAGGCACTCTTAAAGGCACAGGGCCTCCAGCGCTAGGGTTCCCCCGCCGCGAGGAGCCAGCAACCTGGCCTCCCGCTTCCACGGGCGGGGTAGGAACGGAGGGTCCGCTGGCCTGGCGTTGTGGGCCCCAGTCTGACTGCCGGCTCTCCCCAATCAAGGGCTCCCCTTTCTCCTTCCCCGAGTCCCCCGCCACACACCCTCTCGGTGCCCGCGCAGTGGGTGCTTGGTAAATATTTGTTGAATTGAATCATTATCCTGTGGCTGAAATATACATAGCAAAATTACACGCGAGTTTCTCTGGGTAAAAAAGAAAAAAAAAAAAAGGAAAGTCGTCCTTGAACCGTGCTCAAGTCTTTCTCTTAGCGCTGCTCCAACTTTTCGTCCAAAGTCGTGAAGGTTTGCGGAACGTTTGGTGGGACTGGAGGTCTCCCAGGAGACCGAGGCGGTGCGCTGGGGGTGGGGGTTGGGTCAAAGGGGTAGGGGGTCCCGGCCAGCTACGCGGGGGTTCCAGGCGCTCGGAGAGGTAGGGGGCATGAAGGGCTAGGTAGAGTTGTGTGAGGGGGATCAAAGTATGGGAGGAGGAGAATTTAGTTAACTTCTTGGAGAAAAAAGGAAAAGGGTGGCGAGCGTCGACGGCCCACAGATCACCTACCTTCATGGCGAAGGGGAGGGGGCGCGGGGAGGAAGTCGCCACCCGAGCGAGGGCAGTGGAGGAAACCGAGCGGAGCCGCCGGGTTAAGCCTGGGGGGACGATCGGGCGCAGACTTGAGGGTTCCTCCTGGGCGCGTCGGCGAGGCACAGAGAATTGGAGCGAAGGCGGTCACAGGCGCCTGAGTCTGGGCGCTCGCTCCCGAGTTTCGCTAGGATGCTCCGGGGAACCGAGGGGGCGCAGAAACCCGCCGGCCGGCGGTAGCGACAGGGCCGGGCCGGGGCGCAACCGGGGAGCCGCGGGTCCGGCGAGGGCGCGCAGGCGACTGTTCCGCGGCGAGGCGCTCCCTCTCCAACGTCCATCAGCTACGGCGGTAATTAGGGCTTTCCAACCCCAAATGTGGGCGTGATTGTGCAAAAGACTTTACAACAAATAATAAAAAAAAAAAATTCTTCACAAGAGGGTGAAAAAAAATGCCCCACTGCTCAACTCTGGCCTGGGGCGAAGCGGGGGTGGGGTGGGTGGGGGGGCGATCCTTGCGCCCAGGTGCCCCCAGTTCATTCACACCACGGATTCTGCAAACTCCGGGCGCCTCACTCTTTGCTGATCCCCAGCTCCTCCTCTCCTCCAAGTCTTGCGGCTGAAACGTCTGCGTCCAGGCGCGGATCCCGCGGCCCCGAAGGACTGTGTGGATGTCTGTGCACACACAGACACGCACCGAAACGCACACATACACGCGCGGTAGCTGCGGGGCCGCCGAACAGTCAGGCGCGCGTGGCTTTTTTTCCGGGAGATGCCGCTGAAAACGCGCAAGTCGCCATCCGAGCTGCGAGAGTCAGCGCCAACTTCTGTCCTTTCATTTCAGAGTTTGGCAAAAAGGGGGCGCAAAATGGGTCCAAGCCGTCCCCCGAAAGTTCTGCCGCGCGGTGGGGTTAGGGAGCGATGGGTGATTGCCCCGGGCGCCGGGGAAGACACTGGCTCCCCTCTCCCTAGCCCCTTCTTTCTCTCTCCGGGTGGACTTCCCCCCTCCCCACGCCCCCCGTTCGTCCCCGTCTTCCCGGGGCGCCGAGGCGCGAGGGCACCGCGGGCGCGCGGCTGGGGAGGGGCGAGGACGCCGGGCGGGCTCCGCGGCGCTGCTTCAGCTCCGGCGCTCCGGGGTTGGGCGCCCGGGGCCGTGGAGCGCGAGGGCGAGCAGGCGGGCGGCGGGCGCTCGGGGCCAGGCGGCGGCGGAGGCGCTGGCGGCGGGAGGCGGCGGCGGGGGAGCTCGCAGGGCAGCGGCTGCACCGAGCGGGACTCCAGGCGACGGAGGCGGTGCCGGGGAGCTCGCAGCAGCCTTCCACGCGATCCTGTGCCCCGCAGACAGACTGACCGACCGCAGGGACCGCGTCCCCCCCACCCACCCCCCGGCCCTCCTGGCCAGCTGCCTCCCTCTCTCCCTCCCTCTCTCCGGACTCCTCTTTCCCCTGGTGTTCTCAAAGGGAAAAAAAAAAAATTTTTTTTTTCAGTTGCAGAACCAAAGGCGACTGGAAAGAGAGAGGGGGGGGGGGGCGTAAAAAGAAAGAAAAAACTCAACTTTGCCTATGCGCATGCGTGATGAGGTCGGCCTATGACAAACTCGGCAGGATTTTAAAGCCGTACCACGGGGCCGGGGTGCAGAGGAGGCGGGATACACTCCCTGCTGGAGCCCCCTTCTCTCGGCCCCCCATCCCCCAGGCATCTGCAGAGAGTGAGAAAGGGCCACTCCGCCTTCGTTGCCGGACGGCCGCTAGGCTGTCTGCACTTCTTCCAAAAGCTGCTGACCTGCCGAAGACTGAACCCCAACTTCACAGGCGGGACCCCTTAGGTTGCCCGTCCCGGGACGATCCCAAAGGGACTGCACGGATGCTGCACAGGGGGCACGGAACCCCGCGGAGGACTGCTTCCCGATTCTTACCCCTGGGGGTAGGGGTGGGGGCAGTGTCGGGGGCTGGAGGAGAGGGTGCTCCTGAGTAATTGAGTGTCTGGCTAACATCCCTTGCTTCTAGGACCCTGCAGTAGTGGATCTTTATGGGCGCTCTTAGGTGAGAAAGCCTGCGAAGTCTACTATCCCGGGTCCAGCTACCCCGAACTTGCTGGACGCCTCTAGACAAGAGCTGTTGTCAGCGTTGTTGATTTTTGTGGGCCACCCCTCCTTCTCCATCCGCACACCGAGAGGCCACCCCCAAACTCTGCCTCATACTCGCATGCAATTCTTGTTCTCAAGCCTCCATGTTGCATGCACTTGACCCTAAAACGCTATACTTAAGGTTGATGATTTGTTTTGTGCCCATAGTACTCTCCACCCCTATCCCTTCCATTGCTGTGACTGCTCCGGGAGATGCTCCCGGCTGTTCGACAAAGCCCAGAGCCCTCCTGGTCCTTGTTCTGGTTTACTGAACCCCCTCCACTGGAAATCCTCCTGTTGCTGACACAGCAAACAGTGCCTGAGGTCCGTTTGTGTGTGTATGGGGGGTGGGGGGGAACGGCTTCCCACAAGTCGCAAGAAATGCTTATGCTTTCTTTCTTTCACTAGGTGCTAACTCGGCCATAAAAGGGAGACTCCAAACAGCACAGCTCACTGTGGGACATCTCCCTTTGACTCCGGAGTCCCCATTTCCCCTCACCCTCTGTAGATTTTGACCACTTAAAGATCCAGGGGCATTTTCCTGTCTAGCGAGAGATCTGTCCTTAAGCAAGGGCTTTCAGCCTAGTAGATCAATCCTGGCCAGCAGTCCCTCTGCTGTTCCTTGTGGTAGTGCCTTTATTTTGCCCTGAGCTGCAACCTGGGATACTCTTGGCTACAGGCACATTCATGCCTCCTGGGCTAGCACCCAAGACATGCCCCAAGGGAACAGTTCCTAAGACAAACCTAGCTGGAGTAGAGAGGCACTGAGTAAAGGCAGGAAGTGAGTTGGCTAAGAAAGGTGCTCCCAATGGATGCCTGAGAAGCCATTCAGCACCTGAGTGCCTTCAGGCGGTATGCACAGGATCCTATTCCTGAGAAGGGCCTTTAACCTGAGAATTTGCTGCACCCATACAGCCAGTCTGGAAACACTGGCTATGCCATTTCAACACCCCCTGCTACCACACCCCCCACATTTTTAAAATACTGTACTGTGAATTATCTGGTCAATTGTCTGTTTCCCTTGTTTGTGTAGATAGCCAGGACAGTTTTATTTCCTGTTTTGCTGTCTTTCCTCTGGTGGGGTTAGGTGGTGGTTTGGAGTGCCAGTCCTGAAGCTTGCAGTTCCAATTCCTGTTCTGTCACTTTGTAATGGTGAAATCCCAGCAAGGCATTTAGCCTCTCACTGCTCCAGAATTCTTTTACACACACACACACACACACACACACACACACACCACAGACAAGTATAATGAGCCATGTGGTGACCATGCAGTGAAAAATGACCTTGAACATCAGAGATATTGGGAAGGGATATTGATGGAGCACTTCGCACAGGTCTGGCTTGTTCCAGACACTCACCTCTTGCTCTTGAACGAAAAGAAGTTCATGAAACAGAGGTTTTTCCATTTCATTTGGTGGTAGATTTGAGTCTCATGTGACTTAACCAGGTTGGAGCAAACATTTATACATTTCAGTGGAGAAATATGAACTATGTTGGGTTCTTGGGTGCCTCCCCAGACTCATTAGGGCAGTTTGCAAGCTAAATTATCGTGTGCTTCCAGTTTATCCTTCAAAAAATTTCCAAAATTCCTAACAAACCTATCTGACTTCAAGGACTTCAAATAGGTGAATATGCATTGTATCTGATCAGATAAAGATTGAGCTTGTTAAAATGACAGCCATGAGGAAGAAACACAGTGTTTTTCATGACTTTAGGTCCAATCCCAGCACTTACTAAGCAGGCAACAATATTTTTTGGCTTGCCAAGAGAATGAGTGAGTGGATGGAAATATTACTTTCAGAGGAAGATGTGTATCAAGAGGAAATTCACATTGAGCCCTCAACCACTTCAATCATGAGGTGCTGCTTCAGGAAATCAGACTCAGACTCTGGTTTGCAAGATCTACTACCTCTATGGGCATTGATTCATTTGCTTGAGAGATGAGCAGACAGCTGGAAGATAGGAAATGAAGGACTCCGTCTCTATCTTCTAAGGTTTTTGTTCAACAGATCTCCAATTTGTGGAATTCCGTGTTTCCCCTTGCAAGCCGTGTATGCATTTGGGTGTGTGCACTCAAATTAAGTCATCTGCAGACACACTGGCAAGGCATCTCCTGTTCTGCTCATTAAAAATGCTTTTGAGTCTGTGGAACAAATAAATCAATATTTTTGGCTGCTCTCCCAAAAGGGTTATTTTCACAAAACAGAGTACAAGATAAGGAATTTATGAACGATCACATCCCGGTGCCGCCTTTCCCAGTGGGAGAATGCAGGGGCTGGGTTGTCTTTCTGGGAAAAAGTCTTACCCCCTTTATGCCCAGCAAATAATATTTTATGGCCCCAGGTTTATGGTGGTGTTTTAATGATTGCTGTAGAAAGCGGGAGTTTTCTCTCCAGTCACTAGAATTTGTCAAGAAGGGCAGGGGGCCATAAAAGAGGGATGAACCCCAGGGACAAACAGGCTCCATCTTCTGAAATAAACTAATAAAGAGCCCCAAGATGTTTATTCCTCTGCCTCAGAGTCAAGACCAGTGGGGTTGCCTGCATGGGGCCCTCCCACAGATGGAACACTCAAGAGGACAAAGAAGCCGGAAGGGTCAGGGCTTCCTCACACCACATGGCCACAGTCAAAGTAATCCAGGATATTGTGTTGTCACAAGCCACTGGCCTGGGAGGAGAGGGCTGAGGGGACAAAAGGGCTCTTGAGGTTAGAAGACATTTTTGAATATTAGACTGACTCAAGGTGGCTCCCTCCAAACCTCAGGCTTTCCTTGCCCTGGTTCTATTTGCTGTGTTCATGCAGCTCTCAGCCCCCCCCCCACACCTTTTTTAAGTCAATTACTTTGGGGAGTGGTGAATATGGGCTTAATGGACACTTTGGGTTTTGTTCTATTTTGTTGAGATGTTTTGTATTTTAAGGGGCATCAGGATTAAACAGTCCAGTCTGAATCTCTCTCTGCCTCTTTTTGACTCACTTTCTTTCCCTCTATGAATTTCAATCTTCTCACTTATAAAGTGAAGATAATGAAATATTTTTTACATTCCAACAACTGAGATAGTAAGTATATTAAATGCATTTGTTCCTGGCAATAGCTTCTTAAAGTACTTTAACATCAGGATGTCTGCTTCTGGATGTTAGGTAAAAATTCTGGGTAAAGTAAGGACCCCGATGAGGGTTGGGGCAGTGATCTGGGTAGAGGAGAGAAACGTGGGATACAATTTATGTAATTATCTACCATGTCTTTATAATAGAGTTTAATAAACATGAGGCTAGTGTAACATTCATCTTTAAAATTACAAGACATTACTAAAAGAGTAATGAAATGAAAGACACTTGTGTTCATGAATCAAAAGAATAAACATTATTAAAATGGCCATCTTGCCTAAAGCAATCTAAAGACCTCTAATGAGCCTTATCAAAATACCATTTTTCCAGGAAGTTGAACAAAGAACTCTGAAGTTTATATAAAGTGCAAATGACCCATGACAAAAAAAGAATTTTTGAGATAAAAGAAAAAACCAAAGGGACATACTCCTTTACTTCAACCTATAATACAAAGCAATAGTAATTAAAATTGCATGGCTTTGAGACAAACAGGCATGCAGATCAATGGAATAGAATAGAGAGTCCATACATAATTCCACACATACACAAACATCTAATCTACCATAAAATGAAAAAAAAGAACCCTCTTCAAAAAGTGATCTTGAGGAAACTATACAGTCACATACAAAACAAACCAAAACAAAAAAACAACAACAATAAGGAGGAGGCAGGAGAGGACAGGATGTGTGTGTGGCAGAGGGCGGGGGTGGGGTGGAGTGAAAACTAGATTACTAATATCTGTAGCACTGTAGCACTGTCATTCTGTTGTTCATGGATTTGCTCGAGCGGGCACTAGTCAGTAACATCTCCATTATGAGACTTGTTGTTACTGTTTTTGGTATATCGAATAGAATACACCACAGGTAGCTTGCCAGGCTCTACCATGCAGGCAGGATACTCTCAATAGTTTGCCAGGCTCTCTGAGAGGGACGGAGAAATCGAACCCAGGTCGGCTGCGTGCAAGGCAAACGTCCTACCTACTGTGCTGTCACTCCAGTCCACTAATATCATACATCAAAATTAACTCCGTATGGGTTAAAGTCTTGTATGTTATATTCCAAACCATAAAATACATAGAATACATAGCTCATATATTCAACATCAGGAATATATTTAAAGACTCAATACCAATGGCAAGAAAACAAAACAAAAAAAATAACCAAATAGACAATATCAAATTATAAAGCTTTACATAGTAAAAAGAAACTACCATAAAACCAAAAGAAAGGTCACAAAATTTTTAATTGGAATATGATATTTCTGTCATGTCTGACAATGACTCACAATGGTGTGACTTTCAAAATATACATACAGTTCATACACGCAATAACAAACAAACAAAAAAAAACCAAATAGACAAAAGACTAAAACAGATACTTTCCATAAAACCACACACACACAAAATTTCCAGCATCCCTATTATTAGGGAAATGCAAATAAAATCAGTTATTACCTCACATCAGTGAGATGACCTTTATTAAAAAGATTGAAAAGAAGAGTTGATGATGATGTGGAGAATGAGAAACTCAGTAAACTGTTGGTAGAAATGTCTATCAGCATAACTTCTTAGGAACAGTATGAAATTTCCTTAAAGCGTAAAAATGGAATTATATTTTATTCAGAAATACTATGCCTATGCATAAATATGAAGAATTTGAAAACTCCAATTCAAGAGAATATTTGAACTTCTATTCTCATAGAAAGATTATTTGCCACAACTAAAACATGGACTCCACTTATGTGCCTCCACCTAACCGAATAAAGGTTTATATATATACAATGGAATACTACTTTCCCATTAACAAAATTAGATGGATAGATCTTGAGCCAATAATGTTAACTAAAATTAAAAGTTGAAAGACAATTATAGATGTTTTCACTCTTCTGTGGGGTATGAATAAGGCAAGCATACAAACTTGCCAAAAGAGAAAAAGGAAAACCAGAAAATGAAATCCAGGACTCCATGAAAATTCTAGTGGTTATTGGAAGGAGAGCAAGATGAGAATGCAGACAGGGATCTTTTTGGTGATGGAAGTGGTGAGAATGACACACATTTAAAGGTGTAAAACTAGACCTCTGAAATTCCAATAAAGTTGGAATATTATGAAATATTTTTATAAACCAACTAAAAATGTGAGGTAATAGGTTGGGAATCTAAGTTAGCAGTAGAGCAGTAGTTTCACATACATAAGCTCTTGGGTTCGATCCCCAAAGCCACACCAAAGAAAGTAAAATAGATAAATAAGCTCCTCCTAAAATTAAACTTTGAAGAAATAAGATAATGCTAGCTGCTGAAATAATGAGTAAGAAATGATGATGATGATGACGATGACGATGAATATGCTGCTGATGGTGGTGGTGGTGGTGATGATGATGATGACTCTTCTGAACACAGAACCAGGAATAGCTCACAAACTTTGCCAGGTATAGGCTCAAAACTACTAATACTGCTAGTTTGTAATGTTTATTGAGCTCTTACTGTGTGCTACATGCCAGCTCCTGTCTGAACGCTTTTATAATTATCCTTTGTATCATCCTTACCACTTCAAGAAGTAACTACTGCTATTGACTTTACTATGCAGAAAAAAGGAAACTGTAAAGAAGAGGTCACAATTTCTATAAATCCAAGCTGTTTTAATGTTCAGATCTAAGTGTTGGATCCATTAGCATATGATTCTAACAGAAGCTTAAATACCACACTACCTATAAACAATGTCAAACTGTTTTTAAGAATGATATCTCTAGTCCTCCAATGTGCCAATTTCTCACTTCAGCTTCTCCCTTACTAGGATTACCTTATGTGGAGTCTTTCCTAAAAGCCTTCCATTCATGCGCCAAACATAAATATCACAGGAATCAACACACCAGAAAGTCTGATTCAAGTTTAATTGGATGGAACTTTCAAAGATTTGACTAATTAAATAAATTGTCTTGTTGTGGATGCCACAACTTCCCGACCCTCATTCTGCCACTTCCATCTAGAACTATAGCATCCATGCTCATAACTTTACCTTCAGTTATTTCTGTTGGGGGGTGAGGGAATTGGGGCACATCCATTAGTGTTCAAGGTTTACTCCTGCCTTTGTGCTTGGGGAACCACGTGTGGTTCTGAGGATCTAACCTGGGTCAGCGCCATGCAAGGCCAGTGGCTTACTCACCCTACCTTCAAATCTCTAGTCCCTCACCTTCAATTCTTACCTTGTCTAGGTTGTGTCCTTTGTGTCCTTTGAATGAGCTCTGTTTCATGCTTTTCCTGTATTGTCCTCAAAATGACAGCAGAGGACCTCACATTCCCTTCACCAGTGCCGCTCAGATCATGTCCCTGTTTAAAGTCTTCAACATTTGCCAGGTGAAGTTGAAACAAGTGAGCCTACCCACAAGACGCAGCAGAATACATTCTGGGTATCTGCTCTGCCACTGCCTGAAATATTGCCCCTCTGATCTCAGCACCCTCGGTGGAGGACTATAATGTACATATTAACTAACTGTAGACGATGATACCCACCCCAACCACACACACACACATCTCCACCACAACCAGTGAACTTTTCTAGCGTGTCTGTATGCTTTTCTATTTTAGTCCTGATTTGAAAAGAGCATATCTCATTTACAGGCATGTGAGTATTTTCTGCCTCTCCTCACTAGGACAGGAGAACACGGAGCTCATCTGTCTGTTCAGACCATACCATACAGTGACTGGCACAAAGAAAGTGGTTGATGTGATGAACAAATGAATGATCCTACTGATAGCTACATAATTTCTCCAAGGGTGAATCCTGGTAATCTGGGCTTATCTGCCACACTTTACCTATAAATAGAGGAAGACATATTTGTGGGGGGAAATGTCTCTCAGATACCCAAGTGTGTTCACATTTTCCTTCTGGCCTCACCTACATAAGGAATGGAAAGAGTCTGATAATAGAAATAGTTTTCCTCTAAAGAACATATTCCAGGGGAGATAGTATGATTGGTAGGGCACTTGCTTTGCATGCAGCTGACCTAGGTTCAATCCCTGACATCACATATGGTGTCTTAAGCAATGCCAGGAGTAACTGCTGAGTGTAAAGTCATGAGTAAGCCCTGGAGTGCATCTGGGTGCAGCCCCAAACCTACCACTATATTATATTACTCTCTCTTTAATACTCTTTATTTTGTAAAACTATTCATCTTAGCTAATTTTCATTGTGTGTTGGGGTGGGGGGGGAGCCCCAGGGGAGTGTGAGGGGGCTCAGAGAGACACACCAGGAAGTTCTCAGGGATTAATTTAGGCTCTGTGCTCAGGAATCTCTCCTGGCCATGCCCAGGAGGACTATATGCAGTACTGAGCATCAAACCAAAGTTGCCCACATTTAAATAATACTTTCTTATAAAAGGAAGCTGACATATTATTTGAGGACCACTGGATGGCAAGGTGCAGAGTTTAGGACATAAATGAACCATTTTCTTGACTAACATGGAAGAAGCTGACTTTCTAATGTGAGAAAGAGAAGAAAATTCTGGCATTTAAATTTTGTCTTTATTGTTGACAATTTTAATCTCACATGTAAATCTTTATTAGGGATTGGAAATCTTACATAGCTTTTTATTATCAGTAGTTAATACTGAACAACTCAGTGCTCATGTTCATGCTCAATGTTCCTGTTCAGTGTTCATGATCAATGCTCAATGCATGAACATGAGGACTGAGTTGTTCAGGAGCAAAATTAAGTACCTTTAAACTCCTTGGAAAAAAATGTCAGTTTTTAAAAGCAAGCTTTAAGATGCTTTTGCTAAGATGCTTTTCCTGGAAGGGTAATCTAAATAAGTGTGATCTTTTTAAAATTTTCAACTTTGGTGGGCCCGCAACTAGCTAGCAGAGGAAGGAGATTTCATCATAAAGCTATTAGATAAAGCTCAGATTCAGTTGAAACTGGATTTTAATCTAAAGCAAATGTACTTTTCCAGATAAGAAGCAATAGTCTTCCTTTCAAGACCACCTGTAAAGTCTAACTGGAGAACACATTAAGTGTGGATTAAAATGGTCCTTGACTGAAGAAAAAAAGAATAATGACATCTCAGAACTACTTAAAAATAGGGACATCTATCCTTGTCAATTTTAGCCAAAAGAAATTTAGTTTAAATATGAAACTCATGATAAAAAATGTATTTTTTCTTTATTTTTTTTTCTCTGGAGAGATCAAAATACATATCCAGCACTGACCATTAAGCTCAGAACCACATGGTTATGCTGGGCACCTTCTAAGATATCCTCAAGGCTCCTTCTTTCTGGAATCCCTAACAATAGGGCTGTCAGGATAGCCTCAGCACTTGTGGACAGCACCAGGATATGAACTCTTGTCTTATGCTTGCCAAGCAAGTTCTTTAAAGCACTGAATCATCTTAGAGGCACTAGTGGAGAAAATTTAATAACAGAGTATCTTAATGAAACTCAGAGTTAAGCCATTTAGTCAGTTACTCAGTCTTCCTAACACCCAGATGTATAAGAAACATTCAAAGAGCTGAGCACATCTTAAAAATTTTAGAGTGTTATAACTTATTATAGCAATTTCACAGAACTTTAGCTGGAGTGGCTCTAATATAATTTTTTTGTATGCAAATCTTCTCCACCTCCTTAAAGGGGACCTCAAATAAATCTAAGCCACAAAATTAAATTTCAAGTTCTTTTCATTTTGTCTAACCACTCAGTTGTTCCAATGCCCAATAAAATGATGCTGGTGTGATTTCTTAAATCTGTCTTAACTAATCAGTGAATTTTGGATAAAGTTTTCTTTTCTCTACTCAGTTTAATTCTTGATTCGTTGATACATAAGTGTCCATTAAGGTCAAGTGACAATACTTTGACTTTGAAAAACATTAGAAACACTCCCAGGGCAAAGATCCCAGCGTCAGTGAACATATTTAAAGTAAGTGGTTTTGACTTAAGCAAAGATTTCTACTTAACCCAGAAGAAAAGCAGCCACTCCTTGGAAATACCACAGAATTTAGGAAAGTGAAATGAATAATAGCAGAGGATTAAATTTACCTATTCCAGCCTGTACATATATCTACTGAGTATATACAGGAACACGATGGCTCCACTCACGTGTCATTCATGAACGACCCTCTTCTTCTCAACCGAGAAGCATGATCCTCTCAGTCATGTAGATATGTCATAACAGAGATTAGCTGGTACATAAGCGCCAACCCTCCCCTGTTCTTTATGCTCAATTCAAGGATGTTTGAAAAGATCCCTTTGCTATTTAAAAATGGAATTCAATCCACATGATAGCATCAACTATTTCAAAATTTGACAACAGAAAATAAAAACAAATAATAAATTTTGAGTCAGTTTGTTGGAACAGAATCAAAGCTACAAAAAATAAATCAAAGAGAAGCTTAACACAGAGAGAAAGTATAACAGTCACAGGCATGGCTTCTTGAACATTCATTCATTTCCTCACTCATTTATTCACTGCCCTGTTTGCCCATTCAACAAATGTCTTTGGATAATGTGTAGTGAATCACCAAATATTGATTTGAAAAGCATATATGAGATGCCTATCCACTGTCATCAAATTAATGCTGTTTGTGTCAGACTATGTTGCCTTATTAAATTTAGTCCACAGATATTTATTGACTACTTATTGAGTACTAGACCTGAGCAGGCTCAGAAAGAGAGAGAGTCCTAAGTGGAGGGGTGAAATGGAAACCCCCAAAATATATCTATAAACACATCCCAAAACATTATTGCTTGGGTAAGGTCATTGAATTTCTGGCCTCTTAGCTCAGAGGGTTTAGAAGAGGGGCTAAAAGACTTAACCAAGTTCAACATATGGATCCCTCCTTATGCTGGATAGCCACCCAATAAGTCCAAAAAATCAATTTCTCAAGGAAATTCTCCCACTTCTTAACTTCTGGAATTCCTCATTTTAATAAATTTTAATTTTGCCCGCTTTCTCTGTTCCCACGAATTACAGTATATTCCTATAGCTACAGTTGCTATTTATTAATTTTAATAGGGACAATCTTTCTGAAAGTCAACTATTTTCGACTTTCTAAAATGCCAAGACACAAATTGATTGGCTGGAAATTGCCATGTGCTAATAATTCAGTGAGATGCCTTTAGCACAAATGGGTTGACTTCTAAATTAACTTTCTACATTTGACTGGTCTTGTATCTGTTGGTTTACTATCTATGTCCAAATGTATGTCAAAGTTTTTCAAACTACTGACTGAAGGAAAATACAGCCTTTTATTCCATAAGTTGTATGCATTTTTCCTAGTTCTCTTACATTTTATCATACATGTGAGCTTAGTTCTGTAGGGTAACTGGAAAATTGTTCTAGAAAGGTATCCTTTTTGTATTATTTTCTTCAAAGAGAATCTGCAGTAACCAAAAAGACGTAGCAAGAATTTTACAATTTATCCTGACATTGAAGCTGAGCAAAAGGAAACTCTCAAATATGCAGAAACACTTTTGACAGATCTACTCTCGTAAAAACTATCACATGCCATGCTCTGAGTGTATTAGAAAATGTATACTGTTCATTTTTAGATTTTTCGAATTTCAGTTTCCTTGATCAGACAAACCAGACTCTCAAGGAAATTCTCCCATTCTTAACTTCTGGAATTTCAGGAGATTTGGAATTCCTCATTTTAATAAATTCTAATTTTGTCCCCTATCACTGTTCTATCTGCTCAGCCTTTTCTCATTCATTGGTTTGTGCTGATGTGGACAGCTCCTTCCAGAAACAAACTCGACCTAAGTCTATGGCAGGAATGAAATCTTGCCAATGTACAGACACTGCAAGGGATAGGAGTAATTAAACAGCATCATTTTTCTTCCCCCTTCCCTCAAAGCCACTTTGGGTGTATCCAGAGGCAAGAAATTTCTTTCCTGAGAAGATTTTTACTCCCTTTCTCGTAAACTGAAAACAGGATGCTCCAAAATCAAAGCATCATGAACAAAAGTTGGGGACTCAGGTCTATCACCTGGTGAAAAAATTGTATTGAGCACTTCTGAATGAAGTTATAGTATTTTAATATTTCAGAAAGTCCTTGAATATTATTTTCTTGAATTATTGCCCGTGAAATCTGTTGAAGAATATAGAGCAACATGGCATCATTATTGAACAACCATACTGCAAAATAAACTAAGAAATGTAACTGCACTACTAAAGGAAATCAATCAATCAAACAAACAAACAAAAAAACAGAACCATGTATTTTGGCCACATGCAAAGGTACTGATGCCCAATCAGCCCATGGCTAACCTTAAAGTTTTTCACTTATCTTCCAGATGTGTGTGGCCTTTAGTAAGAAAAGGGTCCTATCTAGTGCAAAGTCTCCCAGTGGTTGTTTGCCACAGTGGTATTAGAACTTCCAAAATTGTTCTAACTAGGCTCACATTTCTTATCAAACAAATTGAGAATGTCTTTCAACATTTAAAAATCTCAGTTGCTTTTTTTTTCTCCAAAACTCTTGCTCCTAACTCGAGTTCATGTGTTTTGTGGAAGTACAAGTGGTAATTACACAAGTCTTTCCTTCCCTGTCATTGGCAACAGTCACCAGGGAAATTTACAGCCCCCAATATCCAGATCTGGAAACTGGTTATTAAACATGGTTGAGGGAAACCCTGACGTGGCAAATGGGATCTGAACAAGGACCAGCTCAGCAGCGGTTATAGTATAAGAATGGCTGTGAGTCAGAAGTTGAGTGTCAATTTTATGTTATTAAATATTTTTGTTTGTGATAATAAATGTAGTGATGTGGCATACAATTCCCATTTGTTTAGCATCGATCATGTGCCTGAAATTGTGGCAAGTGCTATTTAATCCTCAGGAAAAGAAATCAACCTTCTGGGTGGGATTGTAGGTCAGCAGTACAGTACTTGCCTGGCATGTTGGAGACCTGGGTTTCAATCCCTGGCACCATAAAAAGGAGAAAAGAAAAAGATGTGGTGGGGGGTGGGAAGTGGGAATCAACCTTCTGGAATGCATTATAATTTCAGGATGAGGAAACAGAGGGAGGCTAGGTAATCAGCCTACTGTGAGAGGAAGAAGGGTCAATAGGTTGAGATTTCTGGAGGTTGCAAACTCAGGTGTAGGATTCAGTAGGTACAACACTGAGGTGAATTTGGCCAGGCATAGCAATTTAGAGAAATGAAAAAAAAATGGTTCAATGACAAGTGCATATTTTGCCTCTCCTGTGATCCCAGACTCCAAGTCTTCAACTACTATGCTCTCAAAAATTTCTAAGGCACTGTGCTAACCAGATAAAAATTACCTACAGCCTAACTAAACCACCTCAGGAGCCCTAGTTTTCCAGCCGCTGTAATTTAAAGCATAGTTAATATTGACTGACATAAAATATTTTTATGATATTTTAAAATAAGGTATAATATAAAATGCACAAATCATAAGTATGCTACTTGAATTTTCATAAAATAAGCATGTTTTCATAACTAACTTCCAAATCAAGAATTTCTGACTTTGAGGGAGGAGATATACCTAGGGGTACAAAGGGTAGGTAGCCTGCCTTGCACATGACCAACCAGGGTTGAATCCATATGGTCAAAGCGCCCCATATGGTTCCTTGAGCCCAGTAAGAAGTGATTCCTGAGCACAAAGCAAAGAGCAAGCCCTGAGTGTCCTAAAGATGTGAAAGGAAAGAAAGTGGAGAAATGTGTTCAAGATTTCTTGAACACAAGGCCGCAAAGAAACGACAGCAAGGTAGCAAAATACATGTTCAAGGGTTAACACTGGCTTGAAGGGCAAGAACATTTTTTAAACAACAACATCTCTTGGGCTGGAGAGATAGCACAGTGGGTAGGGTGTTTGTTTTGCATGCGACCAACCCAGGTTCGATTCCCAGCATTCCATATGGTCCCCTGAGCACCGCCAGGAGTAATTTCTGAGTGCAGAGCCAGGAGTAACCCCTGAGCATTGCCAGGTTGTGACCCAAAATTTAACCCCCCCAACCTCCCCCCTAAAAAAGCACGTCTCTAGAATTTTTATATCACAGAGAGAGATTTTTTGGCAAAATATTTTTCTAAGTATTTTTTCATTCACTTTCTCTTTTCACCCCATAGTACCTCAAGCAGACTTGTCATAGACATTCTTAGCGTTGTCTTCTGGAACAGAAGGTGCCTACAATTATGTGGCATCCAAAGAGAAAATGTGACAAAGTCGTTTTAAAACTGAGATTTGAGCTGAGGCAACCTGACTACCAACTTGATGCTGTTCCTCCCTGAACACATATTCTGTGGATATTCTCTAGGAAAAAACTCCACTGGGAGGAAATCAGTTCTAATGTTTTACTGTGTGCATGCAATCTCAACATCCACTTTTCTTCCGTGGTGGTTATGAAGTTTCACTTTCCATCCCTCTTCCTTCCCTGCTCCCCTGTTATTTATTTTTCTCTTTGGGTCACACCCAGCAATGCTCAGGGGTTACCCCTGGCTGTGCACTCAGGTACCATGCCAGGGACTGAACCTGGGTCGACTGCATGTGAAGCAAACACCCTACCTGCTCTACTATCACTCCAGCTCCTTCCCCTTTTTCCACCCACAATATTAATACTCTTTCCCTGTAGGATGCACATACTACATACTTTTGGGAAAGGGATATTGGGTCTGGAGTCTCACTGCAAAATAGAAAGTGCTCAAGAATAAATGAACATAAATTAACACAAAGAAAGAAAAAATGAGGAAACAGTGGGAAGTCATTTGAGTACTTGAGACAAATTTCACCTAAAACTCACAAGCTCTGTTTATCTTTTGGCATGAAATCATATACAAATATAAGAGGTATGTATTAAGTTATGATCTAGTTACATTTTATTAATATATTGTTCTTCTTTTGGTGTTGATGGTGGAAATACTTTCTAAAAACAAGGAAAAATGGATACACTCATTCAAATAATACATATATTTTTCTCTTTCAGTCTCAAGGACTGGTAATGTCTTTATGAGCTGCAGGTGTGCAGATACAGAGAATGCTTTCCTGAATCTTCTCTATATAAAGTTACTGTATTGACCAGACTGCAATGTCTGCGTTTAAACTGTGCTAACGACAATATTTCAGAAATGCTGACTTTATCCTGCCTGGAAAAGGGTCCACTTTTGCCATGGATACCATAGATGTTCCCATAATACAACAGAGGCAGACAAGTAATAAGGTTGCAAAAATGTATTAAAATAGAAGGAAAAAATGGTTCAAATGGAACTGCCTGTTGATTTAAACATTTTAGTTTAAGAAATTTTAGGACATTTCTCTTCTCTTACCAGTACATTTTCTGTATTTCCAGCAGAACATTCTATATGAGACAGAGTTTTGTCATTTATTTCTGGAGCCTAACACTCCATCACAAAATGGAGTAGGGAGGACAGTAACTACAGGAGAATAACCTGACCAGCCCTATTCAGTCCTGTAATTAGGATCAAAATTAACAGTGTTGATGTGATGTAATGAGACTGGCACATTAGGACTTTCTCTCATAACCCATTCCCCCTATTTAATTCGAAAGGAAAAGATAAATTCCAGAAAAGTGCAGCTTATATCTGATTTATATTCCTCAACATTGAATATCATAAAAAGAACTTATAGCTTAAAGAACTCACAGTCAAGAGAAACCCAAGGAGATACAAGTAAATGTAATGTGGTGTCACAGATGAGATCCTGAAATAGGAAGAAGACATTAGACTAAAAACTAAGGCACTCAAAATCTTAATCTAGCTAAAACAATATACTGGTGTCCATTCAATTGGTTATGAATGTACCATGTTAATGTAAGAATTTAATACTAGAGAAAACTTTAGGTGGGAGAGAGGGGCAAGTTCCAGGGCAATTCTTTATAGTGTCTGCTCAAATTTTCTGCAAATTTCTTTCCCCCAAAGAGAGTCTATTAAAGAACATCTTTCTTTAAAAATACATTACTAGGTTTATGTTGCTGCTGGAAGGTTTCTGAAAATTCAGAGCTCAAACTGGGTCATTGAAATGATTAGAGGTGCTTTAGGAACACAGTCTTACAAATTCTGAGTTACATGGTTAAATATACTTGTAATGGTTTTTCAAGCTTTTTAATTCTGTAACAAAGAGTACTGAAGCACTTCTCTAACCTGTACCATTTTTCCCTTCTTTATTTTTTTCCAAGTTTTTATAAAGGTATATTTTAGCATTGGTGGATAGATCATTTAACAGTTAAATGCATTTAAATAATGTATAGGTGACTGCATGCACAGCATTGGTAACTAGGCAGATAACCTGTTCAACCAAAGACCAGCTAACAACTGACTATCTAAATGTCTAAAATACAGCTCCTGGAGTTGGGGTCTTAATCCAGCTGTAAGAAAGCTCTAGGAAAGAATATCAGATTTGGCCTTAATGTATTTCTGTTGTGATCAGCAGGCTACTCTCTTCTCTCCTCCCCACCACAAGAAGGTTATCAAAACAGAGGATGATCGACACTGTTCTATCTTCTTTTTTGAAAAGTGAAATTTTTACGTTCAGTATTTTAAACTTTTAATTTTGTATTACTTTTATTTTCCTCATATTTGATGGGGTCTGTCTGGAAAATGGCTTTACTTAATCACCTGTGACTGGGTTGATTTAAATAAAAGGGAACTGTTTGACTTTTAAGTAATTACATAACTAAGATTCCATATTATCTTCAAATGCAACAAAAAACAGGGAGTGGCTTTCAAATTACTGACACAGAATCAACAGTGAACAACTATACACCCATAGCAGTTAGCCTGACCCTCAAGGTCTTCTTCTCTCATGGACACCTATCAGGTTTCCTGTCTCTCATGAGTCTCCTGTGCTCCACCTTTCAAACCCAAGACCAAAAGTGCTGATGTCCAGACACAGACAAGGGGCCTAGTAGAAGAAAGGTCAGAGATAACAAGCATAAATACAGTGTACTCACCTTGTCTAGCTCTCTTGACATGTGACTTGAGTTCCACTGGAATCATTGCCTTACTAGGTGACAGTTCATTTTCTCTTAATATAAGACAAAAGTGGCACTCAGAAGCAATCATCTCTTTTAGCTCTTGTGAACTGTGTTGACCAAACGAGCATCAGGGCAGTACTCCTTGCTAGATTCAGTGAGAGCTGAGTCCCAGCCCCTTATGTTTCCCCTATCTGACCTGAGTCCAATGCATTCCCTAAGTAGAGAAGCTTTCTGTGAGCCAGATTTAAAGACTGGTTACATTCCATCTCTGGGATTCTGGCTGTAATATGTTAGTTTTCTTTTTTTTTTTTTAGTTGCCTTTACCTTGTTTGCAAAGTGAGTTTAATAATAGTAACTTCCTCTTATTTACCTTGAGGATAAATTAGTCTAGAAGTATGTGGACTAGTACAGGTAAGCACAACACTTGCACCAAATCAGCTGGGGGACCATATGGGATTTGAACCCGGGTTCAATCTGGGAATTGAACCCAGGTCAGCTGCATGCAAGGCAAATGCCCTACCTACTGTGCTATCACTCCAGCCCCAGTAATAGCAGTTTTCAGGTTCTAAAAACTGCATCAATTTTAAAGGTCAATTTGGCACATGTACTGAAATGGCATCTATGTGCTTCAGTGGAACTCTAAATCTGTATGAACTGGAAGTTGAATCTAGAAGGGTGAAAGCTGGTACTTTTTCCCAAAGGGCAGATTTGTGGGCAAAGAAGCAAGATTTGAGCTGAGTAGCTGGGTTTATAGAACCTGATCTGAATGCAAATCTACAGCTTCTGGAAGTTCTATGAGGTTAGAAATCCTGGTTCAATTTATAATATCTCCTCCCATTCACCCCTGGCCCTGCCCCCCACAAAAGGCAACATAATGCAAAGGGCAAGCAACTTTGAAGGTTGCCTGAAAATGTGACTATGAAAGAACTTCATATCTAGTGGTTTTAAGTCCATAAAGCACAGAATGAAATGGTAAGTAAAGAACGAGATGGTATTTTCTCTGTGTTTTTAAGGGCCAACTGAGAGAGTTTTTCTCCCAATTTTCTTCTGTGAGACTTCAGGGTCTCATATTCTTGTTTCAGGACCCCTGGGGACAGTTTTGAATTGAAATAAAATTTCCATGTATTCTTGGATTAGTCACTTCTAACAGGATCTTAGTTTTCTCCTTCTGTAAAATAAGGATATTGGATTACATGATGTCTAACTTACTTTCTAGATCTGATAATCAATTAATCTTTGAACCTAATAATAGTAACAACTGGCAATTCAATTCATTTCCTGGAATGTAATTCAAACAGATAAAATAGCCAGGAGTTCATTCTCTGCCATGATCCACAGGCAGCTATGAAGATGGGAGAGAACACAAATGTGTGTGTGTGTGTGTGCATTTGTGTGTGTTTCTGGATAATTTTATGTGTGTATACATGTAAGTACTTCTTGGGCAAGTGATTATTTCTGCCTTTCCAGGTTTATCATCCCTTAGAATGGTGTCTACTTTTTCCATTGGAAAACTGCCTGCCCCCCATCCCATAAGGCTGTCCTTTATCCTTCACCCTCCCAAACCCTTTGAAAAAAGGCAGCTGATTACATGATCCAAGAAAGGTAAATTGCAGTCCTGTTAGGGGCAGATATGAATTTTTGGTATTCTTTAAATTTCTGGAATATGCAATTTTTGGGGGAGACATCTTTGTTACCAAGTGGAAAGAACCTGACAGGGACTAAAGTCAAAGAAAAAAAAAGGGCAAAGGAAGCACAGCAGAAGGAAGGGAGGTGAAGAGGAAATGAGGGAGAGAGAAAGAGTAAAATACTGAGAGAGCAGGATCACAAAAAAGAAAAAATGAGGAGGCTGAAGCAATAGCACAGCAGGGAGGGTGTTTGCCTTGCATGTGGCCGACCCAGGTTCGATTTCAAGCATCCCATATAGTCCCCTGAGCACCGCCAGGGGTGATTCCTGAGGGCAGAGCCAGGAGTAACCCCTGTGCATCGCCAGGTGTGACCCAAAAAGAAAAAAACAAGGGAAGAAAGAAAAAGATACAAATTATAAGAAAATTTGTTACCATGAACCCTAGATCCACTATGATAGATGTCAATTTATCCCTTTCCTGTTCCAGGTAAACAGGAACAAAATCTCCTCCTTTCCCCTTTTTTCTTCAAGTTCATAGATTCTTCAAATAGGGACTCATGATGCAGAAAGGATTAGAAACCACCACAATTGGAGCATTTATTAGAGATGGAATGAACTCACATCAGAAAGAAACAAAGTTTATTTGATGAATATAAATAAGGCGATCAGCACAAAGTACTTCTCATACACATGAGAACAAATTTATGAACTGTACATACCTTGTACATTGTACTTCTACTAGACACAAGGTTACAATGACTGGCTAATACATGCCCACTAGTAGTTTCTGAGGGTTCCTTAATTGAAAATTTTTTTCATATCGAAGTCCATAATCACACGGTCAATATCACAACCCACATGCCACTCACTGAAAGAAATATTACAAGAAGCACTATCAAACTAGGGTCTTGGGGAATTAGATACACTGACCCCTGGCAGAATTCAAATGCCACTCTACACAAAAACATCTCAGATAGAGCTTATGTCAACACATTTGAGGTCGCATCATAAACACTGTTTAAAAAGTAAAGTGAAACCCACTTCCAAGAGAAAGTTGACACGCTGTTAACGTGCACACTGAATACACAAAAATCATTAAATACAAAATCGAGACTATACATACAAATAAAATGGTGTATAAAGTACAGCCTGCTTTTGCACAAAGCAAGAAGACCAACTTCTCTTAAATGTTAGCCTCAACTTTTTATCTTCAATTTCTTTCTGATTCGAGGGGAACCTGCTAACATTTGCGCAGAGGAAATATCTTCCCAACATCACAGTGTTTGTTGTAAACCCAGAGACTATTTTAATATGTTAAAAGGGATTCAGGGGATCATACCCCAACATCAGAGAAATGGTGTTGGGATCATACCCAACATCATTTTTTCCTTTTTTACAAAAAAATGGGAAAGACAGGAGGCAGAATTTGTTTTTAAAGGAACTAAAGAATATGTCCCCATAAAGGTAAAATTAATAATAGTTTAAACCAACAAAATTGGGGAAAGATTCCCCCCCAACTAATAGCTGTAACAAAATTGGCACATACTTATAAATACCTATCTATACATGATTGGTTGCTTTTTCTGTTTTGAGGACTCTACATTCCCTCCCTAGTGGATTTCCTACTTTTTACTTCAAGTATTCAGAGTTGCAGAGTCAGGTTAGGACCTGGTGTAGGAGGCATTGAGGACCACCTCTTTGAGGACACCCAGAATGTTCAAGGGGATGAGTTTGTGGCCTGGGTTATTTATTTGTTTGTGATATTAAGTCAAATGTGCTAAATATGCTTACAAATAACTTTGCTCATGTCTTCCAATCAAGACCTTTATTACATTGATAGTTAAAAGACAACTTTTAAAAATAAGAATGTATTTGGATTGTTTATGCAACAAGTAAACTTTACATAGTCTGCTATACTTACTGACAACAAGGACAAAGCCAAAAGCAAGAATTATGCTTTAATACATTATTCTGAATGTACCAATAATAAACATTGCCAATCAGAGTCAGTTTTATCTTCCCCAACAAATAGGATGTCTGTCTTTTTAATATCTCTATGGCTCATGAGAGAGGTTCAGATTTCATTGCACCAACATCTTAAAAAGTAATAATAATGACTAAATTCAATGCAAGACTTTGGGAACATATGCTTAGAATCCTTTCCACAGCAGCAAAGAAAGACAACTATATTTATTAAGGCCACTCATGCTTAAATTCACTTGTCCTTTAAAATGCAAATTTTCATCTCCTAATTGCATACACGTGGAAGGGTTTCTTCCTTTGACAAGAAAATGGATCAATACTAGAATTGCACATGTTTGCAGACTTGATCATGAGTTTTATGAAGTTATAACAACTTGAGTTTATTTGTTTTATCTTCAGAGGAAATAGTAGGAGTTTAATTCTCCTTAGTACCATGTCACTGAATATAAAAGACCTCAAAATTTGGTCTCTTTCCCTGGCATGTGCTTTAAATAATGACTCTATACTCACAAATTTGTTGTGTAGAGCTATATACAGATACACAGCTTCGTGATTATTCCCCATTCATCAATGTTTTCATGTTTAATGCAGAAAATGTTTTGGAATCCATGTTAGAGACTTTAAAAAAAATGAACCATCATTTACAGAAGCCCTAAGCTTACACTATTTGTACAGCATTTGGATCTTGAAATGAAAATGAGTCCCAGCTTCTTCATGGAGACCTGCACGTATGGGAATGGGAAGAGTCTGAGGCTTGGCCACATCCTTGCTGTGGGATGTATGAAACACACAGAATATAACTATGCTGGTGCCTCAGGCTTTTGCCACTCTCCAATACATAGACAGGTTAGATAAAATTATGAGTGATCAATTTAGATGTGCCATGCATTGTCAGAGACACACACCATGTTCTCATAAGGCGATTTCTTGGCAAGTATTAGTGGTTTAAAAAATTGATTTCATTTCCAACCTGGCCCAGAGGTAACTACTGGTTACACCATCAAGACGTGCTTCTTTGAACATCAGATTAAAGAAACAGAGGAGGGTAAAGGCTCGCCATTTTTGGTGTTTTGGTTTCCTTGTCAAACACTCCATGCATCTTGGTATACAAACACTGCCAACACCACTCACTCACAGAGAATTTATACTTTTTTGATAATTTAATGCATTAGGAATGACCATTTAGACTGAACCAGCAGAAAAAACTGCAGATAAAGCTAGTTGTCTAACCAAAGCTAAATCCACAGTTAAAATTCCATGGAGTTTAAAGTTATCCAATGAAGTTTAAGTGAAATAATTAAAATGTAATCAACTAATGACATTCAGAAGAGATGGTCACATATTGAATAAGCAAATACCAACAATAGAGGAGCTGCCATTTTTCTCCTCCTCCACATTCTTCCTTTCCATATATCTGAATCCATGAGAAACGAGATGAGGTGATGAAGGAAATATCAAGTCGAAACGAAACATGCTCAGTAATGAAAGTGAAAACTCCTCTTCAGTCCTGATGAGCCATTCCATGTGGTGATGGACAGTGATGTGAGCCGCACTGCAATAGATTATCAGAATATTGCTGCAGAGCTGCATTTTCTCTTTATTCAGCCCTTCTGATAGCTGTAACAAGAAAGCACATGATTTATCAGGGAAAGAAATTGGTACTGATGTCTGAGATAATCTTGGCAGTTGCTCCACTTCTCCCCACCCCCACCCAGGTGGCCCCTTCACTGTTCTTCTGGCTAAGGGTGGTTGGGATTGAGGTAAGTGATGGTGAGAAAGAAGCAGAGAAGAAAAAAAGTGAATACAAAGTGGAATGATATCTTTAAAACACCTAAGAAGAGGCCTCTTTCAAAATTTGCCACATACAGGTACAGAAGATATTTAAATGCAAAAAGAAATAGAAAGTAAATCAACCAAAATGTTACAATGATTATATCGGTATCACACATTTTTCTTTTCACACCTTTTCAAAGACTATTTTTTCCAATCGCTTTTAACAACTTTATCGATATTGGAGAGTTTCAGATGGTCAAGACACTAGAAAACTTAAAACCATGTAGAAGAAACAATTTAAAAACAATACATGATCCGGCAACTCCATGAACAGATATATACCCAGACAGTGAAAAACAGGACCTCAGATAACTACTTGTACATAAATGTTGATAGATGCATTACTTACAATAGTCAAAATGAAAAAAATCACAGATGAATGGATTAACAAGTTATTATACTATTATTAAATCTTACCAAAAAATGGAGCTCTGAATCATGCTATAACTTGAATGAACCTTCAAAGTCATATTAACATATGTCAGACATATCTTAACAGAAGTACAAATACTTCTGTTATATATAACGCCTAGAAGATGTAAATTCATGGAAGTTGAAAATAGATTAACGATTACCAGGATCTCAAGAAGGGCAGGGGACTGTGTTGTTAACGAATACAGAATTTCTCTGTGTGGAAGTGAAAAAGCTATGCCACTGGCTAGTGACACTGGTTGCTCAATTCTGTGACTGTACTTAATACCACCGATTTTGTACCTTTGCATGGTTAAAATGGCAAATTATGTTGTATATATTTTATCACCATAGAAATAATTTTTAAAAGAATATTGATCATCCCCTAAGTGTAGAATGAGTCAAAATTGATTTTATCTCCACATTAGATGCTTGTGGGTATGTTTAAGGCCAAATATAAATGTACAAGCCATTTACACATCTCATAACTTGGGGAGCAGTTATCAAAAGTTCTCATAAGTCTTCTCACAATTAGTGTCTTGCATGTGGAACACAACTGCAACCAGAGAAGAAACAGTCAATGGGTAAGAGAGGCCTATCCCACACAGATGCCTCCCCTGATGACCTTCAGCGGTATTCAACCTGGTGTGCCAGTATCCTCATCATTCGAACCTACAAGTATTCAGGGGCATTCCGGACACATAGCAGTAGTGCAGCTCTCTGGGGAATAGGGTCAGGATGGGAAAGATCAAGTACACGCACTCATACATGTGTGTCACTCTTTTTATGTGTAACCTGAGCTATCCTTTTTGGTGATGGATACACAGCATCTCTCAAGTCACACTGACTAATGAACACACCAGTGTCTACACAGGTCAGTAATTATTGCAAGCCATCATCTAAAAAGTGCAAATGAAATATGTAGCTTGGATGTACTCTGCTAATTCATATGCTGAGGAGTTTGGTGTAACCCTCCTTGTTAAGAAACTTGAATCAGGGCAAGAAGAAAAAAATGACTTTTGCAGAGCCAGAAAGCTAGGGAGTTCCTAGAGCAGATCATATTACTCATTCTGGCACATAAAATCTGTGCAAACTGTGTATGAATATTGTAAGTCAGAGCACGCTTTCTGCTTCATGAGCTGTGCATAGCTCTAATTCTTTTGTGCATTAAACATTTCTTAATCATCCTTTTAAAAGGCTGACCAATATATTTTTTAAAAAGGCAGCATGATTAAAAGGTAAAGAGAAATCTGAAGTACTACTAAAATGCACCAGTCATATTTTACAGATGGGGAAACGGGTGAAAAATAATTACAGCAAATGTCCAATGTCCTTGATGTTTTTCCAAGATAAAGTAGCAAAGAACAATCATTTATTCAGTTGAGAGAAAGATTTCCAGCTGGGTAACAGGCCACAAAGAAGAATGCAGTGTGTTGGAACTACAGTGCACTGCTTTTGTGTGAGGTTATGCTGAATAGAGAATTCTCAAAAAGTGGTGCCACCCCTTCAAGCAAACAACCCATTCACCAGCAAACCTGCTGCTGTTTGGGACCATTTCAATAATGACACCTGCATCATCTTGCATTCTTAACTTGCATTTAAATGCCCTTATCAATAGTTGGAAATGCAAAAATCTTGTTGGAGGGTGTGGGGGGTGTGTTTGTGTGGCAGCACCTGCTTTAAAAAAATATATTTTTTAAGAATCCTGGGAGAATTAGGGCTGGGGAAAAACAGGGGTGTCTCAGTGGCAAAGGTGCCTGCCTTATAAGCATGAGGCCTTGAGTATAATCCCTGACACTGCCTTATATATGTTGTGAGCAATCCTGGAGGTAGTGCTGCTTAAGATCCCACATGCCACAACAAAGTATGTGATCTCTGGCACATTGCAATGAGTGTGTGTGAGCACCACAACAAGAGTGCAACCCCCCAGGGAGTATTTGTACAAGTACCACAACCAAATGTGAAAAATACAGGAGTTCGTTACAACAGCATCAACAAAGGGAAGCAAAAAGGAGTAAATGATGGTGATGACAATGATGCTAGTAATAACAGAATTCTTGGCTTGCAGCAATAAGACAACTTGGGAAGCTACTGTTTGTGAGACAATATCTAGCCAGCCCCGCACCCTTCCCCCCACTTTATCTCCCTCCCAATACACACAGGCCCAATCTGAACCAACCCCATGCACCCACAGGTTAAGAAACAACACGCAGTTCTATTATCACTGAACAGCCAGTGGGGTCATTTCAATAATGACATCTGCTTTATCTTGAGTTCTCTTTTGTCAACCTTCATTGATATCCCCACTGCTCTCTGGATGGAGGGTGTGTGTGTGTGTGTGTGTGTGTGTGTGTGTGTGTGTGTGTGTGTGTGTGGCAAGTCCCCTCCTGGCTCCCTGACTCTAGCTACATTCCTCCTCTTCCAGCAATGCTGAACCACTTCTGGAGTCCTTCCTCATTTTTCCCCTTCATTATACAAATTTATCTTTCTGACATGGATTTATACCAACCATTGACCTGTGGATTCCTATTTATTCACTTTAGTAGTCACTTCTTTCCTGGAAGTCTTCCTGACCCTCCAGAGTGTTGGATGTAGCATAGGAAGTCTCCCACACCCCACACTATCCCCTTCTGGTGACTTCTAGATTTTTCCTTTCATATCATAGCCACTGTCCACAAGAGATTACCATGCACTTGAAATATGGCCAGTACAAATAGAAATAGATGGTAGGGAAGATATTCACTTTGTTTTTTCAAGACTACTATGTAAATAAACCTTAATAAAATGATAATTTTCTATATTCATGACACAATGTTATTTGGGATATATTGGATCAAATACATTTTAAATTTCTAATTACCCTCTTTAAAAAGTCACTTCTAGGAAACTAAAAGCTCACCTGTAGCTTGCTTTATATTTCTATTGAGCAGCCTGGTCTAGGCTATAAATTCTCTGAGGGTTTGAGGCAGACAGTATCGCTCACTTATAAGATCCCTTGTGCCTTGAGCAGTTTGGGGACCAAACATATTCACTCTTTTTGCTCCAAAACCTCCACAAGTATCATAGCTCCAAATCTATAGTGGACAGAATCCTAGGTTGATCTCCTTCTCCAAGATTTCATGTTCTAAACCCTGGTACTAGGACTATGAACTATGTTAATTTGAAGTGCAATTAAGGGTGCTAAACAATTGATTTTAATCAAATGAAAGATTATTTCAGTGGGCCTAATTCAATCAGGTGAGCCTTTGAATCACAGAGAATTCTCCCGATCAGCAGAAGAAAGCATTGGGAAAACTGGAAATAGCAGCTTATTTGCTGAGATGGGGGGAGCCACAGGTTAAAGACTGAGAATGATCTGTAGTGTCTGAGAGCAGATCCACTGACCACCAGGAAATCAACAGGAACTACAGTTTAACACTTAGAAACTAATTCCATCAACAACTGAAATGGTCTCGGATGTAGGCTAGATCCCAGAGTCTCAGCTTAAAGTTCAGACTGGCCAGAACCTTGGTTTTGATCTTCTGAGACCCCAATGAGAGAATCCAGTGTCAATGGACTGGTCTTCTGGCTTTTGCTATAGTGATATAATAAATGGGTATTGTCTTAATCCATTACATATGTGGCATTTGTTAGGCACTGCAGCACTGAGCACTGTAGTACTGTTGTCCCATTGTTCATTGATTTGCTCGAGTGGGCACCAGTAATGTCTCCATTGTGAGACTTGTTGCTGTTTTTGGCATATAGAATATACCACGGGTAGCTTGCCAGGCTCTGCTGTGCAGACAGGATACTCTCGGTAGCTTGCCAGACTCTCCAAGATGGATGGAGGAATCGAATCTCGGTTGGCCACGTGCAAGGCAAATGCCCTACCCGCTGTGCTATCACTCCAGTCCAGGCCTATTGTTAGGCAGCAATAGAAAATTAGTGTCCTTCCTTTGTGTCAGAAAGTGTGGTTAGTACGAGGTAAAGAAGATAAAGGAAACTTATATTCTCAAGGAACCTGCATTTTTTTGGGGGAGAAAGACAAGACAATACATAGGTACACATATAAAGAAAGGAGTAAGAATTTTAAAGCATTTAGAAGAGAATAAGAAGCTATGAGAAAGATGCTTATGAACGATTGACTACTTGAGATCAGGACAATAATTCAAGAGTCAGTATCAGCACCTCAACATCCACACTCATGCACCACTAGGGTAGCATCCATTTAGGCCAGACTAGCACCACATCATCAGCCCTGGCATTGAACACTCAGGCCCAGTTGGCACAGTGTCATTGCCCCTGGGTACTGCTTGGGATCAGCACTAAATAAAAGATTTGTTGACTAACATCTATACGTTTATTAACTATACAACATCTAGGAGTCTGATGCAAACTCTTTTTCATTTTTGGGTCACACCTGGTGTTACTCAGAGCTTACTCCTGGTTCTGTGCTCAAGGATCACTCCTAATAGTGCTCGGGGGCCATATGTGGTGCTGGGGATTGAAGCCAGGTCAGCTGCATGCAAGGTGAGAACCTTACCCACTCTACTATCCTTCCCATAACTGGTGCAAACATTTAAAAATTATTAAACCACATCCACATCCACAGATTTTGTAGTAAAGAAACTAGGTGACAATTTTATCTGCATAGTGCAATTCTGTGCAACCATTTATTTATAACAAACTCAGGTAAGTCCCAATACCAGAAGATAGCGAATAATGACATCTGGTGGCATTGTTAAAGGCTCTTTAAAAGTCCTGTTGCTGTCTGCCTTTTTCAATTTTCTTAAACCCAAGAATGTGTAAGTGCTCTCGGTGCAAAGGAGCTTGGTTCTCTTGAGGGAAATGTGGGCATGCAGGAGGAGGGTTCTATAGGGCTGGGGAGGGGCAGGAGGAGCACCCACCCATCCGCCCCACACACAGAGGAAGATTCCAACCCAGGACTAGCGCCCCCAGGAGAGCCAGCTTGAAACATGCAGTGTCTCGCAAATATTCCTGCAGACTGTTTTTCTTTGGAATAAAGACACCTGCCCGATGAGGGCTTTCTTCTTCTGCCCTTTCAGTAGTGATTTGCAGAACAGACTGGGGTAAAGGAGGCTTTGGTAAACATGGAGGGGTTAAAGGGGAAACTGTTTAATAACAGTAGTAAAACGCAGGCTATTTTTGACATCTGGGTTAATGTCCATTATGCTCCATGTGCTTTCCAAATGTGTGCAGTATACCCCCAGGTACAAAAACAGACTCCCATTCACCATGGTTTGGATGCCTCCAACACTGCATAGGGTGCCCACATAAAAGCGAGCCCCTGATAAGCTAATTAATAATGGTCCAAAGAGAAGCACTGCTCATTCTGGGAACTTTGGTACCGCAGAACAGCTCCTGAAAGAGACTCTGCTCTCAAGAAAGCCCAATAGAGTCATTTCTGCAGTCCCTTCCCCTCACCCAACAAAATTCTATAACTACATCTGTGTTATTACTTAACATCTTTTAAAACGGGAAGAAATGGGTTTCCCGTTTTCTTCATGAAGATTTATTTATTATTGTTGTGATCAAAGTGGCAACAAATTATGTTAAATCATTTAATTTTCCTGATAGGAGCAACCACCTTGAAGTCATAATTCAAAAATATGAGTGGAGAGCAACTAGTTCTACCTTGACGGGGGGCCTCCTACAGCTCCACAGGGCAATAAAATGTAACACTTCAGAGCCCAAAGGGCTGGGGGGAAGTGTGTGTGCATGTGTGTGTGTGTGTGCACATGTCAGAGAGAGAGAGAGAGAGAGAGAGAGAGAGAGAGAGAGATCAGCAAATCCTCACTCAGCTCCGAATGGCAAACTCCTGTTAGGGATGATGGACTTGCCTCCTGGTGGGGACAACTTAGACCCTGGAGATTTTGTTTTCCATTTCTATGCTGGAGTTAATTAAATTCCCCTTCAGTCCTTTAAATGAATGCCATCAGACATTTAAAGATGTGCATCAAAATGGCAGCATCTCCTGCTCTGGTGTGTGTGTGTGTGTGTGTGTGTGTGTGTGTATAGGGGAGTGGTGTAAAGGTAAAATTCTAGGGTTCAGAACTATTCCCTGAGATAAGCTATTTGTACACATATTCTGCTTTTTTGTGAAATCTTGAACTAACTTGACAGTGTGTGGTATGTAATATTTATCCCTGAACACTGAGCATAAGGGAACTGAATACTTTGGGTCAAATGCCCACTTAACTAGGGTCTGGTGTGAACCGACAGCATCTGCACATTCTTTTTAACATGAGGCCAGAATTTCCTAGACCTCGGTCCTTTTGCCTTCTACATTCCCAATTTTTATGATCTCTCAATAATGCTGGTGCCACTGATTACATATTTTCCCTTAAAAATATTTTCTAAAACTCAAAATACATTTCCTTCTTATTTAGAGCTGGGGAGGAGGTTCAGTGTCTCCTTCCCGGTTCTAAATAGAGTGCCTGTCTTGCCCATGTTGCTCTGGGTTCTGTTCCCAGCAACACACACACACACACACACACACACACACACACACACTCACACTTTTTGATAACACAGGAGAGCCCAGGTTTGTCTTATATACATTATTATAATAACAATGATGTTCAAGTACAAGTGTTTACTGACTAAGCCAGACCTTCTCCCAGCACTACTTGGAGCCCATTCCCACTGTCTGAGAAAAGCAGGAACCTTCACTGGGGGTAACACCTGGCCTGCATGAACTGGCCTTACACAAAATCCCACACTTGGGCCACCAGCCACCCCAGCAGCTCACAGTGGAGGCTGACTTTTATGGGCTGGCTTTTCCCTATATTTTTCAAGGGCAAATGACAGAAGAAATAAAAATTCAGAAACCTGTCACTAGCATTAGTACTTACTATCCCATAATTTTTAAATTAGTTGATGAGAAATGTACTCTCAGTTGCTTTTTGTAAAATAAATAAATAAATAAATAACTAAATAACACCTTTTTAAAAAGAATATGCCTGAAAGACTGCCCATAAGCCAAAGAAAGGCTCCTGCTACTGTTCTCCAGGATTTCTCAATTTTGTACTATTTGGGATCCATAGGTTGAGGAAGTGTATTGCCACCATTGGGGATCCTTAGGTTATAGGGGGGTTTCATTATAAGATGCACAGTAGAATTCCTGACTGGTTACCATTAGAATCCAGTAGCATTACCTCTTTTCCTCATCATGACATTAAAAAAGTCTCTAAATATTACCGCATTATCCAATTGACAGCCGTTGGTTTAATTTGCTGCTACATGTAACTGGCTGACTGTGCTATTTTCAATCTAGTGATATGGTATACATTCATATGCAACCTTGTGTCAATAAAACTATAAGATATGAACAATTCTGCATAGATAAATAATCATTCCTATGATGTTATCAACTTATTTCAGTCAGGGCTGCACTGATTTAAAATCCTGGGGAAATGGACATAGCCCAAGTTGCAAAAATAATGAAAATGTACCACTTCTCTGACACAAAGTAGAAATGCCACAATCTATAGATAGTAAGACACCTAAGACACTTGCTGAGCTCAGTTAAAAGGTAAAATCTAGTTGAAATTTATAGCATTCCTTCAGTGTCCCTCTAGGAGTTTGGCATTTTGCCAGGGTTCCTTGTTAAAAATTTGTTAAACGTGTTTGGCATTAATGCAAACACAAAGTGGTCATTTGTTACAAATTCTATTGGAATGCATTCATTTAAAGCAATGAAGTAGTTACTAGAAAAGAAAAAAATGTTCATTAAGTACATTTTAAAAATACAATGATGTATGCAGTGTGTAGCTGTGGCGCCCTGGTGGCTCTATAAATCGCTCACAGAATAACCGCACATTGTGTTTAGTTTGAAATTGTAATCTTTTAAACATAACTGATAGAACAAAAACTGGTTTTGTTTGTTGTCAAAATTGATGTTAGTCTTTCTTTTCTGAACTAGTTAAAATAACCGAAAGTTTGGCATACCATTACTAACATCTCAAATCAGCAAAACACAGAGGAGAAAACAATGCTTTGGAAGTCTTCGCAGGGAAGATGAGGGTTCATTCACCTCACAGAACACTCAACGGGGGGCCAGCGTGGGGAGAAAGATGGGGTATGCACAAGCCTTCTTGGAGAACCCTACTCAGGAAGGGCTCAAACTTCTGTATCCTCATATTGCCTGAGGTTATTAGGTTACCTGGAGAGAAAAAAACCATGTACAGACAAAGAGCAAATAGCCTAAGCCTTATGTACAGAACTGCACCTCCGCATCCTACCCTGAGCTGATCACACAAAGGAATTATTGCTGAGTAATGATGGCTCATTTCTTCCCCGAAAAAACTGTTCTGAGCGTAGCAAGAAAGGGGCTGCGTGACACCATCAGACACAGCTTGTTGTGGTTAGTTGTGTGGGATAAGACGTCACTCTTCCATACTAGATGTTTGCTACAAGCCAATCTAAATGGAAGAGAAAGGTCATCACTTTACAGAAATCATTCACTGCTCTTTTTTCCCCTCTTGTTCTTACTCTGACATATTTATTGCCACAAAAGTGTCCAGGTGATAGAATGCCAAAGGTTCAGAGAACTACACATCCAACCTATGATTCCCAAATCTCTCTTTAAGTTGGTTACTTTTGCCATCTAAGTCGGTATTTTCTAGGCTGTCCTCAAAAGGGGATGGGTCTGAGTTCTCTGGATTTCAAGCTCAGAAGCATCCTTCCTATTTTAGAGTAAGCGTCAACAAAACCTAGCATCCTGCTAACATCCTACCTATGGTCTGGAGAAATTTGCCCTTCCTGTCACAAATGCCAAAACAGGACCAAACAGCAGGAACTTTAAGATCAGAGAGAGAGAAAAAAAAACCCTTATCTCCAGACGCAGAATGCATGCTATAAAAAGGTAAGAAACATACTCAATTACTACAGAGCACATCTTGATTTTAATACCATTTGGCGGGCTCTCTTTTAGTTGCAGACTGCACAAATGGTCGACCAGTCAAACTTAACTAATGCATATGGCCACAGGAACATGTCCTTAGGGTCCCTCCCAGACCCTCCAAAAAGGCCTGCAGAGTCATGGGGGCAGTACTTAAGCTCCATTAGCTTCAAGATACATCCCCTGGCCTGCAATTAAAGTTTATCTTCAAGGTAGCATTTTCAAATATAGAATGGAATTTTCATGTTCAAATGGGAATACAGTGAAGCATTTTTCAAATCCCTTCCTGACAAGAGTTCAGTTTTAGGAAGCGCTTTGCCACAGTGCACAGGAGCTCAGTTAGACAGCGAGTTCCCTTGCTGTCCTGTGCAGAAGGGGTATACCTCGTGTAGAAAAAAGTAGCTGCCAAGGCATTGTGAAGAATTTGAAACATGAAGGAACAATTTGATATCTCAAGTTTGCCGACCAGAAGTGGCTCCAATGACAAGTGTTTACAACAGGATCTTCCTAGAGCCAATAATGGCAATTAGTCCCCAGGATTTGAAGGCGCCCTTCCCGCCTTGCTGAGGTGGAATGCCATTTACTCTTGGGCTGGCGACTAATTAGGGGTCTCTTTTGAAGATCAAGGTTTTGCGATCCCTACTTCTTAATAACATGGTTTGCCTGTCGGCCACCTGGGTCCAGGCGAGACCACCCTTCCCCCCTCCCCAAACAGCAGGCACTGCCTTAGGCCAGAAGCAAGTGTGGGCAGGAAAGCACAGATCCAGCCAAGGGAGCAATTTAACCTCTTCACCACCACAGGCCTGCAACTCAGGACTAAACTCAGTCGCCCCCCAAATGGAGGGCACTGACTTCATTTCTCAGGGAGGGCTAAAGCCTGTCTGGAGGAGATGCAGATAGTAGGTTCCAGGACAGATGCCATGCAGCCTGCATGCCTTCTTGTATAAGAACTAAGGCAGGAAGCCTTCACTTTTCCAGATGAGTGAAGAATCAAGAGGCTTTTTGCATTTGCTTCCGGTTGGGCCATGTCCAGGGTGAATTTGAGTAGTGACAGCGAAAGCAGACTTCAGGAAAAGAGAGAGACAATAGCCAAATGCACCTTCTGGAGTCCTAATCCCATCAGGTCATCAGACAGAAAAAGCGAGGTGCCTGTGAATGCAGACCTCTTGCCAGCACCCCTGTAATCTTGCTCTATGTGGCTGGGCTGGCTGTTAGACTCTTTATGACTTGGTGAGGGAAAGGCCAAAACAGCAGGAAAAGTAAGCTGCAAAGAATTAAACATGTAACAACTTGGGCAAAGCACAGAGAAGGAGGTTGGTCCTTTGGTTATTGACACATTTTGGCCTGGGTTGGTTGTGGTCACTAAACCCATTAGCATTCTGATGTGGCAACAGCTAACACAGCAAGTTCAATGTGTTTTTGTTTAATTTCTAAATGCTTTGCCGGGTGCACATGGGCAAAGATGGCTGGGTGAAGGCAGGCAAGCCCCCTGATGTAAACAGTCACCACTGTCAGCCATCTGAAATTCACTTTTTAAACTATTTCTGGCAGATAGGGGCTGGGTGGACTTTTGCATTTGATCAACTTGTGTGTTTAATTTTCACTTGCATCAAACTTGTTTTGTGTTCTCTAAGCAACTACAAAATTGGAGTTTCCGTGACAAAAGGAAATAGCTTTGGAGAAAGAGCAAGTTTAAGTTTCTTGGTGGGTATAAAGGGAAAAGGGAGATGTACTTAAACAAGCAACTGGTTAAGTGAGGAAAGCTTTCTACAGATAGCATTTCCAGCCTCTCTGAGCACACTAGTACTCATCAGTGAATAAAATAATAGGGAAAGACTACTTTGTTTGGGTCCACAGAAATGAAAGTATCTTAAAAGAGACAGCAAATTCAACTTGTATATATTGTTTTCTATGTTCATAAAAGTACTAGAATCCACCAATCCTTCCTTTCTTCGTTCTTTACTTCCTACTTTCCTTCTTTCCTTCCTTTCTTCCTCCTCCTGCCTTTCTTTCTCCTCTCACCCTCTCTGCCTTTCATAATCATTAAAGCTTCTCCCAGTTACTATTCAGAGTGGTGGGGAGAGTGGCTGAACAACCCAATCACTAGCTCTGAATGAACATCTAGTAAGCACATCAGACATTGTAATTAGTAAGTAGTTAAACTGAAGATGTGGTAAATTAAAATCACAGTAAGTATCAAGGAGTAGAATGATCAATTAATATTGACTGTACACAGACACTTGTTTTATGGCATCCAGTGCCTGCAAGGGAGATGTTACACTGTAAGGAGGTTGCTATTTTTAAAATAGAGGTTACACCTGATAGAGTTTGAGGACACTGGAGAAACTTCTGGCAGTGCTTGAGCCTGGCAGAGCTCACAGGTTGTTCAGGTCACTCTGGCAGCAAGGAATGGGGAGAGGGGAGAAGAATGCGGTGCCAGGGATTAAACTCAGGGCCTTACCCATAGTAGACTTGTGTTCTACCACTTGAGCTATCTCCCCTGCTGAGGTTCTATTGTTAGCCAGTCTAACACAGCCACAGATTGGCAACACTCTACACTCAAGTCACACAGCGAGTAGATGGAATGGTGGCATGATTCTGAAACACTCCTTTACAGGAGCACACTGTGCAAAATGACTTTTAAAAGTAACGTATCTCCTGGTGTACATAGTAGAAGAAAACAGTGTCTTCTCCTCTCTCTGTTTTTTTTTTGGTCACTGCATTAATTAAAAAGTAAGTCAGTATTTCTATGCATTCCTAGAATTATTCTAGAATTCTCTAACCATTGAAACAGGTTTTTATAGTAGGAGATTTTTGTCTGTAACAGGAGCTCACCCACACTTCCTTCAAAAGCCTCATATGCAATCTTCTCCAAGAGTTTACATTCTGGCCTTCCAGATTCATGGTATTTGGGATGATTAATCACTTTTAAATATGAAAAAAATTAATGTCTGTAGCATTCTTCTCTGCTGTCAAATGTTTTGCCTTTAACAGAGATCCAGAATGTCTCCCTTTCCCAGCAATTCCAAAGCCATACATTTTCTGTTGGAAATTCAACTGCAAAAATCTCATGCAGAAGCCCCAAGCAATATATCTTAACATCTTAATTTCATTTAGGAGGAATGCAATGATTGATCATTTATCATTCTAAGATTGAGCGAACTATCTAGAGGATTCCGATCTATTGCTTCTTTGCAACTGATGGGATATTCACATGTCCTCTGGCAACATAAGGGCTTTGGGGTCCACATTGTATTTGAAGGAATTGGGATGCTAAAAAGATTATTGGGAGGGGGTGCCTCTACTGACAAAATATAACTCTATGGCTTGACTAGCTCCAAGTTAGAAGCTCCCCCAGTGACAGCCAGGATGTCTGCTGCTAAGTTACTCCCACTCCTCTTTTCCCACACATGGAATCTTGTCTGCCTGCCCTTTTCCATCCACAGGTAACCTTGAAAGGCCTTGGGGAAACCATGACATGAGATCCTTGGTATTGGTGGGATCTGACTTCTTACACATAAGATTTCTATTTAATGTATATCTGGATTGTGCTCCCCAAGGGGAAATTTTTTCTACAGAATGAATAAAATACACTTTTCTAGGACTTCTGTACCACTCTATTGACATCGTAGCTGCCTTTCTGGTTCCCCCAGAGTTCATCATTATAATCTCTTCCATTAGGGTAGGGTTGCTTGGTTAGGAAGAACGTTCCTAATGCTACAGAACAATATTTTTTGGAGGTTCTACAGTGCTACTGGTCTTGTGTACATGTGTGGGAGGAGCAGGCAATAAAATCATGATTCTGAACTCCAAGTGTGACATAATGGTAGATTCCAACTAGATATCTGCCATGCATATTACCTAATTTAGACCTTAAGAAACTTTCTTAAAACAAAATATCTTTAAAAGTTGAATCAATCTTTGAGAACATGAACATATGCATTTGTTCATAAAGCCTACTAATGTTTAGTGGACCACCACAAAGGGAAACAATGTCATTCCCTCAAGTAAACAAGCAATGGAGAAAAACTGTTTTTTCGAGGGAACCAAAAGCCAGTCACATTTTCACAGTGATAAAATGTAGACATGATCCCTTGCCTGAAGTTTCATTTAAATTTCATGCCACAAGTCAGCCATTGGAGGTCTGCATAAAAATTTGATCCAACGTTATGGTCCTGAGCTCTCATATTCACCTCCTTCTCAGAGACATACATGATATCTGTAATGGTGGTTGGAAAATAGTTTCCTCAGGTGGACCCATTATCCCACAATTATGGAGTTTCTGGTCATCACAAACGTTTGCAGCTTATAAGCAGGAATGCTCTGAAAGGGAATTCTTGTGTTGTTTTCGTGACTGGTCACATTGAAGATTAAAGAAGAGACACACTTTTCTGCAATACATGAACTTATTGAAGTTTTCTATTAAGTCTCTAGGACTTGGGTCTTGGCATGCAGGGAATAGATTGAACTTTTCTAGGACAGGCTCGGCAGTAAGGATTGAAAGCTATAAAATGCTTTGAGGCAGAACTGAGCCAGAGATCAAAAGGCTAGGACATGAGAATGTGAATAGAGCTAAGAAATGGTGCCAGTAGGTTCATGGACAACCTTCAAGTTACTATGACAGAACTGCAAAGTCCTTCAGCTGTTCCCACATGACTGAGGACTCCTCTTCACAGGATTACCAATTCACGATTATAGATTTCCTTTGCAAGAAGAAGGGCTCAGCTGTGGTCATGCAACACACCATAAGACACTTAATACACATTTTCCATAATTTCTGCACCATATTTGCTCGGGTTCAAATATGGTGTGAACCATGGGAACACCTGTAAGGGCGATTGAGGCCGCCCTAAAAGTCTCCATCCCTCTCAGAGAGCCCTGCAAGCTACCGAGAGAACTCTGCCCACATGGCAGAGCCTGGCAAGCTACCCGTGGTGTATTTGATATGTCAAAAACAGTAACAACAACTCATTTGCCTGGCACCGAAAGAGCCCCCAATATGGCAGCATTAAGAAGGATGAGCAAGGAGAGGCTGATAAAATCTCAGGGACGAACTAGACTGCCAAAATGAAGAAAGACTAAAATGACTGTCTGTACTTTCAATGCACATACACTGGCATCGGAAGCATCCATTGAGGACCTGATGGTGAAAGCACAGAAGATCAAGTACGACATCATTGGTCTGACTGAAACGAGAAGGTATCATCACATCACAGCATTTTCGACACTGGAGAAGAACTGTTCCTTGGAACATGCAACAAACAGAGGCGTCAGTGGCTTTGGTGTCCTTGTCAACACTAACTTGGCCATGAGCATTGATTCATTCAAATGCCTAACAACCCTAATCAGACGATTATGCTTGAATACATGTGGCTCACTGCTGGCAATTTCTATCTTTGTTGTCTACACATCAACATCCAACTACTATGAAGAAGAAACCACACCTTCTACAAGATAATTGTCGGTGATTTTAATGCCAAGATAGGACCAAGAAGATCACCCGAAGAACTCCACATTGAGACCCATGGCCTAGAATGGAACGAACAGGATGAGAGACTGTCTAAGTTCATGATGTTGACCAAGACCATCCATGGTAACTCACAGTTCCAGAAGGCCAAATCTAAACGTTGGACATGGGAGTCTCCTGGTAGATAGTTCCACAATGAAATTGACCACATCATATTCAATCGAAGGTTTTGCCTGACCGATGTCACTGTTGTCCCAAAATTGCAAAGGGGATTTGACCACCGTCTCCTTCTGGTAAAATTCTACTTCACAGAGTGGGGAGAAAGGTCTGCAAAGTTTAAGTTTAGGTTAAGAAGAGAACTACCAGAATGACCACCAACTGGGAGATCTTTGGTACTATTGTGGCAACGTGGGAAGATGCTGTTGACAACATCGACGAGGAGTACAACTGACTGGTTCAGCACCTCCATGACTGCACGAAGAATGCCGAGAGTGGGAAAGCCACAAACAGACTCCTGTCTTCGGAAACTCCCGAGCTCATTCACCAATGTGGTTTGACACGAGCCTCAGGCAACCACAAGCTAATGTCCAAGCTCACAAAGCTGTGCAGAGAAGCGATAAAGGAAGACCTCAAAGAGAGAAGAGCAGCAGTGTTGGTCGATGTGGCAGAAGCCGGGAAAAGTATTCACAACGCTCACCTGTCCTTCACTAACTACAAGACCAAGATGATTGCCCTCCGACGTCCTGATGGATCTATCACATCTTTTAGAATGGCAATGGAGAGGGTTATTCACAACTTATACTTGGATCTCTTCAACAGACACATCCACCTGCCCACATACCAAATTCCACAGGATGGATATGTTGTTTCCAACATCCTCCCTTCCGAAATCTGACACACCATTTCATGAGTAAAGATGTGTACAGCACCCAGCCCATTCAAGGTCAGACATGAATACCTGAAAAATCTGCCATCAGTATTCGTCAATACACTGGCTCGGCTCTTCACACACTACCTGTCCGTATGCAAGGTTCCATCCCAATGGAAAACCAGCAGGACGTTCTGTTATACAAGAAGGGAGACGTCTAGGACATCGGAAACTATTGCCCAATCTGCCTATTACCCGTCATCTATAAGCTGTTCACTCGAGTCATCCTGAATAGAATAGGCAGAACACTAGATGAAGGACAACCATGCAAGCAAGCCGGGTTTCGAAAAGGATTCAGCACAATTGACCATATCCACACAGTGACCGAGCTCGTTGAAGTTTCATAAGAGTTCAAGATGCCACTGTGTCTAATGTTCATCGATTTAAAGAAGGCCTTTGATTCTGTTGAAACTGAAGCGGTCATCGAAGCCCTAGCCAAACAGCGCATTCAAACTCAGTACATCAAGATCCTCCATGAGCTGTATTACAGATTCACCACCAGGATCTCACCATTCTAGAGGGAAGTGATCATTGACGTAAAGAAAGGGGTTCAACAGGGTGATACCATTTCACCAAAACTCTTCAGTGCCACCGCCAAGAACGTCATGCGATGACTGGAATGGGAAGGAATGGGAGTGAAGATAGACAGTCAGCAACTACACCACTTCTGCTTCACTAATGACATTGTTCTAATAACACCAAACATAAGCCAAGCGGCACAAATGTGAATGTGTGTGGAAAGGTCGGACTGCAGCTGAATCTCACCAAAACAATATTTATGAAAAATGAACTAGTCCCTGACGTTCCATTTGCTCTCAATGGAATGAACATCTCCGAATGCAGCAGCTATGTGTAACTGGGTCAAGAACTCAACATGAGGAACAACTTGGCGCCAGAACTATGCAGGAGGAAGAGAGCAGCATGGAACACCTTCAAGAGCGGCGAAAAAGTTGTTAAGAGGACAAAGAACCTCTGGCTCCGGGCACATCTTTTCAACTCCACTGTTCTTCCTGCATTAACATATGCCTCAGAGACCTGGGCCCTATGAAAACAGGACAAGAATGCTATTTGGGTATTCCAAAGAGGAATGGAAAGAGCTATGCTTGGAGTATCACGTTTCACTCAAGTGAGAGAAGGAACCCAGAGTTCCAACCTCCATCACCGATCAAGAATCAGGGATGCTGTCTTGTTTGCCAAGGTGTCAAAAATCAGATGGGCCAGACACATAATGCAATTCAGAGATGACTGCTGGACTAGAGCTGTTATTGACTGGATTCCACAGGACATCAAAAGACCGAATGACTACCCACCTATGAGATAGTCAGACTTCTTCATCAAGACCCTGAATGAATGTTTTGGGGCTCTTTGTGTTTCTGGAGCAAGCAGATACCATTGGGCTACATTAGCATGTGACAGGGACGAATGGAGATGTTACTGGCACCCGCTTGAGCAAATTGAAGATCAATGGGATGACAAGTGACAAGTGACAAGATTTCCTTTGCAAGAGGAAGGGCTCAGGTGGGGTCTTGCAAGTCTTTGCAAAACCCATTCTCTTTATCATAGGCTTCCTCTATTTGCTTCTACCTGGTTTTCTTTTGCTTATTCTTAAATGTCAGCTTTAAGGCCACTTCCCTCACTATTGTTCTTGGTCAAATTCCCAAACACTCCCATAGCGTTCCTTCCCACCTCTTGCTCCTGTTTCTGAAAAAAACCAAAATGTCATCAAGCATGTGTGTGAGCATTTGATGAATGTCTGATGACCACCCCCCTCCTTCATTAGGACTGGATCTACAGGCTTTACTCACTGCAATATTTCTTACATGCCTGCCACAAAGTGGTTGCTCAATAAATATTGTTTTGTTTTTTTTTTTGCTTTTTGGGTCACACCCGGCGATGCACAGGGGTTGCTCCTGGCTCTGCACTCAGGAATTACCCCTGGCGGTGCTCAGGGGACCATATGGGATGCTGGGAATTGAACCCGGCTCGGCCGCATGCAAGGCAAATGCCCTACCTACTGTGCTATTGCTCCAGTCCCTGCTCAATAAATATTGCTGTATATTTTGGAGAAAGTTGAACCCTTCAGTGACAGCAAACTGCTTATTGAATGCTTACCCCATGTCATGAAAAGTCCTAAATACTTCACAGCAGTTATATTCAACTTTGGTGCTATTGACATTTTGGTCTGAATAATTATTCTTGTGTGGGTTTGTCCTGGTGCTTTGAAATAGTATCCCTGACCTGTACCTTTTAGATGCTTAGAAGCACCAAATCCCTTTCCCAATTCATGATGGTAAAATATGTTTCTAGAAATTGCCAATTACCTCCTGAGTGGGCACCCCCTTTTCCCTCCACTCTCACCTCTGCCACCGAGAAATCATTACATCATACATACTAACCCATTTGATCTGTCTAGTCACCCCATCAACTGGACACTATTATTGTCCTCCTGTTACACTGTGAAATAATGTACTCATAGAAGTCGGAAGCTGAAGCATATCAAGAGAAGTTCCATTTCTTTGAATAGAGGAAAAAGCTGTTACACATAGGTCAGAGGTGACCAGTGGAGGACGGTGGCCTGAACTTCCACACCCAGAAAGTTTTATGACTGTACCCCTAAGCAGCATGTTCAGATCAGCCCAGACCAGGGTCTTTCTTAAATTTAAAGTTGTTGCCTACTTCTATGCACTAACTTCTATTCTTTTTCCTAGGTTTGTGGCCCAGACCTAGAAAAAAACCATGGATGTCAGGAACCAGCAAGAATGAAGCCAAGGGCACCTTTCTTCTAGGCCTATGGAAGCTATGGTATGCAAGAGAAGAGGAGCTAGAAGCAGACTCAGGTGTCTGGAGTTCACCAGGTGACTTCAGGAAGCCAGTCTTGGTAGTGGTCTAGCTTGAGCATCATTACATTTTCTTTCTTTCTTTTATTTCAGGGGACGAAGCCATCCATACCTGGAGGTATCACTATATCACTGTCGTCACGTTGCTCATTGATTTTCTAGAGCGGGTGATAGTAACGTCTCCATTTGACCCTGTCACGTTCAGGGTCAGAGGAATAATGAGGCCCATTATTGTTATTGTTTTTGGCATATCAAATATGCCAAGGGTAGCTTGCCAGGCTCTGCTGTGAGAGATTCTGTATCGCTCTCTTCCGGGAGCTTTGTTTTGTAGTCTCTGGATCTTGGACATTGATGAGATTGCATGGCATGAGGCGGGGAGTGGGGGATGGGAGGGGGCAGTTTGTGGGTGTGACTGCCCAAGCTACTAGAAAATGAGGGATCTGGGTGGAGGAGACCCAGTCCCAATCTGGACAGGCTTGGAGATCTCAGCCACAGGTCCCTTATACCTGGGTTCCTCTGCTGGTTCCTTCATGGGTGAGACTCATCCGAGCATGTGGAGAGTGGCTTTGAGCATGGCTGTGGCTGAGTTCTGGAGGTTTTTGGCTGCTGGGGGGCTCTGCTTGAGGCAGGAAGGGAAACTCAACCCATCCCCCTCCTACGGGGCCCGGGTGGAGACAGCCTAGCGCGGGGACAGGAGTTTCTGGAGGTACTCAGGGCTGACTCTTATTTCTGTGCTCAAGGACCACTCCTGATAGGACTGGAAGATCATATGGGCACTGTGGACCAAACTGGAGTCAGCTGTATGCAAGACAAGCACCCTACTTACTGTACTATCTCTCCTGCTCCCACAGTTGCATTTTATACCCCATTTGAGTGATACCAGTTGTGCACTCAGTACTGCATCCACAGATGGAGGTAACACAGGGCATGACCCACCTCTGCAGGCACTTCCCCTGTCAATGAGAGAGGCCCTCATAGAGCCTATGACCCTGCCAGCTGCACTTAGATTCCTATCACCCTTTGGTGATCTCAGAGAAATCATTTAACCTTCCTGAGCCTTCATTTTTTTCATTTACAAAATAAATCCTAGCACAGCAGGTAGGGTGTTTGCCTTGCATGTGGCCGACCCAGGTTTGATTCCTCCGCCCCTCTTGGAGAGCCTAGCTTGCTGAGCTACCGAGAGTATCTCACCCACACTGCAGAGCCTGGCAAGCTACCCGTGGCATATTTGATATGCCAAAAACAGCAACAACAAGTCTCACAATGGAGATGTTACTTGTGCCCACTCGAGAAAATCGATGAGCAATAGGATGACAGTGATACAGTGATACAGTGAATGTTCATTTCTGTTAGAGATCAAAAACATAAAACAAAAGGAATTCTGACTATAAAGAAATTCACCTCATGTTTGAGTATAAAAGTTTTATGTTAAAGTTCTTCTTTTGCCTTGTCCAATCTCTTTTGCTCTACCCCAGCATTCAGGAGCAACTTCACCTAGGGTGCATAAATGTGTTGTTGTTGGGGACACATCTGGTAGTGCTTACAGCTTACTCAAAACCAGGGTTGGGTGCATGCAAGGCAAAAACCTCATCCTCTATATTTCTGTCCAGATGCAGACATTTTATTCAGGAAGGCTCATGCCTAGATTATTCCTTGCCTGTACCCAAGACACTTTCAGGCAAGTTGGTGAGGCTTCATAAGCTTTTATGTTCACATCTATGCAGAGCAGAAGAAATGCATATAGGGGTCCAGAGAGAATGGTGGCAGAAGGAACGCTAAGTTTCCCTAAGACTTAACATTCCCTGCCTCTGACCTAGGGCCTCTCCGGCAGCCAGCCTCCTTGGCAGTGTCCTCCTTTCTCTCCTTCTCTTCCTGTTGGCACAGTCTACCTGCTTTACAAAGCTTCAGTAGGTGGTAGATGTTTTCTGTTTTTTTTTTTCCACAGCTCCAGTTAAACTTTCAAGGATATTTCTGTGGCAGGTACAAACCTGGACAGGAAGCCTCAGGAAGAAATCCTAAATTAATTATATGTCAACATTTAAGCCACAAGAAGGAGCAGTTGTCATAAATTTTGGGGAAGTTAGAATCCAATTTTAGCTGTGAATGCAAGCGAGCTCACTGACTCATTTGTGAATGGGTGCCAACAAAATGATATATTTTACATTCTTTCACAGCTTGTTTTGGCTAAACACAATGAAAAAAGGGGGGATTATAGTTTTTATTCTTCAGTGGGCTGAAATGTTCAACCATGCAAAAGAGCTACACCACACATGTGCCTAAGCAGAGAAATGAGCTCAATTTACCCACCATTTCTGTTGTCGCATGCCTGAATGGAAAAAGGAAACATGTCTGAGAGCACAAAAGAAGGACAAGGCCACCACCAGCATGACCTAAGGCTGGACATTGAAACAAATTAGTCATCCTTTGGGAACTATCCTCCTGCTTTACCTTCAGTGTGGCTCAATCCCTAGCAGAACTCTAGCTCTGAAACATTACTACTCTGAGTATTTGTCCTGATTAAATTGTTGGCAGGTACTCACATGCAGAAATGCAAAGAGTATTGTAAAATCAGCAGGGCGACTAGTTGCCTGTTAATTTTTCCTTTTTTTTTATTCTGGGGAACACACCTGGAAATGCAGTGCTCAGAACTAATTTCTAGCTCTGCATTCAGGGTTCATGCCTGATGAGGCTTGACAGACCATAAAGGGTTCTAGGAATTAAACCTGGGTTAGCTGCATCGAGGGCAAGTACTCCAGTCACTGTATTATCTCTCCATACACTTATTCATACATGCTTTTATTCAATTAGTGATTCAACTCAAGAAGTGCTCATGTTTGCTGAGTATGAGCTAGAATGGAAGATTCAATGGAGAGTAAGATCCTGACCACAAAGTCTTGCAGCCAAGCCAAGATCAGAGCCATTGCAATGCACTGGGATCCATTAGCTGTGGAGAATGGATGGGAGAGTACCTGAGGAGTCCAGAGGCACCTAATTCAATGTCGGAGAGAGTTAACAATGACCCCTATAAAGGAGATGACTTCCCGATGGAGACCCAAGGAATAGTAAGTGGAAGTTAGGTGAAGAAGAACAGAATAAAGTAGTTTTTGGAAGAGCAGCTTACTTAGGAGTTTGAAATAGAATCATTCCACTGTCCACTCAGAGAACTGCAAGCACCAAGAACAGCCAAGGACAGAATGTCAAGGGGGAGGTTATGGTGACAGGGCACAGCAAAGCAGAGCAGGATTTTGTGGCCCCACTGGAGGAAACCAGGTCCTTTTCTGAGGGCAGTGGAATAATGCAGGCAGGACCGTGACCTAACCAGATGTGTGATATGGAAGTATCCTTTCCAGCCAATGTGAGATCTTAATGGAAACTGCTGGTGAGTCTATGGGTTGATACATCCGTTTTCTTAAGGGATAAACTACCCCAAGGGTACAGTGTGGGTTAAACTGGTACCTCTCAAAAGGTTTGTTCAAGTCCTAATTACTGGATTAAATCTTCTGAACCTGACCTTAGGTGGATCTCTACAGATATAACCAAATTGAGAAGAGAAAATACCTACTTTGGAATGGAACTTAATCTAATATTGGTGCCCTTAAAAGAGGCCATTATGCTGGCCATTCCCAGCATAGAGACAGAAGACACACATAAGAACATCACGAGGTCATGATGGAAGAATTGGGGTGATATCTTTTTAGCCAAGGAGCACCAAGAATTATTGGTGTTCATCAAAAATTAGGATAAGACCAGGAAGGATCCTTTGCAAGACTTCAAAGAGCACATGGCCTTACTGGCACCTTGATTTTGCACTCCCACAGTCTAGAGCCATAAGAGAAGATATTTATGTTGGTTTAATCCCCCCAGTCAATGGCTCTTGGTCACAACTGCAGTATTAGCACAGTTATGATGGAGTTTTCTCTCGCTGTTCCCAGAAATACAAACACTCTAAACTGTCTCAACGAGATGGCAGGGCCCATGTAATTTAGAGTAGTCTGAGATCCCAGAAGCAGATCCACTGAACTCTGACTCACTCACTTTGACCCAGATGAGCAACCAGTTCTTGGTTGCCAGCAATGGGTCTCTCGCAAGGGTGGCCACCGATGAGAGACTTAGCATCAAAGGTCAATATTTGTCCACAGGCAACAGTTGTGTTTGCACTATAAAAGCCCCAACAGGTTTTGCTTAAAGAATTCGGTCCCTGTGGTCTTTGAGACATGAAGCAACCTTGTCCTGAGGGAACCCCTGAAGATGAGCCAGGAGGGATGAAAGTCCCAAACAGTAGAGCTGGCAAGCAACAGCTCAGGAAGCTTAAGGCAACCTGTCCCCAAGCCAGGGTCTTCAGGCATCTCAGTAGACAATTCAGAGTTTGTGTTATTGTCGGACTGGACTTTCTCATGCAGAGCAACCTTTGCCTCCTGGGCCCTCCCTCAGTGCTGATCAGCTGTTCCCAGCTGGAAGCAAGGGTATCATCTACTCCCCAGAGACACCAACTGACACAGATGTTAGGGCTGTAGGCCAGTAGGAGCACACGTCCCCAAATCTCCTATGGGAGGAGGAGAGACAGTGCTACCCTGGTCCTGCCTAGGCAGGGCTGGGGATACAATGTCTCAGGGCCACTCAGGGCCTGCTACAGAGCCTTGTGCTAGGTTGTTCTAAGAGAATCACTGTCATCATCATCACTGTCATCCTGTTGCTCATCGATTTGCTCAAGCGGGCACCAGTAATGTCTTCATTGTGAGACTCATTGTTACTGTTTTTGGAATATCGAATACGCCAGGAGGAGCTTGCCAGGCTGTGCTGTGTGGGTGGGATACGCTCGGTAGCTTGCCAGGCTCTCCAAGAGGGATGGAGGGATCGAACCCAGGTCAGCTGTGAGCAAGGCAAACGCCCTACACGCTGAGCCAGAAAATAAGGAAGTGAATGAAGACTGAGAACTTTGTGATTTAAATTCAGTTCTAGCCCTAACCATGGTTAGCTGTGCTACCTAAAACAAGGATATGTACTTTTCTAAGCCTTGACTGACTCATCTCTGAAGAGATTGCAGAGAGGTGCTGAAAGCATTCAATAGCACCCTACCTGGGGGAGTCCTAAATATAATAAGAGCTTAATATATGCCATCACAGTGACCATTATTTGTCTTCACTGAGCTGCATGCCAAGAGAAGTGTCCCTATGTCCCAGGTAAGAGGTAAGAGAGGAAGCAGGAGAGGAGAGTGAATGAAGAAATCCTAAGAATTCAGTTTTTCAATTCCTGCTGATCAACGAGTCAGGGCAACTCTGTGACATAGGTCAAGGGTTGTCATCTCCACTTTTGATAAGAGAATCTGGGTTCATGACAGTTAAGCAATTCAGGCAAATGCTTTCTAGTGATAAGTGGCAGAGCAAGACCTAAACCCAGATTTCCATGTTATTCAGAAAGGAGTCCTCAAGGGCACCTGAGGCCCTTGAGGACTCCTTTCTGAATATGCATGCATGAATGAATGGATGGGAGATTCAAGTTCAAAAGGAAACTGAACAACGGAAGGAGAAATAAGGGTTGGAAAAACAGGATGAGGCATCAGGAGGCATCTGGGCATTACCTCGTCTATGAATTTAAGCAGTCCCTTCTCTAACTTCTGCCCGCAAACTATCTTCCAATTCTCAATTCTTGAAAGTGAATAAGAAGAAGGAAACAGCAAGCTACTATCCATCATTTAATTTCCTAAGCCTCAGTTTCCCTTCCTGGGCAATGACCAGGGTAACACTCCCACAAGCTTCCTCTGAGGCTCCAGTGTGACATCTGCATGCTGTATTACTAAAGATGAAGGAAAATACAAAGATAGAATGAAAAGAAGCGGAAGGAAACAGCCCTCCTAGATTTTAAAAAAAGCATTAATATTAACTAACAGGTTCCTTTAGAACAACAAAACAATGAAACAATAATTTTAGAGAAACAAAACCCAGCCTAGGAAAATTTTGCCAGCAGGAGCGGAAATGAAGGCACAACCAAGTGGCCCTTGGCTTACCTATCTGGAAAATACAAGATGAAAAAGATTCTTTGTAAACCAATATTTGTAAAAGCCCCACTGGGCTTTCTGCCTGCACAGGCTGCCTATTATCTTGGCAAAAGATGAAAACAAGTGAATTCTTATTTGAAATGAGCATGAAGCAAATTCAGGTAAATGTTATCAGTGTCATCGGAGCTTCCTTTTACTGAATGCCTACTATGTGCTGGAACATATGCACAGATGTCTTTTGTGGTACATTATTTATTTTGGTACTCTCAAATAATATCAAACATTTAGATATTCATATATTCCCAGAACTTTATTTCTTCAACAGAAACTTTTTAAGAGTCCTTATGCGAAAGATATGGAAGTTTCTAGACTTATACAATGATAAACAGGTCATGGTCTCTGAACCTCTATGCTCCTGAAATTTTGGGCAAATAATTCTTGTTTTCCTAATTCTTTGTGCTCTTGTTTTTTGGGGGTGGCTGTATGTGTGTATGTGTGTGTGTGTGTGTGTGTGTGTATGTGTGCATGTGTGCATGTGGAAACTCCACAATATCTAGAAGAATCCCTAAATGTTGCCCTTATGGATGTCAGTAGCACCTGTGGCCCCAGAGGAATGGAGTTGCTCCCAGTTTAGAAACCGCTGCCTTAAGTAAAATGATGAGGAAAATGAATCTCAGACTAAATTCAAGGATACACACCTAATAAAGTAGAAGGCAGGGCTCACCTTTGATGCTATTGGGACTTTGCTTCTGCATATTGAGATCCTGGAGAGGCGAGTTCTCAGTCAGAGCCACTGGGAATTTGTCCGTTTTTGAGCTACCTTTCAATTCAATTCTTTGTTTTATAACTCCCCTATATATCAAATGACATCATTTGCAAATCTTGTAGGTTGGAGGAGACTTCAGGTAACTCACATTTGCATCCAAGATATCCTCATGTTGTTATGAATGTGAGTCAATTCTCCAATAAGCCATGATTGGTCCTTTAGAGTTCAGCTCATGTTTTGACTCCTTAGATAATAACTCAAGAGGAGTGTATGGAAAGTCTTAGCATAGAGAGAATTGGGATTACTCTAGTCCCAAGATATCTTGGATTTTTTAAACTTCAAAGATGTATTTCAATTCCAAGAATAAGCTAACCTTTGAAAAGGTTACCGGGCAAATATATGCAAGATAAAGAATTCCCTAGGAGAATGTCTGCCAGGACCCTAAGCCTACATTCATATCTAGTTTATAATCACCCTAGAAAAAAAAGTTTCCTTTTACAAGGAGCTCACATTACCCCTGGTCTGGCATTGTGCAGAGGAGTGACAGGTGCAATTTCTGTGAATAATCACCACCACCAGATGCATTTAAGAGTGAACCAGGGATGTAGTCTTCTGAGGGAGAAACTGCTGAGTCATACAGTGAATGATGGCTTCCTCAAAGGGTGCCATAGTGATTAGCTGTCACTGGACCAATTCAAAGGAATCAACAGTAGTCACACAGTCATCTGCTGTGACCTCATGTTCCCTGGCCTAGGAGACCTAAGTTTGAGGTCCTCATGTGACATTAATAATTTTGTGAACAGCAACAAGACCTTAGCCTTTGCAGAGCCTCAATTTCCTTATCTGTAAAATTAGTTCATTTCATTCATTCATATTGTTCAAAAAGTCAATGTTTTCTAGAAATGTCTTCTTCTCTACAGTAGTTGTGGACAAGATCCTGGTAATTCCTCAGGGATTAGAAAAATTAGAACTAGAAAAATAATAATATTGTACAGAAGCATTCCATGAAGGAATAAGAGTGGTTTTCTTGCAGTCAAAGCTCTGAGATTGTCTACTACTTTCTTAGTTGATCCCAAATTAAGGATAATTTTTTCCTTAAGAGATTCATAGGTTCATGGAAACCAGTGTGGACGAGGGGACGGCAAAACAGTAGTGTGACTGAGGGTTACTATTCTAGGTTTTGAAGGTTTCACATCTCTTTATCTAAAATCGTGGTCTAAAAACAGCCATTGACAAAAAGTAAGTGAGTGGAGCTACAATCCAATAAGACAAAAATGGATGGCATATTGCATGTGGTCCTGTGCTATAGTCAGCTGGTCCATGGTGTAGCCAAAACTGTTGGCATATGTTCTTTCCATGTTGATCAACTCCTGATATTCTGGGTCAAGAGAGCAAAGCGGTTACTTCCCAAAAATCTGTAGTAGTGCAGACCCTTCCATCCTTCAGCTCATCTTCCTGTAGCCAAAGCCTACAAAAATCTCCTATTCAAGACCACTTTTTATCCCACTGAAGAGCAAAGATCTTCAAGATTACTGGCATCAAAAACCCTACTGTCTCCCTGCATTAGACTGGGGCCTCCAGAACAGAGAAGTCAGCAGGAAGGGATGGATGGAAATGGAGCACCCAAGTACAGGAACTTGGCTTGTCTTCCCTGGAAAATCAAATCCAAGTGTTAAAAGAGTTACAATGCTCAATTATTGCAAGCAGCGCCGGTTGGAGGTGGGGTGGGCTTTGCTCCCACCAGCACACCTTTCCAGCTCACACATGAGTGCAATTTGGATTCTAGCAAGACTACGAAGAAATAGTTTGATTGTGAGATCATCACATGGGGCTCCAGAGCCCAACTGACCTTTTGAAGTCTGCTCAGGGAGCCTCATTATGTTGCATTTCTGAGTCGATCCCTTCTCTGATTTTTCCAAGTCTTTCGCCCTTGCATTCTTTTGATTAGATTTTTGCCTCGATAGAGAGGCACAGGCTGAATAGAAAGAAAGCCAGGGGGGAAAGTAGGAGGAAAGACCTGATTATTAAGTGAATAATCCACCCTGGGGGCCATGGTCTACTACTCCTTGGGCTGGGCTTGCTGGCAAAGATGTCTTGAAGGAGCGGTAATTCCCCAGAAGGCAAGTTTCCCATCACTTACCAACACAATTTGGAATGAATTGATGCAACTTTCGAGACTCAAGCAGAACCCCTTGCCAAAGCAAGCACAAAACTTCCCATCTTGTAAAGCAGTCACGGGGAGTAGCTGCTAGAGAAAAGCTGATCACTCCCTATGACAGACAAGCCACCCATTCTTTGCCCCCTGCACTCTGATGTTTTTGCTCAGACCACTGTCTGCCCCTGATGTGCATTTGTGTCCTTGCTGCCATTTCTCATGGTAATAACTCTCAAGTTCCTGCTAACAAAATGTCAGAGCACAGAGTGGTTCCCAAAGATTCTCGGTTCCCTCAAAAGTGATGATATAGGGTGGCCTGGCGGAGAACCATATGCACAAATCAAATTACCCATGCTTATGAATGAACTAGTGAGGAAAGAAACCAGTATGCCCCCCACCTCCACCTCATTTCAACCTGCTGAGAGAAACTGTGAGGCAGGCCCAGGATCCCAGCTCAGTGACAGAAGCCATGTGTCATGCCTGGCTGTCTTTCTTAGAAAGCTGGGTTTTCTAAGGGAACCTCCACTCCCCCCACCCCTAGCAATGCTGAGACACAACCCCCCTCCTCTCTCTTTTCAGCTTCAATATATTTGAAGTTTTACCACATAAAGCAAATCTGAAGGGGGAGGGGGCAGGGATGGGCGGTGGGGAGGTTCCTCTCATTTGTTTAAATAAAAGACTTGGAAATTTCACAGTCATTAATCATGGTTGTAAAAAGGTTGGCAAATAAAACCTGGAGAACTGTCCTGAGCGTCAGCCTCTTGTACTGATACGCCAGAGCCCAGGCTGCTGCAGACCGCACTCTGGGGCCAGATCAAATGCTTTCCAGAGGCACAACCTTTCTTCTAGGTGTTCCCTAGGACAGGAGGATCTTTGTACCATTTCACAGTATCTCTGATGGAGGGAAGCCTCCAACTGATGGAAAGACCACAGGATTGACTGCTCATCCTGCCCCAGGTTCTGTAGGAACATGGAGGGGGACCAGGGTTAAGTTTCTCAACATTTCCCTCTTTGGTTCAGGACCCTTCTTACCACAAAGGTCTTTGCCTCTGGGGCTGGAGCAATAGCACAGCCTGTAGGGCATTTGCCTTGCAAGCAGCCGACCCAGGTTCAAATCCCAGCATCCCATATGGTCCCCTGAGCATTGCCAGGAGTAATTCCTGAGTGCAGAGCCAGGAGTAACCCCTGTGCATCACCTGGTGTGACCCAAAAGATAAAAAATATATAAATAAAAAGGTCCTTGCCTTGGGATTCAGAACAGCACAGTGCGATTAGTTCCCCCTTATCATTAAACACACAGCAGTAAGATGGACTCCCTTGTGTGTGTGCTTGGTCTGAACTAGCACAGGGGTAGAAAACACAGTCAGACCATCTCCGTTGTGAAACAAACAGGAAAAGAATCTTTTTATGTCAAGCCTTCAATACTGACCATAGAACTTACCGAGGACACACCAGGTGCCAAGTGTAGTTTCTAAGGTTGTTTATATATATTAAATCACTCCATCCTCTCCACATGTTCCTTTTAAGTACTGCAACGTCACTGTCACTGTTACTGTCATCCCGTTGCTCATCGATTTGTTCGAGCAGGCACCAGTAACATCTCTAACTGTGAGACTTATTGTTACTGGTTTTTGGCATATCGAATACGCCATGGGTAGCTTGCCAGGCTCTGCTGTGCGGGCACGATATTCTCAGTAGCTTGCCGGGCTCTCCAAGAGGGGCAGAGGAATCGGCCGCGTGAAAGGCGAATGCCCAACCGCTGTGCTATCGCTCTGCAACTTACTGCATGAAAATTCTTAAATTTGGGGGGCAAAAATGTGGGAGGTGAAACTGTTCTGTGAAGCACTTTTTTGTTGCAGTTGTTTTCAAAAGTGCTGGTAATACTTAAGAGCCAGAGTGTGCTGATAACACCATGGTGACACTTCTCTGGGGAAATATGGTATGTGTTCTCTTTATTCTAGTTTGAGGGATAAGAATGGGAAGGGTCTATCTGGTCTGGGTCCCTAGAGCCCACTGCTCAGTTGTCCAGACAGGAAGTAAGTGATGGAGCTGGGTTCAAACCAGCCTGATCCTGTATGGGGCCCCTCATACTGTGCTCGTCACCTAGGAAACACAGTGGCAGTGGGCTGCTCCTTCTTCGTGTTGTTTTCTAATCAACAATTCACTTTTTCATCAGTTCCAAAACATTTTTGAGAATATTTGTTGGAATTCCAGTGAGAACATTAGGGACCGACTGACACTTAGGGGCTGGGATTCTAACAGTGGCTGAGAAAAACTGGATCCTTGCCTCTCCCAGGGTCACATAATGGAGCAGAGAAGAACCTCCAATTACTCCAAACCCTTCTTCACTATCTAAGACTCTTTGCTTCTGAAGTCCTGGGGAGACCAGAACATTTCTCTCTTTAGCCTGCCACACTAGTCAAGCTACTAAAATAGAGCTGGTGCTGGGAGGAGTTCAAGATAAGGCCTCTCTGACCAAAGTAGGTTTCTCCGTGAACAAGGACATTTTCTTGCTCTCTGAAAAGAGTGTCCATGAGATAGAGGAGGGCCATCACAGACAACAGATGGTTGAGGGCTGAGGGAGAGGTGAATGCCTAGGATTCTAACCAGAGCTTTTGGCTTTTGGCAAATGTTCGCATCTCCATCTCCCTTCTGTGTTCTGACTCAATCCCCGTGTCCCGAAGGCTGCCTACTGCCACCTTGAATGGTGATTGATATCATTCCCACCCTGGTCCTCATCTGCCTTTCTGGGTGTCTTGAATCTCAGACAAAATGAGACCAAGGCATCCAGGAGTGGAAGGTGGCAAAGGAGGGGACAGAAAATGAGAGGTGGGGGGCTTGAGCAATAGCACAGTGGGTAGGGCATTTGCCTTGCACGCGGCTGTCCCGTGTTCGATTCCCAGAATCCTATATGGCCCCCTGAGCACTGCCAGGAGAGTAACCCCTGTGCATTGCTGGGTGTGACACCCCCCCAAAAAATGAGAGGTGGTAAGAGAAGAAGGCAGTTCAGATACAGAGGCAATTTGCAATGGAAAACCTGGAGGCCTGTGGCAAGCACAGAGGTCAGCATTATTGCTCACTCAGTAGCAATGCGTGCCACTCTTTGGGAGGCTGACCCTGCAACTGGTCTCAGCACCTTCTTTGCTCATTCTGACCCTCACACACCCACTCTCCATTCAGCTCAGCTCTGCATTTCTCTTCCAGTTCTCAAGGCTCTTTGGAAGAGAGCCAAGGAACTAAAGATTCCATGTAATTTTGAAGGTGGAGAAAGAGAGGGAAAGAGAGAGAGAGAGAGAGAGAGAGAGAGAGAGAGAGAGAGAGAGAGAGAGAGAGAGAGAGGTAGGTCCTCAGGGAGTTAGGTGACCCAGCCAGTGAGGAGTTGCCTTAAGAGACGGTGAGGAATATGGCATTGGCAGAGTCCAACTCTGCTGCCAATTGGCTTGGTGCATTGAGCAAGTAAGCTTGTCTGTCCAAGCCCAGCTTCTCTGGCTATATAAGAATAAAGCAGAGTTCTCATTGGATGGACAGAAGAAATCTGCTGAGGACATGTCCTAAGTGATTGGCACAAAGTTATAGCTCACAACATAGGAACAAGTATTATTTTAAGCCGCCTGAATTCGGGTGTGTTCTTGGAGTTAGGTTCCATGGTGAAGTTAGCACCAAAGACACAAGGCATCAGACCATGGTGGAACCAAGACCCAGATGGAAAATGTGGCAGGAAAAAATAGTTCGGCCTCATGGTCAGTCAAAGACAGGAGGGTGGAAAGGCACAGTGTCCCCCCCACAAAGAAACCAGGGACCTGAGTTCTGCATCCGAAAGAGCCTGGAGGCACGTGTGGCCATAACTCACCCTCCGTGCATCCGGAATGCAGTATTTCATGAGGATTTCACTGTGTGTGGCTTCGGCGTGTTATTTCAGTGGCTCAGAGCTTCATTTCCTCACCCAGTTTCTGAGTGGGGCTGACACATGCTCCCCCTCATCTTGCCTGACTTGTTATTTCACCAGGCTCCTCTCCTAAATGACAGGGGAGATGTCCTCTGGAGTGGTGGAAGGCAGGATACTACTTTACAGAAATAAACGGGTACCTGAAGCCAGCCTGCCGGAATTCTACTACAGGACTGCCTTCCGAATTCAACCCCGGCCAAGAGCGTGTGCAAACACGTGCGGGTGCAGAAAACATTATTTTTAGAAGAAAAGGTTGGAAGGTGGGGGTGGGGGTGGGGAAAGGGTACAAGGAATTCTATCCTCAGCCACCATCAAGGGGTGTCCCTGGAGCAAAAGATTTCCACCCCAGAGGAGCATTTGGAGAAACAGGCCCTGCTGACTGAGTGAAGCTCAGGCAGCTGGTGGAAGTGGACGGGCTGGGACGGAGGCAAGGCTGAAGTGTGAGCGTCACGGCTGTCTGTATCCTCGGCTGCCCCCTGACCTGGAATGCGAGTGGGAACCAGCCCCCCTGCCCATTCTACAGTGACCCTCTTCCATCCATCCCTTGTTACCCAAACCAAACAGGACAATATTTTTAAGCCCCCGATTCTAATCTGCTGTCTCCAGAGCGCACTTTCAACAAGGGAAAGCAATTAAATTCCTGCCCTGCTTAAGCTCCGGTCAGTAGCTCTCCATTGTTCTCAAGAGAAAGCCCACCAGGCTGATTTGCCTCTTCCCACTTCTTTCATTGTCCCCTTGCTGATCTAGCTCTCTCCTTTGCTCTGTCACTTGACAGACGCAAGCTCACCCTTGAAATGTCAGGCTTGACAGTTGGACAGTCCCAGAGCCCTCAATGGTGCCCCCCCTCCAGCTCCCCACTGGAGGGCTGTTTCCAAAGGCCCCCAGGCCCACCCTCCCCCAGCTTCGTGTTTTCACCTGTGTGTTTCTGAAGACAGTGGCACTGTCAACACAATCTCTCTCTCTCTCTCTCTCTCTCTCTCTCACACACACACACACACACACACTTTGAAATACACCTGGCACACAGAAGTTCTTAATACATATTTGATGATTAATTGAGCTGACTTGATGTAGGGCTTGGCACAGTATCTTCTGAAAGCCACTAGCATCGATCTCTCAGGAGTGGAAATAGACATAATATGAAATATAAAAATGGAAACACATTTAAAGAAGTGGCCAGTAGTGCATCTGATCTTTGACTTCCCAAAGAAGCATCCTGCTACACATGGGGATGCAGGAAGTGGCTGAAGTATAGAGAGTCCATCTTGTCTCATCCCTGGGGGGCCTACTGGAAGTGACTGCAGGCTCAAAGGCTCTGGGTAGCATGTTGGAAAACCTCCCAACCCCCTCTGCCCAGTGCCTCAACCCAAACCTACAGGAAGGGACGGTGAAACCTCAAGCTTTTGCCTTGAAATTAGAGGCATCTAAACCTGTAGCTTAAGAACTTTTGCCACATGTAATTATTGACCTGAAACATCAGTCACCTTCAAAAATTCTGCGCTGACAGAGGGCAAAAGAAAAGCGTCTAGAATATCAAAAGGTAAAGGGTCCAGATTAAAAAGGGAGATGCAAGGAGGGCTTTTCCTGAGTCACAGCCTTTAATTGACTCCAGTCTCTGCCTTGCACCTTGGGCTCCTTTGTCAGCGTGCTGGGAGGTGGCATGGGCTCTGCTGACACCCGTGACTTGCTCTGGCCCATTGGGACTGAGCGGCCACATTTTCCTGAGAAATCTCGTCTTTCGGCCATGCTGGGTGCCACAGGCAATCAAAGTCTGGAAGTGACGAGTCTGTTGAAAGAATAGTCTTAGAAGCCTGGATGGGTTTGGAGCAGAGGTAGAAGAACACCCCTCCCCCACCCAACTGACTGACAGACTCCAGAAAAGCATCTAGAATATCAAAGGGTGAGATGCCAGGCTGGAGACCTGACAGAGTCTGGGCCAGAGGGGGTCTGGCTGGCTGACTGGCTTTTTAAAATTCAAGATCAGTTGAGCACATTTTGTAGTTCATCCCTCTGGGTCCTAGTTTACCAATCTGTGAAGGTAGAAACGACAGTCTCTGCTCTCCACTCCTGCATTCAGAGCAGAGGCATATTTCCCAATAAAACAAGGCTCTTGGAGCTGGGAAGGTAGCTAAAAGGGGTGGAGTGCCTTGTATACTTGAAGTCCAAACTTTATCCCTGCTGAAGGACAGACATAGAAGGGCTGCACTCATTTGAGGAATATAAAGTAACAGAATGGGAGATTAACACCCTAGGAGAGTAGAAATAAGGACCAGGAGGATTGCTCTACGGCTTGGAAGTTGGACTCACATGCCAGGGGAAATAGTAACTCAGACAGAGAAGGGACCACCAAGTAAAGGATGCTTGGAGGGCCTGCTTGGGATGGGAGATGTGTGCTGAAAATAGACTATAGACTGAGCATGATGGCCACTTAATACCCGTATTGCAAACCACAACACCCAAAAGGAGAGAGAGTAAAAGGGAATATGCCTGCCACAGAGGCAGGGGGCGGGGGGGGGGGAGGAGAATAGGTAGGGGAATGGGGTGGGGTGGTGGGAGGGATACTGGTAATACTGGGAACATTGGTGGTGGAGAATGGGCACTGGTGGAGGGATGGGAGGGGTACTCAATCATTGTATGACTGAAACGTCCCTAAAGCTTGTAAGTCTGTAACTGTACCTCACGGTGATTCTAAAAAAAAGTAAAAAATAAACTAAAAAAATAAAAAAACAACAAGCAAAAAACAAACTAACAAACAAAAATTTATCCCTACAGTAAATGGATGGTTCTGGTCATTGACCCCCCACATACACCCCATTCCCACTATCCCTCTCACCTCCCAACTGCTGTAGGCACTACATTACCCACACCAAATTGCCAACAGCCAAGCCCACACGGCAGAGTCAAGTACCACCATCATTGATGGGGGAGAAGGATTCACTTGGCCCCTCATTGCTGGGGAACCCCTATAAAAAATAAATTCAACCCAGGCCTCTTCTATCACAAAGGTCACATGTGTAGTTTGAGTGAGCCTCTTCATTTGTCCTGTGCAGAATTTCTACTATAAAGAGAGAAATAGCCGGCCCCCTCCGAAGGGAAGTAAGAAGACACACCAGGGTAGTTACTGGAGAAATCAAAGTCCAGCTTATTCTGCATGGAAAACACAGACGGAGAAACATATTTCAATTCTCTCTCCCTCTCTCCTCATTTCATTAGCATTTTATTTTTCTACAAAAAGGGCTTAAAAATGAACCAAGAGCTTCTGAACTACAAATGAAGATAAGCCCACTCCTTCCCATTTGTCTCCTTGGCAAGCACGCTGGAAACAGTGGGGAGGAGATGCTTTGTGTGATCAGCAGGTCAAATCCTTTGAGTTCATTTGGGATAAAAACTGGTACCAATAGGAATGTCAAGCAGAGAAATCTAAATAATTAAAATCTGTGCTGTGGCTATAGACAAGCCATCATCGCTTTCTTTTGGGTTTCTGTTCCTAGCTTTTTCTTTTACTCGAATCCCCCACCAGCTCCTGGGACTTTATTGGGCAAAACTGTGCTCTTCTCTGGTTGCTGGGCTGCTTATTAAATGTGGATGAATGTCAATGTCACCCAGCTCATTAATAATTGATTTCCAGCCCTGTCTCTATTTGCAGAGCAGAAGCCACTTACAGAGTCTATTATTCCAACTCTGTGTGTGGGTCACAGGGCCAAAGAGGTTCCACCAGGGGTAACCTTTGTTGACAGCGGTCACCATGGAAACGCCACACATCTCCAGCCTCAACTCAGATGCCCAAGAAGGTGATGCATCCTGCCCTGCCCCAGGACTGTGGGGCTGTGCACACCAAAAGGGCTGTGTGCGCAATGCTGCTGGCAGAACGAGATTTTTCCGTTTTAATATTTGGTCTTTGTCAAATGACATTGAGATCTTGAAGGAATACTTTTGGAAGCCATCATGGAAAAGGGCATTTTCTGATTTAAAAAACAAAACCCTGTTTTTTCTTTTGGTGCCCTCGGGCAAAAAAAAAGCACAAAGTAAATCCCCCTCTGGCTGCTTTTAGGTCATTTTAAGTCAATGAAACCTGTATAATCCCGGAATAACTGAGCATTTCTTTTACACCGACCAAAGGCTGCAAGCTTAGACGGGAAGAATTACTGTTTTGCTTTTAACCACCTATTAATATTTTGTCCTACCAGCCACGCTTCCTCTATCCTTCTACCCCTTCTTTGAAGATTTCCCCCCACTAAATTAATGTTTAACAATTAAATGAAGCCAACGGAGAGTTTTGAAAGATCCACACAATTACGGATTGGGTGGGCGTGCAGAGCCTTTAATTTAAGTGGGAAATGTTTCCCAAATTATGGCCTGAGACCTCACAGCTAATTACATAATTTTCTGCATCTGAAAAAACATAAACTAAGAAAACGCAAACAGAATCACACTGATAATGAGAGAGAAAAACCTGGAAGTGGGTATATCTATTATTTTAGAAAACAGAGCTACTAGATCCATCATGGACAACTACAGAGAGAGAGAGAGAGAGAGAGAGAGAGAGAGAGAGAGAGAGAGAGAGAGAGAGAGAGAGAGAGAGAGTGAGCAATGCTCCATGCAACTCCAGTGGGGGTAGAGTGCGTGATTAAACACTATGGCCAGATATGCTTGAAAAATTGTGTATACATCATCCAAATTTGCTTTTCTAAAATTTTCTAAGACACATTCTCATACCGAAGATTCTGCTAAATCCTGCAGAGAAACATATTTAATTTTGTTTAGTCCAAAATTCGCCACATGCATGATTTTTCTAAAAAGAAATTTTATTTATATGATGTTTATTAAAATAAATCAAAGACATTTTAAAAAGACACCCATTTTAAGTAAATACTGATTTACCCACAGAGACATGACAAAAATGCCCAATATTATTTATTATGAAAATGCAATTCAAAACTTCATTGAGTCATTACCTTACACTGGTGAGAATCACCTATGTAAAAAGTATTAGAAATAAAAAGTGTGGATGAAGATGTGCAGGATAAGATCATTGTTGGTGGGCATATAAATCAGTGCAACCTCTATGAAAGCAGTTTCCTTAAAAAAAAGGAAACGGGGCTGGAGTGATAGCACAGCGGGTAGGGCATTTGCCTTGCACGAGGCCTACCCGGGTTTGACTCCCAGCATCCCATATAGTCCCCCTGAGCACTGCCAGGAGTAATTCCTAAGTGCAGAGCCAGGAGTAACCCCTTAGTATCCTTGGATGTGACCTAAAAAGCAAAAAAAAAAAAAAAAAATCTTATTGAAAAAATAAAAAGGGAAAGGGAGCTTGAGAGATAGTACAGGAATTGAGACAATTACCTTGCATGAGGCCAACCCTTGTTTAATCCTCGATATCCCATGAAGCCCCCCAAGTACCCTCAGGAGTGACACCCTCAGCACAGAGCTAGGAGTAAACTTCAAGTAACACCAGATATGACCCCATCCTCATAAAAAGAAGATAAGATACAGCAGTAATGAAAATTCCATATGATATAGCAATATCACTCATATTATTTTTCCTTTTTATTTGAAGGATGTGAAAATACTAATTCAAAAAAACCAGTTGTATCTCTGTGTTCATGGTAGCATTCCTCAGAACATCCAAATTACAGAATCTTCCTGCCCATCAACTGATGACTCGATAAAAGAGTCTGGCATACTCATCAATGGAATACTACTCTGTCATTAAAAAAAAAAAGAAAAAAAAGGGTAGATCTTGAGGTGTTTATACTATGTGAAAAAAGCAAGGAAGTAAAACACAAGTAAGGGATGGTTTCACTCACATATGGAGTATGAATAACTAAAGCAAGCAAACTGGCAAAACCACACCATCAGTTCCTAGATTCAATAAAAACTGTGATTGTTATCAGAGGGAAAAGGGAAGCAGGATAGGACGAATGAACAGAGAGACATTTTGTGAGGTAGAATGGCTCTGAAACTATGATGGAGGAAGTTGTGTTGCACACAGAAAGAGATATGGTGCAGAGATGGCACAGTGAGTAGGACACTAGCTTGAAGGTGCTGACCCAGTTCCCACCTTAGGCATCCCATATAGTCCCACAAACACTGCCAAGAGTGATTCCTGAGTACAGAGCTAGGAGTAACCCCTGAGAAGCAATGGGTATGGCCTCCAAACAAACACAAAAACCAAACAATGAGAGGTATGATGCTAAACAGTTGAAACTCCAAAGCTTTGCAAACCAATGAGAAATTAATTTGAAAGGTACTGATTGAATCAGCCCTGTGGGTAATTTTTTTCTTGTCTTTCTATTTTTTTTCTCAAGTATACTTAGCACAGTGGTAGGGTGTTCGCCTTGCATGTGGCTGGCCTGGGTTCGATTCCTCTCCCCTCTCGAAGAGCCCGGCAAGCTATCGAGAGTATCTCGCCCGCACGGCAGAGCCTGGCAAGCTACCCACGGCGTATTCAACATGCCAAAACGTAACAAACAAGTCTCACAATGGAGATGTTACTGGTACCCGCTCGAACGAATTGATGAGCAAAGGGATGACAGTGACAGAAATTTCTCAGAATACGCTTTAGGCAATGTGAATGGAATCTTGTATCTTGCAAACAAAATAGCAAATATCAGAGTGAAAAAAATATTTTCTCAAGGTCCCACGTGCATCTTAGGGGCTCCTAAGAGAAACAAAAGTAAATTACTGCTTTTTTCAGGCTAATGCCCAAGGGGTTGGACTTCAAGTGATGCCTGACTTGAAAGGTGAGAATCCATCATGGTAACTGTAGGATCTCCAAGTCCAGAATGGGGACTAATCAATGTGCCTTTCTATACTTTTGAGGTGAGAAGACTGAAAACATGTCGGAAATTGGCATGGTATGTGCCTGGGAAAGGAGGGGTGGATACAACCTCTCATCAGAGTGGGTGCACTCTGGAGAGCCATAGCTTGGTGTGGTAGGAGTTTTCCAGTACTGAGAAACAAGGCCCAGGGCTGATATGATTTCAGATTGATCCTTGTTACAAAATATTGACTTTGGGATAGGGTGGCAGGGTGGTAGGGGTAAGAAGGTATCACAGGGGAAAAGAAAACAAGATTTAACCAGGTCTTGGCCAAAGATTTGCTGCTTGAACCCAGGACTTTTGTTAGCTGAGGTCTTATGTTGCCGCATAGGTAAAATGAGGGCAGTGACCCCAAGTCTCTAGAAGGCCCCTCTGGGATTTAGCATTCTTTACCCTACTCTCCCAGGAGTGACATTCAAAGCCACATCCACACAATGACTGTCCCATGAATAGCTACTTTAAAAGTCAAAATCCTTTTCTCTGGGAAAGAATCTTCTTTGTTTCTTTAAAGAACAAGATCAGTTTAGATCAGTACCCACAGACCAAATGCTTATGCAAAGCTTGGGTCTTTTCTGGGAGGCCTTTAGGGTTATTTCTACCCCCCAGGAACTATGAGGCCCTCAGATAACAGTTTGTCTCATAATCTGATTACCCACTACCTAAGAAGAAAGAGAGATCTAGATGTGCAAAAGCCTCTGTCTAACGTGTGTCTAATATGTACTGGAAACACATATTATACACGATAAAAGTTTTCTTCAGAAGGGAATTCCAGGAACTAAGAAAACTAAGGTGTGGGTTCAGATTGGGTCTTTGTCCTGATCAAAAGTCCCCATTCCCAAAATGCTATCTGAAAGAAAACAACTTTATTCAGGACACTAAGCCGTGAAGTCATCAACTTTTGAAAAACATCAACCTCTCAGACCACCATCTGTTACGCAAGCTATAGGCAATGAACAAGGTTGCAAATTATTTTTGGCCTGAACTTCAAATTCTATGCTTTCAGAAATTAAGATGACAAACAACTTAACTTTTACAAAGACACTGAGCCAGCCAAAAACAGTCAAGCTTCCCCAGAGTTCCTAGCAAATCACAGTGCTGAAGGTGAGGTTTCAGATTGTCAAATCACAGGCTGCTGTGGTGACTTGCTGAAGAAACCTTCCAGAGTGGGACTCCTAGAGGCAAAGTCACTGCCTTTCCATTGTAAATAAAACCAAAGGATATGCACTCCCCTTCTTGACTCTTATCTGGCTTATGCAATGGATTATCTCTGGTAGGGAAGGTTCTTGGGACAGTTTAATGATTCATCAAGAGCAGCTTTCACAATCTTTATGTTGCCTTCCCCAATGTAAAAATTGGCCATTTCTCAGCACATACCATCCAGTGAATCCAAAAATTATACAGCTAAGTGTCTACACAAAATGGGTTGTCTAAAAAGCCAGACAAAGACTGTCATTAGATTCCAGATAATAATCCAAGCAGGAATGTTTTTGCCCTGGTTAGTTTCACAAATGTTGAAAATAGACAAGTCAGTATGCTCATGTGCCAAGTCAACGTTTGAATCATTTCAGTCCAAAACATACTAAGTCAAGAGAATAGACTCAAAAGAGTTCTCAGGGTTTTCTGGATTTGTATCCCGGGCTACTCTTTAATGGTAGCTACACCAAGCACCTTCTACTTTCCAGACATTGTGAAAAGCAGTGCCAAATAAAGTTATATCCTCACAATAATCCTGCACAGTCAATGTACTAATATTCATTTTATATGTGGGGAAATAAAAACTCAGAAAACTAAGAATGAATCTACGTATGACCAATAATTAAACACTTTTTCTCCTCTAGCGCTCTCTCTCTCTCTCTCTCTCTCTCTCTCTCTCTCTCTCTCTCTCTCTCTCTCTGTTTACTCCCAAGTCCCAAGACCATGTGGGAATTGTAGTAGGGAGAACATAAGCTTCCTGTCTTTCACCTACAAAACCCAATGTATCATGGCTCAATGCAGAGAGGGCAGACAGAAAGGTATGGGTGAGAGCAGTCACAGTGTGGAGAGTAGCGGAATCCTATGTAGTTTCTGACTGAACTATGGGATACTAAGTGCCCAAATGCCTGCCTACCTCCTGCATTCTTGCTCTTCATCCCTTCTTTAGGGCCTGAAAAAAAAATCACTCAGGGAGTGACATGTGACAAAACTTTACCTCCTTAGGAATCTACTCTACCTGATATACATGATCAGGAGATGGGATGATCAGTCATTTCATAGAATAATGAGGAGTTCCAAGTCTCCCCAATAAGTTTTCTCTTTGCCTTTCTCATTTCCAGGAGCCCTGGGTCACTCTTTTCAGAGAAATGTGTGTCTACCTCTAGGTGACCCACAGTTCACCTTTCAGCCTGTGGGTCAACTCTCATTTGCTCTTCACCAAAAGGAATATCCAAAGACTTCTCAGTGTCTTCAAATGGGATTCCACTGGGACCTTCAAGTAGGATTCCACTGTGACCAAATCTCTTCCTTATCTTCCTTTGACATTTTATTTCCATCCAGAAAGGCCTCTGGTCTTCCAGTATGATCGGGAAGCTTCCATCCTTTAGGGAATGGAGCCCTCTACTAGGGATTCCTCCTGAGTCTGGGCCATTAGGGTGATTTGTGAGGTCTAATCTTTGCTCAAAGCTTCTACAATCCTGAAATTTCTCTGCAGACCCCTAAGACTTCTTTTTTTCATCTGTCTTCCTGCTGTCCTTCACCCTTTTTTGGGGGGTGGGGGTGGCACAAAGGCAATTCTCAGGAATTATTTCTATCTCTGCACTCAAGAATTACTACTGGTGGTGGTCAGGGGACCATATGAGATGTTGGGGATTGAACCCAGGCTGGCTGCATGCGAGGCAAGTGCCTTACCTTTTGTGGTCTCTCTCCAGCCCTATACCTCTTATTTTTTAATCTGTTTTTCTATCAGTCCCTGAACTCCACCAGCCCTCATCTCTGAAATGAGTGGAGGAGCTAGGGCTGCTAAGGAGTAGGTGGGAAGGGGAGCAGCAAAGGACTGTCCATGTGTATGCAGGCAGAGATATGTGCACTCAGAGCACCAGCTGTAGGGAGACTGGGCTTCTATCAGCCGGTAACATCGAGGGTCTCTGCATTGACTAATAGGAAGAAATAAAAAATGGGAATGTTTCGGCTGGACATCAATAAAAACATCCTGATGAAAAGGGAAGGCTCCCATGTGGAGGATGTTCTCATAAAGATGAGTGAGTGGCCAGGTCACTGCTGTGCTCTCCCCGGCTCTGTTCCAGTCTGGTGATGAACAGGTCTGCACGACCTTGAGTGATTTGAAGCTGGCCTCCTTCCAGCATCCCTTCCCTTGGAGAAGGCCCCAGTTGGGGTGGGCAGATGAAGCAGCTTGCAGCCCACCTGGGATGTCAGGATCAAGGGGGGAGCACTAAAGCAAACTAGAAAAAGCAGGAGGTTGTGCAAGATGGCAGGCAATGAGCAGGAACTAGTATTAGCAAGTGGGGTAGCAGGAAACTCCTGTTTTCTATTATGTTGCTTTTAAGTGCCATTTGCTGCTCAGGACGAACCTTCTTCTGCTAGCTGAGGCTCTCTGTTTCACTTCTCTGTGGGCTTTGGCTTCTCTCATTTTTCCATCTCAAGCCTTTCCTCTTTGTAGCCTTTCTTTTCATGGCTAATAAATTCCATCTTGTCCTGTTGCTAAGTTTTCTGAGTCCAAAGGACAGTTTGGCTGACCCATTACATCACCCAGGGCCTAGGCCACTGACCACAGAGGAGACTAGAGTGGAAGGTTCAGGCACCCTACCCTCTCTTCTTCAATAAGGTGACTAACATCTGGCCAGGCAGCAGGGCTACCTAAGGCAAATATGGTGGCCCTGCACCTAGAAATCACCAGACCTAACTAGCACTTCCTTCTCTCCACTTCCAAGCAGGTAAGTCAGCCTCCCAAGCTCCACGTTTTCAGTCTCTTCAATTGAGACCCCTTGCTGAGCTTCAGGATTTTCCTGCCAGCTTTGGGAGAGTGCTGGCAGATGGGGGAAAGGTGACTTCCTTCTCTCACATGCAGGGCCCAGACAAGGCTGCTGAGATTATTGGGCCTCGACAGCAGCCGTTATCAGATGTGACATTTTTTTCCCTCCCCAATCCCATGACATCCACCCTTTGCTTCTGACTGTGAAAACGCCAGTCCTTTCCCATTTAGGATGCCTCCTCCATCAATGGCAGGAGAGGGGGACATTCTTGCAGGAAATAAGCTGTCCCAGTGAGTTTCTTTCCTTTCACTTATCACTGTCACGTAGGATACATCTAAATTTAAAAATGTTTCAGATGTTGACTCCTTGATTTAATTTCCTTTGTTTCATTAAAAATTAATATGGAACAAAGGGATACTCAGGGACCATTTGGGAGGCTCTTCCCAGGATGAAGGGAGGACGAAGATAAAAAACCATCACTGTACTTTGGACATGGTGCTATGGCAGTTACCTCACAGAATTCTCCAGCAGCCTGTGAACTAGGCCTCAATCTCCTCACCATTGAACAGGTCTGAAGAGGGGCCAGGGAAAGAGCTGAAGGGTCAGACATACATAAAACCTGTGTGTGATCGATGCCTGGCACCACACAGCCCTTAGAGCATGGCTGGGCAAGGTTCTGGTGGCACAACTGAGCCTGAGCAGGATAGCATGGCCAGGTCTGAATATTGACCCATCATCCTGAGTCTGACCAAGAGTGAGCACTGCTGAGATCACTCTGAGCACTGATTTGGAGGCTGCTCCCCAAAAGCAAAACGAACAAACAAAAACCCAAGCCATAGAAAAACATAGCTTGGTGGCCTCCTGAAAAAAAAAAAGACTGATAGCTTTCAGCTGAATATATTTGAAAACTGCAAATGGAGAAAGGACACATTTCTACCAAATGTAGACAAGTGCAATCATTGTACTGTTTTATCAAACAGAAACAAGTTGATGCCACAGGAATCTGTACAGCCTGCTAAAATAACCTCTCTCTCATTAGTTTCATAAATAAATCAAATAATTTTTCCGAAAATTAAAAAAAAACATAGCTTGGAAGATATAATATTTTGCGCAATGTTTGTGACTGAGTCTGATGTGAGCTTTGACACCCACTCCAGTCTTCCCTAAAGGTTGCTTTGTGCGGTTCTGAGTTACAGTGTTGGCAGAGCAGCCCTAGCTTTGCTCTTCTTCAGCATTGTTGGTTGATGGTTATTATTTCAAGTATGAAGGGATTTTATCCAAATCTTCTTGCTTGAAGGACTCCTCTCCTTTCTCATCAGAGGCATGTCCTGGTGCTCAGACCTTCAGGAAGTCTCCAGAAGAGCCTCTCCTTCCCACCTCACTGCTATGCAGTCCTGTGTTTGTTTTCTGCCTCCAGCCCTGACACCCTCCCATCCATGAACCTAATTCCAATAGTGAACTGGAGGCTTCTGCCTAGAGGTGTCTCCTCCTGGAACTACCCCAGAAAGGGATAATACGATAAGGTGGTGAGTAGCAGGGAGGCCTGTTGACACCCAAGACCAGGGATGTTCTACAGAAAGTGTGCGTGGGGTCAGGAGGGTAGGCCAGAGCAACTTGGGTCTGACCACAGATAGAACCTTCAACCTTGGTGCGACTCCCAGGGCCAGTCTGTACTAGCAGACAATTTTCTTCTCAGCACACGTCTTCCCTTCAGGAAAAGAGCTTCTGCTCTTTTCTATCTCTAGGGCAGAGAGGGTATGGAGAGGGGTGTGGGGAGGAGCGGCCGGGAGGATTCTGTGGAATAGGAGCAAGAAGCAAGCCGAGAATAACCAGCTGCAGCTGCTGCGGTCCAGTCCATGTGAACCTCCTCCTTGGGATGTGGAAAGTCAAAGCGCAGAGTCCTAAGAAAGACTCAGAGCCTGGCCCAGCAGCAGGAACCCTAGTCAGGAGAGTTCGAGAACCCCGGGTAGCATTCTCTTACTCTCAGAGCCTTCCTTTGGGACTCTAGAAGTGAAGAGATGGAAGCAACTAGGGGGCCAGAAAGGGAAGACCCAGCAGCCTGGCTGGTGGCATCACCTCCAATACAGGGAAGGAGGTGGATTTGGAGGAGCTTCAGACTGGGGGTGTCTGGATACCTGGTTCCATTGTTAATGGAATGAACCCAAGATTTAAAAAAGGGCTCTCCAGACTTTCTCCTGCACCCACGCTGGTTCCCTGTGCCCCAAACACAACCTGCTTGCTCCCAGCCAGGTCAGTGCCCTCTCAGTGCCCTCTGCCAGGAACACTCTTTCCTCACCTCAAATTCTGTGCCTGAAATTCCATTCCAGCGACACCCCAAGAACCTTGTCTCTGGTGTCAGAGAAATAGTATAGTGCATAAGGTGCCTGCCTTGCACCTGGTCCATTCAAGTTTGATTCCCGCCACCCTCATATGGTCCTCTGAGCACCACTGGGAGTGACCCCTGAGCAAAGAGCCAGAAGTAAGCCCTGAGCAGCTAAGTGTGGCCCAATGCCCCCTCTCCAAACCTCCACCTATTCTCCTAGGCTGTCTTTAACTCCAAGATGCTTACATCATCTCTGAGGAAGAGCTCCCTTTTCTTATCGATCAGATGGATGGTCCTTCTCCTCCCTTGGGGTCTCTCAAGGGCAGAGATTTGGGTCTGTGTTCTGGGCTGCTAGGGCTGCACGTTGAGCACAGTGCCTGACACAGACAAGATGCATCTGCAGCATGAACCTTTCTCTACCACAACCAGGACAGAATCCAAGTCCAACATGGTGGGCCCTGCCAGTCCTGGATGGAAGGAGCCTTTGGCTCCATGAGGGCAGGGGAATGGCTGTGCACAAGCCAGCCATTTGTGATGAGGCAGATGTGTGGCTGCACCTGGGTGTCTCTGACCCTGCAGAGTAGCTTCCTTCTCGCCCCAACTCCATTACTTAGAATTTAGATGAAAAAATGCAGCATCCGAGCGCCCCGATTTATGCTAGGTTCTCTCCTGAGCTCTAGAAATCAGCCTAAGTCCAGAAGCATTTTCTCCAGGGAAGCGAAGTTGCAGATGTTTGGGTACTTTCTTTGGAATTGAGTTTGGATTCCCCTCCTCCCATCTCATAGACTTTGGTTCTGGGACTCCCAGCTCAGCGTTCACTTCCTTGACCACAACCTGGGGCCCATAGAGTGGCACCCACTGCGGGAGAAAACTGTATGAGCTCTCACCCTGTTCTTACTGAAGGGGTTCTGCTGACCCCCAGGACCATTGCCACAGTCCCTCTTCTCCTGGCCCTGTCTATCTCTCCCGGGCCCTAACTCTCCTGGGGTGCTGGGGGAGGTACCCCTAACTCACGTTATCCGCTAGATCAGCCTGTTAGGAAGGATCAGCCTTAGAGAGGCTGGGTTGGGCCCCACGGACTGTGTTTGCAGCCGGCAAATGTTCCTGGAGCCTTGTTTTTTGTTCTGTTGCTGGGCCATTTGTTTTTATAGCTTATCGTTTCTGCAGGGGGGCTTTGAAAGGCTGCCATTGCTCCAATGGATGTTTCCGGTTCGCCTCCATCAAGCCACATTTAATGAAAACCAGTTTAAGGTCTTCTTTCTCATAAAATCTCTCATTGTTGCTTCCGCAGCTCCTCTTTGGAAATAATGAAGATGAACGCTCCCTCCGTGGGGTAGCACACAGACCTGCAGCCGCAGGAGAGCTTTGCTCAAGCCCCAGGAAGTTTCAGAGGTGGATGAGGAAGGTGAAGGAAGGCAAGTCTGAGCAGCCTGGGCTGGGGGGAGAAGAGGCAGAGGCGGGACGCCTGAAGGCTTTGAACACACAGGGAACAGAGCGGGCTTTCCTGTCTCCCTCTCTCCAGGACTTGTCAAACCAAAGACTTTTTGCTTCTGAAGCGCCTCTATTAACCTTGGGGTGGATGGAGTGGAGCTGGGCATAGGAGCCAGAGTCCCTGCTCTGGATGACCCAAAAGACAGGGCCCAGAACCTCCCTCTGGGTTGCCAAGCCTCCATTGAGGAGGAGGCATCTGCAGAGGCGCTGGCATAGGGGACCGGAGACTCCTCTAAAGACCACGCACAAGGAATTGCGAGGCATGTGCTTGAGTCAAGTTGAGCTCCTCATTGGCTAGTGCTGATGTGGTGAGCATCTGATGGGAGCACCTCTGCACGAGGTCACGCTCTCCAGGGAAAAGGTCCAGGGTCACGCTCTTTTCCCTCTGTCTCCTTTCACATTGCCTTTGGCGTCAAACATTATCTGAAAATGTCTGTACCAACTGATTTTTGTCCATTGTTGCAAAGATGAAGGGATGCAATTCTTGGTTTATCAGATTTCCGCCCCGCCTCCTCCTTCCTTCTTTTTTTAAGTACAAGCCACATGGATTTTTCTAAAGGTATCCACATGGAAATCTTTGATTTTTCCATCCGTTGGCCACGCTGGAAATCACACAAGCCCTTCTCCTCTGGACTGGGAAGCAAGAGCAGAAGGAATTGGCCAGGTAGGGGCTTGTGGCCCCAGCCGGTCCAGTGGCAAGGAGGTGTGTAGGGCTGAGAAGCCGGGGGGGAGGGGTCGGGGGGAGGACGGCGGCCCTGGGTTAAAAGGCAGCCAAGTTTTCCTCCAAGTTTCAAGCCTCACACTCCCAAGCCAGCTGTCCCTTCAGCCTCTCTGAAACTCACTTTCTCACTTCTGAACAAGGAGGCTGATGTAGATTAGGAGTCACAAGTGGACAGTGTTTACTTGGGCACTGATTCCATTGAGGGAGTGAAGGGGCAGTGGCCAACTGAGCATTCCTGCACCATCGAAAGAGACGGGCAGCCTCCTTTGCTCCAGCCAGTGTTGTTTTTCCAGAGGGAGGTCACAGCAACCAGATGGTCTCTTTCTTAAAAGAAACCCAAAGCCTACATTTTTATGTGAACCACCAACTTCTTAAGTCTTGGCAACGAAATCAGAAGTTTACGACCTCAAGCAGGTTAAAAAAAAATGCATTTGTTGATCTCTAAAATAACCTGCCTTAAGACTCTCGGAGTCATAATTATTTATTGCAGCAAAGCAGAAAGTGCATAAAATGAGGAGCCGAATTTGGCTGCTTAAGACAGGAGCTGGACTCCTGGATTCACCATGGGCTCAGAGAACCTATCACTTACAGTGTCTGAATGTCTGATCTCGCGAGAGACTGTCGGTGCCTTCCACCCAAGGAGGGTGAGGACTGAATGGGATTCCCTTTGTAAAAGGACTTGATGGTAAAGGGCAGAGTGCTGTGCCCTGGTTATTCTCATTATCTGAAAATTCTCCTCCTCACCACTGGGAACCTAGAGGCCTAACCCTGGAACTAAGCAGTTGTCTCGGAGGCTGCACTCCCAAAGCAACATGCCTGAGACAATATGGAAACCAGATGCGAGCAAACAGGGCCTTACCTTGTTTCCTGACCCCAGTGCTGCTGTAGCTTTCCAAAGTCATTCCACATTCATGAGCTCTGATATCACTAAACTCACAGTGGCCCCGCACCACTATTCCAGCAGGGATTATTATGTTCCAGATAGGGAAACTGAGGCCCAGAGGTAGTAATGACTGTGCCAAGGTCCAAGATAATCTAAGCAGTAGAAGATGCCGACCTTGTGGCTTGGACGGCTGGCAAGTCTTTCTGGGTGGCCAGCTACTTGCAATGACACACCTTTCTAAGTACAGGCTTGATGCGGAGAGCCCTGCCCCAGCACATGGCGAAGGCAGCCGAAGCCTCTTGGTAAATACCAGTTTCGGTGGCAGCAGTAATAGTGGTAACAGCAGCTGCTGCTTCTTGCCACTAGCACGCGAACTATTGCAACCCCCACTGGTCCCTCCAGCAGTTTGTCCAGCCCACTAATCACTAGCCCTCACAAACACACACAGAGGCACACACATATGTATTTCCATGTTACCTTTCCATGCCAGAATGAGCTGGACCAATCACTTCATAATTCCATGAACACAACTTTCAGCCCAGCTTAAGCCTGATCCCTGTGCATCTCTGGCCTCTGCTGTCTTCCCTGGCCATAGGCCCCCTCATCACCCACGGTCTTGAAGTGAGATAGGCCTCCTTCTCAAAGTTTGTTCCTTTGGGGGTACTTCCACCACCTTTTTCCTCTACAGCTTCAGCATAAGCACTTCCAGGGCCATGCTTTGGTCATATTCCTTTGCACATTTCTCTTTTCCTTTACTTTAGAATCCTTATCTCTGCTTGGAAGTATGCTTGGGAGTATGATGATTTCATGCAATTTCCTCCCCTGTCATGAAATCTAAGCTGCTTGAGGGCAAAGGTCACATCACTTTGTATTCACTGTCATATCTCTAGCACCCAGGTTGGTGTGTAGTAAATACTTGTTGAATCAACGCATAATTGTATGTGAATTGGGTTACACCCACTAGCTCATATCATTCTTTCCCAACTCCACAGAGCAGACATTGGGAACCATCTTTGTCGGTAAGGAATCTGCAAAGGTCAGTGGTCAAGGACCTTGCCCAAGGTCACCTAGGGAGAAGGGTATGGAGGAAAGACTTGGCCACTATCTTTTACCTGATTTACAACAAGGATACTTTAAGAGAAGTGAGCCTCTGTTACTCAGGGTTCCCTAAAGAAACAGGACAAACAGGGTGTTAGGGGGTGGAGGAAGAGAGGGGAGAGAGAGAGGTTTGACACAGATCATTGTGGAGGCATCTTAGTTTAAAATTTGACGGGAGAGGTATCAAGACAGGAGACTCAGGAATTGCTGAAGTTTGAGTACAGAGTCAGCTAGCAGACTTTCCTAGCTCAGTGGTCAGTCTCTGATCTCATAAGCCCTTCAATTGATTGGACAAGGCCCACATCATGGGGTATAATCTGCTTTACTCAAAGTCCTTGATTTAAATTTAATCTTATATCAAAACACACCCTCAAAGAAACAGAATGAACTTTGACAACACCTGGGCAACATGACCCAGGCACATTGACATGAAAAACTACATATCAGAACTTCTACAAACCCATTACTCAGAATAAACCATTAGCAAGAAGTTGGGCCCTTTTGCTTCTGCTAGCCTTCTTTTTTTCTTAAAATCAATTTTTTCAGTTGCTGAACTATTTTGAAGCATAGAGCTGGACTATGTATGAACACCCCAACCTACTGTTGAACTCAAACAAACCTCTCTGTACCCTCCAGCCCCTGCACCTGAGGCACCATTTTCCTCATTTTACCCACTGGGAGAAACCACTCCATCGATCTCCAGTTACAGACCTACCCCTGTCCCCACTTCGAGAGTCCTGGGACTTTCCATCACCTTGAAGGTGAAACCTGACCGTGGATCAATCTCCACAGTCTCTGTGAGAAGTGCTCTCTGTGGTCTGCAAAGTCTGTGTGGAAAGCGACCAAGGCAGGTGGGGTGGGGTGGGGCCCACGGCCGGGCTTGGACCTTCCTCTCCAGACAAGTGCTTGCTCTCCAGTTTTCCATAGTCACGCATTGTTTACCCCTGCAGGCCCAGGACTGCCTACTCCCCTTGTCCCTTTATTGCTTTCTCCTCCCTTCCTCCCTCCCCTCTCCCCCTCATTCTCCTTTTCTGGCTTTGAGGGGTCTGGCCTTCTGAACTGGAGAGAAAGGGCCCCATTTAATCTCCCCCATTTACAAGCTTCATAAACAAGGTACAGGGCAGGAATCATGGAAAAAAAAAAGGCACTTGATGTGAAAAAGTTCATTATGTGATTTTGTTCTATTAAAATCATCTGGTGCAACTCACTTCATCCAGCACATATGAGAGAAGGGTGGGGGGAGGGAGAAAGAGAGAAGACACCCCTAAACACCACGCTGGTATCGATTTTATAATCCCTCACAACATTTGTAACATTTCTGTTGCCTAAAAACACATGACTGGCTTTTTCTTCTAGGCAGGAGATACAGAGACTCATTTTATGTGGCTTTCTAATAACCTCCTTCTTTAAAGAAAATTTTTTTTTTCAAATTGTTCAAATGGATTTAGGAACTAGGGTCAAAACCCGACCAACTGAATGAATTCTTTCCTTGAGTGGCTGAAAAACTTGTAATCATTCTTCTACTTGAGTGTCGTTTTGTTTGGTTTTTGTAACTTAATTTTGTGTTGTTATGATTGTGGGGCTTCCAGATTTCTCTGCTTTTCTTACAATGACAACAACAATGAGCTATTAAAGTGCACCCAACATGGTGCTGAAAGACCTATATTAATAGTTTAGTTTTATCCTCATGAGAGACTCCCAAGAACATGTGGGGCTGGGTGGGGGTGGGGAGAGGATTTAAGTCACTGGCCCCCAGTCCACTCTAGGAAATGATAGTGCTGAGATTCAGACCTCACAGGCATGCCCTTTGATTTGGTTCCAGCCATATGTTCTTTTTTTTTTTTTAATTGAATCACCTCGAATAACACTTACAAAGCTTTCATGTTTGAGTTTCAGTCATATAATGATCGAACATCCATCCCTCCACCAGTGCACATCTTCCACCGCCAAGTTCCCAGTATACCAACACTCCCGTCCCACTCCTCTCCCTGCTCTCCCTGCCTCTATGGCAATTTCCCCCATAATCTGTCCTCTCTCTATTTTTTGGGCATTATTGTTTGCAATACAGATACTGAGAGGCTATCATGTTTGGTCCTTTATCAACTTTCAGCACACATCTCCCATCCCAATAGATCCCGCCAACCATCATTGACTTAGTGGTCCCTTCTCCCCAGCTCATGAGGCAGGCTTCCAACTATCAGCCAAATGTTCTAAGTCCAAAGAGAGGACAGGAAACCCAGACTATTCTAATAGTGGTGATGTTTCTTAGGAAGGTAAAGTGTATTTAAACTTCAGTTTCTTTAAAAGTGATCACAATTTCCAGTACCTATAATGAAAACTGGTGCCATGCAAGCTCACAGTACAGTGCTTGCATAATGGTTTGGAGGAGAGAGGGATGGTGTAGAGAGGAAAGAAGGTAACCATGCCTGGACTAATGGAAGGAAGACTTGAATCAAATGCCTCCTATCCTATGCCTATCTATCAGGAAATGACACAAAATCTGCAGGAATCTTCACCTACAGTGGGGCAGATACAAAGGACCTGAGCAGCTAAGCTGACTGTTCACTTCCTCACCTGGAATGAGAGGTACCAGTTCCACCTCTTTCTGGGCCTCATTTTTTTTGAGCTGCAAAGTGAGACCAATAGAGTAAAATGTTTTTAAGGGTCTTTCCCCCTGGATGCTTGGATGAGCCCTTGATTGCTTATGAACTAAGTACTCAGATGGCCTCTGTGTCACCAATATTCAAAGGCATTAATTTACGGGATGGGACTTTTCAGGTCTTTTCTGCCCTTGATCAGGTTCCTGTAGTTTTCACTGAGGAAGAAGGTCGGAGGGAAAAGTGTTCAGCAGGACACAGTCCTTTCAGCAGTTCCAACATGAACACGCAGAGGGAATCGGGGGGATTAGTGACCTGGCTCTGGCCGCCCTCTCAGGGATGAGGACATGATCGGGACACAGGCCTGTTTTCAGGGGGGCCTCCCACCCCCACCGCGATGAATGACTCCCTAGACAGAGGGTGGCAGGCTGCTGTGAATCGACCCCTTCTTCTCCCAGGCTGGCAGGGACAAACTTGGAATCTCCACCGGGGATAAGACAAAGACACTTGCAAATGGCAAGACTGTATTTTTATTTCTCTGTGTTTCCCTAGAATTTTAGAGGAATGCCCCCTGGTAGAGTCAGGGGCCAGGGGCCAGACCAGCTTCATCCCTGAGCACCTGGGATGTCAAGGTTCATCACTTCTCTCTCTTGGTCCAAGTCTCAAAGAGGCCATTGCTCCTCTGACTGCTGAGCCTTTAACTCACCTCTTCTCACAGACCCCCGCCCCCAGGAAAGGAAGGAAGGGATCCTTTGGAGGCTCTGAAGTAGAGCCTAAATCTGCTGGGGTCGTGGCTCCCAGACACAAACCTTACCAGCTATTCTGAGAATTCCCGTCTCCCACCAACACATTTAGTCACCTTGGAGAGTCAGCATGGAGTTTCAAGAGAAAAATAAATAAATCAAAATGCAGGCACAAATAATCAGAATAATCTTAATAATCGCAGACCTGCCACCCTTGCTAACAGGACCATACAGGGCATTTGTTTTTAATTAAACACCAAAACCCTAAACCTTTCAACTCTGCATCCACAACTACTGTAAATGTTTATGAAAAACGGGAAATTCTCACTTAATTCAAACCATGCCAGAAATGCATTTTCATTGTCTTAACGGGTAGAGAAATCCTATCAAGCCCAGCTTGAGCACATCTGAGCTTTAAGTTAAGAAAGGCCACAGACCTGCAGATCAAGTAAGGTCTGAGCACGGCCTATGTGAGGAAAGAGTGTCTCTGCACACAGCAGCTTCTCAAAGCCCAGAGCGGAGGCTGCTTCTGAAAAGAGAACTTGGAATGGGTGAGACTGCCCAATTAGACGGTTATAACTGGAATTTCTAGCATCAGAACCTTTGGGTCAATTTCTCTGGACGATCCTGACCAATAGTTAAACGGACTCTCAGGTTCTTCAAGGATCATGGACCTGATTTAGTGATCTGGCCCTGAGCAGAGCTGCCCTCCCATGCCTTTGGGAGGCTGAGGGCCAGGTGAGGAAGTGGTGATACTCCAACCCACTGCCCAGGCACTAGGTATCTGGTAACCTTTGTCCAGTGTTGGCAGGAGGTGTGGGAGGATGCCTTGCTCACTAAGGAAGTGATGCTGAGTGGACAGTTTCAGCAGCCCACTCCACCACTCCAACATGAAAATGTTCAGGGACCTGTGAAACCTGGGGTGTCTCCTCAACAACCCTGCACTAGACCTGACAGTACCCAGAGACATAGATAGCTGCATGGGGCAAAGGAGCTTCCCAGCCAGAAGGGATCTGTTTTCTTCATCGGAGGATGAAAATTCTCCCCTGGAAACTAGTACTGCATTCTGTCTGAGAAAGCACACAGGAGACTTCTGGGGAACCTTCTCCATTGCATCTCCTAGCCCTTCATCCCATCTTCAAAGTGGAGAATTTCCTTTAAATCCAACTCTTTGCACTTCTAGCTTCTGCCAATGTCTTTAAAGGTCTGTGGGGAGCAGGGTTAAGATCTAAAATCTGGGACTCAGTTAATCCTTTCATGCTCTGGATATTCCCATGCCAACAAAGTCAGTGGTGATCTTTCAAATGCACGAAGACCCACCTCACAGTACCCCAAATAGGGTCACATTACTGCCCTCTGGTCAAAAGAGAGGGGTGATGGGTCTTTGTCCATAATACCCAGTGACCTTCATTTCATAAAAGGCAGCCCAACTTTCCTTCTCCAACTTTCTTTTAGCTGTTCTAGCCCCAGTGGTAGACATATGACTTCTCTTGGCACATCGTAGGCCACAGTGCCTAGAATTCAGTGAGAGGGATTGAGAATTTTGTTGCATGATTAAGATCTTCATCTTCTTTTTTTAACCAGTGAATCCAAATCTGGAAGAGTGACAGTCACTGACTGCTCCCAGGTGGAAACTAAGGAAATCACTGACAGAGAGGTATCAGCAGAGGGCTCCGATCATATTGTTTAAGCACTCACATTCCATTCCTAAAGGTAAATCTCAATTTTCCAATTTCAAAAGTAATATATTCTCTTATTTGCTCATGTACTTGTAAGTTGGTTTTCCTTTTACTCACAACTAAAGGTTTTTTTTTTTTTTTGTCTTAGTCTAGCTTTGTAAAGGAAAAAGTGCCGGGCATTAGCACTATCCAACAAATACTCAGCGAAAGGGGATGAGATGTTTGCATTATTCTAGACACTCTAAGGAATACCAGGGTATGAACATAACCACCGGCCTAGCATTTACGATCTTTAAGGAGAAATGAGTCATGAGCTTGTGTGACTGTTAGATAAAGAGAATGGTGACTGACACTGTGAGAGGAGGGTAAATAAACATTCTGCAGACACATGTGAGAAGCAGGGCCAGGAGGCTTCGTGCAGATGGTGGTTTGGCACCATTTTGAAGAGAATTAGAAGCTTCTGAGCAAAATTTGGGCTGGAAAGGGGCAAGTGGCACCCCTGTGGAGGAGACAGTGTGAGCAAAAGCAAGGGAGATATATTCAGGAGCATTAGACGCTGTGCAGACAGACAAGCTTTAGAGGAAATAGGAAGTGCACGATGGGAATTCTGGGGCCGTGGCTAGTGCCCCACCTTCTTCCCAGAACCTCTATAGTGTCTTTGTCTCTATCCTGCAGCCATTCAGGCTGGGATTTTGCTCTCTCTGATGCTGAGAGCAAATGTTTCTACAATAAATCTCAGGCCACAAATGGTTCTCACTTTTGGTTGTTCTGGTACCTCTGGAGGTACTTGTTGGACTAGGTGGTTACCATAGGAGCTCTGCTATCGCTGAAAGTTAAACATCCCAGTGGACACTCTCTGAAGGCTTGCCTCATAAACACATGCAACATGGACAGGAAATCCCTGTGGGAGATGCCTAGGAGATACATTCTAGTCAATTCCTTGCACTTCAAGATTCTGCCAATGTCTTCTTACTTCACCATCCCCTCTTTGTATTGTTTTGTGCACTGGTCCCCACCACAGGACCTTTGGATATGATGTTGATGCTCCTGAAACACGATCTCTTTAGTGAACTCCAACTTAGCCTTCAGATAGACCCCAACTGCTACTGTATCATGGATGCTTTGCCAGACCTCTAGGGTTCAACACCTCCTCCTATATAGTTAAGGCCAGGGAACCAAAATCAGAATTGGGTTTTAATTCTGTGCCTTCTAGTTTTATGAACTACCTAGGCCTCTGCTTTAACATCTTTCATACTGGCATAATAATGGAGGTGCTCCATTAAAGCAATTGTACTGACACATAAAAACAGCAAATAAACACAAGCCATCATTATATGACTCCAGAGCACTAAAACCCCCTGCCTCTCTGCCTCCTCACATATGTAATTTAATAAATTCATGTGATCCTTTGATTGGCATCTGTCTTTGCCAATTGACTGAAAGCCTCAAAAGGCAGGGGTAATGTCAGGTTTTGCTCAGGGTTCTATCTCCATCTCCATCTTAGTACATGGTTTAGCTCTTAGGTGCTTAATAAATCTTTCCGGAATGCAGGCAGGAATAAGAGAAACCAGAGTGACAGAAAATGAGTTCTCAGCTTTCTCCTTTGCAGAAATCCTTATCTCGAGATGTACCTCCAAATAACCAAGAAGCCAGAACTTGAAGCTGCAAGTGTGTCTATGGTTTCAAAGATGGTAAAAACAGGTGCCAAAAGTCCCTGAATTCCCTTTCAGCAATTTATTTCCTTCTTAAAGATGTACTCACAGTTATGCATCCAGTCTAGTAAGTACAACCTTATTTTGAATGTCTCCAAAGTTGGCTGGATGTGCATCAAATGACAATTGCTCCCTTCCTGGCATCCTTTAGAGTTCCAGAGAAATCTCTCTCCTGTGACTTTTGGTCAATATTTTAAATACGCTCATGCTTTGCTTGACAATACTATTCTCTGAGGGTTTCTATGTTTGGAGTATGTTTTAGTTATGTACTCTAGTCGACCCATCCCCTTCTGAGATCCTCACAGGTTCCCTGACGTGTGGAAGATGTTACAGATTGAGGGGCAAAGAGTGATCATCAGGCCAAGCTTTCACAGATACTCTGGGTCAGCATTGATACAAAGGACCCAAGGCAGGCATGGTTGGCAGTATGAAAGCATATTCCCTATGCACAACTTAATTTATTCATTCTCCAGCGAGGTTTGGAGAGGCAGAGGGGAAAGCAAATACCCATAGAAATAAAGGCAGCAGAGTGAGACATGGCACACAACTCTGTCTACAGGGCTCCATGGGGCTGGTCATCTTCCCCACATCCCCTCCCTCTTCCTGAGATAGCACTCCTGTCCCGCACCTCCCCATAGGTCTGAGCCTCAAAGGTGTTTGCCTTCCTGGTTCTTCAGCCTTCTGGAAACTTCTCCATCTCTTTCCTTCTTTTCTCCTAAGAAATCATTCTCCAACTTGGAGGTGCTGATGCGTTGGGGCCTCTGCCAAGTGCAGATGTGAGCCAATCACCTCCTCTTACAAAGTAAAAAGAGCTGGAGGAACAGGTGCTTGCACACCAAAGACCCACTACCCGAGGCCCAAGCACAGCTTTTCCAGCACCCTAGGAAATTTATCCCTGCCTCTACTCTAACGAACCCCCAATCCCGCCTCCCTGGAGGGCTTGCCTTGGCACCTCCTTTCAAGTCTCAATAGCTGCTGGTTGAGCGAGAACATTGTTGAAAACTGATGCCAGAAGACAAAGTAGTGCGAAAGTCAGTGGGACCCTGGAGACTTCATTGGTGATAGGAGGTTGGAAGGAAGCCTTGGTCTGGGGTATGAGCACCACAATGCACTAGGTTTTCAGGGTACAATCCCAATCCTTGCAAACCTCCATCCAGAGAGGTCTCAGAGGACAACACCCTGCATCTATCCATCAATGTCCTCCTTGCTGTTGGCCTCTGTCCACTGGAGATGACGAACACAAAAGAGAACAAGAGAGATTAATTTCATTTTAATCCTTTCCTTCCAGCAAGGACCTGACCCCGGTCTTTGGCCTGTTCCAGCTCCATCCTGGGCAAGGCCATATTTCATGCCGAGTCATCAGTTTCTAGGGGAACAAGGCACCACTTGGGGGTATGGATGGCCGCCCTATCTCCCAGGAGTCCATGGCGGCTGCTCAGACATGATCTCATCCATCTCCACTCAGAGGATCAAAGTGGGGGGCAAGAGGTGTTATCTCTGCCGGGCTGCTGAAGGAACTTTCGCCCTGAAGCCCGGCGCCTCTGGAGTACGTGTGGTGCCAGGAGGTGCTGCCTGTTTGCTGCTGCCTGTGCTTTCCTCCACGCCAGCCCTCACCAACCTGGCTTGGTGGTAGTAGCCTCATGTATCACAAAAACAGCAAGAGAGGAATGAGAGGGCATGACCATATGCCAATAAAACTTTATTTACAAATCAGACAATGAAACCATATTCAAAGAACAGAGTTTGCCAGCCTTTTTTTTTTTAGCAAAAGGCCCGTTATAGATAGAGTTTCTGCTCAAGAAATGAGGGTCTCAGTCTCTCAGTACTACAGATCCCCAGGGCTTATGACCACTGGCATCGGAGGGCTACCCATGCATTATTCAGCAGCACACATAGTCTTCCCACATTTTTTTGCAAGATGCTTCTCTCTGGAGTCAAGACAATTGGGAATGACTCTAGACAGTTCCATCCTTAGCACCACATAGGGTCCCCTGAACACCACTGGAGCAGTCCCAACCAGTTATGACTCTTAAACAAAACTAAAACCAAAAGTGCAGCCAGAGAGATAATACAGAGATTAAGGTACTCAACTGATGCCAACCCCGGTTCAAATCCTCAACACTGTGTATGGTCTCTGAGCACTGCCAGGAGTGATTCTGGAGCCAGAAGTAAGCCCTGGACACTGCCAGTGTGGCCCTACTCTCTATCCTCCTGCCCAAAAAACAACCAAAACCAGACCAAATATAGCTCATGGGGTCAAACTTGTCTAAAACTAAGAACTGAGTTGGAGAAAACTCAAAGAGAACCTAACTTTTGAGTCCTGTGCTCACTGTTGCCCTGCCCAGGGTCTCTCAGCCTCTACCATACACCTGAAGACAGAGGGATGCTTGACTTCATCATGAAACAAGCTCATCTCCTGGAATCAGGTTATCAAAGGGGGTGTCAGAGCTAGCTGAATCTGTGCTTGCTTTGTGCTTTGCAGGGATCACTGAACAAGCCTATGAGTTGGTGAGTGCTTTACTACATTAGAGCAGAGACAGTGGGTCAAAGATCCCACAGCCAGTGAGTATAGAGGCCAGATTTCAAATCCCCAGCCCATCTCTGCCAATGCTCTTTGTCACTGTCATCCTGATGCCCATGTCAGCCCTCTTTGGCTGCTTTCTACACCTAGACTTTTTCTACAAGTCTATGGCCAAGAGCCAGCGCTCTGCCTGTGAAGTCCAGCCTATCTGTGAGGACTGGAGACTTGCCCACTCTCTGTTTGCCCACGGCAGTGAAGACAAGTGTGGGATTCCCCCTGGCCATGCCCCTGGAACTGTGCCACTGTCCCCCATCTGCTTGCAGTCTCAGGCTCCTTGTCAGTGAAGCAGGAACCCAAACAGTATTGGCCTTCAAAGGCTTCTGGAAGGCCACAGAGGAGATGGGGATGAAAAGCCCCATGAACCATGCAGTTCCATTGACATATCCCACCATGCATCACTGCTCGGGCTGCTGAACCTGCTCCACTACTTCCCCACTAGCTCCTTCCTCAGCTTCCTTCTATGTCTGTGTTTTGCATTATGGCTTCTGAGATCTGAAGACCTCCTCTGAGGTTTTCTAAGAACCTTTTGGAAGGAGGTAATTTTCCAGATTCAGGTTGCCTTGCACACCTTCCCTTAAACCAGAGTACCTTTGATATATATGTTTTAGCTCCATATGGAGACTCAACTTCATCTTCCTTTTAAAATAGACTTGGATGTGTGGATCAAGTGATAGGGCATTTGCTTTGCATATACAAGGCCCTTGGTTTGCTTCCTGACCCTAAATGTCACCACCATCCTCCCCTACCCCCAACACTGCAGGCTTTGTGACCCTGGTGCCTGCCCCAAGCACTGAAGGTCTGAGCACTATTGGACTATTGTGTGTGACCCAACCCCTCCAATAAATTAAAAATATAATGAGCTCAGCTTCCCAATAACGTAGAATGAAAATCACTGCTCTCAGATCTTGTTTTCTAAGTGTGGTCCGTAAATCAGCACATCAAGAACAGTATCCCTGGGGATTGGGGTTGGGGGTGGGTGGGTCTTTGAGATTTGCACGTCAGACCTTACTGTAAAAAGATCTGAATTTTCCCAAGATCCCCAGAGAAGCATATGGCAGGAAAGACTGTGTAGTGCTACTACTTCAGGATCTTCTGATACAGAAATGCACTCCTGCCCACTTCCACAAAGGCACCCTGAGTGTCCTTAGGACTTGTTACGGGAATTATGAGCCTTCCGTAAAGTGCAGCAGCATTTACTCTAAAGTTAGTCTACCCACAATATATTATTGTACGGGTAAAGGTATTCATGAGAAATATAGTCTATTTTTCTGGAATCGGCTTAGCTGTGACTGATTTGCCCAACTGGGAATGGTGGAAACAAAGCATTGACTCAGATTCTGTAAGGATGAGCAGCTTCTATCTTGGTGTCCTGGAGAGCTAAGCTACCATGTAAGGAATCAGGTCCAGATGGAGATACCACAAAGCATTCTTGGAAAGTCCATGGAGTAAAGGGATCCAGCTGAGTTCAACTTGGAGTTATCCTCACCAAAGCCCCATGTGATTGATTTTCCAGCATAGCCACAGCTGAATATTGAGTGGTACTTGGTCCACTCAATAGTTTACCACATGGGAGTAAACTACTCAGCTCAGTTATGATACAATCCCTGGCCCACAAAATTGTTAGATAGAAGAAAATGTATGTTTGAGCTACTAAGTTTTTGGATAACTTATTATATAAGAGATAATGAATAATTTCATCCCTATCAGAGAGCTCCGCTAGCAACCGAGAGTATCCCGCCCGCATGGCAGAGCCTGGCAAGCTACCCGTGGCATATTTGTATGCCAAAAATAGTCACAAGTCTCACAGTGGAGATGTTACTGGTGCCTGCTCGAGCAAATCGATGAACAAGGGGACAACAGTGCTATAGTGCTACAATGAATACTTTCAGAGGAAAATCCATTATGTGGCCAAAAGTTTTACCAGCCTGCGTTGAGATAAGATTTAGTGTAGAAACAAATGATCAGAAGCCAATGATTAAAGCAGGGGATTTAAGTCACTGTCTTGGCAGACTGTTGGTATACTTTTCTAAGCATAGTAAATCTTGTCTCCCAGCAAGATTCGGGATATGAAGTGACAAAGAGCACTCTTTATTTCCTCTCAAAGACTGCAGATGCAAGTCAAAAAGATTGGATTTTTAAAATTTTTATACCTTAATAGGGCTCCATCATTTCAGGAAGAATATTTAGATGATATTAATATGTTCCCTGAAAAGAAATTACCGAGAGAAGTGGCAGGCATTCTGGTGAGCAACGTGGCCCGGAAAATGCTCCGGACCCGAATTGGGGCCAACAACACCGGGAGCCGGAAGGAGGAGGTGCAGCCAGCACACCTTCTCCAGATGGAGCCCTGGCGACACTGAGCAGCAACTAACAGGGCTCCGGGATTCGGGACTGGGACACATCCGAGCTGCGTGGCCGCGTTAGCTTTTCCTTTTCTAAAACCTGAAAACATACAATCTTTTAATGGAAAATTAATTATCAAATGCTTCCTTAATAGGGTTATCTTGTTTGGGGGTATAACTCCCACAACAATAGTGAGTTTTGTGTTGATTGTGTTGAAATATGGAACGTAATCAAGGTGAAGAGAAAATGAAGTGAAATTCATCAGTTATACAGTTGGGGTGGGGGGCGGGGGGTATACCGGGGATTTTGGTGGTGGAATATTGGCACTGGTGAAGGGATGGTGTTTGAATACGGTATAACTGAGACATAAACCTGAGAACTCTGTAACTTTCCACATGGTGATAAAATTAAAAAAATAAATAAATTTAAAAAAATTACCAAGTGATTCTCCTCTTAAAATAATAACAGCCAAACAATATGAGTGAAGAAAAACTGTGGACTACAGATCAAACATACTAGAATTTAAAACAACCATGTCACTTGGAAGGTGACATTGGGCATATTCATTCACATCTCTGGGTTTGAATTTTTCATATGTTCCTGAAGCCCTAGTGTAAGCCCTAAGATTTTTATACATAGTTGGAGGAAGTGCACAGGTGTTGGTTGAGTTTGTTTGGGTCAGAGTGGAATCAAAGGGAGAACTCAGCAAATTGAGTCCTGGAGTCTAGAGATTCACTTCAACTAAAAGATGTTACTGGCATTTGGCAGGATATTTAATTTGAAAACAAAAGTTGAGAACATCACAGAACATCCTCGTCTTCATCTATAAGGGTCCTTCTAGGCCCTCCATCCGTAAATTTTCTGCTCCTCACTGTGAGTGTGAGTACATAGAACAGTCTGGGTATTGCTTTAGCTGACTGTCTTTTTTAAAGATGGGCCAGATGGGCCACTCTTCTTTTCCCCTCCTGTTTCCACCTTCCCATCTTCTACAAATAGCACCTCAGTCTTCCCTTGAAAAGCCCCGTCCCCCCTTCTCCTTTGTTAGTTTACCTCATATCTACATGAGAGGTGAACATCCTTTTAGCTATGACCTATTATTGTCCAGCATTGGAGGCCATGGGACTCCAAGCTGTCCAATGAGAGTCTGCTGGACTTTCACGGAAACTTTGGAAAAGTGGTTGTTTCTTCACAGAGCTGTAGCTCACTGCCAGGGCTGGCAGCAGGCATCCTGCCACCTCAATGCATCAATCAGACTAAGAATACATCCAAAGAGAGGACACAAAGCTGAGGGATGACCAGAGCATTTCTTGATGGCATCATGAGAGTTTCAGTGTCTAGCTACACCTAAAGTCAACAGATTCTTGGAATGTCTTATTTTTAAACCTGAAAAATCCTTCCTGGGCTTCTTTTTTAATTAAGTCAATTTGCATTGGGTGTTTGTCACTTGAAATCAAGAGACACCACTGAAAGAGTATGTAAATACAGCTTAATTGAATCCGGGGATGTCCTATGAGAAAACTTCAAGTGTTTTGCAGCCCCCCCCCCCCCGCCTTCAGATAAAGCATACCTCCAGGTTGCTGATGGAGAGTTTGTGCAACACCAAATAACACCCAGCTACCCAAGCCCGCTTGCCTTCCCATCTCTTTTTTCATTTCTTTCCAGCTGTACCTTCTTATATGGAGCTCATCTTTCTCTAGCCAAGACATCCAAAATGACAGGCTATTGGAAGACATTTCTGTCCATGCTAATACCTGCATTTAAATTTTTTTGTTGTGTTTTTAAAAAATGATCATGATGTGATAGCAAATGAATGTTGGCAAATTACCAACTGACAGGCGTAAAATTTTATGAACATGCACATTCCAAAGGAATGTGGAAATAAGCCATCCACTGTAGTCCAGTTTGGCAGAAATATTACAAAAATATAAGTTTGGCATATATTGTAATTCATTTAAAGATGCTTAAAAACCCATCCATCAACCTCGCACAGAAGGTCAAAGAAACACATGAATCCCAAATAAACAGTAACTGTTGTACAAGGAAAAGCCTGGACGTCCGCGCTGGATACCAGAGAGAATGCACAGATGTGAAGAAAATAGTGGTGAGGTCTGTTTGGAAGCCGGACCTTCTAAAACATTCATCAGTGTTTACAAAGAAATGATGACTTTTTAGCCATAGTTGGGTGGGTGGTTTCCCCAAAAGAGTTTAATAGATTGCTTGTGCACATCCAACACCCAGGCTCTCTGCCTCTTGATGAACTCAGAGAGACTGGCATGTTCCTTTCCAGCCCCACCATGGACTGGGACCTGGTTAGTCAGATATTTCAACCCAATCAGATTTTTCACAGTGCTTGGCTCAGGGATAGCAAAGGGTCCCACTTGAGTCTTCCATGAGTGAGGATAAGTGAACACACACACAGAGGGAGGGAGGGAGAGAGTGAGAGAGAGAGAGAGAGAGAGAGAGAGAGAGAGAGAGAGAGAGAGAGAGAGAGAGAAGGAATTATATGGAAGAGGGGAGGGGGAGGAGGAAGGTGGAAAGGGTGATGCAAGGTGTGTATAGGAAGGCTAAGAAATAGAAGGGGAGAGGTGAAAAGCAAGAGTGGAAGAGAAAGGAGAGAAAGGAGAAAGAAAGGAAGGAAAGAGTGAAAAAGGATGGAGTAGCAAGAGTGGAGAGAGACTAAAGAGGGAAAGAACGAGAGGGAGGGAAGAAAAGGAGAGGGAGGGAGAGACAGAGGAAGAGAGAAAGGGGAGAGAGGAGGACAGAGAATTATGAGAGGTAGAAAGAAAGACAAAAAGAGAAGGGAAAGAGAGGGAGATAGGAAGAGGGGGGGAAGGGAGAAAATGGGAGGGGGAAGAGAGGAAGAGAGGAAGGAGAGAGCGCAGGGCATTCTTTCTTCAACATCCTGAACAGAGTGGACCATGGGATGGGGGAATTGCTACCTCTATCCCTGCATTCTGTAGAAGAAGGAAATGAGGCCAACATGTAGAGGGAAGCAGAGAGGAGAGATAACTGTAATAAGGGTGGAAGAGATAGAGCGATAGGGAGAGTGAGACAGAGGCAGGGAGATCTGAGAGATCTGAGATCCAGCTGTGCCTGCAAACAGAACCGCCCCTGCCTGGACTTCTCAGTAATGCTAGCCAATAACTATTCTTTTCAGCTTCGGCCAGTTTGAGCTGGGCTTCTGCCACTTGGAACTGAACTAATTTTGACTGATATAGTTACCCACAATATTTGCAGCATGATCAAGACCATAAAAGAAGTTGGACAAAGGAGAAAGATGACATGGTTCTTACTTCAAAGGAACTCTCAATCGAATTGTGTTCAGCTTGGTAATGGTTTGCTAAGCATCTACTCTGTTCCAAAATCTGCATGGGATGCTGGGTGGGTGATCCCAGGATGAGCAGGACACAGGCCTAACGACCTTCCTGCCAGGCCAGGAGGGGACGTGGTGTTTTAAACAGGGGGAGATTTGTGAATCTTTGGAAATAGAAAAATCATCACTTGTCTTTTTTAAAAGATGTGCAAAATCTAGGGGAAGAAGGAACATTTGAAAGTGTGGGTGGATTTGTTTTAGGAGGAGGAGAAGGAGAGAAGAAATAAAGGGGAAGAGGGAGAAAGAGAAAAATTGAGAGGGAAAAAAGAAGAGGAGGGAAAGAGAAAGGGGGTAAAAGGGAGAGAGGGAGAAAGAAAATTATCAAAGAAATATGCTTCCGTAATATCCTCGAATCTCCTGATTCCAAGAAGTCCATTTTTCTCCTTAAATTTTAACCATTTGAAAAAAAATTAACCATTTGTGGAAAGGGGGGTGAGTGGATGGGGGAGGCTTATAAATTGCCCAAGTGCTTAATATTCAGCATCCCCGCATGTATGGTGGAAATGATAAAAATCTAGTGGCAGGACTCACTGTCTACTTTGTGTTTTGGTTGCTATTTGGTTTAGACATAGAATCTGTGACTTTAATACAAACACATGGTTGTACAATAGTGACTATATTTCCCAGCCTCCTTTGCAACTGTGTGATCATTTGATAATGACTGAGGGAATGTAAGCTAAAGGACTATATGCAAATTATAAAAGGGAGAGGGGAGGGCCTTTCTTTCTCCCTTTATTTCTGTTGCCTAGACCTCAACCATGAAGGCCAGTGTTTGAATCAGAAAGCCATTTTTAATCAGAAAGCAGAATCCACATTAGAGAAATAGGATTAACAAGTGTTAATTTGTTTCAGGGTCAGGCACTAAGTAAGGCTTTGCAGGCTTTGTGAGAGCTCACTGACTTTGCAGGGGGAAAGCAGGTACACATGATTCATAAGAAAATGAGCAGGACTGTGCCCCAACAGCACTTTATTTGCCAAAACAGGCAGTGGGCTGCAGATCAGACTTTGCCACCTAACCCTTTCCTGGGAAGGAAGAGCAGCAAGTGAAAGGCACCAGGGGCCCCAGTGACACTGTGATCCCCATTGTCTGAACACTAGTTCCAAACCAGACTGGCTTTGTATAGCACTGTAGCACTGTCGTCCCGTTGTTCATCGATTTGCTTGAGCGGACACCAGTAACGTCTCCATTGTGAGACTTGTTGTTACTGTTTTTGGCATATCGAATACACCATGGGGAGCTTGCCAGGCTCTGCCTTGCAGGCGGAATACTCTCAGTAGCTTATCGGGTTCTCTGAGAGGGATGGAGGAATCGAACCCGGGTCAGCCATGTGCAAGGCAAACGCCCTACCCACTTTCATGATAATCACCAAAGAGCTGAATTTCAATAAGCTTAACCACTTCCAAGTCGAGGAGTTAGTGGCCATCTGAAGTGCCTGGAAAGAGAGGAAAAGTCCATGTGTAGGCATCATGCATGGACCAGCTCTTCTTCTCCATCACTCTAACCCTCCGTTCATCCCACAGTAGTGGTGTTGGGGGTTCATCACTAAATCTAGTCTTGGTCTCTGAAGGACCTCTATGCTTTGATCCCAGAGCTTCTTAAAATTTCCCCCCTTTTGACCCTTTTTGCTTAAGAAATTTTTATGTGACGCAGGGTATGTAGACCTATAAAATAGGTATACAAACTGATTTCAAAACCACGCCCTACCTGCTGTGCTATCACTCCAGCCTCTCAAAACCAATTTTTAAGATTCTTTGCAACGCCTCCTTCATTGCATCACCTCATCCGGGGTCATAGCCCACAATTTCATAAGCTAGACTCTGGCAGCAGGCTGGTGGTACTCCTTCTCAGGTCTCCAGGTCACTAGATCAAGGATAACGCAGACTGAAAAGAAAAAATTCTCCAAAGTATGAAATGGAATAAAAAGAGATGTGACTACGAGGCCTGTGTAAGCTGACTTAGGTTCAAGCACTCAGGCGTGGCTGTAAGTCACCCTCTGGCAACCGAAACAACCAAAACCACATGAAGCACAGTGTTGAAAACTGGCTAAATCATTTGTCACTCGAAGACTTTTAAAAGAAAATACTTTGAGGAATCATCATTTGATTTCAGACTCAGAACCATAGGCTATGCTGAGTTGGAGGCAAATGCTCTGTCTTCACAGGCATGTTGAAGAGCAGTAGACATCTGGGTGAGTCAAAGGGCTTTTGCTGTCAAATGTGAAAATACGGTTTTCTTTAATTACAAGTTCCTTCTTCCTTAGAACTACGATGAAATTACAACATGCAGTGGGAAGCAGAGGTCCCTGAGCTTGGAGGAACAGGGCCAGGTTGTTGTTTTCTCACTTTGTGCATGAGTAGACAGAATACTGGTTCTATCGTATTCATTCATGGCCATTCCTGCCATGAGTTCAGGGCGTCTTGTCTACCTCTGATCCTGTTCAGATCCTGATTTCACCCTTTATTGACTGGGGAACTCTGGGCAATCATTTAGTTTTTTATCTGCGAGAGGGTGTACGCAAATAACCAAATCTGTCATGAAAAAAAGGTTTCCACCTATTATATGTAAGTCCTGAACAGGAGGCAAAGTAGACAAATAGCAGCATTATGCCTGGAACAAAGTCATGGTTCAATGAATGCTCGCCTTCATGATAATTTTTCAAAAATATCTATGAGGGAGGCCGGAGCAATAGCACTGCAGGTAGGGTGTTTGCCTTGCATGCGGCCAACCCGGGTTCGATTCCCAGCATCCCATATGGTTCCCCGAGCACCGCCAGGGGTAATTCCTGAGTGCAGAGCCAGAAGTAACTCCTGTGCATCGCCAGGTGTGTGTGACCCAAAAACCAATATATATATATATATATATATATATATATATATATATATATATATATATGAGGCCAGGGACATTGCTGATCAGCAGAGAGCAGCATGCCTCAAATGTGTAAATCCCTGAACCTACCTGATCCCTGAGACCACTCATGCATATATAAAAGTGAATTACCAAGATTCTTTCTGCAACTATTAATCGCCATAAAAAACTAGCAAGGGTTATATGCTGGAGAATAAGTTATGATGGAGTGAGCAAAAGTAGGAAGGGGAAAATATTTTGAACATACCAAGTGCAAATGTTGGAGAGAATAGACCAGGCAGAGGATAAGCCTGTGCAAATTCCCTGAGTTTGATAGGAAAGGTGCGCAAGTGCCTGTGATCCTGTGATATACCTTTTGGGTTTTACCTAAACAAAATAAGATCCCTTTGGAAGGTTTGATGGAAAGCTTAACATAATGAAAAAAAATTAAAACCTGCTCCTTATATATGATTAGAGATTGAGGTAGACACCAGATGACAGTCTGGGAAACTGCTGTAGCCCAGGTGGAGATGATAGTGGCCTGGACAGGGTGGACAATGGTGAGATGGTGAGAAATGGTCAGTAGTAGTAAGGCACATACAGAGGATGCAGGAGGGGAGAGAGAATAAAGAGAAGACAATGATTTTTAAGGTTTTCCAGAAAAAGACTAGATCTCCAATAAAGGTGAGAAGACCACGGAGAAGATTTCCTGTGGCCATGGAGGCTGGGTTCTGGAAGCCTGCTTCTGGCTTTGATTTCATCATCCATGGATAGAAGATGAGGCCAGAGGGAATGGATGAGGTCACTTCAACGATTAGTGAAGCAACAGACAGCAGCCTGGAAATTTTCCTTCCGGCCTTTCCCCTCACAACTGTTTTCTCGCTATCTGGCAAGTTTCACTCCTGGTGATGGTTTCCCTCTTTGGGCCCTTCTAATCTGTTTCCTTTCAGAAGGTGGTTGTTTTCAGTGGTTTTTCATTTCTTTCTCTGGACTAATTTTATTACTCAGAGTCTTTTCTTCAGCTGCCTTGGCAGGAAGATGCCGTATATTAAAATGGTTATTATTTTATTTTATAGCTCCGTCAAATCTATATTCAGCTCATTACAAGTGGATGGGCCCCACCAGCCAAATACATTTCACAATGGTGAGCTCTTTTTGAGAGAGTAATCTCATGTTCTCTTGGTATCTCCCAGAAGGCAGGCCCCTGAGTCAATGTGATGAGTCACATGTGGGCACAAGTCGTCCACTGTTTGGATCAGAGCTATTTAAACCATTGTCCTGGTTCAGCTTGGCAGTGCCTATGAATCTGTGAGTCATGTGGTATAAGATCACAGAAGCAAGGATGTGGGAGTAGAATCATACAGCAACCAAAGGGTAGGAAGCATCTCAATGACTAGCAGAGTAACTTCCTCCAACCAAGCTCCTGGTCTTCAGCAATCCATCCCATTTTGTAATCTCCATTCCAGTGGGTGACAACTCCACTCTTCCAGATACTCAAGACAAAACCTAGATCAATTTTTTTTTTCGTTTTGGATTCTTGGGCCACACCTAGCAGTGAGTAACATGCTTAGGGGTTATTTCTTAGGGCATTCAGGAATTACCCCAGTACTGGGGGGACCATATGGGATACCGAGGATTGAACCCAGGTCAACAGTGGGAGGCAAATGCCCTATCCATTGTGCTATCACTCCAGGTCTCCCCTCCCCCAAGAAATTTTTGAGTTTCCTATTGTTCATACTCCACATTCAACATTTAAGCAAATACTAGCTTTTCTCCTTCTAAAATCCGAACAGTGTTTCTTTATCCTCAACTTAGTTCATATCTTCAACATTACTTTTCTGAATTATTTGAGCAGTTTTCCTGTCCTGCCCAGCTCTCCTGTCTGCTTTCAAGTCAGCCAGAGAAATTCCATCAAAATGAAGTCATAAAACCTGACCAACTTATTTCCCAATACTTTTAATAATGTCCCTTCAAACAGTGAAAACCAAGTCCCTACTGTGACAGATGAGGTTCTATCTGGTCTGGCCTGTTCCCAGACTCACCTTCTGTTGTTTTCCTATGATCATGGTATGTGTTGGGAGCACATTCAGACATAATCCTATCTCAGGGCCTTTGCACATACTGCTCCCACCACTAGGAATGTTCTTCCAGATACCAGCATATTTCACTTTCTTACTCTCTCCTGGTCTTCATTTAAATATGAATCCAGCAAGGCTTTCCATCCCTTTCAAAGACTTCTCTTTTCTGCATTTTATTCTTTAATAATCTAAGCATAAACACTTATCATCAACAAATATTTTACAAATTTTTCTTTTTCAAATTACCTGTTTCCCCAAACTTAAAGGTAGAGAGTAGAACTTTTTACTTATTTGTTCACTGATGATTCTTCATCCAATACATGGCACACACGAGGTCAACAAACATTTGATCAATAAATTAATAAATTAAATTTAATTTCAATGACTCTCCATAAAAATCCAGGTTTATCCACTGTGTACATATATATGTATATATACCAGCGTATATATACATATATATGCATATATGTATGTATATACCTATATATAGGGGATATATATATGTATTTGTATATGTGTATATATATATTCAAGGAGTGAGTTTCTGCGTCCTGTGCTATTTGTTTTATTCAGGTCTCTGTCCACCCATTTTGGGATTAAAATCTGGTTTTATCTAGAAATAAGTCCACGAATTCAAATGTATTGCTCATCCAGAGACACCCTCAGAGACCCCCCCAAAAAAAATCCAGGTTTATCAATTGAATGTACTTTACCATGATGAAAAAGTTATATGTGGTTATAGCCACATATAACTCAGGATATGTCAAGTTTTGTGGCAATAACAAAATATTATTTCCTACTCATTCTTTGGTGCTGACAATCCCTCAAGGGATCCTGTTTGTTGTGTTTACTTGGGCTTTCTGCTGGCATATGCTCCCACAATTAGGAAGGTATGGAGGAGAGAGCAAGGTGAATCACATGCCTCTTAACGGTTGCTTCCAGGAGCTACCCACATGACCTCTGTTCCTATTTCATCTTCTGGAGATAGATACAAGGTGCATGAATTCAGGAGGAAGGGGGATAAATTGGTGAAGGGTCTAACTGACCACACTAGTCCAGAGGAGTATGATACCCTCCTCCCCCCGACCCCCCCAACCTCTGTCTATTTCTCTTATTCTTTGCAGCATCCCAATTCCCACAACCTGTTTTCCTCCAGAACTCCCCTAGGCTCACTTTTATTCCTCCTTAAAATAACCTTCTCTAGACCCAACACTTCCCCCCAATATACACATACATAATTTCCCAAATTTTGTGTTACAGAAGCCAATGGCCTGCAGGTTGGCTTCTTAGAGGGTTCTGCAGGTCCACCATTGCAGAGGGTAAGATTGATAGAGGGAATCTCAGAACATTTTAGCAGACAGGCTGAAGGTCAAGGCTGGAAAAGCTCACAAGTCATTAACCTTTGTCCAGTAGCAAGGGCACATGGCAGCCTGCCTGCTAGCCAGAGCATAACGCTGGCTGAATTTCACTCCCTGACACCAAGCTCTTCAAGTGATCAGTGGAAGATCCAGTCCTTTGGCATTTTTTGACTTTTAAAATCTGCTCTTTAGAGAATGATGAATGAAAGTGAACACTGGTGGAAAGTGTGGTGTTAGAATGTTTGTTGCATGAGACACTGTCATTAACAGTATTGTAAATCTGTAGCGCTGTAGTGCTGTTGTCCCATTATTCATCCATTTGTTCAAGCGGGCACAAGTAACGTCTCCATTGTGAGATTTGTTGTTACTATTTTTGGCATATCGAATATGCCACGGGGAGCTTGCCAGGCTCTGCCATGCAGGCAGGATACTCTTGGTAGCTTAGCGGGCTTTCTGAGAGGGATGGAGAAATTGAACCCGGGTTGGCCACATGCAAGGTAAATGCCCTACCTGCTGTGCTATCGCTCTAGTCCATTTGTAAATCACGGTACCTTAAATAATTTTTTTAATTACAAAACTCTTTAGATTATAATTTCTTTTTAGTAATGTGAACTCTAGAAAGCTAACTTACTAATTGATTGCCAAAAAAAAAACAAGTCCTTATTTTTTTGTCACATGTGGCAGTGCTCAGGGCATACTCCTGCTTCTGTGCTCAGGGATCACTCCTAATGGGGCTCAGGGAACCACATGAGGTGCTAACGATCAAATCCAGGTTGGCTGCATACGAAGTAACTGCCCCAGCTGCTTTATTATCATTCTGGCCTCCAACCCAATTTCTTTTTAATGGAGCTGCTTATTATGCTAATCGTTTTGTGAATACAAGTCTATGCTCAAAATTCCAATACATTTTTACTGAGTGCCTACCACGATCCAGGCATAGAGTGAACAAGACCAAGAGCCTTTCCCTTAAGGAGACTGAATTCTATAAGAGGTGACAGACAATGAACAAGAGAAGCTCGTGGGAACTGGGGAGTGGGAAGGTGCTTATGCGGGCTCTGTAGAGGTGGAGCAGGGGAAGGAAGCTCCGGAAGCTCTCTGGAGGGCGCTCTGTAGTTCTGGGCCATGTAAAGCACATTCTCTTTGCAGGATGAGGATGTCAAGCTGTCAGGTCTACCTGGCCCAGGCATATGGAACAGAAAGTGAGAGTCCCCAAGGCAGCTGTGAGAGGCTCTCTCACCCCGGGACCACTCCTCTTTTTTATCCACTCCCTTTGAGAGTGATGAAAATGGAATAGGTTCCCCATTTTCTTCACCTTTCATTCATTGCTCATTGGGTTCATTCCAGGAACTTCTGGGTAATGTGATTGAGAGAGCGGGGCTAAAATTGCCTCTGGATCCACTTCAAGGAAATGCCACTGAAACCCCAGAATTCATCGCACTTCAGTGAGCAGGTATCCTTGTCTCCAAGGAGCCAAGCAGGCAGTAACTTTCCAACCTATCTGATTAAACAAATACACGGGAAGACCACAGTTGGCGGCAACAAAGGATTAAAAATCCCTCCACAATTATCTTCAGCCAAATCTGAAGAAGGAATCTGCAGTCATTCCGATAACATGTTAAAGTTCAGTGGCTGAAAAATCTGCAGAACAAGTTGGGTCCCGGTGTGGAAGGGGCAGGAAAGAGCACGGATTGCTCTGCCAATGAGGAGGAAAAAAAAATTTAACGAGGGCAAGATAAGAGCCAGACGTGTGGAAATATTTCTCTTTGAGGATATTCTTTGTACCAATTACTCTTCAAAGATATCACGTTAGCGTTTTTGGCACAACTTGACAATTAAATTAGACGAATGGTTTTCAATGTTTTTGCATCTGATGTGCCTGAAACTCCTCTGATGCTAACATTTTCAGCCCGTCACACACATTTTTAAAACTTTGGCAAGTCATATAAACACTGATTTCAATTAAGCCAAGAATTTGAAAACATTTCACTATTCATCTGTTTTTTAAGTGACATGACAAGTAATTAATTGAACTTGATTATCATTTTGTAGTGCTCCATGTTTGAGGATGAAATAAAAACAATTCATTTATTTCTATTTTTTAAGCAATGTCCTTCAGTGCAGCTTCATCCGTTGAGTTCTTGAGTTTACTTTCCTCCCAAGGGCTAATGGGTTTGGGTCTGCCCTAGATCATTTCCCCTTGGACTTCATAGTCCCAAATGATGTCTGGACCTGGTGTGTCTCATTCTGCATTCAACATAGGCTGGAGCAGAATGCTGTGCTGGACATTGAAATAGAGTATAATAATAGTATGATCATCAGAACCTCAGCCAGAGAAGCAAATTCCAGGTCTTATCTCTGGGGTGATATTTTCCCACTTGCTGATGTGACAATGGAACCTAATGAGATAATGCTTCACAGGTTGGTTCCAAAAGGTCTGGGACTGAAAGGTGAATGTAGATGGAGAATCTGGAGGAGTTGCCAAATGATGCACGATTAGAAAAGGTGGCTATTCTGCTGAGCACCTTTCCTAGGCACTCAGAGTTCTGATGATAAATCTCTAACTCACCCAGATTAAGACCTGGTTTAGGGGCAGGCAGATCATTGAGACTGGATTATGATCAGATTGATGTTTGGTTTTGATTTTGGGTTTGAAGTCCTCCCTGGCTCTGTGCTTAGGGATCACAGTTAGTAGTGCTCAGGAGATTATATGTGGAAGCAGATCCAACTCAGTTTGGCCAAGTGCAAGGCAAATACCTTACCTGCTTTTCTATTTCTCTGACCTCCAAGCCCTTATATTTCAAGCTTCCCTTTTCTTAACTTTGTTTTCCTTACTTCTGGCCTTTTTCCTTACACAAACCATTACTATTTTCCTGCTTTTTTGTAACCACCATCTGCACAGCTCTGTGTGGTAGGCCAGGGCTGTTCAGGGGCCATGCAGTGGATGGAAAGTAGTTAGGCTGGGGCAGGGGGGAGGGGGTATGCAATACCAGGAAACAAACCAAGGACTTCCCACATGTAGAACACTACTCTTGAGCTATAGCATTCCTTTTCTTTCACATGCTCCTGGACTTTTCGTTGTGTGTGGTTTGGGGCCATCCCTGGCAGTGCTCAGGGATTAGTCCTGGCTCTGTGCTCAAGGGTCACTCTTGGGAGGTGCTCAAATGACCATATGAAGTCCCTAAGATAGAACTGTGATCAGGCACATGCAAGGCAAGTGCCTTAATCCTTAATCCTTATATTATCTCTCTGGCCCCAGTATGCTCCTATTCTTAATCAGGTTAGCCAATTGGAACCAACATCAATCATGGGAAGTGACTTTCCTTTTTCCAGACCCATTCTCTGTGCAGAGGGCTCTTTCGAGACACTGCTGATATTTACTTACGATAAATCCCACAGAAGTCTGTTCTTTACTCCTTTCATCTCCCATTGCATTTTATAATGATCAGCTGCTTTCTTCCTTGCTGGATGGCAAACTCCACGAGGACAGCTATCTGGTCTGTTTAGTTGCACCACATACCTCCTAGAGCCGAGATGCATTAAAGACGTAATTTTGCACTGATGTTTTGACACCAACATCCTTCTTGACCCTACGGAGACTTGTTGAACCTAGGGCCAGCCAGCTCCTAGAGATAGTAAATGATTTGTGTGCCTTTCATATGCAAACGAACCTACCCAAGCACAGGCTCCCTAATCACCTCTTTTATTAGACACACACAGGACTTTTATACTCTGGGCTAATAGTCCCCTGCCCTAATCCCTCCAGGGTCAAACATGAGGCAATTTAGGACAGCTTCAACCCCCCAAGAGACAGCTGGAGGAATTCAAATGACCAATCCTTTACCTGCTAACTCTCTTCTCCTCTCCCTTCTGAAACCATAATAAAAGCTCCTGCCCATTCTCCCTTTACTTTCTCTGCCCCCTGCCTCATGGTGCTGCTTCACCAGGTGATCCAGCACGGCAGGGTGAGCCTCCCTGCCTTAGGAACTGAAAGTCGCAAACTACCTTCTGAAGGGCTGTTTCTCTCCCTGCTGTTGGCCTCACCACACCTGAGTGCTTATTAAACATAACACAGTGGCTGGAATATAGTAGGGACTCAGTCGCTCTGTAGGGTGGGGGGCGGGGGATGGGGAGGTGACTAAAAGGATGACTCCATTCATTCCTTCAAATGTAAAGGCCCACCAACATTCCCTCTCTATTATTTCTTCAGAGTTCTTTCAAAAGATGCTGACAATACCAGGCTGTCCACCCTCATCAAATTTCAGGTGCTCCCCTTTAAGTAAGGGGGTGCTGTCTTCCCACCACCTAGTAGCCCTTCTCACCAGCATTCATGTGGCCCAAGAAGGCAAGCCTAATGCTGCTGAAAGGAGACTGTGTTGGGGCAGCTCCTGGCTGCCTGTCATGATGAGACATTCCAGCTACCAAAGAGAACAAAGACAAGAACCAGGGAGCTTCACCTTTTATGGTTCCATCCTGGCAGCACTTCAGGAATAGCCCAGAAAGTGGACCAGGGGCCAGGCGGCCTTTGTCACCTACTTCTACTCACCTCATACAGTGGTCTTTTAGCCAGAGAAACATGTGGCACTGCAAGAGACACAGGGATCTGTAGGTAAGCCTGCAGTTGAGTTTGTGATGTTGACGGGGGCACTGTCAGCAGTTAAGTTTCCTTATGCCCACCCCTAATTGTATTCCACAAAGAGCTGTGTGGAGGTCACAAGAACTAATGCAATCCCACACTTAAATTATCAGGATCTATTTTTTTGACCCCTGGTGGGTGAGAATATTGGGAAAACTCTAAAGAAAAAAAATAGGCTGTTTATTGAGCAGTTACTACATGCCAGGCACCATTGTGTGTGATAATTTAGTCTTACAGCAATCCTGAAAAGGGGTATCACTAGTCTGGGGCATGCAGTTTGATAGAAGAATGAAAGTTACTCAAGATCATACAGTAAGGGCTGTAGGGCCAAACTTGGTACCACAATAAACTGCAATATAGCTTCAAATCATCCCAGTACCCTACATGACTTTCATCAAATGATTCAATTCTATTAAGTGCACAGAAGTTTTATCAGAGTCTCAGTTTTCCTCTCTCTACTGAGAAGTTCTTTCCCTATAGGTTTCACTAAGGTGCTTTTTATGTTCTTTCATTTGAACTCAACAAATGACTCTTGTAACCATTGAAGATTCTCCTCAGGAAGCTGAGGAAGGTGTTAAACCCCCTTACAGATTTGTGCAAGGGTGGTAAATAGTTCCTCAAGTTGACTGAACACCCAAATCCCAAACTATTCTCAAATATTCTTCACTTCTATAATCTTCTATCAGTATTCATACCTTCATGGAAGTGTTTCTGGAATGTTACAGAATTATAGGACAAGACACATAGAGACATTAGAATAGATAGGTTTGGGGGGGTGGAAGGGGCACTGGGATCATTGGTGGTGGAGAATGGGCACTGGTGGAGGGATGGGTACTCGACCATTGTATGACTGAAACACAAGCATGAAAATATGTAAATCTGTAACTGTACCCTCATGGTGATCCATTAATAAAAAATAAAAAGAAATAAAAGATTAATTACCTAAAATGAAAAAAAAGAAAAGATGGGTTTTGATGTTGAACAGACTGAGTCTTACATCTAATTCCTAGGATATATTTAATTTCCTCTGTGCCTCAATCCTCCCATCTGTAAAAGGGTCATTTTCCAAGGGTTTTCTGAGAATTGCCTCAGATGATGTATTTGCAAGCAGCTGGGCAAGTACTCAATAAATGTTAGCCATTAATATGATTGTAGGACTTTATGATTTACTCTATTCTTTGCATGCCTCCTACATCTGGAATGACAACGTGAAGAACAACAGATGTGAGGGGAGGCAGGAGGATGGGGACCATCTCAGCCATCTGGAGTGGGTTGGCAGGGAGCACCAAGAAGCATTTGATATTAGGATTTCTCCTCATCACCCAAGAGCTATCGATAAATGGAAGGGACATTTCAGATTGAGGACATAGACTCATTTATCCTTGCATTTGTGCTAAATTGGTAAAATGATAATGATATGATGATAACATAATAATCATAAAGATAATGATTTGCTGCACTCTGCTGAATATGGGCTTTGCCTGTGCTATTTTAATCCTGTAAGAATGCTTGAGTTGTATTGCTATTGGGTGCCACAATGAAGATTTCAGGGCTTACTCCTGGCTCTGTGGTCAAAAACCACTCCTGGAAGTAGTCAGGGGACCATATATAGTGACAGGGACAGAACCCAAGTTGGCCATGAGCAATGCAATCCTTAACCCCTGTACTATCTCTGGTTCTATTAATAAGATCAATAAGAGAACTGGGGTCTTTAGCAGTAGAGTGACTTGTACAACTGTACAACCAAAGGACATGGATCTATTTACCTAAAAACTGTTTATATGTTTTTTTTCTGTTTTTTTTTTTTTTTTTAAATTTTGGGCCTCCTAAGCAGTAATCAGAGTTGTTCAGGCCTGTCCTAGCAGTATCAGGCTGCAGTTCAGGTAGGATGTTTGAGTGCTTCAGAACCAGTGATGTGTTGTTGTTTGGGCCCATCAATGCTGGGGTTTTGATGGCATCCCAGTCATAGGACCATATCCAGTGGCATTCACGGGGGTCATGAGATGCTTGAATAGAAACTAAGTGCTCTGATTGCTAAGTTTCTAATCCATCCAGGAAGAGAATGGATTCAAATCCAGATCCACCTCTCATTTCATATAAAGTATTTGGTATGCGCTGTTTCATTCTCAAATCACTGATGAAATCTGTGATAGGGCCTGCCATTACCAAGGCCCTAGAGCAAATTTTGCAATGAAACCAAGTTTTATCTCCCACGGCATCAGGCTGATGCACAAGCCTACATCAAAGGCTCAAAGAACAGACTAGCCCATGAACTCTACCACAAACATAATGGAGAAGATGACATCATCCCACCAGGATATACCTGGAAAGATTCTTGTAGCCTGGGGAGAAGCTGAGGATGTTGGTTCAAAGCTCAAGACTGTCAGCCACCAGCTATGTGATATCTGGTTAGCCACTATGTGTGTCTGAGCTTCCTTGGTTCTGCCTTCAGCATGAGTGCCACGAGGATAAGAATCACGGACAATCATTTGAGCATTAATGAAACTCACAGGAGGGGTTGGAAAGTAGAGGGTGGCAGCTTTGGGACCTTTTTTAGCCATACTCTGCAGTGCTCAGGGCTTACTCCTGGCTCTTTGCTCACTGGCTTTATAATTCCTGGAGGGCTCAGGGGATTGAACCCAGGTTACCTGTGTGCAAGGAAAGCACACTACCCCCTTTACTCTCTTCAGCCCTAGAGGGTTAGTTTCTGGACCTGTGGCTATGAAGGACTGAATTGATAGCTACTGTCTCCTACAGTCCAGATGTATTATTATGTATTATTATTATGTATATGTTATGTATTATTATGTATTATTATACCTGTCCCCTTAAGTAACAGATTGAAATGGGTCCCAGGCTTCTCATATGCACTAAAAGTCCATGCTTTGTCCCTATTGTCACATTGCACTTCATGTCTGTACCTGTGAGGTCATACCCCAAAAGAGTGATGATTTAGGGGGTTCCTCTTCTGAAGTACTGGCTCACAGAAGGTCTGTTTCCTATCCTCCTGGTTTGGCCCTCACCAGGTTCCTCTGGCAGTGGACAATCAGCTCAGTCTGACTATCTCACTGGGCTTCCTATAAACAACATAACCTCTTAGTTACCATACATGCGAAATGGAGATGACAGAAATGAAATCATTCTGGGAAGTGGTAGGCGGAGAGCCAAACTGTTCTAAAAGTTCTGTACAGAGGATAGATGTAAGTTCAGGAGCACCCAGAAGTCACAGATTATTCTGATGCTTGTCAATGAGACACCAAGCCTGGTTCCTGGCAGTAGAAGCCTCCCCTAATGAGCCCGCTGTCTGGCTACTACTCTCATCTTTGTCCAGTCCTTCTAGGAACAAGGGCAAAGCAAGGAGAGCAGAGCCTTCAGATACTCCTGGGATCTCTGATTGAAACAATACGGTTGTAGAGGAAAATCAGGTGAGCAGCCAAACCAGTTGGAGCTGTGTGCTAAGCTCTTAGCTGTGCACTAGAGGGCCATGACTGCAGCTGGTCCTTCCACACACGACCAGGTAGGTGTTTGGCCTGTGCTCCCCCAACAGAGAAGTAAGTTGGATCTCAGAAAAGCCACTGAGTGATTCGCATGCAGGTCTGGAGCTATATAAGAATTAAGTTAGAATTCATACTTATATATTCAGGGAAATAGAGTCCTATACCCTCAACCCGTGACCCAACAAAATCCATTTAAGTTCCTTCCCTATACCAGGAATTAATGGTAGTTTATACCTTTTCACTGCATTTGATATAAGCAGTAATCCTTTAAGGGAGATAGATGACATTTATGCATGTCACTTTACAGATGGAGAAACTAAGGTTGAGAACAGTAGGGGGCAGTTCCAAGGGCAAAGCAGTAGCAGGAATGAACCCAAATCAGCTGGGCCCTGATCAGCTGGGCCCTAGGCACCCAGCGAGAATCCCTGCCTGAAGCTTCTTTTCATCTACCAAGGCACGGAAGCAGGAGCTGAACATTCCCTCTTCCACCTGAACTTAGATGTGAGCATTAGCTTACAAGTATGTCTAGTCCCCTTCCAATTGGTTAGCTAATGGATTTCCTCTCTCTGAGTGGTGGCAGCCAATGGCCTCTTTCTGGTTCTCTGCCCTCAGCTTCTGACATGTGAGAATCCTGCAGTCCAGGGGCAGTCAAACATCAAACAGCACTATGAGAGACTTGGGGGCAGAAAACCATACCTCAGGACGCCCTGGCCTTTTCTGAAGCCTGTGTGGAATCCTTGAGCCACTTCCTGCCCAACCTGTCCAGAGGAGGGACGGACTACTTAGTGCGGACAGGTTGGGTGATAAAAGATCAAAAGAACCCGAGGCTGCTGGCTTGCCAACAGGCTATTGTCTGCTCTGTCCCCAGAGCTGCCTTCTGGGCCTCAAAGGACTGTGAGAGGCCCCTCTCTACTGGCCACCTTCTCTTTCATAACTGATTTTTTTAAAATCCCCTCCTGCTCTTAATTGCATGCTGTGTGTTCAGATTTCCTGAAGTTCATGAACTGCTGTGAAATTTAAGACAAGTCTGCGTTCCCACTGCATTGCTACTTTTTAATTCTGAATTCCACTCACCATCCATAGGAAAAAAAAAAGGAGATGTGGAAGGGGGAGGTTGGGAAGAAAAAAGCCAAGTTGAGTGAAAGAGGATTTATGCTAGTTTAAAGGTAAGGCCCGATCCCAAATAATCTCACTAATTAAAGGGCATTGTGAGACAGGGTAGATGTAATCAGGTTATATCTTCACAATGCACCTATATTTGTGATTCCCAAAGTACGTGGGGAACCTTAACTCACCAGAGCAGGAGCCCAAATGGATCTGCCCAAATGGGTCTGCTACCCATGGTGAGTTCCTGGGTTATAGCAAGGGAAGGAGGTGCTACTACACTTAAAACGTTTTGCAGGTCTCCTGATGAATCAGGCTGAACCCCCATTGAGAGCCCAGGCACAATGATCTCCAGGATCTACAGAGGACCCTACTGGGTGGTAGAGATGCTTTGGGCTTTTAGAGATGCTTTGTAACAACAGAAACTGTCCCCCAAGATGCTCTGTGGGAGCTCCCACTGCCCCATAGAAGGAAAGTACATGAACACCTGAGCCTGGAATCACAATTTCAGAAAAGAGCCATTGGCAGGTTCTATAACCTGAGTTTCTACTATGTGTGAGGCACTGATGGTGGGAAGAACAAGGAGTCTTGCTCCCTGCGCTTCTCAGAAAGCTCACATTCATCTTTGGAAAGATAGCAGGTACCAAACATGGACTAAGGTGGAGGGCAGCAAGCATGAAGCAGTCTGCTCTTAAGGCCACCCAGGATCACTGTCACTTCTGAGTTCCTCTCTGATGGTCCACCAGCGGGTTTTCTGCAGCTGGTCCTGCCACAGTGCAGACATAAACATCACTCCCCTGTATCAGAGTTGTTTGTGGACTTCTCCCTAGTGTGTGCCAAATCCCAAAGCCCTGATCCATGCTTGCAGAGTCTGGCCCCTGCCTCTCTTCTTGACCTCTTCATTACTCCCCTGTCTTGGGGCCATTCACCCATGCTTCTCTGTGGTCCAGGAAAGCTCCTGCCTTATCTCTTCCTACAGCCAGCAACCTACAATAAATACTTCAGAATCTCTGCTCCCATCCCTTCTGAAGAAAGATCTTTACCTATCTCACAGAATGTAGTCTGTGCAAATCCCTCTCCACTCCATTTTATTTCCTTCAAGGGTTTTTTTCCAAATTGAACAACTCTCTCATGTATTTGCTCACTTAAATACTTACTGCTTATTCCCCTATCTTTGTCAATTTCCTCTGTGTAATAAGGCACACCAGAACTCAGTGGCTTAAAATAGCAACAAACTATTATTGGTCAGAGTCTGCAGGTCTCCAGGATCTGCAAAGGGTCCCATTGGGTGGTAGCCATGGGTTTTTAAAGATGCCTTGTAACAACAGAGATGATCCATCTGGTCTTGGTTGGACTCATGGAGCATAGTCAAGTAGACCTACTGATCTTGCTGGGGTTTTCATCATGTTTGGTTACTTTATTGGCTGTGATCTGGTCCAGAGAAGAGAGGAAGACAGAAGAAGGACAAGGAAGCATTCACAAGGTCCCTTAATGCTTAGACTCAAACCTGACTATTCTTATTTCCACTCTAGTCTAATGGTCAAAGGAAGTCTCAAAAATGAAAGTTTTATGACTATTTCAGATTCACTATAATGTTAAGCATATTTCCATCTTTTCATGAGAGAAGCTGCAAAAGCATATGGAAGAATGTGTGGCTATTTGGGCCCTGAAAACTTGGGGACCTTTGTACAATCAATCTATCACATTCTCTTTCTCTGGAACACTGTATGTTCTACATGAGGAAGGACCTCAGCAAACATTTGCCATGCACCATACACAGCTTTAACCCTTCTCTCACCCAGGATGCATAATTCATGGTCTCCGTGTCATTTTTTTTAAAAAATGGCATAAACCCTTTATAACAGTGGATTCTGTGACAAGATTGTGTTCTGGGTTAGACAAGTTCCAACAGGCGTCTGCTGTATGGAGTTGTTGTATATGGGGAGACATATTTGCCCCATGGGATATCAAAATCCACGTAATAACAGGTCATGTTATAATGAGGTTTTGCTGTACATGCTTGCTCTCAATTTAGACAGCAGGCCCTGCCAGGTCTTCTTCCAGCTGCTGGCTTCAGACCTCTCTTTCCAGAAGGATAAGAACTACCTGTCAAAATGCAAAGCTCTAACAATGAAATATACAGCGCCTGCTGTGGGAAAGCCCTCGGTTTACTTCCACGGGCTGCAGCTGGTGTGCAGGGCTGAAATGATTCATTCCTCCACCCAGCAAAATAAATCCGTTTACAGGGTCTCCTAAACAGAACACATCCTTAACCTTTCACATGCTCTGCATTCAGCTCATGATTTAACCTCCTCTGCGTTGAAGAGCGGCAGAGGCAATGCTTATGGAAAGGGAGGCTCCTTCCTGCACTGCTCTCTGCTCCAAGGCAGCAAACTGCTCCCTTTGTAGGAAATCAGAATGTCTTTTACACCCCGCCTCAAGTATCTACACATTCCCAGCTAAACTGCAGTGCTTAAGTTAATAGCTTAATTTAATATCTCCAAAGCAGTGGTAAGGGTTTCAAAGAAAGGAACCCACAGCTTGAGGGCACAGATAGAGAACTCAAAGAATAAATGATAGCATGGTTTGGGCATGGTTATATATTGGAGAGAAAGCAAAAGGATGGAATTGTCAGAAGTGGATGTAAATGTCCCTGGGTAGCTCCAAGCGTCGCTTTTCTCTTGGGGAAACTTGGGTCTTCTGGGCTTCTGTTTGGGAAGGGGTGGTGCTGCTAGGAGAGAGAAGGCTAGGCCATCACTTGGCTGATAGTTGATGGCAAGAAACCAACTTCACTTCAAAAACACCAATGTCAGGGCCAGAGAGATCATTATAGGGGCTAGGGGGCTTGCCCTGCATGCCCTGATTTGGTCTTTGGGGGTACACAGTCCGCGAGCACTGCCAGGCACAGAACTGGGAGTAAACCAGAACACTGGGCACCCTAGGTATGGCCCAATCTCATTCCAGAGCCAAAACAGCAAGGTCTTTTTATTTGTTTGTACATTTGGAGGCCACACCCATTGACTCTGGCTCAGGGATTATTCTCATCTCTGTGCTTTGGAGTAATCTCGGACACAGGGAACCCTGAGGTGCTTTTGCTGGGTATCAAACTGAGGTCATCTGTATGCAAGATAAGCACCTTCCCCCATTTTCTATTTCTCCAGCCCACAGTGTCATCATTAATGTTACAGATAAGACAAGCATCTCTAGAAGAAATTCTCAAAGGAAATGAATTGGCCTTCTTGGTCTCAATTATGGTCACGTAAAAATTATATTTGGATTCATATAAAGATCTTGATTATGTTGAGAAGTTGACTATTACATAGTGTCCTCTCCCGTGGTGCCTGAGGCCACCAGAGCTATACCCAGTGGTGCTTTGGGAATTGAACTCAGGGTCTTGTACATGTAAGGCATGTACTCCAGTTCTTTATACTATCTCTCTGGCCCCATTACTCTTCTTTTTTTTTTTTATATGTCCCCTTCCAATCTGAGTCTCTCTTCCCTCACTGTTATCTCTTAAGGTGACTTTAATTCTATTATCAATGTCCACTGGCTCACCTTTTAAATTTGCTTTGCGGTTCTCATATTGCTACTTGCTACAGCAATGGGAGGCTTAAAATGATTTCTGTCAATCACATATGCTCACTGTTTGCATAAAGGTATTTGTTAGAGAGGAAGGCAAGAAATGGGTGAAAGTGCTATTCTCACTTCCCTGAGACAGAGTGATGCTTGAGTTCCTGTCAAGAGAACGAAAGATCTATTCTGATCCTAAAGATGTGTATCTTCCCACTCAAAAATATTATAATTAATTTATTTATTTAATGCAGAGAAAATATCTCTAGTAGTGCTGTGTACTATTCAGAGCATGGTAAAAAAATCAGTTATAAATGCTTACCTATTGAGGGTATGTCAATCAAATATAAAGTAAGATGCTATAAAATGTCAGATGATGTTAAGTACTAGATAAACTAGGAAATGAGGGAAGTTCATTGTTAAAAAGTGAGCGCTGGGTGAGGGCTCCTTGAATAGATAAAATTTGACAAGGGCTTGAAAGGTAAAGCCATTTAATTTTCTGGGGGAAAATAATTATAGGGAGTTAGAAAAGGCAGTGCAAAGGCCCTGGGGTATAGGACCTGGCTTGCTGAGGTATCTGGAAAAGGAACATTGTATAGGGACCTCCGGTGATACCAATTTTGAGACCATGTTATTCTAAAGAGTCAGTGTAAGGTGCTCTCATGAACCTTCAGAGGAGTCAATTTTAGTAAGAGAACTTTATTTTATTTTGTTTTTATTTGTGGGTGAGTATTGAATGTTCAACTTCTTTGAGAGTCTAATTGCACTAATACCGATTAGCCCAAGGAAGTTCCCTAGAGCTGGGCTGGGACCTTTGGAAGTGTGAGCAGGAGTCTGCATGGACAGGAAAGAGTGGAAGGACTTCCACACAGGAATTTCAGACTATGTTCAGCACAGTTTACAGGGTGGAGTCCAAGTAATAGCAAAATATGCTTTCTGACTGTGCTCTGATATCCTCACTTCATGGATGGGTTTCAAAGGGTCCCAAAACCTCCTGAAATGATACATTTCTCCCCAAGAAGTCTGTTCTCAGGGGGTGCATAGCCGGTATTTTCTATTACAAGAGTCTCCAATCAGTCACAAGACATATTATTTTTAACCCAATGACAAAGAACTCCGAAACACAGGAATGCTGCCCCCTACCCAATCCCATCATCTAGCCCTCTTCTTATATGTGTGTAGGCTTTCCTTCTTCCTGGCCTTTACCCACACTTCTCCATCTGCTGTGGAACATTCTTCACTGTTGTTCCCATGATAACTGACATGTTTCTCAAGTCTCAGCTAAATTGACAACTCCTGTAGGCAGTCACTGATGGTTAGATAAGATTCCTGAAGCATCTCCTATATCCCCTGCCAGTCATATCCCATTGAAGTTTTCTGTGAGTTCTGGTTTTAGAGCGCTTTCCTTGCTAGAATAAACAATGTAAGCTCTCTCTCACTCTCTCTCTGTCTCTCTGTCTCTGTCTCTGTCTGTCTCTGTCTCTTTCTCTCTCTCTCTGTCCACAGAGTTCTGATCCTAAAAGGTACCCAATCTATACTTCTAGAGAAACAGATGAGCATGATGGTCAATTCTTTCCAGAGAGTTAGGGTTTCTGGACACTCAACAGATTCTGTTCCCAAGCCAGACTGTAAGAAATGGTCTCAGATCTCCAAGCTATAGTTGCCTATTTTCACAGACCTATGTAGCTTTATTTTGAAACTGTTACCAATATTTTGAGGCGAAATGTTGCTTTTCAATCACTGATCTACTTTAAAGATTGAGTTTTGCATATCTTATTGGTTCTAGTTTGAAATGAGTTTTTAACTTTCCCTGGACTTTATACAGAAATTCAAAGCTGCGAGGCCGCTGCCATGGCCGCGCGACCTAATGTCATTTAATCATAACCAATGAAATGGTTCCTTCTTAACTGGTCGGACTTTGGTGGGAAATCCTAACAAGAATAATAAGTCTCTTGCTGAAATATTGAAGGCAATCAAAGTGGTAGTCATCTCTATAGACTGAACTAAGCCATATCCCCACACCGGCTGAGAAGAAATATCCTTCTTTCTTGGGAAGAAACGCGGCGTGGTGTAACCATAGTATGATGTCCATTAAGCTGACACGGACCTGGTGGAGTGGGAATGGAATACAAGGGAATAAATTATTATGTACTTGGAACAGCAGGACGCTGGTGGAACCTTGAGCCGGGGCCGATACCAGCGTATTACTTTTGGTTCCAGAAACTGCTGGCAGACATTCTTCCAGACTATCAACTAAGCCAGAGCCCCACGCCGGCCGATGACGGGAAATAACCATCTTTTTCGGGTTTTTTTCCCCTTTGTCAGGTAGCGTGGTGATTACTAAACAGGCGTGAACTCGGTGGTGCGGGACGAGGCAGGGGGGAAAAATAGAAAAGTTATGTAACAAACAGCGGAACTTAATATCTCTACATTCTCAGCAATGGAGAGCTATCAAATGCTTCCTTGACAGTAGGACTGTCTTTTCTTTTTTGGGGGGAAACCCTAGCAACAATAGTGAGTTATGTGTTGAAACATGGACTGTAACCAAGATAAAGTGTAAACGAAGTGAAATTTATCACTTTCAAGGGCGGGGACTGGGGAGGTGGGAGGGGGCAGGAGGTATAATGGGGTGGTGGGTGATGGAATATGGGCACTGGTGAAGGGAAGGGTGTTTGAGTATTGTATAACTGACATAATCCTGAGAGAACTATGTAACCCTCCACGTGGTGATTCAATAAAATTTATAAAAAAAAATAAAATAAAAAGTCCTAAAGTGCTTCCCGCGTTGGTACTGTATCTGTCTTCATCCACTCCACACTGTTGTAGTCTTTCTGGGAGACTCCACTCGGAACCTTCCCTCTCTGGAAGAAGTTCATGTCAAGCTTGACTATGAAAGGGTTTGTTAGATAGATAGGATGACCTTGGTAGCCAGACTCTAATTTATTATAGACCAGCTGCGGGGCCTTGGCAAGTCATTTGGCTCCTCTGAGTCTGTTTGCTCGCACTTGATGAAACCTCTGTATTACAAGGTGGTTCTGAGTAAGGGGCTACAGAGGCAAAGCACTGAATTTGCATAGTGACTCAGCATTCCAGCTGTCTCCTTCTGCAGGTTACTTCATCTTTGCGAACTTTGTACACTTTCTGATCTGAAAAAAATGATACTAAGAATGATTTGTTGCAGCAGTTTAACTGCTTAACACAGATTGAACATTATCCCATTTAGTTTTGGTGCTAGTATTACAATTGTATTGTCCTCAGAGTTGTTCTGCTGTGTGGATCAGATCATGATTAGACAGATATTCTTACAATAAGCCAAGGAGATGTCCCGGGTTATTGACTTGAAGCTAGCCAGAATCTTTAAAGTCAAAGCAGACTATCATGCTTCCTCACCAAAAGCTGGCCCTTTGACTATCTGCAATAATGAATAGAAGTCTAAAGATTCCACATGTGAAGTTAGACATCTGTTAACTGCTGGCTAATTTCCAAGGCAGAAGCACTCATTCACTCATTTATTCATTTATTTAGGGAAAAGGGAAAAGCTGTTCTGGGTGATATCAGCTCTCTTAATACTTTACTGAATATTATTACTCTATGTCAGCAATTATTCTGTGCTAGACTGGTGTCAAATTATATGGTGAGAGCTGGTGTACCTGCTCAGCACAGGAGATAAAAATCAGTCAAGTGCAAGATTGAAAAGTTCCCAGCTCCTAAGTATCCAAGGGTTCCCTGAGCTGCTCTTCTTACCGTGAATCTCAAAGGACTTCAGTGACCTAGGGGGAGTTTTTGCCAGCAAGTCCAATGATATCCCCCTGTATCAACAGAGGCACAGGGGCTGAGTCCAGGCTCCCAAGACTTCCTAGGCTAGAATCTTGGCTCCTCCACATATGATTATCTGACTAAGCAAGTCCCTCCACCTCACCAGGTCAATTTTCTTCTGGTCTATTAAAGGAACAATAATTAGGTCTGTATCAACCTTGGAGAATCACTAATGAAGGAAGCTGCCAGCAATACAGGGAGGGGGCCTCTTTAGCAGTGCCTGGCAGGGAAAGACTCACTAGACAACTGTTGTCATCACAATTATTATTAATCACTGCTATTATTAGCAGTAAAGGGAGCCGGAGGCCCCCCCAGAGAAGCCTACTGTGTGAGAGCTCACTTTGAAGCCAGATGACCCAAGTTTGAATCCAGGACCTGTTGATTTATAGTTGGGTGCCACGTGGGGTCAAATACCTAATCAATTACAGACTCAGGTCTGCCATCTAAAAATGGAGTTGATACAGTGCACCCACTTCCTGGGGCTTTGAGGAAGACTCCGAGTTAGCAGGCACGAAGCCCTGGGAACTAGGTCTGTGTGTTATGCCCATGTTCACTAGACAACAGCTGCTGGTTCAAGGAACTCTTTGTGCCAGCGCTTCTGAGCTCAGTTACTGACTCAGAGGAGAGTCCATTCCCCTCAGGGAAGTGAGGGTTGAGGACCATGTCTCCTTTACCTGCCCAGTCACTCCATTTCTTGTGGAAGCCCTGAAGCCTGTGTGACTTTGCACGCAGAGGCCAAAGACTGTCTGCTTTCTTACCTGCAAACATCCTTGAACAAGCTCTCCACTACCTTGCTCTGTAGGGCTGGGAAAAGACAGCTGCAGGACACCAGTCCCTGGGAAGGCTGTCACTGTCAGGAAGCTCCTCCCCCCACCCCCACCAAAAAAAGAGGGTGAGGACTAGAAACATAGACAGGAAGGATAACACAAAACAGAGCAGCAACTCTTACTGAACTGGCAAGGCTGACCGGCAGCTCCAGCAGTTGGATTCACCCATGGAGCACGGGCATGCTCATCCAAGAGGGAGGGTGTCCAAATGAATGGCTTGTCTCAAGCTGAGCTGAGGCCCTGATTTTATCTCCAAGTCAGTGGACAACAAGAACCAGACTGCCTGCAAATGCCCTGGGAGTTACAAATCCAAATACGGTCTTGAATTTGCTGTTTCAGAAGGCTGATGTATGTCAGTCCATTTGGTAGAGAAGAGCCCAGGCAGAAAGTGGGCTCATCTAGTTGGCTGTTGCTCCTACTGGGATCCCTGAGATTTGGTTCTTCTGTTCATCAAATACTTCCTCTGGTGCTGATTCTCTAGTTCTATGGAAGGAGCATCCAGTGCAGTCTCTTGCAGGTGTGTTTGGGCAGCAATTAGTGAAATGGTTTAACAGTCTTGGACCAACTTTCTTATTTTTAAAAAACTTAATTTTTTAATTGAATCACAGTGAGATACTCAATTGCAAAGTTGTTAATGATTGGCTTTCATTCACATAATGTTCAAACACCCGCCTCTTCACCAGTGTACTTCCCGCCAATGTCCCCATTTTCCCTGCTAATGTCCCCATTTTTCCTACCCTGCCGGGCCGCCCACCCCCCATCTCTATTGCAGGCACTTTTCTTCACTCTTTCTCTCTAATCTCTCTCACTTTTGCTCACCTTACCCTCTCTCTCTTTTTTGGAAGGTATTATGGTTTGCAATACAGATGCTGGAAGGTTATCTGGTATATCTCTTTACCTATTTTCAACACTCAGTTCCTGTCCAAAATGACAATTTCCATCTATTATTGTCATACTGGACCTTTCTCTATCATAACTGCCCTTCGTCCCTCACATGCTTGTGGAAAGATTCAACCATTGACCAGTCCTCCTGGACCCTGTTTTCCCTGGCCTTGGATATTATTCTCATCTCATCTCCACTCACAGAGACTGGCACACATCCAAAGGTACAAGAACATCCAGTGCTGGTACAGGGTCCAGCTTTCTAATAGGGATGTTCATTTGGTCTCAGAGCTCTTTCATTTCAGGGTTTGTGTACCAGTAACTTGTCCTGGGATATCAAAAGACACGGTAAATGAGTAGGCTTTCCCCACTATGGTTCACTCAGCTACATACTCCTCCATCAAGCAACAGACCTCAGGTAGTTTCTGGACCCAGAATGATTGCGTCACAGTCAGTTGTCAATATATAAAGGATATTCACAACAAATATCTCTCCTTTCTACAGCTACTGGGGTTCTAGAGCAATCCTTCCCAATGTGGGTGATATTGGCTCTGGGGGTTCTGAAATAAGTCAGAGGGAGCAGACTTCAGGTGCAATGAGAAGTATTTTCTGATTGTTTGCTTAATGAAGGTGATTTCTAGGGAGACTACTGGATTATTTATTTACTTTTTTCCTAAAAAGGGCAAATAAGTTCAGAAACCTTTATTCTTTCAAAATGAGATCTTTTTATGGGGTTTTGGTCAAGAATAATAAGCAAGATTTTGATGTGCATTTCCTTGTTATAAAAAGCTCTAGGAGGGGGCTTTCCCTTGGAAGATAACAAATACAAAACCATATTAGTCTGTTAAATTACTATTCCCAGTCATCTGGGCCAAGGGCCGGGCTACTGAGGGGCCTCTGTGGAGCTGAGGTTTTCCTGACCCCAGTCCTTCCTCTGTGGCCATGTGAACCACCTTCCTGATTATTAAGAACACAAGAGTGACCTAGAAAAATCTGCAGGTTTCATGGAAATGAAAGATCCACAAACAAACACAGCTGGTTTCAGCTTTGATGCTGATAAACAAAGCGAGACAGAGCAGAACCGCAGAATGAAAATCAAAAAACCATACTGAAAACAAGAAAAGAAAATCCGCCCCCCCCCCTCCAACACTCCCCAGCCTGGAGACGTGGGAGGGAAGGCTTGAGAAAGCTCTGGAAAGGACAGTGCATGAGAGCAGGCTTCCTGCAGGGGACTTCAGCAGCTCCTGGCTTTGGTTCGAGTTTATAGGAGGCCACCACAGCAGCCTGTCATGTAGGATAATTGGGCACCCACGGGGACTCTAAGCTGCAGAAGGAACCATGCTTGTAAGAGGCAGGGGGAAAAACAAAGATAAAACCAAATGGGGGGGTCAGTAGCTCCCCAAAGAGAGAAGATTAGGTGAATGGGACCATATTCTAATAGAATAAGGTACTTGTGGGATGGAGAGCAGACTCACAGTGGAGGATCCTGGCATTTTTTGCCCCTGTGGTCCTTGGGAAGGCATTTTGGGACTGCAGCTGGGCTGTGGGCCTTTGGTGCAGTGACGCTTCTAATTCCAAAGCCTTGTGGGGCAGCACACATACAAAAAAAGGGCGAATTATGGGCATGAAGCTTAGCATAATGCGATTCACAGATTTCCATGTTACTCTGGAAAGGGGGTTTATAATTAAATTGGACCTTTGTATTACTGTATTTGACATCACAGCAAAAGTGGCAACTATTAGCTAAGCATCTTCCTGGGAGATTTCCTCATTCTTCCCTCATAGACACAGAGACAGAATCTGAGTTGGTGACCACCTTGGAGACTCATTTAGCCATTATTAATCAAAAGAGAAGTGCATTTAAAACAACTATGCTTTCTAACTACTCTTTAAAAAGATTTCATCGTTTTAATCAAATGATTTCAAAATTCATTTTTATTTGGGAGGGGATCACCTTCCAAGTGGTGCTCAGGGCCCCCCCCACTCCTTGGCCCACTGGGTTAGTGATGAATGTGAGGGTACAAGACTTCTGTACTGCTTGGCCCTGTAGTATCAGGAATCACCAAGGCCACCTTGGTATTGTGTAGGAGCCTCCAGGGCCACACCTGGTCATGTTGGGTTGATGCTGGAGTGCTAGGGATTGAACTGGAATTTGTGGCATGCAAAGCACATGCCTTAGCTCCTCTATATCACTCCAGATCTTTATTTCTTAAAATACTTTTGGGGGGATTTTTGGCTACCCCCAACTGTGCTCACATCTTACTCCTGAGTCTGTGCTCAGTGATCACTTCTGACATGCTGGGTCATCTATGGTACCCAAGATCAAAGGTAGGTTAGCTGCATACAAGGTAAGTGCCTTACCTGCTATACTATCTCTCCAGCCCCTTTAAAACTTTCCTTAAAATTTTCTTAATACTTCAAACTTTTCTGTATTTTGATGTAATCTGGAAGTTCCTAGTTTCTCTTTTATTGTATTTTTATTCTTTAAATCATGTTTCTCTTCTATAAAATAAACTTGACTTTGCTATTGTATTTGGATTTGGGGGCAATACTTAATGGTGCTCAAGACACTGGCTCTGAGCTCTGGGTTCAGGAATGCCTTCTGGTAGCATCATGTATGGTGCTGGGGTTAAGTCATGGGTGACTGCATGCAAACAAGCATCTTAACCCCAGTGCTATACTCCAGCTCTTTGTTTTACTTATTAAAAGGTTTTATTATAAAATATTTCAAACATGCAAACTAAAAATGATATAAATATATTATTTGCCCACTATCCAATGTAGCAAGTAAATATTAACATTTTCCTCTAATCCTTTAAATCATTTTTTCAAGTAAGGAAAAAAAACTCTAGAATTTAAGCCACTCCATCCTTGATTTTTTTCCCCCCTCTCTCCCTTAGTCTCGAAGCAAACACTAAGCAGAAGTTGGTAACACTTATGTGCAGGTACACAATTCATTTAATACTCTATAGATTCATTCATTTATAAATGTAAAGTACAGTTCTGAGTATTAAATTTTTAAATAAATGTATCATATTGCATTTGTCCGATCAGAGTTGCTTCATTCATTCAGTAGCATATTTTACCAATTTATCCATCTCATTGTCATTAGTTTGAATTTATTTTCTTTATAGGGGTCATATTAATGGTGCCCAGGAGCCACAGTGCTGGCACCAAGACATGTGGAAGCCAGGATCAAACTCAGGGTCTTGCACATGCTGGTGTTTGCTCTACCACCTGAGTCACATCCTTAGCCCTTGGGTGCATTTTAATGCTGTGAAGTATCCTAATGTGTAAGTACAGAACTTATTTTTGGTAAAATCTGGATAGGATCAAGTTGTTTGCCATCATGAAACTTCAAGGATGCTAACTGCATAGGTGCTCTTGTGCACAGATTTCAGCATTTACCTTGAATAGATACTGAGAAGTAGAATGGTTATGTCATCCTGATAAGCTATTAAACCTGACAAGATATGCCACGTTGCACTCCAAAGTGGCTGAGAAATTCTACATTAGCAAAGTCAAGGTAACACATTTTTAAATAACATTTATCTTTCTGCTGAGTCAGGAATATACTATTTTGTGGTCTCTGTGCTGGTCCTTGGGCTAAGCAATGTCCATATATTCTCCCATTTAATTTTAGCAATGACCTTGATAAAAACTGGTCTTATCAATCCCATTTTGCAGACAGGATTTTGAAGCCTGGAGAAGAAAAGCCACTTACACCGGGTCAATTTGACAGTGAGTGGTGGGTTGGTAATAGCAACCAGCTGTGTCTGGCTCCAGTACTCTTAAAAAAGTAAATAGCTTTGCCTTCACAACTGCAAAAACATCCTTTTTCATTGACCAGACACATGATCTGAAGCCATGGGGACAATAATATTATGCAAGTAACTATAAAACTGGTACAAATCCCGAGACTTTTCCTACTAAAGGCTGATGCAATTGTCAAGGTGCTTTGGTTGCTTGGTTTCCCAGAAAGTAAAAATGGTTCTATCCAAAGCTGGGTGGTATCAAGGGCAAGCACCTTTGCTTTGGGAGCCTGTCTATAATGGGGTTCACAGTCCAGTGCCTCCTTCCAGGAACAGTGCTTCCACCAGGATCTCCCAGCCATCCGTCAGGGCGCCAAGGACTCCATCCATCACACAACCCATATGGAGCATTTTTCAAAGAAAGGGAACAATATAAAGCTCCTGCAATTGAATCAGAACAAATGGATCCTGAAGATGACTTTCAACTTAGGCCCCAGTAAGCCGGCGGAATGTTAAAAAGACACATGAACCTCAGAAGTGAAAGCAGAGAGGGAGTGGGAAATCCCCTCAGCCTGATGAATCAATTCCAGAGACACCCTCTCACCCGGGCCCCATTCATCAGTACCAGAGTCAAAAGATGGAAAATATTGGCTCTTGCTCTTAGCACCTCTGTGTGATGGTTACCCACACCCTGAGTGTGGTCAAAGGAAGCTGATTCTTGGATAGAGCCCGAGAAGTTCTGACTCAGGAAGAGAGCACATCAGAACCACGGGGCTCTCCCTTGCCTGGGGAAATGCAGAGATTGTGGCCTCCTGAGAAGTTGTGTCTTGATGCTTCTGCTTTGGTTTCAGTTCGCAGAAAAGCACTTTAGGGCTGAGGGTCTCTTGGATAGTTTCAAGTTCACCTTGGCTGCAAATGTGCGGCCACTGGCTGCCCTGGCCCTGCTAGAATGCTACTGGGAGAGAGTGAGGGACTGAATCCAGTACATGCTGTGGCTCTAGGATATTGCAGAAGATAATGTGGAGGTGCCAAATTCCAAGAAAGAGGAAGACAGGGCAAGTGTTAAGCACAGGCTTTGGGATCAGCTGGATCTGACTTTGAATTCATTGTTCCATCACGTAACTTGATCAAGCAACGTAACTTCCCTGAAACTCAGTTTCCTCTGCTTTCGAGAGGGAGGCAATAGCATCAGTCTTGGCAGGCAGTCAGAATGATTAGCAAAAACGATGTGTTTAGAGCACACAGCACAGTGCCTGGCATGTGCTTCAGCCTGTGTCTCACAATTGGGATGATTCCCTATTGCAGAAGTGCCTTCTGCAAGACATTTGATGACTGCCAGCTGACAGAAACTACTGCTAATCTTCAATGACTAGGCAGTGAGTGGTGCCCCGTGGAGCTGTGCAATGGAGTGCTGGCAGAATCCCACACACTGGTATAGTGTATGGTAAGTGCTCAATAAACAAGAACTAATCTTGTATTAATGAGAGTAAAAACTACCACAACCCAAGGATGTTGCTGGGAGAGAGTGAGGGACTGAATCCAGTGCTTTCTGGGATTCCAGGATATTGCAGAAGATTGTGTGCAGGTGCCAGATCCCAAGACAGAGGAAGACAGGGCAAGTGTTAAGCACAGGCTTTGGGATCAGCTGGATCTGACTTTGATCCAAGGGCTCAAGAGGAGTTTTAAATGGCACTGAAAAAAAAATGGCAGTGATGGTGGGGTTGGGGTTAGGCCATACCAGTTATCAGATGCCCCGAGCACCACCTGCTCTGTGCTTAGAAAATCACTCCTGGGGGTGTTCAGGGAACCCCCACGATGTGCTGGAGATCAAACCTGTGTCTTTCACAGGCAGTCTATGCATTTTAGCTCTCTACAAGGCTGACATGAGAAATTTTTGTTTGGGATTTGTTTGTTTGTTTGTTTGTTTGTTTGTTTGTTTGGGGCCATACACAGTGATGCTCAGGGCTTATTCCAGGGTCTGTAGCCAAGGATCAACTTGGGTCTGCCATATAGAAGGCAAGCAATTCACTTGCTTTGCTATCTCTCTGGCACCCTGATACTGAAATTTTTAAATGAGTTTGCCAGGACCCAAGAATGATTCAGAGTTCTTGGACGGGGGATTCGAGAGGGCTGGTGCAGTGCACTGTAGCCACAGAGGTTGTCAGGCAGGGATACCAGCATGAGGCAGGCAAGCAGAAGATTCCGAAATCTCAGGTTAAGCCCAAGAGGCAAACCTCATCAGTCAGGGGCAAGTTGAAGGTCTACCAAGAGGTCATTCAGAGCTCAGCCTACCTCCCAGGCCCTGCACTGTGGGGCAGATGGAGGCAATAACTCAAGAGAAAAAAAAATGCCTACAAACTGCATGGCACTGACTGCTCACTCCTCTACTCTCCTGCCCCAGTGAAGGCCCAGAATGGAAGGGTTTACGTTTCCAAAGTACATTTTAAAAAATTACTGCTGTTTTTCCTGGAGTTTTGGTTTGTTTGCTTTTACTAATTAAGTGATTTGACAATAGAGGTCTGGGGAGGTGGCTCTGGGGTCAGGGTACATGCCTTGCATGCATAAGTGCATAAGTACCTGAGTTTGAACCTTAGCACTATACTGCCCCCCTTCCCTCTACCCCCCAACCCCACCCCCGTCCCCTCCTGGCACTGGATGTGGCCTGTGGAGTCTGCAGGCAGAGCAGCGCTGCTGTTTCTGCTTTGAATTGTCTGAGCCAGTTGGCCCAGTGGTGCTGGGAGTCGTTCCAGGGTCCCTGAACACTGCTTGGAAGGACAACCCCAGCAAATTAGATAATATGCTTTTTAATAAACAATTTCACTCAGAATTGGATTCAGGATAGAGATAAGAAGTTCTTAGGAGAAAAATGGCCAATAAATATGAAAATAATCTAAGTAAGAGAAAGCAAATTAAAACAGAATAAGACAATTTCCCACTCATAAGATAGGGGGGCTAGCAGGGGGGTGGGTGCACTGCAGACATATACCAGCCAAAGCTGGTAGGGTTAGAAGAAAGAGGGTGCCCTCCCATCTCACTGGGTAAGTACACTGATACTTTTAAATACTGTAGTACACAATTTGGAAGATTTTATTAAAAGGTATACGGAGGGGCTGGAGAGATAGCACAGTGGGTAGGGCGTTTGCCTTGCACTCGGCCGACCCAGGTTCAAATCCCAGCATCCCATATGGTCCCCTGAGCATGGCCAGGGGTAATTCCTGAGTGCAGAGCCAGGAGTAACCCCTGTGCATCGCCAGGTGTAACCCAAATAGCAAAAAATACAAAAAAAATAAAATGTATACGGAGCCAGAGTAATAGTACAGCAAATAGGGTGCTTGCCTTACATGCAGCCACCTTGGGTTTGATTCCCAGAATATTCCCCTGAACCCTGCCAGGAGTGATCCCTGAGCACAGAGTCAGAATGAAGCCCTGAGCACTGTCAGGTGTGGAACAAAGGCCCCAAAGGCCCCAAAATAAAAAAAATTAAAACTGAAGAGATACAGGCATGGAGAAATAACATGAAGGTTAAGGTACCACATATGCTCCCCAGGGCACTACCTTGTATGGCTCTTGAGGACCACTAGGTGTAGGTCCCTCACCCCCACCAAAAAAAAAAAAAACAAGCAAAAAAACCCGAATTAAGAAGTACCACCTCTGACGCAGAAATCATATTCTTCAAAGTAGATTCAAACAGAAGTGAAAACACCCAAAAAAATTTAGTAAAACATTTTTAAAAGTTTGCTAGAACCCGCTTGGTACAATAAAACTTTAGAAACATCCTATTGTTTACTCAAAGGATATAAATAAATAAATGTTGCTTTTACCCCCCCCCTTATGGAATGATATAGTGTGTTAAATAGAGGAAGAAGATCTATGTTTTCTGACCTCAAGGGATAAACCTGATATGGTTTCAAGTGAACAGCAATGATTCCCAAATGCAAACTGCAGGCCACAATTCTGTAAAAAAAATCTATATCTCCACAGACATACACACTAAGAGGGATGTGCAGGATACACTCAGGGGGAAGAGGTGGGAAGTACATACAGCAAACTGTCAACAGTGATAGCATCTGGGATTACCATCAAACTTCCAGAAGGAGAAATGGGGTATGGGACACTGTCTTTCTAGACTTTATCTCTATGTAAATGTTAGCATGAGAATTGTGGTTGATTTTCACATGTGATCTTAGCATTCATTTCCAAACAAAATCTGAAAAGCACATGCTTATAATAGAGAGACTGGAAAATACTGAGAATTTTTTTTTTGGTCTTTTCTCTTAGAATTGCTCTATCTCACATTTCCACCTTTGGGGGACCAAGCACTGTGATCCAGAAGTGAGGTTTCAGCTGCAGGAAATCTTGCAGAAAGTCTTCAGACCATGAGAGTTGGAAAGTGACCTCCGAAGTCAGTTCAAATTGATCCAAACTGAGTTTGCACCCTTTGTTTTCCAGATGTGGGGCCAGCGTCCAGGACACCACAGGGACTGGAAGATATTGTTGCTCCTGCAGTCCAGGAGTTATTTACAAAGAGAAGGAACACTCAAAACATCAGCGTGTGTGTGGTTCTGATGGAAGAAGCAGCTGACTGAGGCCCAAACCAAACATCAACCACAAGGATAAATAAGCATGAGTTTTGAATGGGTCCTTTGGGGGAGGGGGAGTCTCCAGCCAGGTTCACTGCCAGTCTCCGACCCCTTCTCAGCTAGACTCTGATGGGCAGCTCATTTCCCTTATCTTCAGCCTTACCACAGCCTATGAGACAAGATTGACCGACCCCACTTCATCATTGAGAGAATCAAAGCTCGGATGTATATCAATTGTATAAGGACACACAGCATATAGGAGGTTGGGGAAGATTTAATTTGGTTTTATTTTTTGCGGGAGGGGAACCCAACTGTGCTCAGAACTTACTCCTGGCTCTTGTGCTCAAGGTTCACTTCTGGCAGGACTGGGGGAACCACATGAGGTACCAGGGACTGATCTGAGGTCCACAGGGTGAAAAATAAGCATTTTAGCTAACACTTGTACTATTTTTCTGGCCTGGAGCAGACTTGATTTTATTTATTCCCTTTTGTTTGTTTTTTGGGTCACACCCAGCTATGCTTAGGGCTTACTCCTGATTCTGCACTCAGGGATCACTCCTGGCCAGCTTGGGGGACCATACAGGATGCTGGGGAGCTGTGCTATCTCTCCAGGCCCCACGTTAACCTCAAAGCCAGTTCAAATTGAAAATTTGATTTTTAAAAAAATTTTTTAAAGAAAATTTGATTTTAAATCCAGTGATGTCCAAGGATTTTAAATTCAATGATGTCCAAGGCACCGACATATAACTTCTTTAAAAAAAATTTTTCCCCCTGTTTCAAAGGGTTTTCCTGAGGAAAAAAAAACGTGGGAAAGAGCAGGGCTCCAGAAGATGCCAGCCTGGCCTCTGTGAGGGATGTGTCTTCAATCATGCCAGGCAGTCTGCCAGACAAGGGCTGGTGAGGCTTCTTGGGGCTATTCCAACATGTGGGCAGGGTAGGAATTAGAGCTCCTCAGTGACCCAGCAAAGTGGGAAGGGTGGTTGGGGGCAAACATCACTCTCCCGGGGTGCGTTAAGGAGCCCTGCTTCCTCTGAGGCTGCTGCCAGGGCTCTGAGAACAAGGGCTGTTCTGCTGACTCAGGAGCTCAGGCCATGGTGGGCATGTCCCCAAGCCCAGGCCCAACCTTTGCTCACTCCATTTTTCTCATCTGTTGAAAAGTACCTGATCAGTAAGCTTCTGTTTTGAAAATAAACACTCTCTTGGATTCCACACTCCCTAGGCCAATCCCTTCGGTCCTTATTGATGCTCCCATCACTCCCCTCTGCCCTCTCCTTCTGAAAGATATTTTTCTTTTATTCTTTAGGGATTTGGCTGACAATCGATTTCTCCATGTGGCTGGAGTCAAGGGGAAAGGTAGAGAAAGATGTGATTTAGGAGGGAAGGGAAAGAAAGAAAGGAGGGAAGGGAAAGAAAGTGTGGGTGAGAAGGAGGCTCAATTTCCTTATTGGCAATCTACTTTCCTTACTCTCTGCCTTAGAGGGACTTCAACATTTTCCTGATGATGAAGTATGCATGCATGCGTGTGTGTGTGTGTGTGTGTGTGTGTGTGTGTGTGTGTGTGTGTAGCACTGTAGCACTGTTGTCCTGTTCCCATTGTTCATCAATTTGCTCGAGTGGACACCAGTAACCTCTCCATTGTGAGACTTGTTGTTACTGTTTTTGGCATATCGAATATGCCACAGATAGCTTGCCAGGCTCTGTATAAAGAAATAATATACATATACATCATATATACATACGTATATGTGAAAATAAAAATGACTACATCGCTTGGGAACATACTGTTAAAGACATAAGAGCTAATTTATCTATAAACCAATGCTACAGACAAAAATGTTTATGGAGTTAAATCTGAGCAGCTCTGGAAACCCCCCACCTTCACCTTCCCACCAGTAGTAGTTGATGTTCTACTATTAGTCATCTGCATGACTGATATCGTGCTTGTCAAACTACATGACAGAATAATGGTTTCTAGCATTTGCATAGGGTAATGGGATGCTTAAAGATCTTTAATATCTCTATTGAGCTATTAAAATGAATTCTAAAAGAGTTGCGCCACAATAGGCAGCAAGCAAAGCATGACCCTGTCTTTTAGCAGGCCATGATAGGAGGCTAACTGAGTAGGCCTGGGGCTGTACTTTATGCCCTTGAGTCTTGAGCTTTTGCTTCCATTGCCTGTCTTCTTAAAGCTTGACTGGGACAGGACTCTACACCTTTGCAAATTGTTTGAAGGAATCCCTTCTTCACCTTGGTACAAATCATCCCATTGGTTCATTTCTGTGTAATAGCCAGCTGAAAGCACAGCTAAACACGGGGAGTGGGAAATGGAAGATCCCATGGAGAAATTAGGGAAAGTGAAGTTATTTGTGGTGTTCCTGATGCACATAAGATCCAAGGGATACAAAACAGACGAGGACAAGAAGAGAAGAAATACACACGACCTCCACCTGCAAGATTCTTTGGCAAATCTTTTCACCATCCTGGACTGAGTTCCCCTTCCATTATAGAGAGTGGTTATATCACACTTTTCTTCAAGTCTGTATGCCTGCAAACACCTCGGTTCTCTTTAGAAACCTCACCTTCTTTCAAGAGGAAGTCAAAATCATTTGGCACGAGTCTCACATATTATACCAAATGATAGCCCCTGTCTGTTTGTAGGGGACATGGCAGATGGGGGCCAAAGAATTCTTCCTTCTACCTCTCACATTTCCTCTAGGACCAAACATATAACCACTCTTGATTCACATCATCAGATTCAGTTTTCTCTATCTCCATTCTCTTGCTCATCAAATAGGCTATATTCTATTCTACAAAAAAAAGATCTTTCCACAGTAAAATATTCTTCAATGACCCTTATCTACTAGAATCTCTATGACTCTTTTCTTTCACCATCATGATGATGCAAATAGTGGTGAAGTATCAGAGTCAAAAGCAATGATTTTGCCCAGCCCTCATCACTCTCATTGACCTCCTTCTCCCTTATTGGCGTCCATGATTCTCACCCAGATTCTGTCTCAAGCCAGCCATTGGCCCTTTCCTGCACTGCATTTTGTGACTTCTACAGTCATTTATCCAAATGTCCAAAGAAAGAGAAGTGAGTATAAAGATGAGACAGAATATCACAGAGAACATAACTCCAAAAGTCAGACCGCATTGAAGGGTGTTGACAAGATAAAATAGCTCAGTAACACTTCAGAGATTTTTTTCCCCCTAATAAGATCAAGCCTGAAAATATAATTGCCTAAACAAGCTAGGCTTTTGTAGTTTGCTGTTTAAAATATAATTTTTAAAATAAAAGTCCTCCTATTGACTAGAAAGGCCAAATAAAATCTAGGATATTATTGGTCAATAGTAACCAATAATTCTAACTGTTCTATGGTCCTCAATCTTTTATTCTTTCCAAATGCATTTTATGTAGGTCTTTTAAAAAGTATTCATCAGTTATAACACCAAGTTATAACTTTTTCAAATTATTTCTAACATTATCACCACCACCACAACCATTATTATCACCATTATCACTATTACCAACATCCTCATTACTGCCACCAACCCTTCATTATTATTAACATTATCTGCTCATTATCTTTTCCTCAACATTTATTAACATTATACCATCACTTTAATGATCTCATCCTCATCAACTGTTACTGAATGGTTTTCTACTATATGCCAAGTTTTGTGTTGATCACATCACATATGTTCTCTTCTTAAATGTTCAAGTCTGCATTGAAAAGACAGATTATTATATCAGTTTTATAGATGAGAAAACCAAAGCTCAGCAATATCCATTAACTAACTGTATTAAATTTAGTAAGTCTTGGAGAGATAATTCAAATTCTGATCTGCTTTATTCAGATATTCTTTTCTTCATGCCAGGCTTCCTCTCTCAAAATGTGAAAGAGGACAAATCTGCCAATAATATATTCAACAAGCTAATACTAAAGAGGAAGTTCTTTTAAAAAATAAACAAATATTGCTATAAATTGCAAACTTGTTGATTCTAAGAAAGTTAACATGCTCAGGCTTGCTTGTATTACGACAAATCTTACTTTGAGCATACACATTTTCCAGCTTGTTAAATTGATATGACTCTACATTTGTTCACAAAGACTTTGGCATCCTCTGCAAAAATGTTGAAAATCTAATGCAATGATCAGAAGATAAAAATCCTCTCATTTCTCATTTGCTTAGAAGAACCCAACAGTTCAAGATGTTTTCCTTATGAGTATACACAAAAGAGTTTATGAATCCAAAATCAAGATATCTGTTTAAATATAGACCAAAGGATTGAGGTCAAAAAGACATAGATATGAATTGCTTATCTTTAACAGGATACGTTGAAACTAAATAGTGGTTTAATAGCATTTTTCCAACATTTTGTCTCTTAATGGACTTTGCAGGATTATTTTATGTTGAAAGTTTTCAGGGATTTTTAAAGATTCTATTCCCATCCTTTATCTTCTGGGGAGATACGGGGGGGGGAGGAGAAAGTGAGGTGAAAAGGCTCTTGTAAATCATTTCCCAAAAATTTTTGGCCAAATAAAGACTTTCCCATTTAAGAGCAGGTGACACTAAGATCTCTCCCATAGGCAGCACATTAAGACTCTCCGCAGAAATAAACAAATCCATTATGATGAAAGCCGGACATTCCTGAGGGCCAGGATCTAATGAAAATGTCAGGGTTTTACGCAGTTTAAAAACTGACAATTCAACAGTTTTACAGGAGCTATTTAATGTTTATCATCACTTACAAGAGCTCAAATATAGACAAAGAGAAAGGCAACAGAAGAAATCAAGAAACTCCTTACGTAGACACTGCTGTTACCCAAAATCCACGAGAGTTTTACAGTTTATCAATTATCCGAACCTTCAGACAACAAAGAGGGTACAGGTCTTGGAAATGCAAGATGGAAGCCACACCCTGAGATACAATCATCACAATGGCTACTCAGTGCTCCTTTATTTACAGTCTTCCCCTATCAAGGGACTAACCACTGAGCAGAGGGAATACTGAAGAAATCTTTTGAGGCAACCAAAGGTCATATGTTAAGAGCCTCTGGGTATTTCCCAAATTTTCCTTTAGACACTACCCAAACCACCAAGAGAAGAGAATTAGAATATATAACTCTCAAACCTGTGGTAGGAACAATAAAAATAAATTTTAAAATACCCTTATCAATCATGGCAGTAAAGAAGAGGAAGGAAAAAAATACACATAAGAATAGAACATGCAAAGTAAAATGACAAAGTTAAGCCCAAATAGCTTAGTCACAATATATAGAAACATCTTAAATTTGCCCATCATAAGACAGAGATAACAAATTTTTAAAATGAAAATACAGTTTTATGGATTATTTATAAAATGTATCAGTGACATACAAAGGCTTAAACAAAGAAGATAGGAAAATTATACACACAAACATGTTAATCAAAATTGTGTTGCTATAGAACATTATCAGAAAAAAATAATTTGTAGGCAAATTATAAACAGGAATTAAAGGGATTATTAATTAATCTATCAAATAAGACAATGAAATTTAGGGGCCGGAGAGTGCTGTGGTAAGGCTCTTGCCTTTCATACAGTTACCCTGAGTTCAATTCCTGACACCACATCGGGTCCTCTGAGCTTGACCAGAGTGATTCGTGAGTGCTTAGCCTGGAGTAAGCTCTGAGCACTGCTACGAGTGCCTCCCACCACCCCATAGAAAGGCAAAACAGAAAAAGAAAACAATGAAATTTAATACATTTAAAAATAATAGCCTAGAAACAGATAAAACAAAAGTGATGAAATTACTGAAAAAAAGGACCAAATCTACAACTTGATGAGCATTTAAAACTTTCTCAGAAGCTGGCATTAAACAGCTAAAATATTAATAGAAATACAGAAGCTTTCAACTTCATAATTTATCTTCTGTTTAAACACAGAAAAGAACATTCATTTGGGAGTGGGGCTGGAGAAATAGCACAAGGGTTAAGTTGCTTGCCTTGCATGCAATTGGCATAGGTTCGAACTCTGAGCACTACATATGGTCCTCTGAGCATTGCCAGAAGTGTTCCCTGAACACAGAACCCGGAATAAGTCCTGAAAACTGCTGGGTATTCAAAGAGAGAAAAATTACCTTTTATAAAAAGTTGAATTCATGTTTGAACTTTAAAAATGTCTTAAAAATCTAGAGAGGATATTACAAACGTGACATTTGAATATCTTTGTTGAAAGAGTAGTGAGCTTTGAGAACTTTACACGTTAAAATTACTCTTTCCTGTTCTTCTCCTAGAAAACTGTTCTCATTTTCTAAGGGTTTTCTAAGTGCCACCTCCTCTGAGAAGCCTTCTCTGATTAATCATGTTATGTAAAGTAGCTCCTTCCATCTCCAGTCATTTATTATTTTATTGTTTTAATGTATATTTTTGTAATTAGTTTTTTAAATCACCTGTAAATCATACCCTTTCATGCGTGGGTGCTAAAAATGAGTCAAAGACAAATCAAAATATCCTTTTTATCAAAATGTTTTGTTATTATTTTATGGATAATCAACTTTTATAAGTACATTAAGTTTGACTAAAACAATAATTTCTCAAAATAACTGCAACGCCATATAACTGCATTTTTCCAAAGAAAGAAGTAGGACTAAAACTTAGAATTATAGCGCTTTGACTCAAAATTCTGATGGCCATTATGTGTGGCCATACAGTCAGAATGATGAGAGAAATTCACCTGATCACAGACAAGTCATTTAGTGAGCCTATTTTCATTTACATATCTATGGAATGGTCCTATAAGTTCTTCGTCATAGGCTATTGGCATGGCTAAGTACATTGCTTCAATAAAACTGCCAAGCATAGTACATGTTGCAACAAGCTTTATAAACATTAGTAATATTTCAGACTTTTGAATAACCTACCAACTACCATTAGTTTTTTGTAAGTATTATTCAATAAGCTGTTTTTTTTTAATCTATTTTCTGGAGTTCTGAGATTCTGCAATACTCCTATAGAAGAATCTTGAGGTTCTTTTTAATGTAATCAAATCTGTTTCTTGTTAGAGCTGAGCTAGAAAAATCCTGGCCAATGTCAGATGTATATGTTAAGTGATCTTTTTACTGAAGATTTCATGAAGATGAGGCTGCTTGAGGGGCAGCCAAAATGACAGCATTAATTAACAAAGGGGCACTTTATCTGGCACTGTATTCTCTGATCTAACCCTACTCCTGTCTCAGAAGGAACTACTCTAGAACGAAAGTTTCCACCAGGAACATCTGTCTGCCAGACCAGCCCCAACACTGTAGCGACTGTTGAGATTCATTAGACACGAAGGATTCCCCTCGGACTGGAAGCCATTTGGTGAAGGGTATAACCAATGCCCAAGTGACCATGGTAGAAAGGAACTGAACTATTTTGATGGGGGTTCATTTATGATTTAGAATTTTTTAGACCTAAATGCCTTTATTTTTCTTATCTTTTGACTTAGTAAAATACCAGATGATCAAAATCTACTATGAATTCAGTAGTGTTTTTCATGGATCCTTATTTTAGAAGTCCCAATTGTATCTATATATTACACATGTAAGAAGCATTCTAGTCTCATCTATTGCTAATTGTATATGTTGATGTGTACTGTGTGCATGCATGCATGCGTGTGTATGTGTGTGTTTAAGGTCTCCCAGGGGATTTTGGATTGTAATCTATTAATGCAAAATGTAGAATTTATTTCCTTAAACAAGGAATTTTTAAGCTCGGTATGACTGATACTTTTGGCTGGATAACTCTTTTTTTTGTGTGTGGGGGGGGGCTATTCTCTGTATTGTGGTCTGTATACACTGGGTGCCAAGAGAATCCCATTCACATACATCCTGAGTTGTGATAACCAAAACTGTCTCTGGATGTTGCCAAATGCTCTCTTAAGGGCAACACTTCCCCCAACTGAAAACCACAGTTTTAAACTTTCTCCATGTTCTAGTTCTCTCTAAAGAAAGCTATTTGTTGAGTCAAACTATGTTCTAGAGAAAAAAAGAATAAATGAGGAGTAAGTAATTCTCATTCGAAATACTCAGACTTTATGAATGTGATATTTTGACTAGGTTTGATGATAGTGTTGGTTTTTTTTTTTTTCAAGTATTTACTTTTCGCCTCGGGGTCACTCTTTCAAGTGGAGTCTTACAGATTGAAAAAACAATGCTGCAATGATTGGTGACACTTGTTTTTGTCCTATCAGGGTCCAAATATGTGATCTTACACAAATCACTTTTTTTAAAAAAAACTTAGTTTAAGTTCAGATCAGGCATTGAGGTAGAGGACTATAATTGGGATGGAAAATAGAGGGGTCATTTTATTACTCATTTTCCACTAAAAAGGCAAGAATAGAGTCACAGTGACATTAAAAGTAGCTAAGGCTGTAATCATCAAGACAGAAAATGGCACCAATGAAACAAAGTACAGAATTTTAGGGTAATTAAGAATACAGGGAACTAAGTTTCTGAGGGACAAGATGATAGTGATGGGCACTAGATAGTGAATAACACACAGGGAATGATAGATGCTCTAGAATAAATGCTCAATACTAAGAAAAAAAGCAATAAAAAAGGGAGAACGAAAGCATGTAGAAGGTTAAAAGGGCTTAACAAACACCAATAAATTTAAAGGAAGAAAATACAGGTACAATTATTGACTCATTTTCAAGAAATAGTTCACAAGTATCAGGAAAGGAAATGACAGAAAATGTTCCTATCAGGTTGATCTCAGATGTTGCTCATCACTTTCCTACAAAGACTAGGCAAGCATTTATACCAGCTAGTTTCCCACCCAATAGCATTCTATTTTACTGACACAGCTGTGATTTCTAACCACATTATTCTCTTTGGTTTTGGTATTCTATCACTTTTCTTTAGGAGTGGGGGTGGCGCCAAATCGAACTGTGCTCAGAATTTACTCCCGGCACTCGTGGCTCAGCTGGGTATGGTTGGTTGTATGGAAGGCAGATCACTTTCCTTTTAAAGAAATTTTTTTAAATTATAGTTGCTAATTTTTAGAATGATCTTTATGACTGTACCTTACTTAGACAGCTCCGATTCAAGTAGCTCTAGATTCTTGGGATAGTGCTGGTGTGAGATCACTTGCCCAGAGTTATGCAGAAGTCACCAGTGTGTGGCAGGGATGGCTTTCTACAGATATCTGTGGAGACTCAGGGCTCCTCCTCAGAGAGCCTAAGTCAGAGAGACTGAGTCACAGGTGGGGTCTGTTGGTAAGTTCAAGTAGCGACCCGCTGACATGGGTCATTTAGGCTCTACTACAAGGAATCTAGACAGAATGGTGAAGAAGTAATCTTGGCCCACGGAATGCCCACTCAAGGAAGCCCACCTTGGCATATCTTTTCCATAAACTACACAAGGATGGGATTCCACAGGACATCAAAAGACTGCGTGGCCCTTACCAACCAGATGGTCAGACTTCTTCGTCAAAACGCTGAATGAACAATTTGAGGTTCTTCCTGTCCCTGGAGTGAGCAGATATCACTGGGCTACACTAGCATGACAGGGACAAATGGAGACATTACTGGCGCCCACTCAAATAGAAGATCAACGGCATGACAAGTGATACAAGTGATACACAAGGATGAATACTGCATTGATAGGAGCAAGAGGTAACACTAATGAGGGCTGGGAGTTCAGTGTAAGCAAGGCAGACAATGATGACCCGTCAATGGGAGAGAGCAGAATGGGATAAAGGGGGCTGCTAAGGGATGCTTTCAGAACCATTCTGATATCTGAGATTACTGGAATATCAGTTCCCACTTCCCCTAGCCCTGAAAGTTGGGTTTGACAAGTAATTTGCAAGCTGGGGAAGATCCTGTGTGATTAGAATTATTGACTGTTGGCTTTGTTTGGGACCTCAGCTCCATTTTTCAGAAATGGTTTCTGTGTTTTAATCAGAGACATTGCTAGGCCTTTGTCAGCAAGTAGAAAACCAGGTGCTCCAAACGGCTATCTTTATTAATTTGTTAACTTAAGCCACTTACTCAGACCGCCCTGAAGTTCAACTGCTCCCTGTCATCTTAAGTTCGTCCAGGCTTTGTGCAGACAACCAGTGAGCTGTCCTTGGGTACTCTAAAGTGTCAGAGCTCATGCCCTTGGGTCCCTCCTACATGGGAGTTCCACCTCTCTGAAGAGAAGCAGATGCACTCAGAGTCTGGTGTCCTGGACTGTCACTCCTAAATGACAGGAGAAGAGCTTCTGCAAAACTCCATACAACAGGAACACCACAGGATCTGGAAGCCAGACGATGTTTCCCCTTCCCTTGACAATGAGCAGTATCAATGGCAAATGTACCGTGTGCTGCACAATGTGCCTTGGTCTTACAGTTTCACGGGAAATGCTCCATAACTGATTTTGGATGGGCTTGAGGAGTGGTGACAAATAAATCAATCAGGTTAATTTCAGACTTGTGAGCCAATTCACAAGTCTGAAAATCAAGCCTCGGTATTACTAGGACATTTGGATCTGCACAATCTCTTTATTTTTTTCATTTGTCATCTATTTCTGGGGCTGGAGCAATAGCATAGTGGTAGGGCATTTGCCTTGCAGGCGGCTGACCTGGGTTAGATTCCTCCGTCCCTCTTGGAAAGTCCGGCAAGATACCGAGAGTATCTGGCCCGCATGGCAGAGCCTGGCAAGCTACCTGTGGCATATTCAACATGCTAAAAACAGTAACAAACAAGTCTCACAATGGAGACATTACTGGTACCCACTCGAGCAAATCGATGAGCAACAGGAGTATAGTAACAATGACAGTGACATCTATTTCTGAGCACTGGTTCTGTGTAAAAATCAGCATGCTAGACTGAAAACAAATAAAACCACCCAAAGCCCCCAGAGAATCTGCCTTGACATTGTGTCTTAGCACAGTGTGGTGATGATTCTGAGACTGAGAAGGCACGAGGTACTTCCTCATACCACGTTGCTGCTGACCACACGGAGGAAGATTCTCTGAAGAGGCTCCAAATATGGCAGTAAAATCTATGAATGAATCTGACAAGTGGCTCTATAAGCAGCAATATTTCCAAGGAGGTGACTAGCAGAGAATGCCCCCCCTCCCAAAGAGAGTGGCACAAAAGAAACCAATACAATGATGTCAAGGGGTTGTGTTCTGCTGGTACACAATGCCTCAGCTGGTAGTGGATGCTGGGAAGAGAAAAGAGTTCTTCCTGAGGGTTCCCCCTGAAGTTGGTCTTGGGTTGTTCTTACTTTTGAGGTTACTCAGATTAGTTGCTATGGAAAGAGTCTTAGTGAGTCTGGGAGGTGGTGCCAGCTTCCTGGGAAAACTGTCCTGATCCCCAATCCCTTCACATTGCCAGCAACTCAGACAGATATCGGAATAAATCTGGGCACCCTTCAGTTCTCAGCACCACCCCAAGTTCACAGAGAAACCCTATTTGCCAGCTTCAGAGAGAGCCTGTGTTCTGTTGAGTTCTCCCATCCTTTTGCATGTGCAATGGTACAGTTATTGTGCAGCTTCCTAGTCTTGGGGTTGTGGGATCCTGAAAGGCAGAAGGGAGTGGAAAGGGGCCTTTGTTCTATTTACACTGCATCCCAAGCATGTGGGGGGCAATTAATTTTACTTCTTAATAGGAAGGGCTTCTGGTTTAGTAGGGAACTTCTGGTGAGACCTTGCTCAGTTCCCTCAGAAATCTCTGCAAGGTCAGGTAAGGCTGAAAAGCTGGAAAAAGTAGCTGTTGGGATTTTTTATTGAGCATGACAAAATTGTCTCAGGATTCTTTCTAATAACAAAGGGGACACATTTTGTTTTAGTTTGGTTTGAGGGGGAAGCACATCTGGATTTGTACTTAGGGATAACTCCGAGAAAGATTCTCTGAAGATGCTCCAAATATGGCACTGAAAGTTATGAATGAGTAGCACTTTTCCCCTTGCACATCATTCTCAACAGGAATTCTGTTCCTCTGGTGAAGATCTCAAATGAGACACTAATAAGCAAACAATGCCCCAGCCAAAGGTGATGTGCTTATAAAGTATGATAGTCTCATGCACTGAAATAGTAGTGCCATAGATACATAGTAGTAGTAGTGCCATACATACAACTCTAAAACACAAACAAAAATATTGACCCTGATCTTGGATCTAGTAGTAATGGCTTCATGTTCTCCTTAACGATTCCATTTAAAATGTGAAGGCTAGAGAGATAGTATAGTGGGTAATGTACTTGCCTTGCATTGCTTGGCAAGGTTGAATCCCTAGCACCAGATATGGTCCCTTAAGCCTAGCCGGGAGTTATTCCTGAGCACAATACCAGGAGTAAGCCCTGAGCACATTCTGATGTGCCTGGCCCCAACCAAAGCAGAACAAAATGTGTTCCCTTCCTCATTATCAAAGAATCCTGAGACACTTTTTTCCTGTTCAATAAAAATCCCAACAGCTACTTTATTTCCCAATCACATGATACACAAAGTATTCCACAAATTAAAATTGGCTTTTCCTAAGACAAAACCAGTGAATATGGTTACCATCTTCCCTAAAACTAAGTGAAGATGACAGGTCTTGGCTCTTGGCTCCAACAATGTTCTTGTGCCACATGGATAAGCTGACACTTAGTGTCTCGTGCCTCTATCCAGGTCTACTTGGCACCCAGCCTAAGCCTGAGCCCTGTGGTCTGCTGAACCAATTCTCCAGAGAGCAAGCAATGCAAATGCATGGCACTAGCATTAAACTACACTATATTGAATAATTCCTCAGAGATTTAGCAAGTTCTTTCAGACTGCTATTCTGTATGAAGAACCACTATTATTCATAATCACATTAAAAGTTCATCAGGTTGATCTATATAAATATCAGTATATTAGTATACCAGCCAGAGGGAGTCACTGGTTCAGAAATATTGTGCCACGTGAAAAAACTACATCAATAACCAGGCCTGTTATTTAACCTTCGCAATTCTGTCTTTCTTGCTTTTACTCTCCATTTTTGCTGACACCACACTCATTGGGCATGTCAGAGGATCAGGAAGAAGGCCAGTGTGGTGTGGCAGAGATCCTGGGAGGGACAGAAGAGCACCAAATGAGATGGGAAGGTAGGGAGAGGGCAGAGCATGCCAGGCCTTGTAGGCCTTAATCAAGCATTTATATTTTTTCTGAATACAAAGAGAACTGCCTGAAGGGACTTAGGAAATGAGTGCATGATGTAATTTACATTTTATAAAGATCACTCTGCCAGTCTGATAAATTTATGCTTTATGTCCTTGATTGGATCACAAATTACTGGATCATAGGACTCTAAGATACATTCCTCTAAATACTCTCACTTCATTTGCTTGCAGAAGTTTTCAACCAATAATTCTCAAACATTTGTCAGCAGCAGAATCACCAGAAGGCTCATTCTAGCACAGCTCACTGAACCTCAGAAGTAGTGGGTTTGGGAGGAGGGTGAGCAAGAACTGGCAGTCCTAACAAGTTCCCAGGTAATGCTGGGAAGTAGGCTGCTAGTCCAGGCACTGCATGTAGAATGCCAACTTCAGCTGAATAAATCAGTCAAAAGAGGGAAATGAGAATATTGGAACTGTTTTCCCAAACGAAACAATAGAAATAGTAGTTTTAGCCAGATCTAAGATGTCAATCGTCTTATGATTCTTCTCATCCCCTCTGAAATTTTTCTTTTCACTATATGATAACAAAAGGACTAACCACTGCATGTAGAAATACTCTGAAAGGAAATAGATCATTGTGATTAGACAAGATGAGACACTTCAGAGGTTGCACTGCCAAGTTTAATTATAAATCAAATGTCATTCAAAGATGACTTTTTTTCTCACACAAAAATATGTATGTGATTTATTTGTGTAGGCAGTTATTATCTGCATTAATCCATAGAGGGTATGAGGTAGGGAGGCATTTGTTGGTGATATTTCAAAGCTAGAAATTAAACTAAACTTTTCCTTGGAATTTGGTGGTAAGAATCACCATGGTCCATTCCTGCTAGGCTCATGGCACACAGCATCATCAGTGAACATGTTTACTACTAGAAGACTCAGAAGCATTACTTCTTGCAGGAGTTCCCAAACATTCCAGTGTGGGTGTTTAATATGCCAGAATAGAAATGCAACTCAAGATCGCAAATATACTATGGGAATCAATGGACAAAATAAGCTTCAGGAAGAACCAGGTCTGATAACTGTGCAATGCCCCAGACTCCTGAGGATTTACTCTGCTTCTTCACACAAAGAGCACCATGTCCAAATGGAGATGTTAAAAGACCTAGAAATTATTCCTGCAGCCCAAACAGCAGTGGAAAGTTCAGGCTTATGAATGGCTAGGGACTTGGGGTTTAGTAGGAAGCTTTGAAGCCTAAAGCTTACAAGGTTACAGATTCACATTTTATTTTGGACAAAGCGTGTTGGACATAGCCCAGGTTTATGAAGGGTTATACTTAAATGAAAATGATATCTAGTCTATTTCAGTAGATATTCAGGGTCCCAAAGTGTTACCAGAGGAGGGATTCAAAACATTAAACCCTAAGGAACAAGATAAAAGACCACTGAAAACCAGAGAATTTAAAAAATGGAAATAACAAATATAATAATAATAAACAGGAATCAGTGAATGAACAGCACCCTTTGTTCACATAGCTAGGCATAACCAGCACACGGTCAATGTCACAATCACATCATGTGGGAGATGAACCTGGATTCATCTTCCATACAGGTGGTAATCATGGAATATTTTGGTTGTGAATTAAATAAAAAACCATTACCCCCTAAGCTCCAGCAAAAAAAAAAAAACAATAATAAAGTAGAGGTGAGCTCCCAAGTCCAAGGTCATTACTCATAGTAAATGCATCATCCCATATAGTTACCCACCTCCAAAAGGGTAAAAGTAAACATTGGACCTGCTCTGATGTTAAACTGCCACTGGATCCTCCCTGCTGTCTCCCTCCTCCTCTTCTTCTTTACAGACAGGTAAAGTTGGATCTCTTGAAGGAACTGGGGGCTCCCACTCTAGGCAAAGGTTGGACAGGTGATCAATGTACAGCATGAGATTTGACTGTGCCTCCGTGCCTCCGACAGAGCTGGATCATCTGGGGCAATGAGAATTATAAGCAACAAGAAAGTGGTATTAATAGCAAGGGTAGTATAGCCCAGTGAACACACCACACTTCCCTAGGACACACAGCAACCATCCCTTTCCTCAGACATTCTGAACACACTTATTAAGCACTTATCAAGCTCTGGGGATACAGCAATGGCAGTATAAATGCAGCCCTGCTACACCGAGCTCTGTGGAACTCAGAATAATGAGACAGCAGTTAAAAGACAGTGGTAAAGAAACCTAGAGGATGCCAAGGAATCCAAATTAAAAAAAAAATCATTCCAGACTTGTGGGGATGGGGGTGCATGGGTGGTAAGGAAAAATCTTCCTGAAAGAAGCAACATTTAACAATAAGCCTGAAGGACTCAGGAACTAGTCAGACACAACTGGGCTATGTCAGCACACGCAAAAAAAAAAAAAAATCTGAGATGAGTGAGCAAAGCTGGTCTTTGGGCTTGAAAGCCTTCAGCTCGCAGCTATTCCCCAACCTGTAATCCTACACTCAATCAGAGCACCAATTTTGGAGTCTGAAGCTCTCATCATATGGTATATCTTCAATTCCCACAATCATCTCAACCTCTTCCTTTGAGCGAACTTAGAAATGAAAGAATTTAGAGATAAGTTAGTTATAGAAGAAAATAGAAAGCCAAACATAACACCGAATTGCTATAGGAGAGAGCCAATAGCAACCACTTGTTTAATGCACTCCGGTATCATGGATAAGATGTCATGTGTATTCAGGGCTGTTAAAACAGACAAGACACTGGACCACAGTGATAATCAAATGTAGGAGCTCTAAGACATCTTCCTTTTAGTGCTCTCAGTTTAGACTTCCTTCCCCTTCAAATTAGAAGCAGTGTTTTTCTCCTCTCACCCCTAGTGTTTCTGATATCTAAATGGTTCCACGGCCATGATACCACCCATATAATTAAGGAAAACAAGATAGCTTAGGAAGCCAACCTTGTCAAGTATTTCCATGCAGGAAAAGGACAACGTGCCCCCCGCCCCCACCAAAAACCTATGGCTATTCCAGTAGCTTGAGGCTGCTCAAGATTCTAACTGCCTTTGCATTATGAAAGAGACCATTGTAGGAGATGGTTTAAGATATGACAATAAGCACGTGGTCATTTTACCAAAATACATAGTTCAAACTAGCTTTGCTTTATGTCTTAATATTATCATATAATCCAAGTCTTATAAACAAGATTCCCTGATTGAACACAGAAAGAAACAAAACCTGACTTCTAAGAACTAGAAGAGGCAGTTATTCTAGAGACAAAGAAGGGATGTCTTTTTAACCCATGACAACACAAATTTGTTTAGGTTTTCCCTCCACTAAGTAAGTAAGCAATTAGGTTTTTTCCAATAAAAATATCCCCGTGCATGTGCAAATACCAGAGGCAATCATATAATTACCCTGCCCAATCAGATTCAATTGCTGACAGTTGAGTTCCCACTGCTCATTAACTTCAGATCACAATGAGGTCTTTACGGAAGCCCTTTCCGCGTCTTTACAAAGGGTCCCTATGATGCCTTGAGCAGCCCTAGCACTGCTTCAAGCAGGATAATCATCCCAAAATGGCCAGGGCCAAGGCCAGTCTATTCTGACTTCCCTCTGAAAAAATAAAAGGAAAATTCGAAAAACGCTGGCTTAAACACTCTTGCTTCATTTGTGAATCTCACTTCTAAATATAATAGTAACCTTTCACCCCCACACTTTAAGTGCCATAATTATATAATTAAAACCAATTATGTCATTTAACAGAGAGACTTTTTCAAGATCCACGGCAAGTCAATTAACTCAGTCATTGACCTTAGAAGATTTCCCACACTGACCTGCAACAATGAGGAATGGGATAAATTTAGACACTGACTTCCCAAAAGGCTGGCATCTAGATGGGTGGGTTTTAGCAGGTCTAGATTCTTCTAGATTCTGTCTAATAGAATTCATTTTCATTTACCACAACTACTTATTTGCACATGCCTTCCGATATCTTAAGATGCTTGCTTGATTTTTTGATAACCACCCTGTAATATTACTATTTCCATTTTGTAGAAGAGGTAAAGGAGGAGGAGGTAGGAAGAGTTAGTTATGTCAAACTGTGCAGCTAGTTAACTGCAAAAGTAAGGTATTGAAGACAAAATGCAGGGCAAAAATTTGAGTCTTTCACTTTAGAATCCTTGAGAGAGAGAGAGAGAGAGCGAGAGCGAGAGAGAGAGAGAGAGAGAGAGAGAGAGAGAGAGAATGTGTGTGTATTTATACTAGGTATCCTTTCTCCTATTGATCTCATCCTGATTTCCCTTTGAGACAACACATCTCTGTCTGTTTTAGTCTATGAATATCATTCAGGCATTGTTTCAGCTCTGAGAAGAGTATATGACCTGATGAAAGCCAATGAGATAAAAGCCAATGAGATAAACTGAGGCTTCCTGAGGTCCTTGGGGAAACCTCTCACTTTCTAACTGGGCTTGTGTGTGAGGGGAGGCAGTGTCTGAAGAATGAACAGCCATTTTGCTTACTCCAAAGGAATGAGAGAGAGCAAGTCAAGGAATGAAGAGAGAAAATGGTTCGAGCAAACACTGCTGAGACCCCTCACATTGACAGTAGAGTCATTCAGAAGATGGGGTTAGTTTAATGGTATAGATGGGAAAGTAGGAAGAGCATCACCACCTACAGTATGGAGGAGGCCTGATTACAAGATGAAATTAATTGACCATGGCTCAACACAGCAGTCTCGCCTCCTGCTCACAACAAAGTTAAATGCTTTCCACTTTTGAGTTATTTTTAAAACATACCATTTTATGGGCAGGAGGAAGTACTCTAATCTGCAGAATGATTTTTATCACAAACTAAACATCCTTGTAACTTTTTGGTCCTCTGCTTTGGTCAAAGTTGTCTCTCTTTGGAGTGGGGACAGCTGTTGGAGCTAAGAAGACCTGCTACGAGTCTGCACTTTGCCCCGTTCAGTGGCACCCTTATGCTCTTCAGTTCCTGGAGTGCTGTGCATGGAAGAACTCAGGACACCCACAATCACAGAAATGCAAAGTTTTTCTTTATCTTTTCCCTCTCAGGTCTTGAGGAAAATGAAGAAAGGGACTAGGATTATAAATCACGCACGATTGTATTGTGGGACCAGATCATTCCTTGTTGTTGGCATTGCCTTATAAGAGGCAGTTGCTTGCCCCCCCCCACGCCCAACACACACACAAAGTGTCAAAAGATTCACTCTACTCAAATTGGGACAAACATAAATGTCTCTAGACATTGTCTAATACATAGGGCTTGGGGCCAAGATCGTTTTCCAGTTGAGAACCATGCTTTAACAGAAAAGCTGAGGTATTTGTAGGGTTTTCCTTAAAGCCTTAAAAATAGTTCTCATATGATGTCTTAAAGTGTGAGGAGTAAGGGAACTACCATGCTTCTTAAACCTTTACAAAAACCATGGAAAATATTCTCTGAGCATGGCTAAAAAAGATAAAAAAGACCCAGGATAACAATACTGCTTTCTCTGAGACCTATGAAACCTTATAAAATCTACTGATCCATGAAGGAGCAGAGTAGAGAAAATAAATCAAAGAAAAATCATTTTACTTAAAGACCAGGAAAAGGAGAAGGATGTGGAAGAGAAAATTATAAATGAAGGACAGGCATCTATAAAGTGAGTTCCAAAGTGGGTATTTGGCTTCTCATTTCCACAGGAAAGAAAATGAAACCCGAAAGATTGTGGCTGGATTTCCTGCACTCAGGTTCAGACACAGAGGCTGGACTCAATCATTGGTCCCTCTAGCAAAGTACTGAGACATGCTAACAAGAAAGGTCCCAAATGATAAAGCTTCACATGTTTATTCAAATGTGGGCCAAAATATTTAAATAAATAAGTATGTTTACAAAATATTTTTTAAAGAAAGGCACGGACTTGTGTGTGTGTGTGTGTGTGTGTGTGTGTGTGTGTGTGTGTGTGTGTGTGTTTGGGACCACAGTTGGCTGTGTTCAGAACTCACTTTCATTTCTGCACTCAGGAACAATTCCCAGCAGTGATCAGGGGACCATTTATGGTGCTGGAGATTTAACCCAGGTTGGCTGCATGCAAGAAAGGTGTCTTGACTGTTGTACTATCTCTCTGGCCCAAGCGTTGACTTTATTTGAAATGCCAGCAGTAAGAAGAGTGAGCTAATTCAGAAGCCCTTGCTGAATTCTTCAAGGAATAAGAAGATGTGATAGTATACACTGAATTTCCATGGGCATTGTTCAGTTGGGAAGAGAGGCTTTGAGTAGGTTCAATGAATTAGAGCATCACACCATCATCTAGGCCTTCCCTAGAAATCCACAATACTGGAATCACAATGAGTTTGATTCAAACAAACCACAAAGTATTTATCTGGGAGCATGTCTCTCAGAAGAACCAGGTTGTTGGGTGTGTGAATACCCAACACTGAAGCTCCAACATTTAGTTGGATGGGTAAATGTGTCGGGAGTTCAACTGATCAGAGTGGTGTCAGTCCTGCTTCTTATGTCCCAGGCAGCCTCCCCCCCAAGTTATCACTGTGTTATAACTATTTTCATCCTCTGAAAGACCTAACCTTCAGTGAGTGGACTAAGTTGCCAATGGAGAAATAAATATCCCTCAATGCCTTGATTGTCTCCCCATTGTTCTTTTAGACTTAGTGATTTTTGTTTTAAGGAAGAGGTCATGTTTGGATGAAATAATAGAAGGAAAATGAATCATTTGTCTCTGCAGACTCGCTCACTAGACTACACACTGGAATAACGTCTGGCAGGTCTGTAGATATCCTTCTGAGTGCTATAAAGAACTGTGTCTTGGGGATCAGAGGGACAGTTACATGGGTAGTGCACTTGCTTTACATATGGCCAACCTGCATTTTATTCTTGGCACCACAGAAGTTTACTGGAGCCCTACCAGGAGTCATTGTTGAGTGCAAAGCTAGGAGGAAGCTCTGAGTACTGTTGGGTATGGCCTAAAATACCCAAACAAAACAAAACGAAGCAAAAACAAAAACAACCCCCCCAAAAATAAAATACCAAACAAACCAAAACAACCAGGTCATTTTTATATGAGAAAGAGAGAGACAGAGACAGAGACAGACAGAGACAGAAACAGAGAGAGACAGAGAGACAGAGACAGACAGAGACAGATAGAGACAGACAGACAGAGACAGAGGCGGAGAGAGAGAGATGGGGAGACAGAGAGAGAGTTTCCCTGGGCTGTCAGTGAGACAATAGGCAACCTTCATTGTCAATAACTCAACATGATTTCTAAGGGCTTGCTTTTGCCAGGGTAAAACCTAACTCCTAAGGTCCAGAAGAAGATTTTTAATGAGGTACAGAGTTCAGGTGAAAGTGGTAGTTGGCATCTAAAGATGGGCTTCAGTTGATCCAGAAATTTTATGCAAATATTTGTGCTTGATTTTGAGTGCTGGTTTTATGGTTTTCATCATATTCTCAAATTAGCCTAGCTAAATTAAAAAAAAAAAACCAAGAATAAAAAGATTAAACAACTGTTGTTATAAAACTATGACAACTTAAAAACAATGTTTTCTGGGCTATAATTTGCATATCATCAAGTTCTTCCATTTTCAGTCTGATTTTGAATAAATTTATAGAGTCGTGTAACCATCACCACAAGCTAATTTTAGAGCATTTCCAAGGCTTCAAAAGGTCCTGTGCTTGTCTACACAAGTAAAATTCCCTTTTTGTAACAAAAGTTCTAGGGTTGAAAGAAGTCTCTGTGCATATCTGTAGAGCTGAATCACTGTTGTTCTGTTCTCAAGAATTCTACTGAAAATTATTGTTCATCTGAAATTCAAATAAAACTGGTTATTCTGAACTTTTATTTGTGAGATCTGGCAACCCTAAAACAGGAACAAAGCAGAATAAAGCAAGTTCACTAATGTTCATATCTAGAAATAAATGTATTTTTTAAATTTATTTATTTTTTAATTAGTGAATCACCGTGAGGGTACAATTACAGATTTATACATTTTTGTGCTCATGTTTCCCTCATACAAAGTTCGAGAACCCATCCCTTCACCAGTGCCCATTCTCCACCGTAAATAAACTCAGCATCCCTCCCACCCTCCTCAATCCCATTCCTCCCCCCCCCCCCACTGTGGCAGGGTATTCCCTTTTGTTCTCTCTCTAATTAGGTGTTGTGGTTTGCAATAAAGGTGTTGAGTGGCCATTGTGTTCAGTCTCTAGTCTACATTCAGCACACATCACCCTTCCCCCACATGGCCTCCAACCACATTTTACTTGGTGTTCCCTTCTCTATCTGAGTTGCCCTCTCCCCAGAATGTGAGGCCAGCTTCTAAATCATGGAGTCAACCTCCTGGTACTGAAATAAATGTATTTTTACTAGCCTACTGTTATATCAATTTTGAACCACCCAGGTACACAGATAGAGCTTAGTTCCAGTCAGAATACAGGCTGAGGCCTAAAGCTACAGAAATAGCCTTAAAGTTCAGGACCTAATTGTTGTTTTATGAGCAAGGCAGGGACCTTGGGCACTCATAGGATTTTATGCTACATTTGCCTTGAAAGGTTAAGAAAGTGGAAGTAACTACTGAACTCACAATCAGAACTAGAAATGTGACTTTCAGGGGTATAAATGATAAGAAAATAATTTTAACCTTTTGGGAGATTACAAATCACTGTGAAAGAATTTGATAAAACTTAGAGACCTTTCCATAGAAAAAGGACTATGTGCCCATTCACAGAATTTTACATAGAAATTTTGGGGGCAATTTCATAGGTTCTATGACAATGTTCATAGAACTTTCAGCTACAGGATGGCAGAAGAGACCAGCAAGTTGGCAAAAGTCTTCCTGAAGCTTTATTCTTTGGTTTCACTCTCTCCCATTTGTGTGGAATGGAAGACGAATTTAGGGAAAAGAAACAGAGCAAGGTTAGAAGTCATGAACAGGCTATTCTCAGCCATCAGTGGTAAGAAGTAGAAATTCACTGGGTTTTTTTTTTGTTTTTTTTTTTGCAATGCTTTGATATGAACCCAGGAGACTCAAATAAATACTCTGGGGCTGGAGCAATAGTATAGTGGGTAAGGTGCTTGCCTTGCACATGGCTGAACCTGGGTTTGACCCCTGGGTTTTATCACAAGGTCCTGTGAGCACCGCCAGGAGTGATTCCTGACTGCAGAGCCAGAAGTAACCCCTGAACATCATCAGGTGTGGCCCCCAAACAAAAAACAAAAACAAACAAAAAAGGAAGTACTCTGCCTCTTTAGCCCTGTGGTAAGAAGTGGAAAAATTTGCTTGAGATTCACTGTTGTAAAGTGAACTGATGGGCTCCACTCTGCTTTTACAGGTGTCATGGATTTCCTGAGAGGAATCAGAGAAGGGCCTTTAGAGCCTGGAGCAGAGCACAGGACTCCATACTTCCAAAAGCAAAAGTTTAAAAAAAGCTTCGAACTTTTAGGGTAACCTCTCATCAGGGTTATAAAACTTCTGATCATTTGATTCTAGAATCTACAACATAAAGATCAGAAGCAAAGGTAGAAAGAACCTCACCCTTGTTTGGCTTTGAGAACAAGACAAATATGAACTTAGCTGAAATGGGGAAGAAAGACATCTTGGCTCTCACCACCCCACTTCTGCAATTTTTGTTTCTTTTGCACAGCTCTTTTTCTTCCATAAGGAAAACCTGAAAACTGCCCGGTCTGATTTTAGTACAATAAAAATACATCCCTTACTTGAACATTTCAACTTTCTTTGGAGAACAAAGCTATCCAATGATATTACATCACCAGAGTCTATCGTACCAACTGTCACAGTAAGCCTCAAAAGATGAAGCCATATGTACCCATGTGCTTTAAAGAGAGTAATTTTTGTGTGCGTGCACCTGAGATCAGCTGTAGCATATTTTCTAATATTACCGTCCCATTTCCACAAGAGAAAACTGAGGGAAATTTATGTCATTTCCACAAATTCAGCCAGCAATGACAAAAAAAAAAAAAAGATTTCAAAATTCTAACCCTTACACTCAGAGTCACTGTATTATGCAGAAGAATTCCATAATTTGTAATTACATACAGGTTTCACTTAGTTTTTTTCTCAAAAAAATAATCTACCAATGTACAGATGCTTACTATCATGCCCAGTGATAAGAAGCATAAAACCGTGATGAATGTTTATTCCTTCTTCTCGACATCTAGCGTGTGGATATTTATCATTGCAAAGGAAAATGAGTGTTTTGCTTGGTTTTATATCTTTCCCATCCTTGGTCCTTGAAACAACCTGAAAAACGCAGACATGCTGCCCTTTGTTCTTCCTGTTGTCATAAGATCCCAGTGGCATGCTGGGAGAGCATGCTGGGAGGCAATGTTCTGCACTCTGCGTTAAGACTTCTTTTTAAAACAGAGCTTGTGTAAATCACAGACAAAGTTGACAAATTTCACGGCTTAGTCATGGCTAACATATCGGATTTCATGGTTTGACAGAGATTAACAAGAAAATCATATTAGAGTTACAACTATTAGTAGATTCTTAGATATTCGATAAAGGGATACCAAGTTCTCACAATACCACTGCCCACTGCCCAGCACTTGTCCCTGAGATGCAGAGCTTCCAAGAATCCAGGGAGAGCAAATGGAACTTTCCAGGGGTCCTCAGAGTCACCTCAGGGCTGGGCTATCACAGGGGAGAGCCTGTACTTAATGGAATCCAGGGAAAAGCTAACAATCGAGGGCTAAAGTAAGGTTTAGCATTTATGACCCAATTCATAAAAGTGTAGGTAGAAAAAAAACATACGCTGTTTGTACATAACACAGGCATTTTGCTCTAACACCCATGCACTAAAGACAGGAATGAATGATCACAGTTGTTGAAACTAAGCTATTTTTGGTAAAAATTAAGTTTTCACATCTTTATGAGGAGGCAATTCAGCAGAGGTCTTGTTAAAAGTAGTGGCAGGAGAGCGAACTTCAAAAAGCCTGCTGACTGTGGAGCCATTTGGCCTGAGGGCTCTGCATATCCTTTCTGGGCTAAGAAGCCGACTAGCTTGTCAACTTTGCATAAAAGACAGCCAATTTGTCAGCCATTTGCTTTCATTCTCTTTCTGAGTGTTCTTCATGATAAACTCTTCTGCCTTCTGGTCTTCAATATCATGTATCTGACTGGAAGATGAAAATTCACTGTGTCTTGGGCCGATTTTCCTTCCCTGGCAATCCTCCTGGGTCTTATAGGATGTCCTTAATCAGAACCACATTACTCCGCTCAAGAAAGTCCTTGCACAGACGCTGGCAAGACACTAGGACAAATTAATTTCAGAACCTGGAAGGTCAGCTTGGGAATAAGAGCTGTGGTTATCTATTGTGTTTTCTTTAGTAGAGAGAATGAAGGCACTGTGCTACCCTCCTAGGAAACTGAGACTTGTACTCACACCTATGGGGTGGGGGAAGACAAAAAGAAACTGAGATTTGAAGCAGCAGCAGCCACTTATGAGAGTAGTTCTTTAACTTGACTGAGCACAATAGTTGTGGAAACAGAAACACCTCATATTCCAGGTGTTCTGGACATGAGCAAGGACTTTCTCATTTCATCCAGGTAAGTTTTTTTATAGTTCAGAGGCACCCTAAATTGGTAAAATAAAAATACCCGAGGGATTAACAAGGTTGGTCAAAAATATTGACAACTAAGTATGTGTATGTGCATGTGTGTGCATGTGCGTGTGTGTGTGTGTGTGCACGCGAGCGTGTGTGTATGTTAGGCACCCCCTCCAAAAACAAAGCCTCTAATAATAGTAACAACAACTATCACCATTGATGATACTCTTATGTGACAGATACCATGTGTTATTTCATGATAGCATGGCAGACACTGTCTTTGTTCTTTTTCTGTAATACAAACAACAAATAAACAAACCTAAACAGATTCACAAAGTCAGTCGTGCAGCTTCTATTGAGTTAATCTGGGGAAGTAAGGTGCCTGACTCCTGAGCCCATATTTTTAAACAATGTGTCACATTAAGCCCTCGAAATTCTCATGAGTTCCACTGAAACGATACCCATGTTGAAAAAAAGACACCATTTTTATGGGAGGAAGTGATGAGGGACAAGAGAATTTCACCTACACGTGAAAATGAGTTTCTTTGGCAAGTAGAGTTTCTTTAAGCAAATAGGAAGAATGGTTAGGGAAAAAACATACAGAACTGGGAGGAAGATTGCAGAACTCAATACCTAATACTCTCAAGATTTTGTTGTGGACTGGTCTGCCTAGGCACCTATAGATCAGAAGGATGGCAATTTTGGGGAGGATGGATGTGTTCATGGAAATCTTTCTGCCTTCCAATTTCACAGGGATAGCTTTCACTAGGAATGGGCTAATCTTAGAGGTCTGGGGCAAGAAACATTCCCAGTACACCTCTACCTTAACTAACACCACGTGGCAATTCACAATTACAAAAGGAATGAACTTTTTCATCAAACACCCTCCATAAAACCATTTCCCAGGAAATATAACACAGCATGGAGCTAGCCGACTGCAATTTTCCATCAACAATGAACATCGATCGTGGGGGCACAGGTACTATATTTAAATAGATTTTCTTCCTGCTCTTTGGCTGTCTCAAGGAGCCTGAAAGTTGGACCAAGGTCTCACTCCCCTCGGGCCAGCAGGATCGGAATGTTTAATACAGCTTTGTCTCTTCAACACCCATGTGTAAACCACCAATAAACAAGCCAGCAAAGACCTACAGGCCTAATTGCCTTTTAACTCCGCCAAGATGATAAACTCCCAGAGCAAGGAAGGAAAGACTCCCAGGGATTTAACAAGTTTATCTGCTAGCCACTTGAACATTTTCTGTCTGCCTACACTTGAGTGAATTCACCAATAAAAGGATAAAAGGGCCTCAACTTCAGAGTCCTCAATGGCCAAAGAGCTCCAGATACAAAGCAGTGCATGGGCAGCAGAAATCAACCTGGTAACCTGGAATTCTGTTTCATGTAATTCTAAGATGTGCAACAAGAAAAGTGGGGTCCTCCCAAAGCTAGCACTGCCTATTTTCCTTTTATTGACCAAGATTTACAAATCTTCACCTATAATATAGAAAACTGTTCTCATAAGGAAAAAAGCAACTGATCACTTACCCAAAGGCTCGAAAACTGAAGTGGGGGCAGGGGGCGGTGATCCTGAGAGAAGTCTTCTGGGTCCTGTACTGTGTGTATGTAGTATTGTTGTTGTTGGTGGTGGTGGTAGTGTGTGTGTGGGGGGGGGGGCAGGGAGGGAAATAGAGTGCTCATCATGTCCAAGCATATTCTTCAGGGAACTTTCTCTTTCTGAATTTACTCTCAAATTTAACATTTGGGGTTTTTTTGTTGTTGATTTTCACCCTATAACCAGAAGAAAACACTTGAGAACTCTGTGCGGATGGAAGTTCAATAGGAAAAGCACAATAAAACAAAATCAGTGAGTGCACAGAAGTGGTGGTGTTCCAGACAGAAAGAGAGAATGTTTGGGGGAGATCACTTTATAAATTTCCTTTTCAAAACTTATTTTAAACAAATTATTGTACAAGAGAAAGAATGATGAAGTTCAATGAGTTATAACATTCTAACAAAACATATTTAAAAAGAACAACATTTCATCATGAAGGACGGATCAATCAATACAAAACTGTTGTTTTGTGGGGGAGAGTTGTTGATTTTGTGCCACATCAGGCTATGTTCATGGCCTATTTCTGGCACTGCACTCAGGAATCACTTTTGCTGGTGCTCAAGGGACCATAAGGGATGCTAGTGATTGAATCTGGGTTGACAGTGTGCAAGGCAAGTACCCTACCCACTGTACTATCTCTTTGGTCCCAAACAATGCAAAGTTCTATAAACATGATATTGTTGATTAATATTTGTTAGTGAGGAAAGGTATCCAACATATAATATTATGTTGGACACCTTAGAAGGCTCAAAGAGCAGATTATAAGACATTAATAATATGATTCCATTGTTCTATAAAAAGCATTTTTTTGTTTTTGTTTTTTTGTTTGTTTGTTTTTGTTTTGTTTACTCCTGGCTCTGTACTCAGGAATTACTCCTGGCGGTGCTCAGGGGACCATATGGGATGCTGGAAATCGAACCTGGGTCGGCCACGTGCAAGGCAAACACCCTACCCACTGTGTTATCACAGCAGCCCCCTAAAAACCATTTTTAATTAGAAAAAATAGTAGTGAAAAGACATCGTTCACCAAACTGTTAGTATAATTAACTGGTGTTTTATGAAAGAACTTTTATAAAGAACTTTGTATTACTTGAAAAAATATTTTTAACAGAAATGTATTGCCTTTAATATTAGTTACAGTATTATAGCATCAAGCTAAAGCTCTCCACCAATACCTTTGCTGTCTTGGTCAACAGGAAGTGGATGATATCTAAAATAACTGTCTGGAAAAATCCAGCTCTGCTTTCTCCAGGAGATAAGAAGAAGGCACCTCAGATGATGTGTTCTTGCTTTATTATGACATATTATTAATGCTCAAGAGCCTTCTCCAAATAGAGAAGAATGAATGCTGAAGCCCCATTGGACTCCCAATTCCTGCATGCATATTTTCCCAGCTGGATCCAGCTTCCCTCTTCCTTTCAATTAGGCTACAAATTCTGAGATTCCTTCTATTAAGCTGGCTTGTTCCACATAATAAAACAAGAACAGGTCTAGAGTAGGGTACTTGCCAAACTGAAAATCTGAGGCACTATTTTTCTATTAAAATCTCATCTACTATTTTCCTATTGAAACCTGGAAACCACACAAATTCTTAAAAAAATCCAAATAAATTTCTTTAGAAAAGAATTCTGTTAACACTTGAAGACCACCCCTCCCCCTGCCCCCAGCATTGCACGAAGCAAATACTAGGTTGCATTATGCTGAAAGGTAAAAGCAGGGTTTAAATCAAAAGTGATGTGTCTTTCACATCAGGCTTTGTGGATATCAGAGATGATACATTTATACAGTGATGTGTACATCTCTGCCATGTCCTTGCTTCATGATTTCATAATCAGCTCCAGATTTTCTCTTTTCTCCATAAGGCTCAGACTTTTGGATCTGAGAAAAGCAAAGTTTAAGGGCATGGACATAAAGTGGACAGCATGATAAGAAAGAAAGCAGAAATTGAAGTTTTGGTATAGACCTTCTGAGAAGGTACCAAACGAGTAGAGTTCACACACTGGGACCATATGTATTCCTAGAAACTCTTAGAACAGGCATGCACTTGTAAAAATGTCATAAATAAATTTGATCTGTTGGTTGAAACATCCCCCTACCAATGAAAGCTGTGAGAAGTTAAAGAAAGGGATCCTGTATCTTATTGTGCGTGTGCATCAATGGGAGGCACATCAACCAAAGCATTCTAATGCTACTCTCAAAATTCCAAACTGTCTCTAGATTACAAAACAGAGTAAACTGAGAGATCAGCTTAATCTCGGATAAACTTCAACTCTAGAGTTCAAAGGCAACTGGCCTCTCTATGGATTTCAATAGGAGTTTCTTTGAAGGATTGTTCACAAATTCATTAAAGAAATTTCACTGACTTCACAGACTTCGGCATTAAATAGATAACCTGAGCTTTTCATTGCCCTGCAAAATGACTGTTCACCTTTGAAGCTCAGGAAATTGGGATTAAGTAGGCTGTTTGCCTTTTACCTCAAAGATGACTGACTCCATTCCATTGATTATTGAGTCCTCGGGCAATCACCTGGCTGATCAATGATCTAAATTTATTTTCACAATATGGCTCTTCTAAAATGCATATCCTTTCATGGAATATTGTGAATATTTGTTTGTTTGCTAAGCTTTTGGGCCATACCCAGTGATGCTGAGGGGTTACTCCTGGTTCTGCACTCAGGAATTACTCTGGGTAGTGCTCCAAGGATCATAAGGATGCCAGGGATTGAACCTGGGTCAGCTGCCTGCAAGGCAATTACCCTACCTGCTGTACCATCACTTTGGCACTGAATATTTATACTTTTTGATATCATATTACTACTTGATATTAACATTGACCCTCAACAACAATCAAAAAGGAAAAGAAAAGGGAAAAAACCTTCCTACTGCAAGTAATATCAGGTTAAAAAGAAATAAGTATTGGGGCTACAGAGATAGCACAGCAGGTAGGGTCCGTGTTCCGTCCCTGGCATCCCATATGGTCCCCTGAGTACCACCAGGAGTGATTCCTGAAAGCAGAGTCAGGAAAAAGTTCTGAACATAGCCTGATGTGGCCCCAAGAATAAACAAAAAAAAAGTGTAACAATTTTCAACATGAAAGTCCTGTGGAGGTTTCAGATGTATAAAATTGATTTTTAGTTCTGCCGTGAATTTCCCCTGTCCAGTGCTATGGAAACTGAGGAATCTCATCAGATTTGGAGCAGGCTCTGGGTGCTTTTCACGGTGACTCTGCACATTCCAAGCAGGGCTCTGCATAAACACACACACCAGCCTTCAGCTCTCACCCTCTAACCCCACAGTTCGCTTCCTGTGCACCCCATAATCGAAAACATCTCCTCTTCACAGGTATATGGTCTTGGATTTGTCACGGTGAACGCGAGACTTTACAAGGCCAATAAAATGACAGCTGCATGGAGGGGACGGCGGGAATGGGGTGGCTTTTACTGGCTAAAACAACACTGCCTTTAACTCCCAGGGATCAGGAACTTGAAAGCACTCCGATTCACTTAGCTCTGTGTTTGTCATAAAGTTAAGGCTAATCAGATTTTCCCCAACTTGCAGCTCTATCTTAAATCCCCAAGCTTCTCCTATGCAAACTTAACTGATGGAAGATGTGATTATGCCTTCTCAGGTCATAAATTCTAGATATTTATAACATAACTGTTGTCATTTAGGTCAATTAAGATGCTTTTACTGGCTTGGAACAACTACCTATGGGGCTTGTCCAATACCCTGACAGTAAGTGGTTTATGACCCTTGGGTGATTTTATCTGATGGAGATATGAAAGATGGTTGCATTCACAACTGGCTGGGGATGAGCCCTGATGCATTTTCCCCACAATAGGATCAACTCCACCCATTCACACCCTGTACCTGGAAGCACAGATGCACTCTTATCCCCAAAAGCCACGTCTGGTTCCAAAAGTTCCCTAAGAATTGGTTTCTTTGATCACCTTTTCTCCTCCAAAACCCCACCGGGGACGACAGATAACACCTTCTGAGACACTGTGATAAAACTCCTAAGTGGGGGGCTGTCCAAACACCCAGCTGAGAAATGCCAGGCTTTTCCACACACATAACATGTCCCTGGAGACCAGTGGGTTGCACTTTTCCCAGGGTGCAAACTGCTGCCTTGTGAAAGGCAGAAAAGGGGGAGGGGCAGCAATAAAAGAATAAAATATATTTGGGAATTTTCTAGCACAGGCTATGATTCTCTTCTTTTATAGAAGACTATTTATCTGTCACTATCTCCCTCCTGCTCTTCCTTCTTTCAATAAGGCTCCTGGGCACTGACGATAGCCCAGGCCCAGTGCTACGTGATTTCACATCAAGGAACTTCGATACTGGCTAGAGACACAGGTATACTAATAATAATTTAAAAATTTTCAAACAGGCAAAAAGAGGTAATGCACAGCAAGTTCTGGAGCACTGAGAAGTGGCGCTTTTCTTTTTGGAGGGATAAAAGAATTTCTCATCTGATGCTTAGAAAAAAAGCAAAAAGACAGGTAAGTCATTTGGAGGCAAAAATCTTGCTAGGATGGAGGGCAAGAGCGACAGTGTGAACAGCATGAAGGATGTATGGGGAAGGCCATGCAGGTTTCTGTTCTGAAGCCTCACATACTTGCTGTGTATGTTGAGAATGGATACAGCATAAGATCCTGTGAGGTGTCACATCCATATTTTGCAAACTGTGCACTGTCTCATTCAAAAGAGACCTATCACGTTGCCTCCTTTACACAAAGCCAATGGATGTAGATGACTAAGAGCTATTATTTTTCTTTTCTTACAGGGGATGGGTTTGGGTCACACCTGGCAGTGCTCAGGTCTTACTCCTGATAAGCCTGGGGGACCATATGGGGTGTTGGGGGTTGAACCTGGGTGAGTTGCATGCAAGGCAAGTGGCATACACTCTGTTACCACTGTGGCCCCAGAACTATTCTTTTTCTCACACAAATCTACTACAATGCTCCAGCAATAGCTGGAATTGTAAAATCTCTGCAGTACAACATCACAAACAATTGCTAGAAATCCTTGGTGGGGGACACTGTGTTTCTGATTCCAGCCCTAATGCTCGTAGAAACTGAGTAAAACTTCCCCAAATCCACGTGAGAGCCATATATTAAGTATTGACTTCACAGAAAGTGCTATCTTGGAGCTGAGTCAGAAATGGCTACTGAGGAGTGTAGTACAAATTCAAGATACACAGCAGTATATCTGGATCTTCAAGGTTATAGGTCACGTATTAGTTTGACTTTTTAAATTGCCTCTGATCATGATAGTTGGGTTGGACTTGACAAACATCAATGAAGAGGAAGAAGAATATTAGTGTGGAAAACAGACTACAGCAATATCAGTGCATGGTATGGAGCTTCCAGCATTTTACCCAAGTTAGCTGCATAAATGTATTGAAGAGATCCCAGTTCAGAAAGTGGACAGCATGGTCACAAGTTTCTCAAAAAAATCAACCATGATTGTTTTTATAACCTTTTATAATCTTATGAAATCTTATGAAAGCTTATGCTGCTATTACAAAAATTAACTACTCAGTATTATTTGTTTACATTCTACCTTGCTCCAAAAAAAGTATTAAAGCACCTAATACAAGCACTGTCTGTAGCACTGTCATCACTTTGTTCATTGATTTGCTCGAGCAGGCACCAGTAACGTCTCCATTGTGACACTTGTCGTTGCTGTTTTTGGCATATCGAATATGCCACAGGGAGCTAGCCAGGCTCTGCCGTGCGGGCGGGATACTCTCGGTAGCTTTCCGGTCTCTTTGAAAGGGACGGAAGCAAGGCAAACGTTTTACCCACTAGAAGAATTTAATATCACTAGATAATGGAGAAACTAGGGACTTGAGTTACAGCCACCATCCAAAAAGGGCTAGGACATTGCTGATGAAATTTATTAGCATTTCTAAAGAGAGTTCTTTGATTTAACGTACAATTCTCTGACTCCAGTCTATTCAGGGGAGGAGTGGAGGACCCATTTCTAAGAGGAGGGATCACTAAGTCAATGATGGTTGGAGGGATTTTTCGGGATGGGAGATGTGTGCTAAAAGTAGATGAAGGACCAAACATGATAGCTTCTCAGTATCTATATTGCAAACCATAATGGCCAAAAGCAGAGAGAGAGAGTATGGGGGAAATTTTCTGCCATGGAGACAGCGGGGGAGGATTGAGATGCGGGGAGAGGTACTGGGGACACTGGTGGTGGAAAATGTGCGCTGATGAAGGGATGAGTGTTCCATCATTGTATGACTGAAACTCAAACATGAAAGCTTTGTAAGCGTTGCTCACAGTGATGAGAGAGAGAGAGAGAGAGAGAGAGAGAGAACCCATTTCTAGAAGAAGACTAAAGACTATGACCTTTATCAATTGCAAAAATTTCTCTTCTGGGTTCTTTATGTCCAGATGTGCATTTCCATGCATGTGAGCCCTCAGACAGTGTAAGCAGGTGGCACAGTGCAACAGTATAGGGAAGGCACTGACTCCCCTGCCTGATTTATATCATCAATATGACCACTTGGGCAAGTCACCGAACCTTTCCATGCCACAGAATCCTCATCTGAAAAATGTAGATAATAGTAGTTCTCACTTCAGAGGATTATTGTAAAGATTATGAGAACTGATACATATAAACAGTGTTTGGCACATATTAAGACTCTACAAATGTTAGCTATAATTATTTTCCCATCCTCTGTTAAGCACACAGAAGCAAAGCTTTTGTTGTGAGGAACTTGGAGAGAAGCTAAAAATCTTTTCTCATAGGAGAAATCATGGTGACCAAGAGGAGAAAAGTTGGGGAAAACTTGAGTTAGGGACCTCAGAAAGTCTAGAGAAAGGGAGATAACAACATTCACAGTGTTAGAGCTGACCCTGGCAGGAGCACAGCCAATAGATGGGATGTAGACAGGTAACTTTGTTTGCCATTCCAGACAATGGCAAATTACACTCAAGTAGTCATTAAAATAAGAAAAATACATTTTGGGCTGGAGCAACAGCACAATGGTAGGGCGTTTGCCTTTCATGCGGCTGATGGGTGTTCGATTCCTCCTCCCTTCTCAGAGAGTCCGGAAAGCTACCTAGAGTATCAAGCCCATGTGGCAGAGCCTGGCAAGCTACCCATGGCATATTGGATATGCCAAAAAACACAACAAAACAAACCAGTAACAATAAGTCTCACAATAGGAGACGTTACTGGTGCCCGATCGAACAAATCGATGAGCAACGGGATGACAGTGACAGTGACATTTTAAAAATTTTTTAGTAGAGAAAAAATACTTCATTTTGGAGTGGTGGAAAATCCAGAGAAATTGTCTGGGAGGGGGTGTGTGGAAGGAATATGAGGACTGGGCAGAGGAAGTTGTAACTGAAAGCAGGAGGAAGTGGCAATCTGTCATCAGGAGAGGGACACGGAGAGTGGTGTTTCCGAAAGGGGAACCCACCCCAGGCAGGCAGGTCAGCTGGGAAAGTTCTGAGTCAGGAAACCACCAAAAGGCCACCAGAGGGTGAGGTGTTGTGGCCCACCGTGGCCGAGTGCTGAGAGGCCCAGTAGAAAATATCGAATGGGAAAGGTGCTGCCTGGGAAAACCTGCAAGATTCTGGCCAAGGTCTGGACACCAGACCTGGGGATGCACAGTGTATGCTGAGGGCCTGACACATGTATGCTTAGCATGTATGCTTTCTCCATGGCAAGATGGGAGCAAGAACATCTTCATATAGGTCAACAGAACTTTATCCATATGCCTGGATCATGTCAAGTTTGTCCAACAATCTCAGTCCCTCCTTTGATGCTGGTATGATGAAGAAGAAAGGCAAAAACACCACAATTTAAGAAAACAGAGTTCATCACCCAATTCCCTACTTACGCCACTAATGCAGGCCTGGCCACGCTCCTGTTGCCTCTTCCGGAGGCTACATTACTGTTTGATATCAGCCACAGACTATTTCCCAGGCCAGCTGAGCACCAATTAGAATTAAGACTAATTTATTATATCCTTTTTGTTGCCTATTTTACCTGCCATTTAGAAAAGGAATCCAAGCCTTATAAGACCAAAGAAAAATGGTAATAACTTTGCTTCATTTGAAAGAAACAGCTTTTTTTTTTAAGGTAAGTACTTTGCACTTTATTTCATAAGAAGAAGGAGGGAAAAAAAGATGACACATTGTACTAGTGATTACCTGCCCATTTTAAGCCCTGTCAGCAACACAAAGACCTAAACCAAAGCTAAATCCCAGGTGCATTAGCCCTTTAAGCCCCTGTGTTAACTCAAGGGGACTGAAAGACATGTCTGCATTTCTACAGGAGGTCCTGGTGGGGTTCAGAAAACTTTTAAAGAGTCCCTATTTTGCTAGGTAGGTGTGTTCTGAATAATCTAAAGTGAGTGTGCCTTTGTTTTAGCTCCCAGAAACTGTTTCTCATCTACATGAGTTTCCTAAAATCCATTTTGCATAATGCAAATTGCAGAAAGAGAAGGATGTTTGACTTAATAAATCTGGAATGTAAAGTCAAGGAAGTGGGTAGCACAGGGAAATTCATCACCACACTTCTGAACCCTTCCTCTGAACTTCTGGGCCTTGGCCTCCCTACTTCGTTGTGAGGCATTTGGCGATAAACTAAAAAAAAAAACACACACAAAATCAAAAAGATAAAGCAAAGTGGCCCTCTGCTGATCAGTGCTGATTATCAGCCCTATTGATCACTGAGAGATTTTAAGAATCTATTGGAAACCAGAAGTGGAGAAATGACAGGGTAAATTCCTTCCGTTGGGAAGCAGTGGCTTTCTGTCTTCACCAGAACAGAATCTGTCCTTTGGACCAGCAGTTGAAAACCACCGGGGCAATGCCTGTTTGCTGACGAATGGATCCTTCAGTTACCCTACTCTGTGCAATGCCTGGACAATGGTACTTTCCCCTCATCCTTTGAACATGCAATCAATATTACGCCATAAATGAATTTTTGCTAGCTGGCCCTACTTCCCTATTAAATATAGCCCAAGCAGGTGATTACTTTGATTATAGAAGGAAATAAATGCCTTTTTTTTAGGGCCCAGAGAGGCCTTTCTCCTCCATGAAATGCCACACACCTTTATAACTTGTACATTTATGTACAAGAGCATCAGCTCTAGAATCTCTCAGATCAGGAGCTCTGTCAAGACTCTAAGAGCCATTTGATACTGATGAGTAATAGCATTTATGAGTCTCAGCTCTGAGACTTTAAAAGGGTGTACAAGACTTTTCAATAGAGAGAATTTGTCTCCCAATAATCATTTTCTTGTCAATTATTGGAGTCATTCTATAGGTATTAGCTATTGCTACTAAAGTGAAATCAAGAAAATTACAACCTTTACCCCTGGTCAATGCATGCAAATTATTCCCAGTGGAGAAGCAATCTCCAAACAAGACAGGGGAGACAAAAAAAGTTTTACTTAAGTTTCTTACTATTTGATTACTCATTGTTTTAGAAGCTTTTTTAGGTCTATCTAAAAATCCTCCTTAGTCTAGCAAATTAGATTGGTCATATTGTCACATTAATACATGGGACCTATGGTGAGTAGGCCAGATTAGTGGAGAGACAAATGACTTAAAGTCATGGAATCAATGGGATCATGGAAATACCCAGGTCTTTGAATACCTTTTAGCTTAACTATTCATAATATAGATACCAAAAAGGAATTTTTCTTGCCCTCGGCCACAGGTCAGAAAAAGGACAGAGACAGGGCTAACATCCTTAGTCCAGGACTTTCTGATTCCTGCCACTTTAATTCAAGAGATTAGCTGTTCCTGAAGTTTGAATAGAACTTGACTTTTAAAACCTCTTGATGTGCTGGAAAGAAAGAAATAGAGAAATGTATACTAACACATAGTCTTCCATCCCTTCCTTCCTCCCTCTGTCCCTCCCTCCCTCCCTTCCTTCCTTCTTTCCTTCCTTCCCTCCCTCCTCCCTCCCTCTCTCTTCCTCTTTCCTTCCCTCCCTCCCCTTCCTCCTCCCTCCCTCCCTCTTTTTCTCTCTATCCCTTTTTCTTTCTTTCTTTCTTTCTTTCTTTCTTTCTTTCTTTCTTTCTTTCTTTCTTTCTTTCTTTCTTTCTTTCTTTCTTTCTTTCTTTCTTTCTTTCTTTCTCTCTTTCTCTCTCTCTTTCTCTTTCTCTCTTTCTATCTTTCTTTCTTTTTCTCTGAAATGCCTTTCCAACTCAAGAAATTTCTATCTTTAGCTTTCTAGATATTTGACAAAGTGATTTATAACACATTTATAATAAAACACATTTTATAATATGTAGCACATTTATAATAAAGTGTTCTCTATTGTAACTATAACTATGTCCTTATTTTTCTTTCTAATGAAGCATTTTTATTCTCTCTACTTCTGTCTTATTTACTCTTAGGCTAAGATTAAACAAATCTTAGACTGTAGAAAAGATATCCAACACAACTTTTGGCTACAATGGAAATCTTTGATATCTGTACTGAACAATATATAGACAGACATACATTGGACAGTGCTGTAACTACTAGACCTTGAAATATGGCAAGTGTGACTGAGGAACTAAAATAAATTACTAATTTGAACTAATTTATAGTTAAATAGTCATCTGTGGTCAACACATATCTACATGTATAGGCATAAAATCTTTTTAAGGATTTGGTTTTTATTTTTGTAAATCCCTTTCTGTTATTAATATTTTTATGTTTTCTACTTTTTATGTCATTGACTTAAAATGTTTACTTCTTTATTATTCTATAACATGAAGACCAGTTGTCAGTCCCAAACCAATAGGCAGAGATCTTGTGAGGGCTGAAGTTGCTCTTTCCCTGGACCCAAGTTCCAAAATTTAATAGGGAAGATTTGGGAAAAGGTGATTGAAGAGAAGATGAAAAGCTGAAGGCCTCCTAGATGAAAGTTGAGCCAGAAACCTGGCTGTTAAGAATATTTTCTCTCCTCCAAAAAATGAATTAGTTGAATCCAATGTGACACTGAAAGGAAAATTAAAATGCTTGAAGAGCAGGTTGTGGACTTGAACTACCATGTAATAGGATTCCTCCTTGGGATTCAAGTCTCTGACATATAATACTCTGTAGAGAGGGTCCTGCTAGTACTGCTGAAATTTGGACACCCTGGGCCATTTTTACATGGGGAATTTTTAATATAAATAGAGTTGGAACAAGAAGCTTACGTATCTCGAGAATTCTGACATTTGGGACCCAGGAGTAGGAGTGGAAGTAACAGGAAAACAAAGCAGATGAACTGCAGTACCGGGACAGAAAGAAATCTCCTTCTGCCTAGAGGGAGTCAGTCTCCACACTTGAAGATGAGAACCACCCCCTCCATAAAACAAGAATTCATTACGTAGACTTCCAATCCCACAAGCTTTGCTGCACTTTGAGCCAACATGCAATATATATTGTGAAGCTTTATATCAGAAGGGATGCCAGGGCTGTGGGGTGAGGGGGAGGCCACAGCCCTTAGGGGCAATCAGAAGCCACTGAATGGTGAACTCTGAACGGCTTGGGCTGTTTCTGCTTTGATGCCTAGGTTGGGAGGAAGGGTAGAGGCTTACCCCAAAGGGACTCTAAAACACCAGGAATAAAGGGAACGAACCTGAAACACGCTGAAATTTATAGTGACTTGGAGAGCACTTCAGGTAAACTTAGCTTGTGATTTCAAGTTTTCCCAGTAATTTTACGAGAAGAATTCAAATTTTCTTATTTAAAATTTCCTTGCATTTTTGCTACTTTTTGATTATACTTTTAAATGGCCAAAGAATCCTAAACACTCACATTGTGCAATTAAACCCAGAAAGCTCTGGAATCAGGTAATAGCTGCTCTCTGACAAATTATTTCCCTCAACAACCAATGACAGTGCCAGGCACTGTGCCAGGGGCTGGGTTCACAATGGTAAACCATTTAGATAAGGTACTTCTCATGGATGGATATTCGACTGAAGATAGGCAGACATGTTAACAAATAAATAATTCACATGGTGACAAGTGCTATCAAGAGTACAAAACAAGGGAATGTGATAGGGAAGGCTGGGCAGGCAGGAGAGGTACCCTGGGTGGGATGGATGGGGAGGTTACTTCCGGCAGCAACAGCTATGCTGAAACTTACATGATTAGAAGGAGCTAGTCCTGTGAAGATAGAAGGGAATGCATTCCAGGGAGAGGGAAATATAGTTTCAAAGGTGGCAATAAGCTTGGCGGGTCATGGTGGTGGGGCAGGATGGGGGGAGGGTAGATTTAAAAACTAGTATTGTAGCAATATGGAGAACCAGAGGATGGTAGGAGAGGAGGGGAAAAGGGAACTCAGGGATGAGACCAGTGTAGTTCGCAATAAGTCAAGGTAAGGGTTGTGGATTAATTGTTTATTAAGTTTTTTTAGGCCTTACTTCTAATACATATTGTCAGCAAAGGCAGTTTTTATATTTCCTTGCTGATTTTCAGTGCAGAGATGACCCTGATCGAGGCAAGCTTTCCTCAAAGAAAGGGCAGATTACATCGTTGCTTTCTGCTCCATAAATTGGGCAAGAAACCAAGTTCTTCTAAGAATTCCCCATGTGTCTCTGACCATCAAAGACACTACAGTAGGGGCCTCACCAGAGCTAGGGGCCTCCCTGGTGGGCATACAGTCAACTTGGGTAGGCTTAAACCTTTTGGCAATCATCCCTGCTTCCGCCTCTGGGTTTTACACAAGGATTTTTATTTCCCCTCTGCCACTGGGAAAAGTACATACAAGTAGGTGTACCACATGAAAATTAAATAAAGAGTAAATATCAGGGCAGCTGGGCTGTGATCTAGATAACACTGGAGAATCTAAGAGTGGGAAGTCACGTAACATAAAAATAAGAAAGAAAGAATCATGGCAGTAATAATCGGTTTGGAGGAAAAAAATAGATGGAAAGAATTTGGAAGGTAACAACTTCCAGATGGTCCTGGTGGTGAAGATAGCTATATATAGAGAAAGAGGGGCTAATTAGTTCCTGGGCCAAGGCCCCAGTTTCTGTTAAGTGAGTGATTGTCTCATGGTGGTTTAGTTCAATACTAGGGGACACACACCACATCTCGAGTAAATTAAGTATTTGGTTTTTTTCCCAAGCATTGGGAATTACCCAACCTTAATACAATTAATTAAGACTCAATGAATGTTTAATTTAGTTCTGGTTCTTGTACCAGGGACACAATGGCCTTTTTGTTTTGGCCAAATCTCCTAAATATTGGGAAAAGAGAGAGCAGCTGAAAGAGAGCAAGGGTTAGTCAATAGCTTTCCCCCAAAGGCTCAGATGCACAAATTGGTTTCCAAACAAACGTAACAGCCAATTCTGTGAAACCCAAGAGATTGCCCTAGAAAGAGGCTGTGGACCATCCAGGAGGAAAGGAAAAATAATTGCCTCACGCCTCCAACTTGGCACGGTAAGTTACAGGCTAGTTTTTCAAACACCCTCTCCAAGACTCAAGATCCGCCAACTAAATGGACCATCTTTACAGGGTATGCTCAACTAAGTGCGCATTTGATTTCTTCCTATTTTCAAGTCAGAAGCTCTCAGTAGGAAAAAGGTTTGAGAAAACCAGAAGAAAGGAAGGAGTGGTTGCAATTCTCCTTCCAGAAAAGTATAGCCAACTGAACTGCTTCTGGCCAGACACCAAATATCACCTGACCTATGGCTGGACAAGCATGTGAAACATTTTATCACTAGAGAATTTATACTTTTGACTGCTGAGAGAATTCCACAACGAACAAAAATTTAAGTGCTTCTAACGAACAAAAATTTAAGTGCTTCTGTGTGTCCACTTTGCATCATTCCCTTGTGCAGTGGCCGCAGAGATTATCTCGTCCAACTTACACAACAATATTGAATGGTCAGTTTTCTTATCATTCCCAATGGATCACATACAGAAGCTGAAGTGTTGAGATATTAAGCCCTTTGTTCAAGGTCTCACAGTTAGTAAATGGAAGAACTAGAATTTCAAAGAAGCCCGACCAGGGAGACTGCACTAGCTCTTGCTCACACCTGACAGTGTGTTGAGTTACTCTAGAATCAAATTCCTGTTGGGTGGTGTGCTAAAGGAATTGTTAAATATCTGGCTCTCTTTACGCGCACACTAGCAGAAAAAGGTGTAGTCTTGTAGCCAGAGAGAAAATGTGTGCTCTGTGCCCATTTACATGTCAATTTGAAGAGCTGGCAAATGCAAGAAACTACTGGTGGATACATAAAACCATACTTTCCACCCTGGTCAGGTTGAACCTAAGAAAAAACTGGGGAAAAAAAAGACGCGAGGGGGTAAGATGTATGCTTGGCTGTGAGATGCAAGTCATTTATTTTCTGGAATCTGATACTATTCACTCTTAACCCACTGCTTGAAGGCTGTTAGACCTTGGAAGGCAGAGTGAGAAGTGGTAAGGAAGTAAAACAGCAGTAGTAAAAAGGCCAAACTGCCATCTCTCTATTTTCTTAAGTTTTGTTTCAGTGGATGTCCCAGGTATAGAACAAAGATAGTTTGGTCCTGGGTTAATCACTTCTCCCCTTTACTCTATCCTTTTTGACGTTTTATGGATTGAGGTCATGTCAGTCCTGACCTAGACTGGTGATATGATGCATCTACAGAATCATTAGATTAGATAATCTAAAGCTGGCAGGACCTGGGATTAATTTGGGCCAATATTATTTCTATACTAATTAGCAAAGATTCTTAATATGATTATGAGGAAAAAAGTAAGATTAAAAAGAAAGTCCATTAACTAGATAAGCTTCTAAGAGGTTATAAGTTTTATGAAAGGTCACCATGTCAGTGGCAAAACCAAGACAAGAACACAGATATCCAAATACCCAGTATGGGACCTTATTATTATATCATCTGATACCTGTATTTTCTGAGTATTCCCTATCTATATCCTAGTTTCTGGAACAGTGGGTATAAATGTGTGGATCACAAAACGTCTGGCAATACCAAAAGGTTTCTGAATGTGCAACCAAAAATTAATTCAAAATCAACAGTGTAATGATTCCAATGTATTTCTAGCAATTCTCACTCACATTGCATTCTTAGGAGAGAAGGGAAGGGATAGAGAGTATAATAAATCTACCCAATCAAGAAAATCCTTATGGTCTCCTATCTGCTAGGCATTGGCAACTTGAAAGTTGAGTAACTTCCTATTTTTATAGGCCTTAAGCTAATAATCAATGTCTGATACTGTGCCTGGCCAGGAGAAACACTCAATAAATGATTGCTAAAGAGATAGATGAAAGAACCAGATAACATAATTCAGAGAAGATGGTTTTACAAGTTGGAGACACTGCAACAACAAGAAAACTACCTAATTCAGAGAAGATGTATTCTCCATAATGTGTTAAATGAAAGAATTAAAAGTGTGGGAACATACAGAAGCGAATCTAGCATTATCTGCCCATTAGGCTTAAAGAATATAGGCTCTATAGAGGAACCAGATGTTACTTTATATGAGGTCTTCTCTTAGTTCAGGACCTAAGATCTTAGGGCTTAGAAACCAGAAAAATCTGCGTTGGAATCCTTCCAAACCATGTACTAAGCAAATGTCCTTGGTGAGTCGATCCTTTGTACCCTGTGATTCTTACTTTGTAGGGGGATAAAAACAATAGAACTACCTTCCTTAGACTTTTGGAAAGCTAGTATTTTATTTTAGTAAAATTAAATTGTAAAAATGTAAACAATTTCAATTTGGAATTCCTCTCTGCCTTAACTAAAAGCTTCTCTATTTATCCATCCATCAGCTATACTCCAGAAATATTGAGAAACACACTCAATCTGCAGAGTAACCATGAGTCAGCTGTTATTATCTCCCATTTAGTAGACACGTGAAAGAAGGAACAAAGAACTTAAGTGCTTGACAAATACACAATGCTACAAATGGTTGCACTGAGATTCCCAAGTAGGTGACCTGTCCCCCAGAGTCCATATGGGCACTTGGTCACAAGAATGCTGCTTTCCAAATATACCTAGAAAACACAAATGTTCTTTACATCAGCTTTTCTGCAAGTTTCAAAACTTGTGGATGGCACATTTCATGAAATTAGTATCTTCTATTAAGGACAAAAGCCAACAGCAGTAAAAAAACAAGACATCAGGAAAATGATCATGTCAGACTGATAAGGCATAGCTCTGAATCAAGTTGGCAAAGGAGCAGTGTGCTTCACTGAATCCAACAGCACCAGGACACCAGAGCCTACATACTAACCATAAGTAGCTCCTGTGGTACCACTGGGCTAGGACAATGCACTTTCTAAATACACAGCACATCTGGATTGGTCTTGAGCCATAATCTGATGCCACGGGAAGCATGAAATGTATAAAAGACTCCAGGGACATTTTTCACCTTGGAGGACTCAACCATGCCTCATGCCATCCTCTGAACTCTTTCCTGTGCACTCATTTTCCACCAAAGTCATATTTATAAAAAATAATGAAGACAGTGGTTTTTAGTATCTTAAGTTTGAAATTTCACACATCATCTCACTTAACCTTGAAATAATACACCGAGTGCGGTGTTGCTGACCACTTTTTGAAGTATTGCCTTTATTTCTCTATCCATCTCTATAGCCCAAGGACATACCAACATCCAGAACAAGGGCTACAAGAGGAATAAATCCAGTCTGCTCCAGCACTTCTGGAGGCTAATGGAGGAAAATCTGTAAACAGTGGCAATCTAACAGGAGATGAGGAGAGGGAAGGAGAAGCATGGTGTGAGAAGAGTGTACAGTGAGGGAATCTGCCCTGGCATGGGTCAGAGAGTCTTTCCCTGAGAAAGCAGTGGGTAGGCAAGGGTCAGAATTTAATGGGCCTTGTGGGTGGGAGTGGGGTGAAGAGTAGCACCATGTGAATTGATCTAGGCAATGGGAAGAGCACATGCGCAGGGTCAGCAGTAAAAAGGATAAAAAAAATCTTGATGGCACAGATTTTCCCTGCTTGCCTAGCCAACTGGTCTGAGAGAGCAGCATGCATCCAACTTCTTCTTCCTACTGTCATCTTACCTGCTTTGTTTTGAAGGGATGTCCCAGGCATTGTTTGCAGGAACCAATGGCTACCTGGGCCAGGCAATGTGGTGCTGGGGGCTACCAGTAAGTATTCAGGGGCCACTAAAGTCACTTGTAGTGGTGCTTAGGGGTCTCCAGCACTGTGCCTGGAGACATTGAAGTTCTCAAGAGTTACACTCGGTGATGCTAAAGGGGGCCATGCGGTCCCAGGGATGGATTTCAGAGCCTTAGGCATGCCAGGCATGTAGTCCAGCCCTTTGAGTCATCCCTACAGTTCCTCTGCTCCATGCCTCTCTCATGATGGCATATTTAAGAAAAAGTACATGATAACCAACAAATCAGGAATGCATTAATCTTTTATAATAGCTTTGTATTCTAACAACCATAACAAGTCTACAAACAACAGAACAATACTACATTAAAAAAATCAATCCAGTATCAGGCTTTTATCTGTCTTGACTAGGCTGTGAGTTCCTTGGGAGCTTTTCCTTCCTTATCACAGTGCATGGCAGGTGATAAGTATTATTTTACCATGTGTTGGTGCAATAGAAACAGCAAAGCATGAATTAGTGGTCCTTCATTTACCTAACAAATGTTTGTTTAATGTCTACTATGTTCCAGGCCTTGACCCCTGGACTGAAGCATGAAGTAATGGGTGAAGTGTGTGCAGTTATAAAACTTATGCTATATTCTAAAAAGAATTAACACATTTCTCTTTGAACCTTTTAGGCAAAAGCAATATCTTAAGACATTTTGTCCTTGGTTCTTTTTAATCCATACATAGATAACTCATACTGCATGCTCTGCATGCACCTCCCATATGGTCTGCTTGCTACAGACTTCAAGCCCAGAGAACCTGTTATTCCAAAAGAGGCCCTTAAGATGTGGTGAGTTTTTCAGCACTTATTAAATGCAGTTGCAAACGCTTCACTAGGCTGGTTATGCACAAAGTGTCTGGTTCCATTTTTACAGGGGATTTTAAAGGGTGGTTAAAAAATCCAGGCCGTGGAATACTCCAGACATGCATGAAGATGGCCTTGAAGACACTTTTCATGCCATAAGAGACAAAAGTTGAACTAATTTATTTTCTTGGAATATTACATACTATGTATCCATGTATTCTCATGGGATATTTGATCCACAGACTGCCTTAAAGCTACTTGGGACATATGTATCCATACATTCATGCTCCTGATATTTATTGGGACCAGCTTGCTCCATGTCTGCTATGTGGCCTGATTCTACCTATTAAATATTGTCAGTCCCAACTGTAACATAATCCTGCTGAGATTCACAAGCAAGATGTAATCTTGACAAGCCATTTGGAATCTCTTCTCAAAAAATGTAAAAGCCAGCATTCTTTCAGAGGAATGAATCAGTCTGATAAAAATGTCTACAGGGGAAGCCTAATCAGTTCATATGAGAACTTGTCAGGAGAACCCCTACTTGAGTGGTAAGATTAAACCATCTTTATAAACTGTCCTTCGAAGGAAGCCTATATTACCCCTTCAGCTAACCTGTTTGTCTCCTACTTCTAGTTAGAAATTTTGATTTGCATTTCTCTGGCGTAGGTTGCTGGCAAAAGGCACGATTACAACTAGCATCAAAAATAGAGTGAAATTTCACTTTGCTTACTGATAGTAGTTTACTTTTAGCCTATGAAAACAGGAGGGTGATTTCCCTGCTTCCAAGACAGTTCTCAGAGTTCTTAAAACCCTACTCTACTTTATTATTTCTTATTTCTAAACATCCCTTTCTGACCTCTGATCCAGATAATCACCCACTGATTATTTCAAAAGTATGCTAATATTTAGACAAATCCTTTAAGATCTCTCTCAGGTTGGAACAGGAAATGCTTTACATCATTTAAATGTTTATCAATATGAGTGCTGAAATCATATCATTATGAGGGAAAAGTGCTTTCAGATGAGTTTTGTGATACTGTCCCAAGAAATTAGTGTGTGAATTTGAGACTAGGCACAACGAGGAACCATCTCAACAGCGATTTTGTCAAGTAAGTAGCCACTTCATTCATTCATCAATTGAAACAACAAAAATTTCTCATCAAAGTTTATTAAAAAGTCATTTCAACATTGTTAGCTTCCTTCCTTTATTGCAGTAATTCCTATTAATGCTGTAGCATGCACATGTGGGTGTAAGTAGAGAATTTAAAGACAAACAGGCCCAGTGACAGCCCTGGTTCTGCTAAGTCTGTAGGACTTAAGGCAAGTCACTTAGCCTCCCTCAGCCTCTATTTCACCATCTGTAAACTGGGACAATAATATCACTGAACTCTCAACGACATTGTAGGAGTGCATGTCTTTGATCTGGGATACTTGGTGGGCATAGTACAGTGCATGGAGCATCTTTAGGTGATGGGAGATTTGAGATTCAGTGAATGAGTGGGTACAGATAAGTGACCCTGTGCCCACTGAAGCAGTTTGCTTTAAATCAGGGGCTGGCAGACATCCTGCAAAGGGTTAGATAATAAATATTTAATCTTTACTTGCCATATGCTCTCTGTCACAGTTACCCAATTCTATGCTATAGCACAAAACTAGCCACGGACAATAAAGGAATGGGTGTGGCTCAGTGCCAATACAACTTTTCTATGTATAAGCAGGCAGGGGACTGGATTCCAGCCGTAGTTCACAGATCATATTCTATAGGCATAGCTTGCTAGTGACCAGCCAATACAATTTTCGCAGTCAGTGTTTGTAAGTCATGACTAAGAGGCGAATAGAGTCAGTCTTCCAAAAGGAAACTTGGCAGTGATGTCAGTTCCTCTCAGTCCCTCTTCCACCATTTGCTGTGCCTATTCACACTCTGCAAGGTGGTCTTACAGCTCTGCGCTGTCCTCCTGGGGCCTCACCCATCCTGTTCAGCAGCATGTGCCCATTTACTTCCCAGAACCAGGCCTGCAGGGAGGGTCTGGCAGGTCAAAGGTCCTTCAGGAAACCATTCCTGCTTTTCTCACTCAAACCCATCACAACCCTCTTGTGTCCCACAAGAGAGGAGAATGGGAGCCTAGTTCCCAAATGGTAATTTGAATCCATGCGTACTGGTAGAGCCAAGCTTACAAGTGTAGTACAATTTGCCTGCATTTTATTTACTGATGTGTTCACTTGTGTTTTGCTGTCTCCCTCTCTAGATCAGTAGCTCAAAAAGAAAGTAACCTTTTTGAAAGTATCTAGAAGTGCAGCTTATAGAAAATCCTCGGCATACCAATATGTGCAAAATGCATATGGAGAATTAGGAAGGAAGAATAATGCAGTTATCGGAATGTAGTAACTACCAATGGGGCAGACACTGGGCCAAGAATTTGACATAGTTTATGACTTCTAAAACTGACTGAATTCATTTCTATTATTTCCCCCATTTTATTGATGATAAAACTAAGGTTCTAAGAGGTTAACCTTGTTAGCCCAAGGTCAGGAAGCTAAGAAATGGTAGAGCCAATAATTGAACCCTGTTCTATGAGGCTCTTAAGGGGGATCCCCCAGATTTCATTCAGTTCCCCCTAAACAATGATCACAATTGTCTCATCCAGACAGTGAGCTTGTTGGCCCAGGGCTTGTTCCTTCCACAACAAAAAGTCATCTTTTTTGCCCTCTCCCTTATTATCCCTTAGTGTCTATGAACTGTCTTCACCTATAAAATCAGGATAATTTTTCCATTGTCAATACACATCCTTACCTCCTCCAAGGGTTTTTTGTGTGAGAATTTAGTCCATTTGCAGCCATTAATTAAGTTGTTAAAAGCACAAGTAGCTTTTTCTCCATTTTTATATGGCTTCCCAAATAGTTAATGCTGATTTCTTTCTTGGTGGAAACACAGGAGCTCATAACTTTTCAATGGATTATGAAAGTTCTACCCCCAGGGGCCCGGCAAGGCAGGCGTTGCTGGGCATAGCTTTGGCATGACATCAACCTTCCCATGCTAATGGTGGTTCTTAATAATATTATTGGAATTATTATTACCTTCAATTAAAAGGTTGGCCATGATTATACTTACGACTTCAGAGAAATTTTCCCCCTTAGAATCACATTAGGATTTGCCATCTTTTGCCAAAGGGCACCATAAGAACAGGAACCAGAGAATGTGCCCATCCCCCAAGTAAATACATTAATTAATAAACACACAGCATTCAAATATTTATGCTTTTGGCTGACTACCAGGTTTTAAATGGACTTCCCTAAAGGTGGATAGGGCCGGCTAATCACCACTTGTTTTAAAAACTAAAAGGATATCAAGAAAACTTTTAAATATTTCTCTACATTTTTACTTACTAAACTACATGAGAATGGTATTAGGAGTGCAGCTGCACCTTCACAGAATGGCCTGTCCTCTTATCTTGCTGAGATTGGACAGCGTAGGGTTTGGTTTCAAAGACAATATGATGAATAGTCCCTGGTAAAAGCACTGCCTATTACAATGCCCTTGGCAATACCTGAGGGTTGAAAATACCCTGGAGAAAAGCTTTCAAAGCCAAGTGAATTGCTCATTAGATTCAGGGTCAGTAAGCTACCTGACTCTGCAAATGCACTTAGAGCTGGAGGCAGTTATCAAAGAAAAAGCAGAAACACGTAGGTTGGGTCAAAAGGTTCTGTGGCTTTGCGGGGAATATGATGCTCAGAGATCATGGAAGGGTGGCTGCCCACCTCCCGAAAAAGTGTATGTGCCAGAACAGGAGCAGTACTTTCATCTTCAGTTAGAATATTAGCATGTCCCTATCCAAATGGATAGAGAACTCTCTCAAGGGTATGGGGCTGAATCTTTGGGACCCAGATCTCAAACTTCATGGGAAAGATTTCTGAGGCCAGAAAGGAGTGAATTCCCTTCCAGAATCCCAGGGAAGCCCAGTGTACCAACAGAATAGAAAGTTCAAATGGAGTAGTGAGGGCCAGCTCAAAATACAATAAAATGCCGGGATACAAAGTCATTTTTCCATAATGAAAAATATTTGTTAAGTGAATGAATGGGTAGGAGAGATCAAGCATCCTGCCTGTCCTGATAGATCTGTTAACTTAAATCTGCAGCAGACAATGACAGATGATCTTTGTGCAGCAACTAGGATGATTGTGATACTTACTAAGGAAAACTCTTTCTGGCTTTGAACACAACCCAATCCAAGACAATCAACTTGTGTAGATTTATGATATTTTTGCTCCTGTGTGAATGTGTATGTGTGTGTGTGTGTGTGTGTGTGTGTGTGTGTGTGTGAGAGAGAGAGAGAGAGAGAGAGAGAGAGAGAGAGAGAGAGAGAGAGAAAGAGAGAGAGAAAGTGTGTTTAATCCTGATCTCTAATAAAATTACATATTCATCCCTTGGGCTACTAAAGAGTTTATCATGGGCAGGAAGCAGATGTTTTCACACTTGCTCAGACCCAAGCTGAGAGAAGAGGTAGTGTATCACTTGATAAGTAATCAGACTTCAAGGGGCTGGATCCCCAAAGGAGTCAGGCCAAGCTGGGAGGAAGCAAGTTTAGGAGGTCTGCTTGAAGAATCCTAAAGTGCTTGAGTTAAAAGGTGCCTTAATTTTCACCACAATCCTAGATTTTGTGGCTGAAAGAAAAGAAAAGAAAAAGGGTGGGGTTTGGTAGTGCCAAGGTGATAGTACAGAGGGAAGCTGTGTGCTTGCCTTATACACAGCTGATTCAGGTTCAATCCTCTGAGCACCATCAGGAGTAATTCCTGAGTGCAAAGCCAGGAGTGATCACTAGGTGTGGCCCCCAAATCAAAACAATAAAGAAAATAGGACCATGATGGAACAGTCAAGTCTTGGCCTTCATTATTTGCTTCTTTACTAACTTAGTATCTCTGCCCCCTTGGTCCCCTATTTTCATTTCTATGCATCTGTCTTGGTTGAAGAATGGAATTCTACAGTTTCCTGTAGGGCTTTCATTTCAGGAAAGGTTCTGCCCAAGTTTCTGTCTGTTTTTCCTAGCCACTTTTTATTAATCTGCAATACTATGGAACTTTAATGGTATAGTATTTTTTTTTTTTTGCTCAGCTCCTGCGGGTCCCTGGCAAAATTCTAATATGGTTTTTCTTCAAAGGACTTTCTTTTTTTTTTATTTTTAATTCTTTTATTAATTCACCATGTGGAAAGTTACAAATCGTTCAAATTAAAGTCTCAGTTATACAATGCTCAAACACCCATCCCTTAGTTTTTAATACTTATATGTTTAAATATAAATAGATGTTTATATTCACTGCACTCACCACCAAAGTTCCAGTGTCACTGTGTCACCAAGAAAACTCCTCTCTTTGCCCTTCCTACAGTGCCTCTTTTCTGGTTCCAAAAGTCATAATTTTCAGTATGATAGTCTTATAGCTTCATGCCAGTTAATCTGATTTAGCAATTTATATTTCACATAAGAGTGAAGCACTGTATCACTGTCATCCTGTTGTTCATCAATTTGCTCTAGTGGGCACCAGTAACGTCTCCATTGTGAGACTTGTTACTGTTTTTGGCATACTGAATATGCCACGGGTAGCTTGCCAGGCTCTGCCATGCAGGCGAGATACCCTCAAGTAGCTTGCCAGGCTCTCTGAGAGGGATGAAAGAATCAAACCCAGGTTAGCTGTGTGCAAGAAAAACACCCGACCTGCTGTGCTATCGCTCCATAAGAGTGAAAGCACATAATATTTAAATTTACTTCCTTACTTATTTTTCTTAGCATAATCTCATGTTCTAACCATATTGTTCTAAATACTATGATTTCCTCTTTTTTTAGTGGCAGAGTAGTATTCCATTCTTTCTCTGTGGTGTTTTAATAGAAATCTTGATTTATCCAGAGTCATGGAAAGAGAAATGCAAAAAACTTTCTAGCATTGATCATACCAAGTGAGAAATTCTCTTTCAGGTACATTTATCAATAAATCTGGCCAGTGATCCATAAGTTGTGACTAAGGTCTCAGTGCAGAGCCAGGAGTAATCACCAATGAACTTCTGCAGCAAGGAACTTCCTCCTTTTAGAGGAAGAGGGATTTCAAGAGACTTGGTAAGTCCAGGAGCATGTTATGGGGTCATGTAACCTGTGACCAAAGTGTAATGAAGGTGAAAGAAGTTGGATGAGGGGGACACACAAGAACAGATGAGAAAGGAGACTACATCCTAGATTTAGTCCTGTGCTAATACTAGAATACTAACCCATCACCTCTGTGATAGTCCCATGAAATTTCAACAAATATTTTGCAGAAAATGCTCTTTTGGTACATCATCACCAAGTCCTTCTTTCTATAGGATTATCTGATATTTTTCTTTAAACAACTACATTTCCTTCATTATCAGACTAGGGGTGAGAACAGGACAGAGACCAATGAAATTCAACTTTTTTTTTTACACCAGTAGACCAACACTTGTCCATGGACCTGGTGGTTAAAACCTTAGTCAGTACACAGACATAACTTTTTGGGACATGCAGAAAATATCTGTGAATTATCAGCTTTCTACAAAGCTGGAGAGAGAGATCAAAGGGCTGAGAACATGCAAAGCTCTAAGTTTGGTCCCTGTCAGTACAGATCCCCCACCCTCTCCCACACACAAATTCAAACACCCCTCACTACATTGGCCCCTAGTACTGCTCTGGCAGTCCTGGTGGACCCAAACAGCCTTCTTTAAGGCTGGGCCCAAGTAGCACTGCATTTTTCACTGTGTCACTGTCTGTCACTGTCATCCCATTGCTCATCGATTTGCTTGAGCGGGCACCAGTAACGTCTCCATTTGTGAGACTTGCTGTTATTGTTTTTGCCATTTTTAGGTCTGAGAATAGAATTTTCCAGACTGGTTGGTCAAGTGTTAATGGAATAGCCCAAGTAATCCTGAGCATTGCTTGGGAGCCCTCTTCCCCTCCTAGTAAAAGTCGAATAAAAATTATTAACGGACATCACTAACTAATGCAAATAGCTATGTTCTTTTCTATTTGGGGGTGGGATGGGATTCGGGCTACCTCTGTTTAAGCTCAGGGTTTGTTCCTGGCTCTGTATGACATGGACCTCATGTGGTTCCAGGGATAGAATCTGGGTCATTCACACACAAGGTAAATGCCTTACCCTCTATGCTATCTCTCTGGCCCCAAACATACTTTTTCATAGCTATACGGTGATTGGTTCTTGGAAGTGGAATGGTGAAATTTTCTGAAATTAGTTTCATTTGAGTATTTTTGCTAGAACTGTTGAGAGTGCATGGTTTTATGCTTTTGTGATCTCTAGTATTAGAAAAATATCTAAAAAAACTCAGAAGCTGTTTTACTTTGATTTTAATCTCATGGTGAATCTTGGTCTAATTTATCCATGTAAAGAAAAGCAAAGACAAGAATTAGTGAGAATCAGAGTGCAATTATTATGCTTTAAGCTCCTGGGCCTCGCCATACCTGAAGCCATTTCACCTGTAATTTTGAGACTTAAGGGCCAAAAAATTCCTTTACTTTCTTCAAAAAACAGAATTGAAGCCAGAATCCTGACTATTACTTACCACTTTTGGATTCAGATAGTCTGGCTAGGTTTTTGTAGCATAGAAAATTTCCTGATCTGCCTCCTTTTCTTTCCACTCTTCACCTTGTCATGAAAAAAGGCATTTTGTAAACTTCATAGCCACTTTCTACACATCTTTTCCACCACTCTTGCGATCCCATTAAGTTTCTAAGTTTGCTCCAAGTAGTCATAAATATCTCCCCAGAGCTTATGAGGATCATGAAAAATATTTCATGGAGAAGAATAGAAGTGTTTCACATCACTTTCACCTAACCTCATTGGCAGAACCAAGTGTACAGTGGAGAAACAGTTTCCCTTAAACCCAGGAAAGAGAAAAATACTGGTGGAATACATTTTGTGCTGAAACTAAAGCACTACTAGACCACAGTAGGTGTTCAGTATTTACTAAATTAACAACAAGGAATACATGAACTTGGACTTATTTTTCTCTATTTTCTTCTTTCCTTTCCTTTCCTTTCCTTTCCTTTCCTTTCCTTTCCTTTCCTTTCCTTTCCTTTCCTTTCCTTTCCTTTCCTTTCCTTTCCTTTCCTTTCCTTTCCTTTCCTTTCCTTTCCTTTCCTTTCCTTTTCTTTTTTTCCTGGTGATTCAGAGATTCCTCATTATATTATTAGGTGTAGAGGAAAACACATGATAACTGAAAGATCTTACTTTTTATTTAAGATATTTTAATTGAATCACTGTGAGATAGACCCTTACAAAGATGTTGGATTATTAGGTTTCAGTCATACAGTGTTCAACACTCACCTCTTCTTTACTGTATATTTCCCAGCATCAGTGTCTCCAGTTTCTCTTCCATCATGCACCCGCTCCGCCACCCCTCACAGCAACATGCCTCTCTGGCAGATACTTTTCTTCTCTCTGTCTCTTTCTCTATTTCTCTCCACTTATGGGCATTTTAGTTTTCAATACAGATACTGAAACACTCAGTTATTGTCCAGCATGAACATTTCCAACTATTATTGTCATCTGGTCTCTTCTCTGTATTACCTACCCTCTGCCTCACACAATCTACCTTATGATAAATTCCAACCACTGACCAGTCCTTCTAACCCCTGTTTTCCCTGGCCTTGGATATCAGTCTTCTACTATATATATTTTTATATATGAAAGGTCATATTATGCATTGTCCACAAGTGAGCACTGGCTCTCTTCTGAGAGACGTTTACTAAATTCTGTCTCAACATTTGCCCAAAATTTGCTCTCAACTTTCTTGTATTCTGAAGGAATGAAGGAATAATAATAAAACCTAGTGACTAGTCTGTCTGGGTTTGTATTTTCATGAGTAAATATGGCTTTGAAATTTCCTTCTGAACATTTAGAAGAAATGGCTGCTGACCTCTGAAGCCTTTCTCTGCTGTGCTGATGCATCCGTGCCTGTGGGTGGGCCGCAGGCAGCAAGTCTGCCTTGAGAACTGCTGTGACCAATCACCAAGATGCACAACAAGCAAGAGGCTGTTTTAGTTCTAGGTTCAAGGCCTCTCTGACTGGAAAAGTTGTTTGGCTTTCTTTCCGTCTGTGAGTGTCTCTGAATTAGACCTCAGAACTTTAATCATGATTTAATAATAATGTGTTTTATTTTTGCAAAGTGAACTGCATCTTAAAAGATTATCTTCTTGCTGGACAGAGAGTAGCTCCAATGGTAGAGCATATGCCTAGCATCTGCAAGGCTCAGGCTCAATCTCAGACTTTGTGTGACCCTACAAGTGCCACCAGGTCAAGCCCTGGTGGACCCCTCTGCAGGAGTAGCACAAGCCTCAAGTGCTGCCAGGTGTGGCCCCCATGACTTGGGTTGAATTTTCTCTGACTTGAGGGAATTTGCATGCAAATTCCATGTTAGGGTTACAATCCTGGGTAAGTGACTCAACCTCTCTGTGCTTCTGTGCTTTCAGTTTCTTTATCTGTAAAATGAGGGTAGCAATAGTTCCTACCTCATGGAGTTGTAAAGATAAAATAAGTCAACACCACAAAACATTTAATAGACCATCTGACATGGGGCAAGCTTTGGCTATGATGATTTCTCCATGACTTCTCAACATATTCCCAGAAAAGTATGTATTCATAGACATGTGTGGCTGCCATTTGTAAAATCAGACTTCAGTCAGCATCACATATTGAGGATCAAATATTCAGAAGCAAATGTTGACTGATCCATGAAATGCAAAGCAATTTTTATTATAAATGATGTGTAGAACAGACTCTCTTGCCCACACGCCTGGCTGTCTTCCCCGGACCCCTCAGAGGGGATGGGCTCCAGCTTCCCGCCCCACCCCGAGCAGAGCTCCCAGCAGCCGAAGACCACCGGAATCTAGCTACAGGCATGCTCGAGGCCCCTCTCGACATGATCGGACGGGCCTCACGCATGAAGGTACCCGCAGAGGAACCCAGGTGTGTGTAATCCCATCAGCAGCCAACATCCACAAGTGTGATATCTTGAAGCCTACTTCTCCCTCTGGGAGAAACTGGCAAGCTTCTGAGAGTTTACTGCCCACATGGGACAACCTTGCAAGTTTCCCATGGTGTATTCATACACTAAATCCAGTAACAATCTGGATCCCATTCCCCTGACCCTGAAAGAGCCTCCAGTGTGACATCATTGGGAGGGACGAGTCAAAAGAGACTTCTAAGATCTTAAGGAAAGGACGAATGGAGAGGTTACTGAGCCCGCTCGAGAAATTAATGATTAACAGGATTTCGTGATTTGTGATTCGTGATGTGTAGAAAAAAAATTCTGAGTTCTAAATTAACTAATGCCATTTCCTTTCCCCCATGCCCCCTAACCACAGAATCTGGGATGTGACCATGTGATAGTGTAATAATAGGCAGTGATGAAGGATCTTTGTGGACAGGATAAAAAGGGTCAAAGAGATGCCAAGAGTAGGGTGGGAAGTGAGACGTGTACAGGTTTCAAGGCCAGGTCAGGCCACTGAGGAGCCCTAGTGAGCTGACATAGGGATGGTGGATCCTGGCATATCATTCAAATTTCAGAATCTCTATCTTATCATCTATAAGATGAGAATAATAATAATAGTAATAATAATAATAATAATAATAAACATCCATTATCTTATTCAATTTAAAGAGAATGTGAATCACATTAGACACTAAAAGTCAAAATGTGCAATTGCTCTACCAAAAAGTGTGTATTAACTATGTAATAAGGAAGGACTTCATAAAAGTTATCCATTAAAAACAAATTAGAGGTCTGGAGAGATAGCTTAAAGGGGTATGCTGAGACCATGAGCTCAATCATTGGCACAGCATGGATTCCTAAAAATCACCCAGTGCAGCCCTCATGGCCCCCAAGCACTGCTCGGATGATTCTGGTTTCCACTCATATAGTCAAACCTGACTGGTCAAACATCATATTAAAAGGTCAGTGAGGAAAACTGTAAGCCCCACACCATGGCACCAAGTATTTCTGGGAGTGACCCTATGTTCCTGGGCACCAATGTAGATATTATTTTAAAAACTTAGTGTAGAACGTTAATACATAGAATTTACTTAGTGATATAGAAAAAATATATGAAAATCTAGGTCTTTAAAAACCTCAGGGTTTAAAATGACGACTATATACTTAACACGACCTTTCTGAGTCACCTACTTTTCTCCAGGATCAGTTTTTTCATCTATAAAATTCAAACATTATGTATTCCATATGATTACTGACAGCAATAAAAATTATAAAAACACATAAGACACTATGGCTCTTAGTAAATATTCAGAAATTTGTGTGTGAGAGTGTATGAAAAATAAGTAATATATGATCAGGAATCAGATCAAAGATTGCTTATACCATTTATCTAGTATCTTTGATCCATGAGTAAACATGAAAGGTAGGTGAACTCTGTGAAATGTAGTTTGTTCAAATCCAAGATTAAATATCTACAGTGTAGATAGAGATGGCCTGAAGAATATTTACCCTTTTTTCCTGTTGCTTCTAATTGAGAGTGCATTTTAACAATGGTCATGTAGATCTTACAGCTAGCACCTCCCCACACCAGATTTTCCTTAACGAAGAACTGAGAGTTGGAATATATGTCTTTGACTTGGATTAGTAACTAGTGTGGAAGAGTTTTTTGACTTCAGTTTGCAAATGGGAAGTAAATATTTGTAAATGAGCCTATATAGCTATATCTTATTTCTAATAAAATTCAAGCTACAATTGTAATAGCTAACTAGTTTTTATAAAGGACAGCCATTATTTTTTCTAAATCCTGATGTATGAATGAATCCTGTGGCATCTTCACTTCAATTAACAAAGTCGCTAACAGGTTGAGATTCACAAAAATACTTCAAACTGGACTGGAATGCTAGAACAGGGGCTAAGGCACTTAATCCATCCATGTTTTCAGTCCCAATTCTGTCCCCAACACTATATATAGATTATATAGATCCCAAACACTGCACCATCAGAAGTGGTCTCTGAGCACTACTGGGTCTGACCCAAAAGCAAGCAAACAAACAAACAAACAAACAAACAAAATTCAAACAAATTTTCCAGTTTCTGAAAGAACTGTCATAATTACTAACCTACATTCACTCACTTTAGAAGACTCCAATTCTCAGGGGGCTTATTGATGACTTTTTCAATTTTAATAGTTAACAGACTGTCTACATTTGTTAATTAATTTACATGTGATACACCTTGATTTCTAGTTGTCCTATCATCAACTTGCCGGAAAAGTGTATCTTTTGAAAACTTTGCAACTTCATTTCCAAGTGATATGTGATCCATATTTACTGTCCTACTGTCCTTCTGAACAATCCATAAAACATACATATGCACAGAGACTTGACTTTCACCACAGAGGGAGACCCAGCATTGAGTGGGAAAGCTTTGTGAATGAGAAGACTAATTTGATGAGTGATCTACTAATTAATGAAAGTTTCCATGTTTTGACAATTTTAGTTTTCCTGCCATTTTTCAACAACCCATCTCCGATAGTGAATTTTTGGATAAAGGGAAGCCAAGAGGCATTAGTCTAATTAGTACAAACTGGCTAGGTTGCTACAGCGACAAGATGGCTCTCTCAATATATTCTCCCATAAAAGAAAGCCCTGTTGTAATAGTGGCTTATGAGGGCAAAAGAATACATTTCAGGCAAGTGTATGTTAAATAAGCTATTGAGAATCCGTCCATGAACTTGAGTCTAATGGAAAATGAGGCCCACATTCCAAAGCAATGTACGACCCCCTCAACCTCCTTTTTAAATAACAACTCATTTTTACATAGAGGGTTGCCTTTCTCAATTCTGTAATAGTGAATTTTTGCTTATTGTGTTTCTGGATAACAAGGTGTGCCTGTGTTTCTTTCTTGCATATCAGTTTGCAGAAAGTAATTGCCCTGCAATTCTTAATCCAACCCTTCACGCATTCCTTTCTGCATTGTTCCAGTTTGTCATGTCTGAGCTGTCACCTGAGAGCTGATCTTCCTTTGCTAAAGTCCATTTAAGAATCATCTTTATCCTTCAAGATGTTTGGTGCAATGATGGACTATTGTGGACTAACTTAGCAAAACATATAACAGAGCATCTTTTCTCAATGCACTCTTGTGTTACTTCCCATAGAAAAGTCAATTTGTAAAAATAAAAGATGGGGTTTACATTCATGACTTGGGATTCTGGGGGAGGTTTGTTGATTCACAAATATTATTACTCAATTCTTTTTTCTTTTTTTCTTTATTTTGTGGGGGGTTACACCTGACAATGCACAGGGCTTACTCCTGCCTCATGCACTCAGAAATTACTTCTGGTAGTGCTCGGGGGACCATATAGGATGCTGGGAATTGAACCCAGATCGGCAGCTGGCAAGGCAAATGCCCTACCCGCTGTGCTATCGCTCCAGCCCCGATTTATAAACACAGTTTAAAGAACACTAACATTAATATTTTTAATTAAACTGAAATGTTATTCTGTGCTAGCCACTCTAAATAACTTACAAACCTCCTCTTTTCATTCTCTAACCTTCCTGGTAAGTCATACTCAACCAAGTAGAACCCCAGAAAAATGGAAATTTTAGAATGGCAAGGAGTTTTGCTTTTATGCTTTTGCTTATACTCCTGGTGCCTAAAAGAGTAGGCACCCAACTAATACTGTTGAATAATGAATGAATCACCATTTTCAGACAGAGAAACTGAACAGCACCATGCTCAATTATAAGCAATTTGCCTAAGGTCACAGAGGTAATCAGTAACAAATGATACTTCAAACAAGATCCAATACCGAAACCTATAGTTTTAAGAGCTATGCTCTCTCTCCCATCCGACACACACACCTACACCTACACTTTGACATGTACCAATACCCACACACATGGAGGAACTGCCCCCACTCACTTTGCTGCCCCATTTCAGTACTGAGCAAGTGTTAAAGGACAAAAACCCATCACTTCACAACCCTCACTTCCCCAGCCTGTCCTCCTTCAAAGAGTCCTCAGGGGTTCTTCTGTGGGCAGTTTACACTAGTATTTGGTGACCTCCCTGCCCAGCTCTCATTCCCCACACTACAGCTCCCCACCCCCTGAAGACTTGTTAATTATAAACCACCACTGCATGGTCTACACCCGTCCTGGAGAGAGAGGCTGTTTGGCAGCAGCTGCGAAAGCTGAACTAAGTTATTTGGGGATTAATCTGCCGCTGAATGTCGTCTTACAAGTATGGCTTTGGGGGGGGAAAGATAAAAGGAGTTAATGCTGTTCGTATAAATGTGAACTTATATGCAACACAGACGCAGGCACACCCACAAGTCCTTTGACTAAAAGTTAAAATATGATTATCAAAGGATAAGAGGGACTTACAACTGTAATGTAAAACATTAAGAAATACGTCCTGGCTTTTTATGTTCTTCAGGGAGACAGCGCTCTTTGAGCCAAGGAGGGAGGAGGGCGCAGAGAGAGATAGCAAATTGAAATATCTTTAGGTAGACTTAAATATAGCTTCAGAGATTATAATTCAGATCAAGGCTAGAGCTCTGTTTCAACATTCCTTCACTGCTAGTAATAGAACAAAGGCTTGCAAATTGGGAGGTAGGTCTGCTTGGGAAGGGATCTGATCTGATCTCTGCCCATCTTTCTTCATGTTTCAATCCCTCAGCAGCTGCCCTTCTCTGAGGGAGAAACCAGTGGTGGCAGCATCCTTGAACCTAACAGACTAGAGACCCAGCTGAGAGCCATGGAGATGCCTATTGGAGTACAGTAGATGTGACTGCAGCTGGGAGCTTGGGGGAGGGGGGAGTGGTCCCCAGTGGAGGCAATCAGGCAGCTGTTGGCCCTCAGTAAAGTTGTACCCACTTTTTCCCTGCAAGGGGGTGGCAGCAGACTAAAAGGACCAGGTGTGACTTTAAGCTTGGGGCTTCAAAAGGGTCAGATGGCTTTTCCCCAGGACCAGGCAAGTTTCAGGAAACTGGGGATGTGATGGGATAATCCCTCCCTCACATGCTTACTTACTCACTTCCTTATTCTTTCTATCCATCGCCTTCTATGCATTCAAATACCCATAGAACCAAGAAATTTAGTGTCTAATGCATGGAGCTGAAGGCAGATATCAGCAGGACTATCAATCCTTCTTTCACTTTTTTGCATCAGCTGTGAGACTTAGGTCGGGGGTGGTAACCAAAACCAAAGAGGCTTCTATGTCCTTAGCTGTATGGACGTCACAAAGTTAGCATGGTAGGTCTGTATAGCAGGCTGTAAGCAATGCAGAGCCAACGCTGGAACAAGGCTGATGGTTATGTGGGGGCCCCTAGAGGTGCTCCATGCAGGCCAGTGGCTTCAGATCACCCTGCACTGCTTGCTGATGCACAGCAACATCAAATGGGAAAAGAAATCTGTGCCCAGGGAAAGCTCCAAAGACAGACCCTGTATAAGGCCCTGGAGCTTATGTGCCAGAAGCAATGTTGTCCCCACAGCCGGAATTCAAGATGTGGCCACCATGGCCCTGATACTGGCACTGCAGAAGCCTTCAAGGGGTTGGGGCACACCCAAAGCTCTTGAATCGCAAGAAGAGAATCTGTTTCTGCCTTCATGAAGTTTTTTTTTCTTTCTTCATTTTGTGCCATTCAGCTGTACATAGGGCTTACTCCTGGCTCTGTGCCCAGGGATCACTCCTGGTGGGCTTGGGGGACCCAATGTGGTGCCGGGGACTGAATCCGGATCAGCCACATGTGAGACAAATGCCCTACCCACTGTATTATTGTTCTGGCACTTGTTTCTGCTTTCACATAAGGGAGTCGTTGTGGGGTTCCTGACAGGGAGCACCGCCCTAGGGGGTGAAAGGGGGAGTTCACTGAGAAGCTGGGGGGCAGCTGTCACTCTGAGCTTTTGTTGAACCAGGCTGCCAGGCACTGAAGGAGGCAGTTGCAGTTTCTCTCCACTGACTGAGAACCATGGCCCAGTACCCAGGTCAGGTCCCAAGAGGTCCCAAGGAGCAGAGCCTTGGGGGATGTCCTCTCCCAAACCACCGAGAGTCACCTGCACAACCATCAACCACACCTGTGACAGGCATCAGACTGTCTCTCTTGGGAAATCTGCAAGTCCCACCACAAACACAAACTTAACTTACTTTGATTGAAAACTATTTCCAAAAATAATTTTAAACAGGACCATCGTGTCCTAATTCTTCCATTTTAAACAAAGAAAGAGTGAGCTAGAAAGGAGAGACTTTGTCGAGGTCACACAGCCAGTCAGGCCAGAGCTGGAGCTGGCTTCTGACTCAGGATCAGTTCTCTGCCTTCTTCCTGCCCGTGTCTCTGCTCTTTGGAGGAGGTGGTGACAACACCGACACTTCTGTCAAGCAAAATTCATTCAAGGTGACTGGATGTTAACATACTACCGAAAACAAACTGTAGAAGCCCTCCATGGAACGTCTGATGGGGACCAGATTTTACAGCCACATCCTTGGAAGACATGTGATGGAATAAGGAAGCAGAGAGGTAGACAGGGAACAAAACCTCTGGGTTCAGCATCCCAGATCTTGGGTCTGGGAATAGTCCTTCAGCTGTCTAGGAAGGCTATGACAATGACTGTCTATCTCAGTTTTCTGTGTGTTGCCTTTTATTTTGGTTTCTGTTTGTTTGTGGACCAACCTAATGGTGATTAGAGGCTACTCCTGTCTTTGTGCTCAGAGGTCACTTCTGGGAGTGCTCAGGGGACCAGGCAGTACTGAAGATGAAATCCAGGTCTCATACATGCAGAGCAAGTACTCAGACCATTCAGTTATCCTTCTGGCCTTTTTAGTTGTTCTTGCTAAAGATCCTAACAAAGAAAGACTGGGTGAATTGGGTTCACTCTTTGCCATACTGGGGTGTCCTGCATCTACCCTACAACTCTCCCCCTCTCCCTTGGCGGTCTGTATCTTCTCAGCTTCTCTCCTCTCTCTTCCCCTCTGTTCAAAATCCTCCCAAAACTCTCGAGCTTGTCAAGACTAACAATCAGCCTACTTACTTCAGCTTCCCCATGTAAATTGGATGCCATCCACCTCTCCAACTTCACCTCTCATCACCTTCCTCCATCTCACTTGATTGCATCCTGGCCTTCTCGCTGTCTGAGCACCACATTCCTGCACCAGTATTTCCAACACTTTCGTCTAAGAGAGCCCCTCACTCTTTCACTTCTCTACCACATCACCTTCATTTCTTAGTGTGCCTATTACTTTACAAACTTATCTTGTTTATTCATTTATTAACCTGCTTAATTTTCCACTCTTTCCCAAGCTAATTTTATTATTATAAGATTTGCTCTTTGTTTGCCTGGAAAAATACAGGTGCCCAGCAAATTTGAATCAAATAAATGCATGTACGCACCCCTGCATGCATGCACTTATGCCTGAACTCTCTGCCAAGAAAGAGTCTGTTTACCACTTCAGGACACAAGTGGAACAGAGTCTTTCAGAGCATCTAGGCAACAGCCAGAAGCCACCCTCTCTGCAATCCTATAGTCCTTTGTGCCTGTCTCTTAGAGAACCTTGAATGTGCCTGCCTTTACTTGACTGCCTCGAGGGCAGAGACTTGTGTGTGACATTCAGTAGTCCTAGGTCTTCCTGGACACAGGCACTCTGTAGGTCTTATGTGATGTTCAGAAAATAAATTAATTTCTCTTCTGAGGCATAGGCATTTCTATATTCACACATCCAGGATTTATGTTCTCTCAGGAA